>NC_053389.1:384153707-384757248 GCF_905171765.1 Bufo bufo
TTTATTAACGGGTAGCTCTGCGTTCATCCCGGCGCTTCATGAATTTGTTTCATCGTACGATTCCACACTCTGCTGCCATGGCAACCCTGCGGAGACCCCTGTTTACATGAGAGCTGTGGGGGTCGGCTTTTGTCTGGGTGTATTATGGAGACTGAGGAAATGGGATGCGAGGTTCTCTGGGCACTGCCCCAGAATCTCGGGCACCCTTCTTTATGTGTTTATTTAATATAACCCCCTCCCCCAGACTTCCTTTCTCTTCGCCCTCATCTTCTCTTCACTCTCATACAGCTAATTGTCCAGTTCAGGAGAAGAATCATAATTGCTTCACTTCAGCAGCTTAATAAACTTGTGCAGTGTCAATGTGGACTGCGCTTGATATGTACAAGTGATGAGGGATTCTCTGTAGCTGCGGAGCATGGCTCTGATCCAGTTCAGCACAGCGACTGCAGTGCACTGACAGATAGCTTATGTCCCACATACTGGTTGGTGCTGGGATTGCCCTTGGGGAGTTATGATGGTAAAGCGATCTTCTAGCTCAGCCTAGTGTCACACGTAGAATTATCTGTCTTTATGCAGATGGGTTGGTGAACTTGATCAAGAGGTTGCCAAGTTCCTGCACTATTTTAATAGAGCGGGATAGAACAGTAACTATAAGCAATGGTAATCGCACACAAGATATGAGGAGTTGTCTGGTAAGGGTCCTCAAGCTGTTCAACTCATTTACTTGGCCCATGTCTGAGATGTAACCATATAGGACAGGCATGCTCAACCTGCGGCCCGCCAGCTGTTGTAAAACTACAACTGCCACCATGCCCTGCTGTAGGCTGATAGCTGTAAGCTGTTCGGGCATGCTGGGAGTTGTAGTTTTGCAACAGCTGGAGGGTCGCAGGTTGAGCATGCCTGATATAGGATGTTATCATATTCTGAGAATGATGTCTGCAAATTTCTACATATGGTACACTACATGAACAATTGGATCACACATCTTTAAAGGGTTTCTACCACCAGAAATACTGTTATGTAGCTGACTGACATTAGCAATGCGCTAATGTCAGCACTACATAACAGTATGTTTTTTTTACCTTTCTCCCTGCAGCCGTTTTGGTAAAAAAAAAAAAGCACTTTTATTATATGCTAATGAGCCTCTAAGTGCTATGTGGGCGTAAAATCAGCACCTAGAGGCTCCGTCCACTCACCCATTATCCCGCCCAGGTCCCCTGTTCTGCCCGCCCCGCTACTCTTGATTGATGCCACGGTCCACCGCATCGTTGACGAAATCCCGCGCCTGCGCCGTTCACTTCTGTATTCGGCGCAGTGAGTGAGTGAATGATTCACTCCTGGTGCCGGATTCGTCACTGCGCCTGTGCCGACTAAGTCACAGTGAGGAAGTCTGCATCAGGAGAGCGGCCTTCACTCACTGCGCCGAAGACAGAAGTGAACGGCGCAGACGCGGGATTTCGTCAACGATGCGGTGGACCGTGGCATCAATCAAGAGGAGCAGGGCGGGCAGAACACTGGACCTGGGCAAGATAAAGCGTGAGTGGACGGAGCCTCTAGGTGCTGATTTTACGCCCACATAGCACCTAGAGGCTCATTAGCATATAATAAAAGTGCTTATTTTACAAAAACGGCTGCAGGGACAAATGTTAGAAACATACTGTTATGTAGTGCTGACATTAGCGCATCGCTAGTATCAGTCAGCTACATAACAGTATTTCTGGTGGTAGAAACCCTTTAATAATTGAATTCAGGTATTTAATTCAGTTCCATTGCCACAGGTGTATAAAATCCAGCACCTAGCCATGCAGCCTGCCTTTACAAACATTTGTGAATGAGTGGCTCATTCTAAAGAGCTCACTGAATTCCAGCGTGGTACTGTAATAGGATGCCCCCATTGTATAATGTCAGTTCATGAAATATCTTCCTTCATAGATATTCCCCAACAGTGAATGGTATTATTACAAAATGGAAGTGTTCAGGAACCACAGCAACTCATCCATGAAGTAAAGTTACAGAGCTTGGTCGCCGAGTGCTGAGGCTCATAGTGCAAAAGTCACCAACGCCCTGCTGACTGCAGAGATCCAAACCTCCTGAAATTAACATTGTGCGCTGGGAGCTTCATGGCATGGGTTTCCATGGTCAAGCAGCCCCATGAAAGCCTTACATCATCCAGCACAAGCATTGAATGGAGTGATGTAAAGCCCAACGTCACTGGACTCTGGAGCAGTGGAAATGTTTTCAGTCTCACGTCTCCATCTGGCAATCTGATGAGTCTGGCTTTAGCCAGTGCTAGAACGTTACCTGCCTAACTGACTGTATTGTGCCAGCTGTAGAGTTTGGTGGAGAAGGGATAATGATATGGGATTGTTTTCAGGGATAGGCCTAGGCCCCTTAGTTTCAGTGAAGGAAAAGCTTAATACTTCAGCATACTGAGACATTTTTGATAATTGTATGTTTCCAACTTTGTGGGAACAGTTTTCTATATTAGCATTATGCTACTTTCACACTAGCGTTAATATTTTCCGGTATTGAGATCCATCATAGGGTCTCAATACCGGAAAAAAACGCTTCCGTTTTGTCCCTATTCATTGTCAATGGGGACATAACGTAACTGAACAAAATGCAATCCGTTCCGTTCTCATACCGTAGAGCAAACTGCAGCATGCTGCGGTTTGCTTTCCGTCCTCGGATGCTGAGCAAAACGGCGTCATGACCTACAATGCAAGTCCATGGGGATGGATCTGTTTTCTCTGACACCATCTGACACATTAGAAAACAGATCTGTTCTCCATTGACTTTCAATGCAGTTCATGGCAGATCCGTCTTGGCTAATTTAAACTGGATCCGTTCATGACGGATGCAGATGGTTGTATTATCACTAACGGAAGCGTTTTTGCTGAACCCTGCCGAATCCAGCAAAAATGCTAGTGTGAAAGTAGCCTTATACTGTTCCTCAGTGTGCTAAGCAAAGTCCATAAAGGCATGGTTGGGTGAGTCTGGTGTGGAAGAAGTTGCCCCATCAGACATATTTGGTAAAAACTCGAATGGAGATTGTAAGCCTGGCCTTCTCATCCAACTGTCTGACCTCACAAATGCTCTTACAGATCAATGGGCAAAAATTCTAACGGACACATTCAAAAATCTTGTAGAAAGCTATATCGGGAAAGTGGAAGCTGTTTACAAATGGGATATTGACTGCCTCTTGGAGAATAAAAAGTCAATAGACAGAAAAGTGTATAGCGCTTAGCCAAAACATACCGTACATGACTATCTTCTAATTATACTTTGCAACTGAAACAGAAAAAAGACGTGGTGCCTTATCGTGCAGACATCCCTGAAAAGAAAGTGAATTGGTAGGTAGTGCAGTGTTCTGACCACCTGCTAAGGATGTCCTTAACAAAGGCACTACCCTGGTAGAAGTGGGGAGTCTTCTCTCTGATATACACGGCCACATGTATAGCACCCAATCTTTTCAAAAGATGGGAAGTACGGTATGTACTGTATATCCCCCTTTTTAAACATATTATAACAGTGCTAGTAATAATTAAATATATTTTTTTTTTATGTTTTCTGTACGGGAATATAGGTGTGGCTGTCTTGCTTGAGCTGCTCTTTAAACAGCAGTTCAGAATATGCTTTTCAGCAAGCCAATGGACTTGAATAATCTTATACAGAGAATACCCTGTTGACGTCTTTGAAATAGTTTGGTGAGCATGCTTTGTGACCTGCGCAAGGAGGGGAGAAGGCAAACTGTTGTCAGTGGTTGTCTATACAGAGGTTTTATTTTTCCTTGTAATTCTGCTGAGATGTGATCTCTACAGAACAGGAAGTGCCTACATATTGTCAGGATCCGTGTTAGAAATGCAAGACTTAGGGCCGCAGGTTGAGCATCCCTGTAGTAGAGCAAGTTTTAAATTAGGGATCGACCGATTATCGGTTTTACCAATATTATCGGCCGATATTCAGGATTTTGACCAGTATCGGCATCTATTTTGCCGATATTCCGATAACATATGGGGGACACAGCGCTCTGTGTTCCCTCAGCAGCACAGGGGAGAAGGAAGCAGTGTCTCCACGGCAGTTAACCACGGCAGTTAACTCCTCAGGTGCCGCGGATCGCAGCTACCGCTCATAGAGGTCGGGAGACGGCTATGTGATTCTGCAGCCAGCTCCCGCCTCCTGTATATGAATGAATGAGAGAGTGAGAGAATGAATGAGAGAAAAACTGCTACAAGAGGACATAGTTTTAAATTAGAGGGGCAAAGGTTTAACCTCTTAAGGACACATGACGTACCGGTACGTCATGTGTTGTTCCGATCACTGCCGCCCGGCCGGCAGTGATCGGAACAAGGTGCCTGCTCAAATCATTGAGCAGGCACCTAGGCTAAATGCGCGGGGGGGTCCCGTGACCCCCCCATGTCGGCGATCGCAACAAACCGCAGGTCAATTCAGACCTGCGGTTTGATGCGCTTTTTGCAGTTTCTGATCCCCGCGGTCCCTGACCGCGAGGATCAGAAACTTTATAATGTCCAAAATATATCTGTATTCCCCCCCCCCCTGCACCCGTGAGTGATTTTAGCCCGGTTGGAGGTGCAGGGGGAGGGTTGCGGGAGGCGGGCGGTGCGGCAGGCGGGATCGCGATCCCCCGCCCGCCTCCCCTTTGAATGATCGTTGGTGTACAGTGGGTATACCAGGGTGCCAGCACATTGCTGACACCCTGGTATAAACGGCTGACATCTGCGATGCGATGTCAGCCGTTTAACCCTTTCCATACAGCGGTCCGTACGGACCGCTGTATGGAAAAAGTTAACAGTAAGAGGGAGCTCCCTCCCTCTCCCATCGGGGGGCTGCAGTGCCTTTGCAGCCCCCCGATGGGAGAGGGAGAGAGCCCCCCGACAGCCCCGTCCTTACCCTTCCCCGTCTGCGAAGTTCTAAGCAGACGGGGAGGGTTCCCATGGCAACAGGACGCCGTCTCAGGCGTCCTGCTGTCCATGGTGCTGAACAGATCTGTGCTGAAGACATAGATCTGTTCAGTGTAAGTAAAATACAGTGCAGTACAATATATATTGTACTGTACTGTATTATACAGACATCAGACCCACTGGATCTTCAAGAACCAAGTGGGTCTGGGTAAAAAAAAAAAGTGAAAAAAAGTGAAAAAAAAGTAAAAATCAAAAAACACATTTATCACTCATTAAAAATGCAAAAAATAAAATTCCCTACACATGTTTGGTATCGCCGCGTCCGTAACGACCTGATCTATAAAACGGTCATGTTACTTTACCCGAACGGTGAACGCCATAAAAATAAAAAATAAAAAACTATGATGAAATTGAAATTTTGCCCACCTTACTTCCCAAAAAAAGGTAATAAAAGTGATCAAAAAAGTCGCATGTACGCCAAAATTGTAGCAATCAAACCGTCATCTCATCCCACAAAAATCATACCCTACCCAAGATAATCGCCCTAAAACTGAAAAAACTATGGCTCTTAGACTATGGAAACACTAAAACATGTTTTTTTTTGTTTCAAAAATAAAATCCTTGTGTAAAACTTACATAAATTTAAAAAAAGTATACATATTAGGTATCGCCGCATCCGTATCGACCGGCTCTATAAAAATATCACATGATCTAACCCCTCAGATGACCACCGTAAAAAATTAAAAATAAAAACGGTGTAAAAAAAGCCATTTTTTGTCATCTTACGTCACAAAAAGTGTAATAGCAAGCGATCAAAAAGTCATATGCACCCCAAAATAGTGCCAATCAAACCGTCATCTCATCCCGCAAAAAATGAGACCCTACTTAAGATAATCTCCCAAAAACTGAAAAAACTATGGCTCTTAGACTATGGAGACACTAAAACATTTTCTTTGTTTTCAAAATGAAATCATTGTGTAAAACTTACATAAATAAAAAAAAAGCATACATATTAGGTATCGCCGCGTCCGTGACAACCTGCTCTATAAAATTACCACATGATCTAACCTGTCAGATGAATGTTGTAAATAACAAAAAAAAAAGTGCCAAAAAAGCTATTTTTTGTTACCTTGCCTCACAAAAAGTGTAATATAGAGCAACCAAAAATCATATGTACCCTAAACTAGTACCAACGATACTGCCACCCTATCCCGTAGTTTCTAAAATGGGGTCACTTTTTTGGAGTTTCTACTCTAGGGGTGCATCAGGGGGGCTTCAAATGGGACATTGTGTAAAAAAAAAACAGTCCAGCAAAATCTGCCTTCCAAAAACCGTATGGCATTCCTTTCCTTCTGCGCCCTGCCGTGTGCCCGTACAGCAGTTTACGACCACATATGGGGTGTTTCTGTAAACTACAGAATCAGGGCTATAAATAATGAGTTTTGTTTGACTGTTAACCCTTGCTTTGTAACTGGAAAAAAAATATTAAAATGGAAAATCTGCCAAAAAAGTGAAATTTTGAAATTGTATCTCTATTTTCCATTAAATCTTGTGCAACACCTAAAGGGTTAACAACGTTTGTAAAATCAGTTTTGAATACCTTGAGGGGTGTAGTTTCTTAGATGGGGTCACTTTTATGGAGTTTCTACTCTAGGGGTGCATCAGGGGGGCTTCAAATGGGACATGGTGTCAATAAACCAGTCCAGCAAAATCTGTCTTCCAAAAACCAAACAGCGCACCTTTCACTCTACGCCCCGCTGTGTGGCCGTACAGTAGTTTACGGCCACATATTGGGTGTTTATGTGAACAGCAGAGTCAGGGCAATAAAGATACAGTCTTGTTTGGCTGTTAACCCTTGCTTTGTTAGTGGAAAAAATGGGTTAAAATGGAAAATTAGGCAAAAAAATGAAATTCTCAAATTTCATCCCCATTTGCCAATAACTCTTGTGCAACACCTAAAGGGTTAACGAAGTTTGTAAAATCAGTTTTGAATACCTTGAGGGGTGTAGTTTCTTAGATGGGGTCATTTTAGGGTGGTTTCTATTATGTAAGCCTCGCAAAGTGACTTCAGACCTGAACTGGTCCCTAAAAATTGAGTTTTTGTAAATTTCAGAAAAATTTCAAGATTTGCTTCTAAACTTCTAAGCCTTATAACATCCCCAAAAAATAAAATATCATTCCCAAAACAATTCAAACATGAAGTAGACATATGGGGAATGTAAAGTCATCACAATTTTTGGGGTTATTACTATGTATTACAGAAGTAGAGAAACTGAAACTTTGAAATTTGCTAATTTTTCCAATTTTTTTGGTAAATTAGGTATTATTTTGTGCAAAAAAAATATTTTTTTTGACTTCATTTTACCAGTGTCATGAAGTACAATATGTGACGAAAAAACAATCTCAGAACGGCCTGGATAAGTCAAAGCGTTTTAAAGTTATCAGCACTTAAAGTGACAGTGGTCAGATTTTCAAAAAATTGCCTGGTCCTAAGGTGTAAAAAGGCTGTGTCCTTAAGGGGTTAAAAGTAATATCAGGAAGTATTACTTTACTGAGAGTAGTGGATGCATGGAATAGCCTTCCTGTAGAAGTGGTAGCTGCAAATACAGTGGAGGAGTTTAAGCATGCATGGGATAGGCATAAGGCCATCCTTCATATAAGATAAAGCCAGGGGCTATCCATAGTATTTAGTATATTGGGCAGACTAGATGAGCCAAATGGTTCTTATCTGCCGACACATTCTATGTTTCTATAACCCTAACTTTGTTCGCTTATCCCTAATTTCCTCTCTCTTTGTATATAGGACTTTAAGGGCTAGTTTTATTAGGGGTCCATTATAGTCAGAACTTGGGCCCACCAGAAGATCCTCTAATACTTTGGTGGTCCAGTCAGACCCTGTACGGCGATTTGTTGGGGGTGACCCTAATATTTTCTGTGCATTCTTCATAACATCTGTATTTTGTATGTATGTTTTAGAATGCTCCAGCTTGCCGATGGTTTATTTGCAGTAGATTGCAGAGAAATACAATTTGCATAACATTTATGCAAATGTCCTATCACCTTTTCAGAGTGGCATGAGCTTCATCTTCATTATCAAAATGCTCCTGGTTTTGATGCAGATGGTTTTTCCAAACAATATTTGTCTTTGTAACCATAGTACGTGATGTTCTTTTGATATTATGTGACCAATGTTCATGATGTTTCCTAGTCACGTGGTGTTCTATAGCGTCATTTTCTTAGCTGCTGGTTCTATTTTCTCTGTAGGTGTATATAAATGATTAATGTCTTAAATTTTGCAGTAAATTTATTGCACAGTTTGACATATGTTGACATTATTGCTACAGTAAAAGTCTGTACTAAAATGACAAAAATGTATAAAGAGCAAAAGGAGCGTTTTCATTGTATCTAGTGTACTTCCCCTAGCGTGCAGAAGATCATGAGACATACAAAATCTCCACAATCTCTGTCTTTCCCCTTATTCATAAGATAGAGAAATGTAAGACTTGTGTTGTCCCTCCCTATTGTTTCTCTACCCACAAGTCTTTATGTACTCTTTGTTTGAATGCCAAGATCAGAGATTAGATGTAGCATAGGCTTCTGGTGTCTCAATGCAAAATACAGTATGCCCCACTCAGTTACCAAATATGATATTGACATTTGGTGTTCCTCTTAGGCACCAGGGCCAGATGAACTTGATGCTTCTGCCACACCTATAGCTACTGTACATCACAAGCTGGGGTAGATCAATCAAACCAGCAGCTAAGAGACCCTACATACAGTTGCAAGAAAAAGTATGTGAACCCTTTGGAATGATATGGATTTCTGCACAAATTGGTCATAAAATGTGATCTGATCTTCATCTAAGTCACAATAGACAATCACAGTCTGCTTAAACTAATAACACAGTGACACAAAGAATTAAATGTTACCATGTTTTTATTGAACACACCAGGTAAACATTCACAGTGCAGGTGGAAAAAGTATGCGAACCCTTGGATTTAATAACTGGTTGAACCTCCTTTGGCAGCAATAACTTCAACCAAACGTTTCCTGTAGTTGCAGATCAGACGTGCACAACGGTCAGGAGTAATTCTTGACCATTCCTCTTTACAGAACTGTTTCAGTTCAGCAATATTCTTGGGATGTCTGGTGTGAATTGCTTTTTTTGAGGTCATGACACAGCATCTCAATTGGGTTGAGGTCAGGACTCTGACTGGGCCACTCCAGAAGGCGTATTTTCTTCTGTTTAAGCCATTCTGTTGTTGATTTACTTCTATGCTTTGGGTTGTTGTCCTGTTGCAACATCCATCTTCTGTTGAGCTTCAGCTGGTGGACAGATGAAAAAATGATGTGTAGGGTAGTGGATGTTTTAAATAGGGGCGCTCCCACTAACAATTTAAAGAACAATATAGAATTTGAGGGAGCTTAAAATATAACTTTTACTATTAGACTTTTTAAGAAAATAGGCGCCACAAACAGATGATTGAGGTATGGCTAAAAATATGGAACAGTCTTACCATTCCGACGCACCCTGATAGGGATCAGCCTAGCGTGGTGGAAATAATAATACCGCGTCTGGGCCGATGATTAGATGTGGTTGTAGGTTGTTAGAAGATGTAGACTGGTTCAGGGAACCACTGTCCCTAGTGAGCCCTGGATGGGGAGGGGGGCATTGCTAATGTTCACCTGCCTGTCTACACAAGGTATCCCTATTTATGCCCTATAGGATGGTTCCCAACGTGTCACGTTTCAAGTGGTAAATCATCAGGGGAAAAAATCCAAAATGTGCAAAAGGTAATCCTGCAGAAAGAATATACTTAACATGAGGATCCAGACAAAAAGGTTCACATATACTGAGAACTATGAGAAAAACGGAACAGGGACATACCTTAGATCAGTGGATCTCTAGGATTAGAAAGAGGACATTGATGGTCCTATGGAAAGGAGGACCCCACGAAATTTTTGGGGGGCGCCTCTGGGGCAGCTGAAATGATATCTTCAGCTGCACACCGGATCGCCATGGGGACGCTGTATTTAAACAACAAAACGCGCGCCCTGTGTGTCGCGACTGCCTCTGGGAGTGGGTTGATCCGATCACGTGACCGGGACGCCACGCCCCACCGGCAGGCGCGGCCATCACATGGACGGCAACGCACCAGGCAGTGGAGCGCAGCGTCCGGTCACGTGGGGCGGCCAAGAGAAAGGAAAAAGTACAGCGCTTGTTGCTTGGCAGCTGAGTGATGCCGGGAAATGCTCGGACGTCAAATATCAGCTGCTAGAGAGCGGGCATGATAGCCCGCACTCTTCTAAGTATTAGAATAGCATTTCGTGCAGGCTGGCAGTTAGAGAGGCATGAATGCTCCTACGGTAGCAAGCCAAAAGGCACTATGTTTATAAATTTGAGCATTTAGTAGAACATTATTAGGTATTGGGGTGAACAGAAAAAAAGGGGGGGGGGGAATTGGAAGGGATCGGAAGGGAAAAGAGGGGAAGGGCTAGGCAAAATACTTTCATTAAATACTTAGGGTGGAAATGTACCCCCTATTATTCCCCCTATTGGATCGGGGTGTGTGATATATTCAAATGATGGGGCGACTAGGGAAATCAATAGAGAAATGGCCCATTACAGAAAACAACCAAAATTAGCTGCTCGTTAAGGCCTGAGGGGGCAATGGTCTTAAGATCATATATCCATCTGGCCTCCCTTTGTAAGATAATTCTGTCCCAGTCACCACCTCTTGTTGGTGGATTTACGATTTACCCGTAGGCTCCTTCCGCATCTATAGGATATGCTCGGAGTTTCGCCGAGCACCTCCCTCAGATCCGGATCCATCAAAAGGATGTGCCAGTGTTGGTTGATAATCTCCCAGATAGACTGGGCTTCGCCGTCATACGAGGTTATTAGGCGGGTTAGTTTCTTGGATGATGCTGGTTTCTGTTTGGGAGTGAGGAGGGTGGAACGTTCTTCACTCAGGGCTGATCTAAATGCTGATTTGAGTACCCGATCAGGGTAGCCTCTTGACAAGAATCTTTGGCGAAGATCAGCCGCTTGGTGCAAGAATTCTCTCTTACTCGAACAGTTCCGTCTTAAACGTAGGTATTGTCCCTTAGGGATCCCGCGCTTTAAAGGAATCGGGTGTTCACTTTCCCAACAAAGGAGCGAGTTGGGTTTTCTGTATATAGAAGTACTCAACTCACCCATCTGACTCTTAGTAATCAGGACATCCAAAAAGGGGAGGGCCCGTACGTGGTGGACAGCTGGCCTTAAGTTCTCCTGCAAAATGTCTTGATAAACTTGGGAATTCATTTTTCCTTCGATGATAGCAATCTGTCCAGGCCCTGACGCAGCAAAGCAGCCCCAAACCATGATGCCCCCACCACCATACTTCACAGTTGGGATGAGGTTTTGATGTTGGTGTGCTGTACCTCTTTTTCTCCACACATAGTGTTGTGTGTTTCTTCCAAACAACCCAACTTTGGTTTCATCTGTCCACAGAATATTTTGCCAGTATTGCTGTGGAACATCCAGGTGCTCTTGTGCGAACTGTAAACTTGCAGCAATGTTTTTTTTGGACAGTAGTGGCTTCCTCTGTGGTATCCTCCCATGAAATCCATTCTTGTTTAGTGTTTTACGTATCGTAGATTCGCTAACAGGGATGTTAGCATATGCCAGAGACTTTTGTAAGTCTTTAGCTGACACTCTAGGATTCTTCTTCACCTCATTGAGCAGTCTGCGCTGTGCTCTTGCAGTCATCTATACAGGACAGCGACTCCTAGGGAGAGTAGCAGCAGTGCTGAACTTTCTCCATTTATAGACAATTTGTCTTACCATGGACTGATGAACAGCAAGACTTTTGGAGATACTTTTATAACCCTTCCCAGCTTTATACAAGTCAACAATTCTTAATCGTAGGTCTTCTGAGAGCTCTTTTGTGCGAGGCATCATTCACATAAGGCAATGCTTCTTGTGAAAAGCAAACCCAGAACTGGTGTGTGTTTTTTTTTTTTATAGGGCAGGGCAGCTGTAACCAACACCTCCAATCTCATCTCATTGATTGGACTCCAGTTGGCTGACACCTCGCTCCAATTAGCTCTTAGAGATGTCATTAGTCTAGGGGTTCACATACTTTTTCCACCTGCACTTTGAATGTTTACATGGTGTGTTCAATAAAAACATGGTAACCTTTAATTCTCTGTGTGTTATTAGTTTAAGCAGACTGTGATTGTCTATTGTTGTGACTTAGATGAAGATCAGATCACATTTTATGACCAATTCAGTGCTCCAGACCAAAAAAAATGACCAGGAGCCATTGGCTCCTAAACTAAAAAATTTAGGAGCCAAATTCAATTTTTTAGTCGCCAAATTTAAAATGCATATAATTTTTAAAAAAGGACTTTGAGAAGATGAGACGCAGGTGCACTACAGATAGGAGAAAACAGCACCACATACCTCTCACATCCAGGGACATTTTCTGGGGGACAAGGTGACTAAAAATGGCGAATTGCGTGGTTTAGAGTTTTTTTTTCTGTTATGGCCTTCACCGAACGGAAATATTTTTTTATATTTTAATAGCTCACACTTTTTGGGACGTGGCGATATGTAATATGTTTATTCTTTATTGTTTGTAAATTTTATATGTAAAACTGGGAAGGGGGCCATTTAAACTTTTAGTATTTTGGTGTTTCTTTTTTTTTTTTTTTTTTTATACTTTTTATTTAATAACCATTTCTTCCCTTAGGGACTAGAACCTGGATTTTTTCATCCCTTGTGCTATTCACTCTGATAGAGCTCTATCAGGGTGAATAGGATCTCACATCTCCCTGCTGCCCTGGGCTTTGTGCACACAGCAGCAAGGAGCTGAACATGGCAGCCAGGGCTTCAGTAGCGTGGTAACGATCTGAGCCCCAGCAGTGTAATCTGCCACTGCCACCAATGAACGGGATGGGACCCTGTGGCCACCATATAACAATGGGGGGGGGACACGACGACTTGTGGCCAGTGATAATGGGGGGGGGGGAGAGGCTTTGGGAGAGCGCACTGCACCACCAATGAATGTTTAAAGAGGACCTTTCATGGGTCCAAAGAATATGTACTTAGTAGCAGACTGCATAGAGCGGCGCCCAGGGATCTAAGTGCACTTACTATTATTCCTGGGCGCCGCTCCGTTCGTCCGCTGTGGCCCCCGGTATTTTCAGCATTCAGAGGAAGGAGGAGGAGGAGACGCCAGTGTCTCTCCTTCTCCCTGACAGCAGCGCTGTCCAATCACAGGGCAGAACTCAGAGCCAGGGAGGTTTTTTCCTCCCTGGCTCTGAGCTCTGCCCTGTGATTGGACAGCGCTGCTGTCAGGGAGAAGGAGAGACACTGGCGTCTCCTCCTCCTTGCTCTGAATGTTGAAAATACCGGGGGCCACAGCGGACGAACGGAGAGGCGCCCAGGAATAATAGTAAGTGCACTTAGATCCCTGGGCGCCGCTCTATGCAGCCTGCTGATAAGTTCATATTCTTTGGACCCACGAAAGGTCCTCTTTAACTCTTTCATACAATTGTCTGCAGCGGTATCACAGACCGGGCACCCGGCCTCAATAACAGGGCATGCGATCTGGGGCACCTGAGGGGTTAATGGCCGCGGATCGCATGCCCTGTTATTGAGGCCGGGTGCCGGTCTGTGATACCGCTGCCTATACTTATGTTTTACATTCATTGGTAGCGCAGTGGCGACAGCTCCTCCCCTCCTCCTCCCTGCTATATCCCCATTGGTGGTAGTGGCGGCCGCGTCACAGTGGAGAGGGAGGGACTCCTTCCTTCTCCACTGTGCAGTGTGCTAGTGAAGAGAACGTAGGCTGCGCAGGATCGCGGCGGTACAGTCGCAAATGGCGACAAGACTAAAAAGTCTTGTCGCCATCTGCAAATTTTAAGGCGCATTGGCGACCGTTTTGGTCGCCATCTGGAGCCCTGCAATTTGTGCGGAAATCCATATCATTCCAAAGGGTTCACATACTTTTTCTTGCAATTGTAATACATGCAGATGACCACTTCCACCAGAAATATATAGGGGGGCATACTTTCCACTGGTGGTTACATTACACTTTGCACTCCAGAGTGGTTACATTACTCGCTTAAAAGGTTTACATTCACTGAAGTGATTTTCAACCTACTTAAGGCATTCCCTATGGACACTGATTTCACAGCATTTTTTTTCTGTGACAAAGTCTAGGTCTAGCCTCAGTCATCTGCAAGACACTTATGCACAACCTGTGTAGATGCCCCAGATTCATTATTGCCAAGAGATGAAGATAGCTGCAATTGAGGCTGATGAATGAATGTACCTAGTTTCTCTTGCCTTTTTGTTTTTTCCATTTCACCTTATTCTTTAGTTTTTATTGTGTGACTCTTTGTGGATCTCTGACACTTGAATTTTGTGTTAGGCTACATTCACACTAGCGTCTTAGTTTTCCGGTATTGAGATCAGTCATAGGGGCTCAATACCAGAAAAGAAAAAAAGCTTCATTTTTGTCCCCATTCATTGACAATGTGGACAAAATTGAACTGATCGGAATGCTCCAAAATGCATTCCGTTCCGTTTAGTTGCGTTCCCAAACCGGAGAGCAAACCGCAACATGTTGTAGTTTGCTTTCCGTTCCGGGATGCGGAGCAAGACTGATCCGGCATGACCTCCAACGCAAGTCAATGGGGACGGGTCAGTTTTCTCTGACACAATTTGCCACAATAGAAAATGGCTATGTTATAGATAAAACAACCGGATCCGTTCTAAATGGATGCAGATGGTTGCATTGTCAGTAACGGAAGCGTTTTTCCTGAACCTTGCCGGATCCAGTAAAAACGCTAGTGTGAAAGTAGCCTTAAAAGATAAACCGTGTGTGATGTTGGTCACTGATGCCTGGTGGCCCTAAAAAGGAAAATCTGAGTTGCAAGAGAAGTGAAATAAGATAAAACCACAAGGTTGAGTTGACTTAGAGCATTTTTACTGCAGTTTTCTTGATGGCTTTAAACCCGTTTTATTGCTAGTTTACCAGCCTTGGGAGTTTTCAACAGACGAACCAGATATCTCCATCCGCACATGAAAATTACTGCTTTCAATGCGGTAAAACTGCATGTGGCTATTTAAAACCAACTCCAGTGAAACTTGCACCATTTTGCAAGCAAGTTCAGTTAGTTTTGTCTGCGATTGCGTTCAGTTTTTTCGGCGCGGGTGCAATGCGTTTTTCACGCGTGTTATTAAACTGAAGGTTTACAAACAACATCTCTTAGCAACCATCAGTGAAAAATGCATTGCATCAGCACTTGCTTCCGGATGCAATGCGTTTTTCACTGAAGCCCCATTCACTTCTATAGGGCCAGGGCTGCGTGAAAAATGCAGAATATAGAACATGCTGCGTTTTTCAAACAACGCACAGCTGATGCGTGAAAAAAAATGCTCATGTACACAAACCCATTGAAATTAATGGGTCAGGATTCAGGATTAATGGCAGTGGCTTCCTTCAGCAGGTTAGTGGCTTTCCACAGTGCCAAGAGTTCAGGGATGATTCGAGGAACATGACAAAGAGTTCAAGGTGTTGACCTGGCCTCCCAGCTAACTGATCAGAGCAACATCTCAGGCAACAATTTTTAACGATGTTTTCCGTTTCACTTGTCTTGAAAAAATCCTAAAAGAGGAAAAAAGTAGGAACATTAATGACAAGTGAATTTGTGTGCATAGAAATAAGGTGGTATTTTTATTTCTGAACAATGGACTGTTCATATATATGTATAAAGTTATTATGTTCATATTTCTCCCACGCTTCCTACTCCCACTGCACCATTTACCTCCTGCCATTCAGCTTCTCTAAGCCCATCATGCATGTGCCAGTATAGTGTGCTTGGAACAGAGATATATCGCAGTTAGGGTACTTATATATGGTGCTATGTGTAATCAGGTTGATCAAACATGAATGATTCATAGAACCAACTTTTATATCATTGATTTAAGGCTACTTTTATAGAATGTGTCGGCAGATAAGAACCATTTGTCCCATCTAGTCTGCCCAATATACTGAATACTATGAATAGCCCCTGGCCCTATCTTATATGAAGGATGGCCTTATGCCTATCCCATGCATGCTTAAACTCCTCCACTGTATTTGCAGCTACCACTTCTGCAGGAAGGCTATTCCATGCATCCACTACTCTCTCAGTAAAGTAATGCTTCCTGATATTACTTTTAAACCTTTGCCCCTCTAATTTAAAACTATGTCCTCTTGTAGCAGTTTTTCTTCTTTTAAATATTCTCTCCTCTTTTACCGTGTTGATTCCCTTTATGTATTTAAAAGTTTCTATCATATGGTCCTTTAACCTTTCCTCATAAGTTTTATCCTGCAATCCATGTACTAGTTTAGTAGCTCTTCTCTGAACTCTCTCCAAAGTATCAATATCCTTCTGGAGATATGGTCTCCAGTACTGCGCACAATACTCCAAATGAGGTCTCACTAGTGCTCTGTAGAGCGGCATGAGCACCTCCCTCTGTCTACTGGTAATGCCTCTCCCTATACACCCAAGCATTCTGCTAGCATTTCCTGCTGCTCTATGACATTGTCTGCCTACCTTTAAGTCTTCTGAAATAATGACCCCTAAATCCCTTTCCTCAGATACTGAGGTTAGGACTGTATCACTGATTGTATATTATGCTCTTGGGTTTTTACGCCCCAGGTGCATTATCTTGCACTTATCAACATTACATTTTAGTTGCCAGATTTTTGACCATTCCTCTAGTTTTCCTAAATCCTTTTCCATTTGGTGTATCCCTCCAGGAACATCAACCCTGTTACAAATCTTTGTGTTATCAGCAAAAAGACACACCTTACCACCAAGGCCTTCTGCAATTTCGCTGATAAAGATATTAAACAATATGGGTCCCAGAACAGATCCCTGAGGTACCCCACTGGTAACAAGACCATGGTCGGAATATACTCCATTGACTACAACCCTGTCCCTCAGCCACTGCCTAATCCATTCAACAATATGGGAGTCCAAGCCCAAAGACTGCAATTTATTGATAAGCCTTCTATGTGGGACAGTATCAAAAGCCTTACTAAAGTCTAGATAAGCGATGTCTACTGCACCTCCTCCATCTATTATTTTAGTCACCCAATCAAAAAAATCAATAAGATTAGTTTGACATGATCTCCCTGAAGTAAACCCATGCTGTTTTTCATCTTTCAATCCATGGGATTTTAGATGTTCCACAATCCTCTCCTTAAGTATGGTTTCCATTAATTTCCCCACTATTGAAGTCAGGCTTACTGGCCTATAGTTGCCCGATTCCTCCCTACTACCTTTCTTATGAATGTGCACAACATTTGCTAATTTCCAATCTTCTGGGACGACTCCTGTTACCAGTGATTGGTTAAATAAATCTGTTAATGGTTTTGCTAGTTCACCGCAAAGCTCTTTTAATAGCTTTGGGTGTATCCCATCAGGCCCCTGTGACTTATTTGTATTAATTTTAGACAGCTGACTTAGAACCTCTTCCTCTGTAAAGACATGCATCAAAAGATTCATTAGTTTTCCTTCCTAACTGAGGTCCTTTTCCTTCATTTTACTTTGTAAAAACTGAGCAGAAGTATTCATTGAGGCAGTCAGCTAGTTCTTTATCTTCTTCCATATACCTTCCTTCTTTTGTTTTTAATTTGTTAATTCCTTGTTTTAGTTTCCTTTTTTTATGTATGTATCTGAAGAATGTCTTATCGCCTTTTTTCACTGACTGAGATAATTTCTCTTCTGCCTGTGCTTTAGAAGCTCTTATAACTTGTTTGGCCTCTCTCTGCCTAATCTTATAAATTTGCCTGTCATCCTTGTTTATTTTTTTTTTATAATTACTAAATGCTGTCTTTTTGTTTTTGATGATTTTGGCCACTTCTGCTGAGTACCACAGTGGTCTCTTCCTTTTTTTGCTTTTACTGACGAGGCTAATGCAATTATCTGTTGCCTTCAATAGTGCCACTTTTAAGTAGTCCCATTTCTCCTGGACTCCATTGAAACTGTTCCAATCTGATAGGGACTCGTATACCACTAATCAAATTTTAGAAAAGTCAGTTTTTCTCAAATCTAAAACTTTAGTTTTTGTGTGGTGTGACTCAGTCACTGTACTTATAGTAAACCACACTGACTGGTGATCACTAGATCCCAAGCTTTCCCCTACAGTAATATCAGATACCAAATTCCCATTTGTGAATACTAAATCTAAAATGGCCTCCTTCCGGGTTGGCTCCTCAACTACTTGCTGTAGAAATAATCCCAGTAGGGAATTTAGAATATCTATACTCCTGGCAGAACTAGCTATTTTGGTTTTCCAGTTTACATTAGGAAGATTAAAGTCTCCCATAATGATAACTTCCCCTTTCAATGTCATTTTAGCTATTTCCTCAACTAGTAGATCATCTAATTCTTTGACTTGGGTAGGTGGTCTATATATCACACCTACACGAGTTACCTTATGATTATCAAGCTGCAAGGTGACCCAAACTGACTCTAAATTGGTCTCGCTAACTTGTATTAAATTAGATTTTATGCTATTTCACATTAGCGTTTTCAATTCCGCTATTGAGATCCGTCATAGTCTCTCAATAGCGGAAGAAAACGCTTCAGTTTTGTCCCCATTCATTGTCAATGGGGACAAAACTGAACGAAACGAAATGCTCCAAAATGCATTCTGTTCTGTTTGGTTGCATCCACATTGTGGACAGAAATACGCTGCAAGCAGCGTTTTTCTGTCCGCTATGTGGTGCGGAGCAAGACTGATCCGTCCTGACACACAACGTAAGTCAATGTGGACGGATCAGTTTTCTCTGACGCAATAGAAAACTGATCCGTCCCCTATTGCCTTTCAATGGTGTTAAAGACGGATCCATCATGGCTATAGAAGACATAATACAACCAGATCCATTCATGATGGATGCATGCGGTTGTATTGTAATGGAAGCGTTTTTTCAGATCCATGACGAATCAGCAAAAAAACGCTAATGTGCAAGTAGCCTTATCTGTGAAAAATACCTTAATGTGAAGCACAGTTTTCCCTATTGGCTCACAGCTGGCACTACACCATAAAAGTTACTGAGCGCCAGTCAAAAAAAAAATTAATTGCTGTGAAAAGATCATACACTATTTTTAGGAATTAAATAATGGATGTATTTGTCCTTATCATTTACATAAATACTTTCCATGTCTACGTATGTTTTGACTGAAAGCAGTTCCCTTATGATGACCAGTTTGTCACTAGTCATATTGTGAAGACGTAAATACCTCCGCAACACTAGACTGACCCCTTTAAGGTGAAGCAAGAATAGTTTGAAGTGCACTCAGTTATTGCCATAAGAAAGCTGTAAATAGTGTCCAGTGTATCTACCGTACACCACTGTCATGAAAAGTGCCATGGATATGCTGTGTGATCCTGATAGACCGATTTGCCACATATGATGTTGGAATTTGCATAGAGGATGTACATTTATGTGAGGGCTAGTGTTGAGTGAACTTGTGTTTTCATGTTCGGTGTACAAGGTTCAGGTTATCTAAGAATTCCGTTATGGATTCCACTACCACAGACCACATAACTTATGGTCCGTGGTAGCGGAATCCATAATGGAATTCTTAGATAACCTGAACCTTCCACGCCGAACTTGAAACACAGGTTCGCTCATCCCTAGCGGTGGCCCAAATGGTGGAGGAGTAGGTATTTTGAGGGACACACATAGTACTGTCCCCTACTCCCTTTCATTTTTATCTGCCTAATATTTAACCTTTTTACCCAAAATTCCAGGTAGAATTTTTTGAATAAGCTGTAATCTGTGTTTAATAAGAGGATTTCTGACAATAATGTTATCCATATCAATTCTCAGGCTCCAAGTAAAATGTCTGTTTTTCATGAGCTGAGCTCCAGAAGGGGTTGGCACCAGCTGCTATGAGGTTCTCTCACACTACACCTTGTCCACCAGATGGCAATTTTGTGCCTGTTTCTAATCATCTCCTAAGTCCCAACACTGCGATAAGTCATCAGTGTGCAAGGGAATTTAACGTTTGAAGCAGCTGTATTCATACTCGCCCAAGGAGCTATATGAGTGGTTGTTTGGGGTGGTAGGTGGAAGGAGTAGTGATGGGCCGAGGGATAATGGTGGGGTGTACAGTGGGACTGCTCCACACTATAGGCACATTTTTATTGTAGCCAGTCTTGTTTGTAGTACAGGAGGGAGCGCTTGTTGACAAATGTGTAATTTTCATTATTCCTCCCAATAGGCTGAAATCACACTCTGAAGATGCAGCACGTCCTCTATCATTAATGTCTCTATTAAACTTCAAACAACAACATTTTTAAGTCCTGATTTGTATTTAGTGTTAATAGTGCTTTTTTTTTTTTTTTTTCTCTCTCCTACAAACTGATATGTCCTGAACCATCGAAATGCATTCTGGAACATATAGATTTTCACATGCTCCAGCCCTAGAAAGCACTGCGACATGGATGATCAATTATGCATGCCCCGGGGCAACAGCAGGATTTTGACGGGAGGGAGTACTTCTAAATATACTTTTACTTAGCATTTTCATCTCTGGGAGATATGTAGTGTATGTAAGTACAGCTGATTAGGTGGCCACAAGTAACTGGCCTCTGGGTGAAATCATCTTGCAGTCACACTAATAGGATGCTGGGGGATGTATTGCGGCTCTGTATTCAAAACTCACCCAGCTTGACCTCTATGCTGAGACTAATTTCTGTAAATTTGTAATATTTTAAATTTTTGAAAATGTTGTGAATTATCACCACAATAATAGAGATGCCAAAACACCTAAATATTGGGGCTAATCAAAAAAGCTTTATAGCACCAAATATAAAACTGTATACCCCATGCTATTAACCAACTGCAGGGCAATCTCCTCAGGGTAATGTGCATGGGATGATTGTCACTTCCCTACTTGGGCTACACCTACCGGTACACGTTTTGTAGCGCTGTAAGATTGATATTAACAGACCTCGGCAGTTCACAGGAGTTGTATGCAACTTGGGCTACTTTCACACTAGCGTTTTGGCTTTCCGTTTGTAAGTTCCGTTCAGGGCTCTCCACTAGGGTTGTTTCGATACCAATATTTTGATTTGGTTTCGATACCATAAAAAAGTATTGCTATACTCGATACCTTTCGGTACCACGCAAAAATAAAGTAAAACACAAAAAAGCCTTTTGATTATTTAACCGTAAAACATTTATTGAATTTAACAGTAAAACCCGCACCAGATATCAGAATTTGACAATGTAACAATGCTAATGAGGAGCCTTCACCTCTCCTGCCCGACTCCTCTTTAGGCCTCATGCACACGACCGTTGTTTTGTTCCGTGTCCGTTGTTCCGTTTTCAGTGATTTTCTGCGGACCCATTGACTTTCAATGGGTCCGTTGAAAACTCAGAAAATGCACCGTTTGTCATCCCCGTCCGTGATCCGTGTTTCCAGTCCGTCAAAAAAATATGACCTGTCCTATTTTTTTCACGGACAACGGTTCGCGGACCCATTCAAGTCAATGGGTCCGTGAAAAAACATGGAGGCACACAAGATTGTCATCCGCGTCCAAGATCCGTGTACGTTTTTTTCCTATCATTTTCAAGGCAAACTTGACTTAGGTTTATTTTTCACTTTTTCATGTCTGGTGATCCTCCAAAAATCAAGGAAGACACACGGAAATAAAAACGGATCACGGAACCCCGTTTTGCGGACCGTGAAAAAATTCTGTCGTGTGCATGAGGCCTTAGGCAAATAATTCTGGAGCATTTATTCTATGTTTTACTAACTCAACCCCAACATTAACCCCATGTTGCCCATTATGTGAGATGTACACTACTTTGGGGGTCACTTACTATTAATGTGAAGCACATGGGGTCCAGTCCAAATGTGCCCAGCCTGACATTAAAAATAAGTGACCCCTATCATGTTTAAAACATGGCAGTGGCAAGATTGGGGTTAATGAGTCACATTAACCCCAATCTTGCTGGCTGCCTGATACAAATGTTTTTTGCCTGCCTTTATTTTGAGGCAGGCTAATCACTCTAGACTTGCACTGTGCGGGTGTGGGTACCTTCTATGCTGGCTGTTCAGGTCACTGACGCTGGGGTTGGTGCTCGGGCTGACAGTGAGCTGTGCACTCAGGAGGAGGAGGATTCTGCCTTTCGCTGAGCTCACTAACTCAGCCGGCGCAGCGGTAACTTTTTTACCTCCCCGTCCCTCCTCCTTCTTTCAATAATAGCCAGACATTGATTGGTGCACCGCGGAAGTGGTGCGGGCAGCTTCAGAGCCCGCTCACTTTATTGGTCTCACAGCAGCCGTGTCATAGGAGGGAAGGATTTCCTCCCTCTGTCCCTCTCTTCCTCCTTCTCCACTGTCTGCCGAGCGTGGCACACGCCAAATTGTCATATAAAGGATCCGCTCAGAATGCATCAGTTTGCCTCCGTTCAGTCTCTATTCCGCTCTGGAGGCAGACACCAAAACGCTGCCTGCTGTGTTTTGCTGTCCGCTTGACGAAACTGAGCCAAACGGATCCGTCCTGACACACAATGTAAGTCAATGGGGACTGATCCGTTTTCTCTGACACGGATCCGTCTCCCATTGACTTAGCTATGTTACAGATAATACAAACGGATCCGTTCATGACGGATGTGTGCGGTTGTATTATTGTAACGGATCCATTTTTGCTGATCCATGACGGATCCGCCCAAAACGCAAGTGTGAAAGTAGCCTAAATGTGTCACTTTGGACAACAACTGCAGCTTGATTAAAATTGGAAAAATTGCTCTACAAAAAATTGCTCAGCCAAAGACCATTTTCACATGAGCCTATTCAGTCTGGTAAACATGGTCCGCGTAGGAGCTGTATTCCCGGACTGAATACTGCTCCTCTCAAGCGAATGAGCTGCATCCTAATGATTTATGATGCAGTGAATTCACGTCTCACCGCAATCTACTGAACTGTAGTCACTGATTATGTGATTAAAGTTCAATAGACTCATGGTGAGCGGGAAATTCGCAGCATTATCAATCATTATGATGCTGCAAGTTCACCTCAGAGGAGGAGTGTTCAGTCCAGGAAATACACCTCCCACACAGAGCAGAATATGCTTGTCCGAAACTGACCTAATATATGGACGTCAAGGAGAAATTACTTAAATTTGCTTGAGTGGAAGGCTGAGCGTTGTCTGCAATGTCAGTAATCTTAGTCCTTTGGTAAAACCTGTTGTTCGAGAGATCCTTTTGTATGGTATCATATAGGAGTTACAGCACTTTGTTGGCCAGGAGGTTCCACATATCATCAGATGCTGCATCTTTTGGCACACAAGTTTTATAGCACAGTTGTATGTCTTGACCAAACTAGGAGGTGCCATAGTTAGCTTGTAGTGCATGCTTTTATAGGAGTTGCCAGGATTAGGGTCCATTCACATGTATCCGGAGACAGTGTAAGACTGGGGTACTTAGTGCCCACCAGTGTAACTGATTCTGGGGGCCCACCTCTGGATCAACTTGCAGGATAACAGGCCGAACTGGATGGATAAATGTCTTTTTTCGGCCTTATGTACTATGTTACTATGTTATCTTAGGGCTCCTGCACACAAACCTATTTTTTTCTGTGTCCGTACCGTTTTTTTTTTTTGTTTTTTTTTTGTGGCCTGTATTTGAAACCATTCACTTCAATGTGGCTGCAAAAAAACTGAAATGACTCCATGTGTATTCAGTGTCTGTATGTCCACATGTCCGTTCTGCAAAATTATAGAACATGTCCTATTATTGTCGACATTACAGACAAGCAGGGGCATACATAGAATTCATTGGGCCCCATAGCAGGAATCTGAATTGGGCCCCCATGGTCCTTTACAAGCCCTGCTGAGTACCCATCCCTGGTCCCTCCAACCTTCTACCCCAGCCCCTCCCCTCCCTCACCCATGAACTGTAGGTACATTGGTGCTACATTACACATTACTACTGTTTTTGATAACCTGGGGGGTGCGTATGAAAGAACATGTACACAAGGGGTGACATTAGTAGGTATAATGTACTATATAGCACTACCGTCCAAGCCCGCGTTCACATTACTGTTAGTTTTCCGTTCTTCTGATCCATTCGAACAAAAAAAATATAAGCAATAAAACGAATCCTGTATTTTAAGCATCCGTTATGCTCATTTATGCACATTTTGCACCCATTTTCGCCATTTCCGTTTGAGATGTTATTTTAGACCGTAAGAAAAAAAAATACTTTGAGCAGAACTTTTTTTTTTACATAAAACCCCCCCGATATCATACGGAAATGGCTAAAAAGGATGCAAAATGTGCGTAACTGAGCATAACGGATGCTTAAAATACAGGATCTGTGTTTTGTTTATTTATCTCTTCTGACAGATCAGAACGGCTTCATTCGTACCTCAGGTGACTGTATCCGGCAGGCTGTTCCGACAGCGAACATCTTGCCAGAGTTCACTGGATCCAGCATTGCTAGAATCTGCAGTTCACCAGGGATGCCCAACCAGCACCCTCCAGCTGTTGCAAAACTACAACTCCCAGCATGCCTGGACAACCTAAAGCTTTAATGCCATGTACTATGGCAGACTACCAGCAGGGTTTCGGCCTGACAAAACTGTTCTACTGGTGGAGGGCAGAAACCAGCAGTGGTGGATTAGTGAACTCTGGCAGGATGTTCTCTACCTCAGGGATCTGCAACCTCCGGCACTCCAGCTGTTGTAAAACTACAACTCCCAGCATGCTCCACTCACTTCTTTGGGAGTTCTGAGAACAGCCAAGCAAGTGTGCATGCTGGGAGTTGCAGTTTCACCACACCTGGAGTGCCGAAGGTTGCTGACCCCTGCTCTACCAGATGCCGATCACCAGAGATGTGACCGAAGACTAATATGACATCAAAGTGCAGCGATCAGATGGCTTTATTTGGTCTGGGTTTAGAGCTGAACCCCGGAGATTTCCCCTTCTTCCCCCACTCAGCCCCTGTGACATGAACATCGGAGCATTTCCCTTGCCCTGCGCTGAATCTGGCGAATTTTTCTGGAGCTTTGGTGACTTCACCGGATCTGCAATAAAAAGCCCTTGCCCTGTGCAATTCAGCGCAGGGCAAGGGAGAGCATTGGAGTATGAAATGCTCCGGTGCTCATATCAGAGGGGCTGAGTGTGGGAATAAGGGAATATGACAACCCTTTAACAGCCACCGTCATAACTAGTATTGAGTGAACTTGTATTTTTAAGTTTGGCATACAAGGTTTGGGTTATCTAAGAATTCCGTTTTGGATTCCGCTATCATGGACCATAATAGAATTCTATGACTGCATAGCATGGTCAGCATAGACTTCTATTATGACGGAATGCAATACGGAAAGCCTCTTATAGGCTTCCATGGTGCATGCCGTTATAGAATTCCGTTGTGGTCCGTGGTGCTGGAATCCATAACTGGATTCTTAGAAAACCCCTATGTTATATATATATATATATATATATTTATGGTCAGGGCTAGGAACTGGAGATGATTGTACGTGGACCCCTGACCACAGTGGCTAAATTATGCCGGGAGCCACGGTCGCGGGTACACCAAAAAGGGGGCACACCCAAGGATGCGAAGAAAGAAAAAGGGGCGGGAGGGAGGGGCGCGATGAACGGGCGACTGGCCTGGGATTTGCCTGGGGTTAAATAGCCAGACGCCCCTCCCACAAATACAGGCTGAATATCAGCCTTAAGTATTTATGGTCAGGGCTAGGAACTGGAGATGATTGTACGTGGACCCCAACCCTGATCACAGTGGCTGAATTATGCCGGGAGCCACGGACGCGGGTACACCAAAAAGGGGGCAAGAAAAGGAGTCAAGCTGTTAGGTGCACGTAATTTTTATTGAAATTATTACAGAGCCAAAGTACAAAAAGCTTGTGATATTTCGGTATGAGGATTGGGAATATACCTGGCAAAACAAGATGACCGCCAGCGTCCCATGGAGCGGATTATATGGGCCGGTACTTGATGCCGGGAAGCTGCCGATGCCGCCCCTATGCGGAAAGAGTGCCCAGAAATTACCTTGGGATCGTGACCTAAACTTTGGCCAATTGTACGGATATGAGAAATGAAATGCGTGGTGGTTAGGGGTCTATCTCTGAAGGGCAGGAGCGGGCTATCTGGAGAGGAAGCCTGAAATGTGGACAGCAATTGATTGAGTACCTGGACCGGGCACCATTTATTAAACGTAAAGTAGAATTTAACCCCCTGTGGTTTTTAGATGAGGGCAGGTGGCCCCATGATAAATAATGTTTTAAGAGGCAGCTACGTTGATATGCACCGGATGTGAATTCCCCATGGCTGCTTTCAGGACAATGCTGGTGGAGTGCCCAAAGGGATTGCCGTCCAAAGCAGAGGATAGCTTCCTAAGCAGCTCGCTGGACACTGGCTGTCTGCTATTTTGCGACCCCTTCCCTTCTCTTTGTATGCCCCTGAGAGTGGCTTTGATGGCTTGAATAGACAGCATTAGACAGCATGTAGTGGTGTTGTAAACCGGCTAGGTATAACTTAATAGTATTATGAGACAAGGTAAGCTGCCAGTGGTAAAAAGCGATGAAAGCCATGATGTAAGATGTTTGGCTGAGCTGACCCCTCGGGTAGGCCCTCGCGAATTTGTTGAACGCTCTCAACTCGGCTTGATAATTCGTGTTTGCCGTGTTGCGGGATAGGGATCTCTTGACCAGGTTCTTAGCTTCAGCCACGAAAGCGTCTAGTCCATGGTGAGTGAACTGAATGCTGGAATTTGTGCGCCTGAACGATCTGCGTTGGGCATTTCCTGAAAAAAGACCGGAAAGTTGAGACGGGACAGCGCATCAGCAGCTTTATTCTTCTCGCCTGGGATATGAACGCACTGACTATAAAAATTGAAGGAAAGAGAAAGCCAAACTAATTTGCATAGCAATGCCATGATTTTATGTGACTTGGCCCTACCCTTGCTGATAATATCCACCAAAGTCTGGCTATCTGTGACGAAAGTTACTGATGAGTTGGCCCAGCTGTGGCCCCAAACCTGGGCGGCTGCTACAATGGGGTAAAGTTCCAAAAGTGGTGATGATTTGATGGCTGACGTGTCTGAGCACAATTCCGGTGGCCATCTGGCAGCCAGTGGGTCCTGAATATGGCAGCGAACCCGAGAGAACCAGCGGCATCAGAAAAGACGATGGGCGAGGAGGAATCCCATTGTGGAACAAAGATATGCCGTTCCAGTCGGAGAGGAAGGAGTCCCACATGGTCTGGTCAGCTATGGCGTGGCTGTCCAGATGAACAACGGAATCCCGCTCTGGAGCCGAGGGCAAAAGTTGTAACAACCTGGATAAAAAGGTCCTACCCTGTGGCATGATCCTGGTGGCAAAATTCAACATCCCCAACAAAGACTGAAGTTCCAACTTGGTCAGGGTGCTGGACCTGACTGCCTTGGAGATGGCAGAACGGATTTTGAGCAACTTCTCGGGGGGAAGACTGGCTTCCATTTTGACAGAGTCTAGATTGATGCCCAAGAAAGTGACCTTGGTCGCTGGACCTTCAGTCTTTGCAGTGGCCACCGGAACCTGGAGTCGGGAAAATATTTCAAGGAGGGTGGCAGGGATGGATGGAACCTGGTGGGGCCTTTCAATGAGAAGAAAGTCATCCAAGTAATGAATGACTATGGATAAGCCGCCGTGTTGGGTAAGTATCCAATGAAGGGCTCTAGCAAATTGGTCGAACAACCACGGGCTACTTTTGGACCCGAAAGTAAGTCGGTTGGCAAAATAGAATTTGTTCGACCATTTAATGCCATAATACCTCCAAAGTTGCGGATGGACTGGCAGCAACTTGAAAGCATCAGCGATATCCGCCTTGGCAAGCCAGGACCCTTTGCCTGACAACAAGATGAACTGGATTGCCTCGTCAACTGAAGAGTAGTGCTTGGAGAACTCCTTTGACGGGATAAGCGAGTTCAAGCTGGGAGTAGCAGACATATGAGGAGCGGAGAGATCATAAATGAGACGTTTTTTTATTAGATGATTGTTTTGTGACAAGGCCGATGGGATTAATCCGCCAACACCGATAGGGAATCTCTTGGAATGGTCCGATAACCAATCCTTTCTCGACCTCTGATTGCATGAGATTTTCTACTGCCTCTGGATCTCTGGTGGAGGATAACAAAGAACCCTGAGGCAACGTGAAGAGGCCAGTATGAAAGCCTTCTCTGAACCCTGTCAACAGGAATGACACAAAATGCTGATCGGGCTGTTCCTGCAATAGGGCGGCTAACAGGTCTACATTTATGTCGGTTAGTCAGGAATTCTTGGCTGACTTCTTAGGACAAGTGGACCAGGGGTGTGCCCTAAAACAAGCGGTGCAGATATGGAGCGCCCGACAAGCGTTAAAAGCGCAGCCCCCTGCATTAAAATTATTACATACCTGGCTGTTACCCAGGTATGCGATTGGTCTACCGAGCTTGTCTACCGAAGCTGCATTCCTCGGAGCCCCGGAGGGACCTGGAGCGGGCCCTGACTGATTAGGATGGACCAAATTGGGGCACCATTCAGATGAATGGAAGATGGATTGGCATATGGAACAGAGTGGAGCCTTGAGGTCTGCAAAATGACGGCAGAAAAGTTCAATGTCCAGATCTGCCCAATTTGTGACAAACTGAAACTGGGCTAGGGCCGCGGAAGCTTTAGCGGAAAAAGACTGATCATCATAGAACGCTGATCCGCCGTACTTGTGCCCTAAATCTGTGACCCGATACTGGTAAGAATCTAACTCTTCCCTCCTGTTGGGTTGGGCAGAGCACATGCTTTAGTCTTTATGTCCCTG
Organism: Bufo bufo; assembly: GCF_905171765.1. Taxonomy (NCBI): domain Eukaryota; kingdom Metazoa; phylum Chordata; class Amphibia; order Anura; family Bufonidae; genus Bufo; species Bufo bufo. The sequence goes on from NC_053389.1 coordinate 384,182,496, forward strand.
TAAAGACTAAAGGCCAGCACAAACTCTGGTATAGACCATTTTCTATTGAGTCGTCCATCCTTGGCTTTCAAGACCACTGAGACCTCCCCGCAGTTTATGACCCTGTTCTCAGATACAGTCAGGTCCATAAATATTGGGACATCGACACGATTCGAACATTTTTGGCTCTATACACCACTACAATGGATTTGAAATGAAAATAACAATATGTGCTTTAACTGCAGACTGTCGGCTTTAATTTGAGGGTATTTACATCCAAATCAGTTGAACGGTGTAGGAATTACAACAGTTTGCATATGTGCCTCCCACTTGTTGAGGGACCAAAAGTAATGGGACAATTAGCCTCTCACTTGTTCCATGGCCAGGTGTCTGTTATTCCCTCATTATCTCAATTACAATGAGCAGATAAAAGGTGCAGAGTTAATTTCAAATGTGCTATTTGCATTTAGAATCTGTTGCTGTCAACTTTTGAGATGAGATCCAAAGAGCTTTCACTATCAGTGAAGCAAGCCATTATTAGGCTGAAAAAACAGAACAAACCCATCAGATAGATAGCAAAAACATTAGGCGTGGCCAAAACAACTGTTTGGAACAGTCTTAAAAAGAAGGAACGCATCGGTGAGCTCAGCAACACCAAATGACCCGAAAGACCACAAAAAACAACTGTGGTGGATGACCAAAGAATTCTTTCCCTGGTGAAGAAAACACCCTTCACAACAGTTGGCCAGATCAAGAACACTCTCCAGGAGGTAGGTGTATGTGTGTCAAAGTCAACAATCAAGATAAGACTTCACCAGAGTGAATACAGAGGGTTCACCACAAGATGTAAACCATTGGTGAGCCTCAAAAACAGGAAGGCCAGATTAGAGTTTGCCAAACGACATCTATAAAAGCCTTCACAGTTCTGGAACAACATCCTATGGACAGATGAGACCAAGATCAACTTGATGGGAAGAGAAGAGTATGGAGAAGGAAAGGAACTGCTCATGATCCTAAGCATACCACCTCATCAGTGAAGCATGGTGGTGGTTGTGTCATGGCATGGGCATGTATTGCTGCCAATTGAACTGCTTCTCTTGTATTTATTGATGATGTGACTGCTGATAAAAGGAGCAGGATGAATTCTGAAGTGTTTCGGGCAATATTATCTGCTCATATTCAGCCAAATGCTTCAGAACTCATTGGACGGCGCTTCACAGTGAAGATGGACAATGACCCAAAGCATACTGCAAAAGCAACCAAAGAGTTTTTTAAGGGAAAGAAGTGGAATGTTATGCAATGGCCAAGTCAATCACCTAACCTGAATCCGATTGAGCATGCATTTCACTTGCTGAAGACAAAACTGAAGGGAAAATGCCCCAAGAACAAGCAGGAACTAAAGACAGTTGCAGTAGAGGCCTGGCAGAGCATCACCAGGGATGAAACCCAGCGTCTGGTGATGTCTATGCGTTCCAGACTTCAGGCTGTAATTGACTGCAAAGGATTTTCAACCAAGTATCAAAAATTGAAAGTTTGATTTATGATTATTATTCTGTCCCAATATTTTTGGTCCCTTAACAAGTGGGAGGCACATATGCAAACTGTTGTAATTCCTGCACCGTTCACCTGATTTGGATGTAAATACCCTCAAATAAAAGCTGACAGTCTGCAGTTAAAGCACATCTTGTTCGTTTTATTTCAAATCCATTGTGGTGGTGTATAGAGCCAAAAATGTTAGAATTGTGTCGATGTCCCAATATTTATGGACCTGACTGTATATCTTGGGAAGCAATGAAAATAGACGCTAGATTCACGTCCTTCCCTGCCAGTATATATTTTTTGATGTTATCTGGGATAAAGTGCGAGGGCGCGATTTGTGGACTGGATGCGGGCCTACCTGCAACATCCTGAGCGTGGCAGGGGTAGCTGCCAAACCCGGTGATTGAGGCGTGACCGGGGACCTAGTTTCTAACTCTGCAACCCTGGATTGGATATCGGCTACCGAGCTGGTAAGGCCGCTGATGGATGACTGAATCTGGGCTAATGCCTGCTGAATAGAGGTGAGATTAGACTGTTCTTCTGCCAGACCCGAGGCTGTCATTAGTAATCGGTATAACTCCGCTTTGGGAGCGGACGCAGGGTGCCGAATCCCCCTACGATTAAGTTCGGCGATCAGCTTCGGAATAGAGGTTGTCATCCATCTCTGAAACTTGGGACATGCTTGATCCGATGCGACCGATAAGATGTACTTGAAGACCCGGCTTCAAACACACTTTGAAACTAGAGACGAGACTAAAGAAATCGTTGCCCTGAGTACTGATTCCATCAGCTAACAAGACCCAACCAGAAACCCCCTAAATAAAACTTACCTTGAGACGAACTCGACACTTGCCTGACTGGTTCAGAAGAAAAACCCGCAGAGATCCTGAAAACTAAGAATGAAACGATGGAAGATAAATATCACAACAAGTTGACATACTGTTACTGCCTGGTCGCCTGCTGACGAAACAAAGGTTTCTCTTATTATTTTTTATGCTAGATGATGAAAAGAGTACAGACCTGGGCGTGCCAGGACATGACAACGACTGTTGAAACACAAGCCTGAGTGAACCAGGCAAGAATGACAGACAGCGCAGGAGATGACATGAAGACTTGGGCATGCAAGGCGGCAATGTGGGGAAACCAGTGACATTTAGAGGACCATGAGCACAGCACAGAACAGGTAAGATAACACACAGAACCGAAAAGTGGCGTGAAGGACGGTGGAGGTGAGACACTAGACCCAATGCCTGGGGCCCAGACACCCAGTGATTTGGCCGAGCCGTGAGCAGCGGAGACTTAGCGGACCAGGAAGCAGGATATGAAGGACCTGAACCCTGATGCCAAGAGGAGAAGAAACCGGAGTGTGCCAGGTGACTAAAGAAAATGTGAATCCTGGTTGGACCAGGGAATGACATGAAGCCAGGGATGGCGGACCGTGTGACTAAGGGGAAATGACAACACAAGGCCTGAGGGAGCGAGACAGCAGGAAAAGAAGGACAGGCGGAGCCTGGACGTGCCCAGCAACACTGTGACCTGGGCGATCCAGGTAGCGAACCAGGTCGAACCAGGTGGTGAAGGAGGAAGATGACACAAGACCGAAATGTACCATGCAACAATGGGAGAAAAAACATGGAGCCTGAGCGTGCCAGGCGACACAGAGTCCTGGGCGATCCAGTAGACAAAAACATAAAGCTTGGGCGATCCAAGCAACGAAGGAGGAAGACAATGCAAGGCCTGAGCGTACCAGGCCACAAAGGAAGGAGGACAAACACGGAGCCTGGGCGTACCAGGCGACGCAGTGACCTGGGCGATCCAGGAGACAAAACATAAAGCCTGGGCGAACCAGGCAACAATGAATGACACCAAGATTTGCGCTACTATAAAGAAATGGCCCATGACGTGAGCCTGAGCGTAGCAGGCAATCCTATTAACAAGGAAAACCTGGGCGAACCAGGAGACAAGTGATGTGAGAAAGTCGTGGCCTGACGTGCCGGGCAACCCAGCATACTAAATACCCAGGAGAGACTGAACGAGCCAACCGTATAGAGGTAGACACATGAACCATAACCACCTGGCGGGGATTTAAGAATCCGGAAAGGGGTTAACAGCGGGTCCCGTCGATAGCCAGGAACCGATACCAACCCCCCCAAACCCTATATATGTTCCCAGAAACCATCCCCCGGTGACTACCCCCGAGCCTCAAGTTGTGCTGAACAAAGCGCCGGCACTTGGGCACCATGAGAACTGAGCGGCTCATGAAGCATTCACCGGGAGCGGTGCCTTGGCCAGGATGCCGTTCTCAGTATGAAGGAGAGCCCCCTAACCTGTGGCAAGAGCTCTTGCCCACTTACCTATGCAGCGAGATAGGGGGCCCCGGTGCTGGGGTAACTCAGCTGCCAGGCGGGGATGTGAGCAGTGGCGCAAGCGGGGGGGGGGGGGGGGGCACGGCAAACCTCGCTACTTACCAGCCGGGTGCCACACGTAGAGTGAGAGAGCGGTGCGGCTCCCCCCTGCCTGCCCGACCCACGGGGAAGAGACTCCTAAGCGGGATGCTGATCAGCAGCGCGGCGGCTGCTCCTAGCCACTTACCTCGTGTGCAGGCGTGAGCCACAGAGGAAGTAGGTAACAGGGAAAGGAACTCCAGCTACCAGGGCGCGCGATGAACGGGCGACTGGCCTGGGATCTGCCTGAGGGGTTAAATAGCCAGACGCCCCTCCCACAAATACAGGCTGAATATCAGCCTTAAAGGGGTATTATCAACACGCCGTTTCATACTTACCTGGTCCCGGCGCGCTGTCCACTTCCTAGTTTCGGCAGGGGGCGGGCTCCATCTTGATTGAAGTCTTCTTCCGGCCGGGCCGCGCACTAGGCTGAACGCGCACGCCGTGGCCGCGCATGCGCCCTGGTGACTTCTTCCTGGCAATTATACTATACTGGCCAGGAAGAAATTACCATAGCGCATGCGCGGCCTCGACGTGCGCTTTCAGGACTGCACGCGGCCAATCGGGAGAAGAGAAGAAGTCGTCTGCGCAAGCGCAGCCACCGCGATTCCTGAGAAGAGCGGTGGCCGTAACCAGGGGAGACGGAAGACAACAGTCAGGTAAGTATATGTTTATTTTCTTCTAAGGGGTGGGAATTAGTTAATTAAATATATTTAGAAAAATTATCACTGTTAAATCATTAACAGATTTAACAGTGATCATTAATACACTCACCTAAAGAATTATTAGGAACACCTGTTCTATTTCTCATTAATGCAATTATCTAGTCAACCAATCACATGGCAGTTGCTTCAATGCATTTAGGGGTGTGGTCCTGGTCAAGACAATCTCCTGAACTCCAAACTGAATGTCAGAATGGGAAAGAAAGGTGATTTTAAGCAATTTTGAGCGTGGCATGGTTGTTGGTGCCAGACGGGCCGGTCTGAGTATTTCACAATCTGCTCAGTTACTGGGATTTTCACGCACAACCATTTCTAGGGTTTACAAAGAATGGTGTGAAAAGGGAAAAACATCCAGTATGCGGCAGTCCTGTGGGCAAAAATGCCTTGTGGATGCTAGAGGTCAGAGGAGAATGGGCCGACTGATTCAAGCTGATAGAAGAGCAACGTTGACTGAAATAACCACTCGTTACAACCGAGGTATGCAGCAAAGCATTTGTGAAGCCACAACACGCACAACCTTGAGGCGGATGGGCTACAACAGCAGAAGACCCCACCGGGTACCACTCATCTCCACTACAAATAGGAAAAAGAGGCTACAATTTGCACGAGCTCACCAAAATTGGACTGTTGAAGACTGGAAAAATGTTGCCTGGTCTGATGAGTCTCAATTTCTGTTGAGACATTCAAATGGTAGAGTCCGAATTTGGCGTAAACAGAATGAGAACATGTATCCATCATGCCTTGTTACCACTGTGCAGGCTGGTGGTGGTGGTGTAATGGTGTGGGGGATGTTTTCTGGGCACACTTTAGGCCCCTTAGTGCCAATTGGGCATCGTTTAAATGCCACAGGCTACCTGAGCATTGTTTCTGACCATGTCCATCCCTTCATGACCACCATGTACTCATCCTCTGATGGCTACTTCCAGCAGGATAATGCACCATGTCACAAAGCTCGAATCATTTCAAATTGGTTTCTTGAACATGACAATAAGTTCACTGTACTAAAATGGCCCCCACAGTCACCAGATCTCAACACAATAGAGCATCTTTGGGATGTGGTGGAACGGGAGCTTCGTGCCCTGGATGTGCTTCCCTCAAATCTCCATCAACTGCAAGATACTATCCAATCAATATGGGCCAACATTTCTAAAGAATGCTATCAGCACCTTGTTGAATCAATGCCACGTAGAATTAAGGCAGTTCTGAAGGCAAAAGGGGGTCCAACACCGTATTAGTATGGTGTTCCTAATAATTCTTTAGGCAAATTTGACACACACCGGTACATTAGGTGTCCGGGAAGGTTTTAGACCGGGTCTCCGCTCTCTAGAACGCACCGTTCCTGAGATATTCAAAAAAAATGAGCCCCCCCCCCCCCCTCAAATACAAGCCTGCAAGTCTTTCTTTTCAAATCCCAACTGCCATAAACACCGTTTTACTCCAGGTTTCCATAACAACCTAGCCATTTTTCTTTACTGTTTAAAGGGGTGGGCACAGTGGAGGTCACTGTTAAAGGGGCAGTGACTGTGACCTCCACAGCGCCCGCCCCTTTAACAGTGACCTCCACAGCACCCGCTCCTTTTACAGTGATCTCCACAGCACCCTGCCCCTTTAATGCTAGGGCTACACGACGACATGTGTCGTGCGACATTTTGTCTCAGCAACTTTTATAATGATAGGCTATGGTGTCGCAAAAAATCTATCCAAGATGGATGCATGTAGCAGCGTAGTTGTGTCCTATGCATCGTGCGACTTCTTGTCTTCCTGTAGTCCTAGCCTAAAGCTGACCTACAGCAGTGAAGAAAAATGGCTGGGTTGTTTATGGAAACCTGGAGTAAAACTGTGTATGGCAGTTGGAATTTGAAGAGAGAGACTTGCAGGCTTTTATTGGCTAATGTAGGTAATTTTTTGGGAATATCTCAGGAACAGAGAGTAAGTCCTAGAGAGCTGAGACCCGGTCTAAAACCTTCCCGGACACCTGATGTACCTGTGTGCCAAATTTGGTGAAGATCGGTTTAGTTGTTTGGTCGCGCATAAAGAACAGACGTCCAGACAGACAAACTCATTTTTTTATATATGATATACACAGACACACATCATATATACTGTGTATATATAGTGCACACATATACATTTACTCAGTCATTCACATATATACAGGTACATTAGACAATTACACACACATATCACATACATATGTACAGAATACAGTACACTACACAGGCATAAGTACATATATGTAAACGCACGCATATTACACTGGCACACACTTGCCTTCTGTGCAGGTCTCTAGGGTAAACAGTTCGGATTGATGGGAGGACATCTTCTCCTCAGCTGGGCAGTCCAGCAGGCCTCTTCCCTCCTTCCTCTGTCCCGACTGCTGCACATGGTTTACATAACAGCAGAGGAGGACTCTGCAATGTGCCAGGACAATGAAGAGGAACAGAGTGGGTGAGGGGAGCACTGGGGAGTCTTCTGATGGCAGCAGCACATCCTGCTGTAGCTTCTGAAAAACAGACCTCTCCTCAGCAGTGCAGCCCCTGAGGACATGTGCAGGCTGCTGCTAGAGGCATCTCCTCATGGTAGGATCGCGCCTTGCTGGAGGGGAGGGGGGAAGCCAGAGCACAGCCTGCTGAGGAGAAGCAGTGAGGGGAGCTGGAAGGCAGAGCCGGAGCCCCTGGCAAGTACTCTAGACCAGATCTGTTGTACTAATGTTAATATGGGGACAGGGCATTTCCTCCACAGTTGGGCCCCCTTTCCCTACGGGCCCCATAGCAGCTACGTGGTCTGCCTCTATTAGAGGTATGCCACTGCAGACAAGGATAGGACTGTTCTATTAGGGGCCGGCCTTTCTGTTCCGCATAATGTCGAACACACACACACGGTATCCATGTTTTTGCGGATCCGCAATTTGCTGACTGCACAGTCGTTTTCATGAGCCCTTACAGTGATGAAATGCACAAACATACATGTGGCAGAATTTAGGCTAATTTCACACTTGCAGTAGCAGGGTCCGGCAGGTTGTTCCGGCGGGGAAACAGCCTGCTGGATCCGTGCTAACGCTAGCCCACCGTTCCGCTGGAAGTCCACTGGAGTTTTTGTCCGGCTGCCACACCTCTGGCCTGCCCCCATTATAGTAAATGGGACTGGAGTGAACTTCCTGTCGGACCCTGCTAGCGCAAGTGTGAAAGTAACCTTACTTATATGTGGATATCCTGCACTTAAGTCAGTCAGAAACAAGACACATGCAGTGCACACCAATCACTCATTGGACACATGTGGGACACAAGACACTTAAACATGGCTCACATGCAACTGATGCATATGTCACATACTGCACATACACCACTGATAAATAGATCCTATATAGCACACACCAATCACCCATAGGAAACATGCAATGCACACACCAATATATGTACAGTATGCCTAACCCTATTAAGTGTAGCACACTTAAAGGGGTTGTCTCACTTCAACAAATAACTTTCTATACATGATAAAAGTAAATATAAGGCACTTACTAATGTATTGTGATTGTCCATATTGACTCCTTTCCATCACATTATACACAGCTCGTATCCATGGTTTCGACCACTCTGCAATCCAGCAGTGGTGGCCGTGCTTGCACACTATAGGTAAAGGTGTTGGCCTATGCGCACTTCCAGCCTTTCCCTATAGCGTGTAAGCACGGCCACCACTGCTGGATTACACTGTGGTAATAACCACAGATACGTGCTATGTATAATGTGATGGAAAGGAGGCAATATGGAGAATCACAATACACATTAGTGCCTTGTATTAACTGCATGATAAATGCCATTTACTGAAGTGGAGCCCCCACTGATCCCCCTTCTTGATTGAGTGGCAGGTTGAGCATATGTCCTACCGGAGATGGCAGAGTACAGCGCTGGCTAATTCCAATGGTCCCAAAGAGAATGAATGGAGCAGAAGGGCCAGGGGCGTAGCTAGAAATGCATGGGCCCCATAGCAAAAAAAAATTATGGGCCCCCCCCCCTCTGTGCCATCCACAGATCCCCCTCCCCTAAATAGTGCCATCCACAGATCCCCCTCCCCTAAATAGTGCCATCAACAGATCCCCCTCCCCTAAATAGTGCCATACACAGATCCCCCCTCCCCTAAATAGTGCCATCCACAGATCCCCCCTCCCCTAAATAGTGCCATCCACAGATCCCCCTCCCCTAAATAGTGCCATCCACAGATCCCCCTCCCCTAAATAGTGCCATCCACAGATCCCCCCTCCCCTAAATAGTGCCATCCACAGATCCCCCTCCCCTAAATAGTGCCATCAACAGATCCCCCTCCCCTAAATAGTGCCATACACAGATCCCCCCTCCCCTAAATAGTGCCATCCACAGATCCCCCCTCCCCTAAATAGTGCCATCCACAGATCCCCCCTCCCCTAAATAGTGCCATCCACAGTGCCATCCACACTCCCCTAAATAGTGCCATACACAGATCCCCCTCCCCTGAACAGTGCCATCCACAGTATCAGGTGCCTCTCTCTCCCCCCCCCCATGTGCCAGTATCAGGTGCCAACACCCCCCCCCCCCCCCAGGTGCCAGTATCAGGTCAGGTGCCAACCCCCCTCCCCCCATGTGCCAGTATCAAGTGCCCCCCCCCCCCCCCCGCTCCCCCATGGCAGTAACAGTCGGGTATTAAAAAAAAAAATAATAAACACTTCTACTTACCTCCATGTCAGCGATGCGATGCAGCCTCTTCCTGTATGTCCATATATGGAGTCACTGCTTGTATTTCAGAAAAGGTTTCTGCTGGGATTCGAACCCATGACCTTCTGTATCAGAGGCAGAGCACCTACCCTCAAGACCATAACAGCTGCCTTGCTGCTGACTGAAAAATTATGAGACTTCTACTGTTATAGCTGGCTAAGTGTACATCTATACACATAGCTGCTCATATATAGAGATATAGCAGAGCTGAGTGTGCTGGGATAGCTGTCATATAGAGATATAGCAGTGCTGGGTGTGTTGGGGCAGCTGTCATGTGTATAGATGTACACTTAGCCAGCTATAACAGTAGAAGTGTCAAATTTTTTCAGTCAGTTGCAATGCCTTCTTTATGGCTGTGAGGGTTAATGCTTTGCCTCTGATACACTGATACATTGGAGGTTGTGGGTTCGAATCCCAGACACATCAGGAGACTTTAGTATATACAGTAAGATTAGAGCACATTAGCGAGGGAACATTAAGACCGCTGCTGTGAAGGGGCCCTGAACAGTAAGACATCGATATTTAACTAACTTGAAAATAAACTGTCGGCCCCGAAGCAGCTGCTTCCCCGGTAGTTACGCCACCTCCTGGCTGCCTGTGTGGTAGTGTCTGTGTGTGTTAATAAAAAAAAAAATAAAAAAAATTTGAATGCGGTCGGACGGGCCCCCTAGTGGCGTAGGGCCCCATAGCCACTGCTATGGTTGCTATGGCGATCCCTACGCCACTGAGAAGGGCGTATGTGTGGCCTGCCACACTGTCAAAAAGGGGAACAGGACCCGTTCCTGGGATCAGTGGGGTTTGCAGAATCGGACCCAACTATTCATATAGTTATGCCCTATGGTGTGGAGAGGATAACTTGAAAACCTGGATAATCCCTTTAAATCCTCCACCACTCCACCACCAGTATCTCTTTACATGGCAGCAGTGATGCCTGTAAATACGGAATATCATCACTTCCGCCATGTAAACCATACATGTCAATACTGTAGAATGTGACGCACTGTGCAAATAATTTTCGGGCATAAGTCTAACCCCCTCTGCAGGTCACAACCTTTAACAAAGCCCAAGCAAAAGGCGCTAGAGGAGCAACGTGAGCAAAGGGCACAAATGGAGGGTCATAACTGAAACAGGCATTCGGGTCATCTGAGGCAGGGTAAAAGTGGGGATCCTGATGCAGGGGTAACTGGAGAAGAGGCAATATTAGTGGTGAATTTAGAGTGGGGGCATCTGAAGCTAGGGCACTAATGGGGGTGCACCTACTGCAGAGGCATTAGGGTCACCTGAGGCAGTGGGGATCCTGGAGCAGGGGTATTAGGGGGCAAATGGAGAAGAGGCAATATTAGGGGTGCATTTAGAGTGTTGGCATCTGGAGCTGTGGTACTAATGGGGGTGCACCTAAAGCAGAGGCATTGGGGGGACCTAGGGCAGAGTCCCTCCAATGCCACTCTGAACTCTGCAGACAGCACCACACATACGCAGATCTGTGTTTACTATAAGCAAATCCCCTATTCCCCCTTAGTCTCCTACAGCTCACTACTGTCACACACCTGAGAAATCAGCCCAGCACCGCAGAGGAGTCCTTCTCTCCAGCAGCCACAGTTTTCTGACAGCAGGCAGTGCAGGAAGATGGCCAGACATGTTCTCTCCTGAGTCCTCCTTCACTGCCAGTAGCCCTGGAGGTTTAGAAGATACTGTGGGCCCTCCTGTACAATGTACACCAGTAGGAGACTGCATCACTGTGCGATATTGCCACCTAGTGGCTACAATAATTATCTCTCCTGAGAAAGGAGAAATAATTACTCCTCAGTCTTATCTCCAGGCGCAGGAGACTGGGGGCCCACAGGAATCCCCTGCCTCCCCAGTGGGCCAGTCTGAGCCTGTTTGGAGATCAGGTTCACCCTGAGAACTGATCCTAAAACAGAATCTTCAGTCTGTTGATTGAAGAGGACACAACAGTAAAAATGCTAGGCGTTTCAGAGTACAATAGGTCTTTTTCAAAGCATAACCTAGTGTATTGTTCCCATACATCTAGTGCAACAGTTGTGATGCTGGATGTCAAATAGCACTGGACAGAAAAATCAGTTGGATCTGTCTCCTAGCCTAAAATATCTGGCTGGGCACAACTGATGTATGTGAATTGGGCCTTAGTAAAATATGGCTGTTTCTTCCAGAAACTCCGCCGTGCCTGTCCACAGGCTGTGTACAGTGGAGCCAAGCTGCAATAACAGACACAACCCATGCAGAGTTGTTTTTGCTTTTCTTTCTGGACAGACAATTCATCCCAAAATCACACAGTCAACATTTTTAAGAGACAAATTGGAATGCTCTCATTCGCCAGTGAATAATGGAAGTTTCCTTCCTTTCATCCACCTCTATCACCCACCATTGCAAAAGCCTTTTTGGTGTGTTTTGTTTTTGTGTACGTTACTTTGTGTTATGATGTAGTTGTTTCTGTCCTGTTGATGTAATTGTTAGCTTGTTCAGCTCTTCCTATTTCTCAGATTTCCAACCAGACTTTCCTGGTTCTTTAGGGTTCCTTGGCACTCGCTTAAGGTCTCCCAGGAGGAAAGCTTCACTTTAATTGCAGGGAACAGTGGGTTAATCTTCAGCTTGTTCAAAGATGCTTTGCAATGGGTACAAAAAACAGTCAACAAGTCTGATCTATTTAAAGGGGTATTCTGGTTATATTATCTTATCCCCTCTCCTCAGGATAGGGAATAAGTATTAGATTGGTCACAAGATCACAAGAATGGGAGCCCTGTACCCTGCGAAGCTCCATGAAATGAACAGAGTGGCTAGTTGGGCATGCTCGCAGCCGCTCTATTAATTTCTGTGGGAGTTTTGTAGATAGCAGAGTACTTACTATTGATGAACTATCCTCAGGATGGCTTATCAATATTAGATCGGTGGGGTCCGACTCCCGGCAACGCTGACGATCAGCTGTTTGAAGAGAAGGCAACACTCATAGGAGCGCTGCCTTCTTTGCTCTGTTTACCTGCTCACTGCAGCAATTGCAGTGGTCGGCCGGTGTAATTACAAGTTTGGCTCCCCATTTACTTCTATAGGACGGCTCTGTAGTATTCACTTTAACAGACAGAGCCGTCCCATAGAAGTGAATTACACCTGCTCACCACCGCAATTGCTGCTGGTGAGAAGGTAAACAGAGCTTGTACGAGCGCTGCCTTCTCTTCAAACAGCTGATCGGCGAGGGTGCTGGGAGTTGGACCCCGCCGATCTGATATTGATGACCTATCCTGAGAATAGGTCATCAAAAATAAAAAGCGGACAACCCCTTTGTTGGGATATGGGTGTATATGCAGTTAAAAACAGTCTAAACTCAGTTTTTGGCAAAAGCAACGCTAATATTTATTTTGAGCAAAAAACAAACAAAATAACAGCAAAATAAACAATCTTCATGGGTATTTGCAACTACCTTGGTAGCAAGTAGCTCCCCCAGTGTCCAGCTCACACTTTGAACTGAAGATGGATCACTAGCACATTACACAGGTGCCTTTACGCTGGGTTCACACCTGAGCGTACTGTATGGAGCGCTCTGTATGCGCTATTTTATCAGACGTTCCTATTCGTGGCCGGCAACAAGCAAATGCCCATTGTCGGCGTTCCCGGAAGTCTATGTACGGGAACGCGCGACCATACGCCCCAAAGAAGCTCCTGTACTTCTTGGGGCGTAGGGCGTTTCGTACGCCCTGTAAAACGCTCAGGTGAGAACCATGCCCGTAGGGGATCATTTGGTTCTTGCCTGTTGAGCGTTTTACAGCGCGTAGGAACGCGCTGTAAAACGCTCAGGTGTGAACCCAGCCTTAAGTACACAAGACTCAAGACCACAGCCTTAGGCCGAATGCACACGGCCGTGTTCCGTGGCCGTGAGCGGTCCGTGGTATGCCGGCCTGGATTCCTGCTGACAGCAAGAGAGCACGGCGTCATTGGTTGCTATGACGCCGTGCGCTTCATGCCGCCGCTGCACTACAGTAATACACTCATATAGATCATCCAAGTGTATTACTGTAGTGCAGCGGCGGCATTAAGCGCACGGTGTCATAGCAGCCAATGGCGCCGTGTACTCCTGCTGTCAGCAGGAATCCAGGCCGGCATACCATGGACCGCTCACGGTCGCGGAACACGGCCGTGTGCATTCGGCCTTATAGGGATACACACACTATACATTTCCAAACATAAATGTTACAAATGAAACTTAACATAATAAGAGGAGCTTACAATCTACTTAATATGCATATAATAAAAAAGCCCAGTTATACTAAAGAAACAAAAGACTTTGTTTAACTGCAGCTTTGCCTCACCTAGTTGAATCCACTTCATGCATTTCACACGCTGTAATGCAGGCAAGGTGATGATGCTGGGTGTTAGGGCTCTGTCCGCAATGCACGTGCACCGACTGTGGGGCAGCCGCACGCAGATCGCGGACCCATTCACTTAAATGGAATCCGTGATCCGCATCTGACGGTCCGCACCGCAAAAAAATAGTGCATTCACTAGTTTTTTGCGGTGCGGAGTCACAGCCAGAAACACCACAGAAGCACTCCGTAGTGCTTCCGTTCTGTGCCTCCGTTCTGCATCTTCCGGATTGCGGACCCATTGAAGTGAATGGGTCCGCGATCCGTGGTGCGGGGTGCACACGGCCGATGCCCGTGTATTGCGGACCCCCTGTATGGGGGCTGCAATACGGCCACGGCCAGACTAGGGATCGACCGATTATCGGTTTTACCGATATTATCGGCCGATATTGAGGATTTTGACAGTTATCGGTATCGGCATCTATTTTGCCGATATACCGATAACGTAATGGGAACACAGAACGCGCTGCTCTCAGAGCGCTCTGTGTTCCCTCCGCAGCACAGGGGAGAAGGAAGCCGTGTCTCCCTCCCCCCTGTGCTGCTGCTGCCGCCAATGAGAGAGGAGAAGACAAGAGGAGGGGAGGGGCTGTGGCCGCTGCGCCACCAATGAAGATGAGTCTTTCATTAATTCATATACAGGAGGCGGGAGCTGCAGAATCACATAGCCGGCTCCCGACCTCTATGAATGGTAGCTGCGGTCCGCGGTAGTTAACCCCTTAGGTGCCGCGGATCGCAGCTAACGCTCATAGAGGTCGGGAGCCGGCTATGTGATTCTGCAGCCAGCTCCCGCCTCCAGTATATGAATGAGAGAGGTATCTTCATTGGTGGCGCAGTGCGCCCAAGCCCCCCAGTATTAATCATTGGTGGCAGTGGCCACAGGATCCCCTCTCCCCTGCTCCTCCGATCGGAGCCCCAGCAGTGTAATCCTGGGGCTCCGATCAGTTACCATGGCAGCCAGGACGCTATTGAAGCCCTGGCTGCCATGGTAAGCTCCATGCTGCTGTGTGCACAGAGCACTGAGCAGCAGGGACAGTGTGAGCTCCTATTCACCCTGATAGAGATCTATCAGGGTGAATAGGACAAGGGTTCTAGTCCCTAAGGGCGCTAAAAGTTAGTAAAAAAAAAAACACAAAAATATTAAGTATAAATGAAAAAGATTTACAAAAAAATAAAATAATACACGTTAACAATAAACATATTAATTTTCAGCAGATTTGTGTAGGAAAATTATTTTTTTCTCAAAGATAAAAATACCCAGAATATCGGTATAAATTATCGGCTATCGGCCTGAAAGTTGACAAATTATCGGTATCGGTATCGGACGATCCCTAGGCCAGACAACGGTCGTGTGCATGAGCCCTTAGTGTGAGCAATGCCTTAGTCTGTCTGCAGAAGTAATAGTGGACAGAGAGGTAGGTTTGCTGGCCAGCAAGAAAAGGAAAGCATAAAGAAAGACATACAGATACACTCAGACAAACTTATGACATATACACCGCCTAACACTTTAAGGCCCCATGCACACGAATGTATATTCTTTCTGTGTCCGTTCTGTTTTTTTGTGGACCGTATAAGGAACCATTCATTTCAATGGGTCCGCAACAAAAACGGAAGTTAGGCCTTATGCGCACGGCCGTATGTATTTTGCGCCCCGCAAAAAATACGGATGATGTCCGTGTGCATTACGTATTTTGCAGAACGGAAGAGTTGGCCCCTAATAGAACAGTACTATCCTTGTCCGCGGACAATAATAGGACATGTTCTACTTTTTTGCGGAATGGACATACGAAAACGGAATGCACACAGAGTAAGGGCTCATGCAGTCTGTGCCATACTAGAAGTGATCGGGACCCATTCACTCACTGGCCTGGGTGGTCATGTGTGCAAGAATGGGTTGTCACTATTGAGCTTCAGCAGCCATGTGCTGTTCTTGCACACATGACTGCCTAGGCCATTGATTGGCTCCAGTGATCTCGTGACCAAGAACGGGTCCATATCGCTTTGGTCAGGTGATGACCACTGGCAGCCACAATACTGGAATGAAGGGTGTTTTCAAAGGTGAGGGTTTTTTAAACATACACTTGCCTGGCACTAGTGTTTTATTTATACTGGACAACCCATTTAAAGTACTTCAGAAATGAAAATGATTTCCAGAGTTCCCTCATGGTAAAAAAAAAAAGTTTACAATTCAGATAATTTGCTGCTCCAGACCCTGTGTTTATTTTGAGATATTAGGACTGTACTTAATAGGGTGGCTTAAAATGTTGACATTATATATAGATAAACCAACACTGTTTCCTTATTTCAAATAAGTAGATGATCCATAATAACTCATTACAAAACCAATAAAAGATTATGAATCTATAGGTACCAAATCACAAATAAGTTGTGATTTGGTACCTATAGATTCATAATCTTTTATTGGTTTTAAAATGTTGACAGTGACCAATAAAATTACTAGCTATGTTGTAATTGGAATACATTTTTATTCAGGGCATTGTACACATACGAAGATGGCACAGATGACCTTATCTTGGCAGCATCAGGAGGTAAGTGCTTAAAGGCTCTAAATATAATTATACAGGTATACTTACAGGTACTGTATATAGCTATACACTGTAGAAAAGATTCTGCTAATAGCTGTTCAAAGGAAATGAAATTAGCCTTGTATTAAAATATTATTTTGCTGTTCAAGTTCATTATCTCTGGATTAGGCGTTTAAGTAGTTGGCATGTGTATCCCCTTGGGACCATGAATCTAGTGATTTATCAATGCCTGTTCAATTATACTAGTATTTCCTAATGTTGTTACCACAAAAAACCCTGAAAAAAGTTTCCAGATTCAAAGAAGCTTAGTGTATGTCCTGGTAAAGCCATTTTACCTACTACATCATGATGGCTTTGTGGTTAAGGTGCTGGACTTAAGGGGAGTCTGGTTTCAGGAGGAAACTGGACAACCCGCAGGATCCACCTGCAATTAAAAACTGTTGGGTACTGACCTAACTGGTCTTGCGCTGCCTCTCCAGTTCTCCCAGCCTGGCTCTGCTTACACATTTGCAGTGGTAATGTCATGTAATAACATGTGAGTGCTGCATCCAGTCACAGGCCTCACGGGTGTACCCAATGAGTGATTGTCTACAGTGGGCACATGTTGATGTGATATAACCACTGCTGCCAGGTATTTAGAGCCAGACTGCGAGAAACAGAGCACTTCTTTATTGCAGGCAGATCCCAAGGGTTGTCCACTTTCCTCCTGAACTGGGTTGTTAAAAATACAGTTTGCCTTCCCTAAGACCTTGTAAGAGTGACAGATCTTGTTGTTCTTATATTTTAGGGAACCCCTGATGAGGGCTCAAGCAACCCCAGGAACATACTCAAATTTAGTAATTTTTGATCCTGTTGAGATTCAGAAATGTTAGAAGGTTCCATTGTTTGCACACAAATAGTATGTTTTCTGTACATAAAATGTCAGGACATACTGAGAAGAGGACATAACCATAATGTTTAATAACTATACTTAAGCTCTATCTAGTGTTTGTTGCCTGTCAGTAAATAGTCCTTGACAATATTATATCCTCTGGTATGAAAGCTGCCAATAAAAGACAGTGGTTTCTTTTTTGCCTAACAACCCCTCAGTTACCTCCAGTGATTGAATGAGTTTTTGTTTGTTGGTTGCAGATTATATCACCTTTTGCTTTCCTTATAATGCTTCTTCTAGGTGGTGGATTACCTGACCTCGCTAGCCACTTTGAGAACCAGAAAGTGATGTATGGGTTCTGCAGTGTGAAGGAGCCCCATGCCATGCTAGCTCGATACGTGCTCATCAACTGGGTGAGAAGATTGTCCTTATTACTTCAGCTGAGAAGGAACAAGTGTTCCCATGTTGGGAAATATTTTCATTTTTGAAAAATATTTTGGGCAATTTATCTTTCAGTTGCCCCACATACCACAGTAGCATATACTGCTAATAGTTGAGAGATGCTGCGTGCTCCATAAATTGAGGGAAAAAGATTGTTAAATGATTTGGAGAAATGATAATCTTGTCTATAGCTTTACTAGTACAGTTTACACAAGGTGTTGTCAAAATACACTGAACTTTGGGGAAGATTTCTCATCTCCCCATGCCTCTCTTTTGGTGCAAAAAAGTCACAAACCTCGCTTTCAGTAAACTTTTGTTATGTTATAGAGACATATCAAAAGTTTTGATGGGTGGGGATCTGAGCACTGAGACCCCCACCAAACTCTATAATGCGGCGAGAGAAGGGCCCACTGAGCAAGACGGGCCCATAGACTTTCTGTTGAGCCCATCTTGCTTCCTGTCCTGCATCGAGAAGAGAGAGCACTAAGTGGTGCTTCTTTCCCCTCATTCTAGAGAAAGTGGTGGTCACAACGCTCAGATCACCACTGATCAAAATCTTTGATATATTCCTATGACCTATCAAAAGTTTACTAAAAGTACAATGACTGTTAAACACCACTTGCAACAAATTTTGTTGCAAGTGGCATTGCTGCGCCAACCTCTCCACTTTCTGAAAAGGGTGTATGGCGAGGACAAATAGAGAGCAGGGCGAGTGGGTCGACCACACTTATCTTTGATAAATCCCCCACTCTGTATACATTGTAGTCATCACATCCGCTGAGCTTGCTGTTCAGTCAGCCAGTCTAACATAATTGCCTTTTACTTCAATCACAAATACATTGGAAACAGCAGTTAAGTGCTGCTCTATTAAATCTGTGTTTCTTGGATGCATACATTATCCTTGTGTGTAATTTTTAGGTTGGAGAAGATGTACCCGATGCCAGGAAGTGTGCATGTGCTAGTCATGTGCCAGAGGTGGCAGAATTTTTCCAGGTGAGTGTATGTATCTGTACGTGCTACATTTGAATAGATGTCGAATTAATAATTGATTTAAGAGGAAACTGTTGCCATGAAAATACAAAATAAAACTGCAGGCTGCATATATTATAGAGCAGGAGGAGCTGAGCAGAGTCGTATATAGATTTATGGGAAAACATTCAGTATAGCTGATATTTAATTTATTTACTTTCCTGCTCATTCTGGGCTTTGAAGTGAAGGAGGAAAGCCTATCAGTGATTGACAGCTATCTGTATTCACATAGAGGGAAGGCTGTCAATCAGTGATAGGACCGCCTCCTTGACTTCAAAGCCCAGAATGGACAGGAATATAAATGAATAAAATACAAGTTTTGCTGAATTTTTTCCTATAAACTATATATCAATCTATTCAGCTCCTCCTGCTCTATAACATGCTGCCTGCTGCTCATACACCATGTGTCAGCACAACGTGACTTGTTCCCCGTAATGCCAATTTGTAGTTTATTCACACCCAGCATGCTTTAATTTGTGTGATGTTCAGTTATAATGTATTAATGTTTATTAGCTGACTTACGACTGTACTATATCACTAGTACAATCAAATATACACAGGTAATCATTCAATATAAGTATCGCTAGTAAAAAATAAATAAAATTACTGATTAAAAATTTGTATCCTAAATTCATTTGTATTTAGCTAAATAAAGGTTTAATATGATTTGTATGCAACAATAATTAAAAAGAAAATAAACTAAGTCAATAATATGTGATGGGACAAAAAATGGGTTGCCCTTACATAACAATTATCATGTTCGCTTGTGTGATATTGTAAAAGTGTTTCATGAAACTTGTTCGCTATGTCCAGCCACATACAGTACCTCCAGTGATGCTCCTCTGTGTGTAAATTCAAGCTTCAAATCTAAAATTAAAAATGAGCGCTCTGTGGTGAATATTACATTTCAGTGTAGGGCAGAATTGCAAGAGACTTGAGTTACCACAGCCCTTTACTTCGTGCTTACCGAGATAGAGATAATTTTATACTGTAAATACAGAATGAGAGAGCTAAATACTTTTGAATATTTTATCCAAACTGGAAATGACTGATATTACTACTGCGGCATCACTGGGCACGGATTCAAGTAGGCAGTTTCTCTCTCCCTGCAGATGAGAGGACAGGGTAAGGCTACTTTCACACTTGCGTTTGGGGTTCCGCTTGTGAGATCCGTTTGAGGGCTCTCACAAGCGGCCCCGAACTGATCCGTTCATCCCCAATGCATTCTGAATGGATAAGGATCCGTTCAGAATGCATCAGTTTGGCTCCGGAGTTGGAGTTTTCTCCAATCCGCTGGTATATTTTAACTTGAAGCGTCCCCATCACCATGGGGATGCCTCAGTTAGAATATACCATCGGATTTGAGTTAGATCGTGAAAACTCAGATCCGACAGTATATTCTAACACAGAGGCGTTCCCATAGTGATGGGGACGCTTCAAGTTAGACTATACTAAGAACTGTGGACATAACGGCCCCCTGCTGCCTGGCAGCACCTGATCTCTTACAGGGGGCTGTGATCCGCACAATTAACCCCTCAGGTGCTGCACCCCCCTCCCTCCCCAGTTTTAAATTCATTGGTGGCCAGTGCAGCCTCCCCTCTCCCCCCCCCCCCCCCTTCCTAATTAAAATCACCCCCCCATCATTGGTGGCAGCGGAGAGTTCCGATCGGAGTCCCAGTTTAATCTGTGCGGCGCATTGCTTATAGCACAGACCTTTCATTTACCAGTAAGAGGAGCGACCGGCCGGCCACAGACAGTGGCGTCTTGGCTGCCATGGTAACCGGTCGGAGCCCCAGCGATTAAACTGGGACTCCGATCGGAACTCTCCGCTGCCACCAATGATGGGGGAGGGGGGGGGTTATTTTAATTAGGGGGGGGGGGGGAGAAAGGGGAGGCCGCACTGGCCACCAATGAATTTAATACTGGGGAGGGAGGGAGGGGGGGCCACCCTGGCCACCAATGAATTTAAAACTGGGGAGAGAGGGGGGTGCGACACCTGAGGGGTTAATTGTGCGGATAACAGCTCCCTGTAAGAGATCGGGTGCTGCCAGGCAGCAGGGGGCAGTTATGTACACAGTTCTTAGTATATTCTAACTTGAAGCGTCCCCATCACCATGGGAACGCCTCTGTGTTAGAATATACTGTCGGATCTGAGTTTTCACGATGTGGAAACTCAGATCTGATAAAGCTGTTATGCAGACGGATCCGTTCTGAACGGATGCAATCGTTTGCATTATAGGTGCGGATCAGTCTGTGCAGATACCAGACGGATCCGCACCGAACGCAAGTGTGAAAGTAGCCTAAGTGAGTGAGTTTAGGAAACTTGTTGACAGTGTGACCAGGACTAGGCTGCAACTCTGCTATATCTGTAACATGGCAGATAACTTCAGTTCTTCAGACTGTTGAGCTTTGAATGGTAAGATTTCACAAGTGTGCTGTACAAGAGGCTCTAGGACAAATGGAATTTTTAATTCAAGATGTGACCTTTAGCTATAATATTTTCTTTTGATCAGCATATGTCAATGGCCAAATTTATTTGTGATTCTTTAGGAGGGCAAACTGTATATCTGTACACACTTGTTCTCACATAATTTTTTTTCACATTTTTTTGTCAAAGTTTTTGTTAAGAAACAAATTATATATTCAGAATGTAATTTTGCAAAGTATGACTTGAAGTGCAGTCCAAATTTTAGAATTTTCTTCAACATGTGTTTGTAACATGTGTAATACTTGTAAGTTTATTCTGGAGACAGTAATGTTGGGGCAGGGCTTGTGCGTATTTTTTGAATTTTTTTTTTTTATTGTATCTTCACTCAGACTACCACAGTTTCTTAACTATTTTTGTGTAATTTCCCTTTATTGTAGGTAGCTTGTTCTATGATACTAACATGTTTGTCCAACACTTAGGTTATTAATTTGTCTTGCCTTAGCACTTCCATCAACCTTGATGGCTTGGAACTTGCCTTAATTAAGTAAAAGTTTGAATATATTGTAATTTTAATTCCTTATTATATAGGGTGTGGATGTTATAGTGAATGCAAGCAACGTCGATGACATAGATCCTTTGGCCATAAACCAGCGCCTATCTAATGGTTCTGGGCGGCTGGCAAGTCCAGTTTTACAACGACTGCAGATCAAAGATGAAGCAACTGCTGATCCTGTGG
Source organism: Bufo bufo (assembly GCF_905171765.1). Lineage (NCBI taxonomy): Eukaryota > Metazoa > Chordata > Amphibia > Anura > Bufonidae > Bufo > Bufo bufo. The sequence continues at coordinate 384,204,346 of NC_053389.1, forward strand.
TAAGCAAAACCCAGTATGTTGAGTATATAATGTAAAGCTGGCTATAGATATAACAATTATCGTTAACCATTCAAAAACTTTTACAGCTGCAAACATTACCAAAAAAACTGTTCCAGCTGATCCTATTGAATCTATTTCCCTCAGTCAGACAACTTATTGTATAGGCTTCTAAAAAATGGTTTGGTTGCTAGTAGTAAATATTACATTTGTATAAACTGAGAAAAACCTGTGTGAGCCAAATGCAGAATCTGTCTCCTATCTTTTCTATGGGGAAAATCATGTGTCCCGGGAAATATCTGTTAGTGTAGTTCTCCCTGCTGACGAGCATTTAGATATTTTTTTTTTCAAATCCTAATCTCTGCATATCATAGGATTTATGGGTGTTGAAAGAAACACGGCTTGATGAAATTGCACGACCAAATCGTTTGACAAATAAAGGCTTGGCGATAGCGTTTGTGAGTTACTGTTTCACGCTTTGATATCTGGTGGTATCCTTTTAGTTCACTACATGAAATTTGTTGAGCCCTGACTCATTTATCACTGTTTTTAATTTTTTTTTTTGTTTCCTTCACAGGGTACAAATTACCAGAAGACAGACGCAGCTGTAGAGATGAAACGTATTAACAGGGAACAGTTCTGGGAGCAAGCAAAAGTAAATACCCCTCACCTTAATGTGCAATAAATGCTCACATCTTAAAGGGGTTGTCTAAGTTATTTTTATTGATGACCTGTTGTCAGGTAGGTCATCAGTATCAGATTGGCGGGGGTCTAACACCCGGAACCACCGCCGATCAGCAGGTTGAAGTGAAGGCTCACACCATTCCAGGCTCGTTCCTATACAAGTGTATACTGCAGAGCCCTCCCATTGAAGTGAATTGGTCAGCTTCTTGTAATTACACCTGCTCACCACTGCTGTTGCGTCGGGGAGCAGGTAAACAATAAAGAGAAGGCAGAGCTGGCATGGCACGCACCTTCTCTTTAACCAGCTGATCGGCTGAGGATAGGTCATCAATAAAAATAAGTTCAGTTCATTTTCAATATAGTGTAGGGACAGGGATGTTAAACATTTTTGTAATTTACATTATTAGGGAAAGATGTTCCTCTTTACTTGAAAACGAGATGTAAAGAGTCGTCTTATCAAAGCTCTAACTAAATTTTACTAAGGAGAGTCTCTCATCAGTTCTACCGTACTTGGGTTTCTAGCCTGCCTCTTGTCACTACCCCAGTCCCTGACCATGTACACGTGCCCTGACTATCTCTGCCCATCACCCTGCCTATGTGACTTGTTACACACAGGCATCTTAAGTGCTCTGTAGAAATGTCAATATGGCAGTATAGTGGTTTTTGAAGGTTAGCTCTAGAGAATGAGTTTCAAAACTAAGTAAGAAAATAAATATTTTTCATCAGACCTCAGATCAGACCCCAAAATCAGACCCCCAAGCTCCATCAGCCTCAGATCGGCTCCCCCCCCCCCCTTCCCATGAGCCTCAGATCTGTCCCCCCCTTCCCGTGAGCCTCAGATCGACCCCCTCCCCGTGAGCCTCAGATCGACCCCCACCCCCTCCCCGTGAGCCTCAGATCGGACCCCCCCTCCCGTGAGCCTCAGATCGGACCCCCGACACACTTTGCTCCAGACGGCACTGCCACTTACTGCTCCTTGGTCTTTTTCAATCCCACACTGCATTGTGAACTGATGTTGCACAGCATCAGGTCATAGTGCACACCTACTTGCACTACATCCTAGTGCTGTATGCTGTCAGGACACAGTGCAGAGCGGGGCCCAGAAGAAGACCATGGAGGGTGAGTACAGCTGCACAACGCTTCCCTTACCGCTCCCTGCACCTCCGGCATGCAGATGACCACTTCCATAATGGAAGCATTTGGACTCTTAAGATTCACTGCCACTTTTCCCTTGTTTTTATTGGGGGGGGCAGCTAAAGTGCGTCTTATGGTCCGAAAAATATGGTAATTTTATAATTAATGTAAAAAGAAAATATCATGGCTGCTTTTTACAGTGTTGCATGTTATAGCCACAAATGTATTTACTTAGGAGAAACCGCCTTCCGATTTCTTTGCTTTAGGGTACTTATACACGACCCTTGCTTGGGCCATAATGACCACGAATTGACGCTATAAGAAGTTGCTCAGCGCTTGTTTAAAGGGTCTTTACAAGCAAACTGCATGGGGGACAAACAGTGTCATGGTTCCTCAGGTGACTGATGTCAGGAAATCAAGGAGATTGGCTGAGCGTGGAGGAATTTAACAGCCTCCTTGATTTCTCTTGATTCAGTGTTGATAGGGTTAATGACCACTTCCCTTTTCTCAGCTGTTGCTCAGTGGTCATCACTTTTACCCTTTATAGTCTCACCCCACCCTTCTGACTATGCGGTTGATAATTTCATTTGGCTTTGGCTGAGCTGGTGTGAGATCCTCTGTGGTGTTCCTGTTCTTCCATCTCTACAGAAGTTAAGTGTCACGTTTTGTTTGTATTTGTTATATTCCCTGTTGTTGTATCTGGGCCTGAGACAGAGACTTCCATTCGTCCATCTGGGGAGGAATGGGTTGTCTATGGTCCTATACTTATTCCAGGGCCTTATAGGGAAATCAGGGCCTAGGTATCCTGCTTATGAATATTCCTACCTTCAAGGTCTATTCATATTGATAGGTATTCAGGGCCCGGATTAGGGTTGTCTAGGAGTTGACATGTTTCTTCCCTAGTTTCCAGGCCTAGTTACTGTTCCCCTTCCCTCCTGATCGTGGCACATGGGGTGATGAGCAGTCTAACAAATGTTCCTACAAAACTATATTCCTATTCATTGGCTCATGTAAAAAGGCCATAACTTGCTTTGTTTCATATTTAGTAACTGCTGATATGTTCTTGTCAGAGAGAAGAGGAGGAAAGGAAGCAGGAAGAAAGGCAAAAAGCTATTGAGGAAAGATTGCGCTTTGAGCAAGAACGCATGGAACAAGAGCGTAAAGAACAGGAAGAACGTGAGCGACGTTACCAGGAAAGAGAGCAGCAAATAGAGGAACACAGGTACCTACTTCTTCTGAGCCCGGCATCTATCTGGTTTGATGAGGCAGATTTGTTTTCAAAAGAAAATGTACTGTCAGAAAATTATATATTAATTATATCAGGGTTTTATTATATATTAAAAAGTGGTGTTTTTGTTATGTGACATATGAAAAAAAATTCTTTAAAATGTTCCAGTTTCCAAACTGGCCACTAGAGCAGTCACAATAAGCTGATAAGATGAGGAGCATAATCTCAATATTCCTAATGAGTTATTAACAGCTGTATTATAGTGCTGGAATTCTACATTTGGAATTTGGAGAAGAGTATTGTGCTCCATCACTTCCTGGAGACTGTAGTAGTCTATGATATTTCTCTGTTTAACTTTAATTCATTGCCCTGCCATAAAGAGTTGATACAGGAAATGCACTGTTAATACAGGAAATGCACAAAGGAAGTGTGCAATATGTCCACCCCCAGGGAAGATTTTATCGATAAATAAACTAGCTGCAATAATAAAAAAGACCAAACAACATTACTTATCTATTTTCTTGAGTGTACTTTATGAAATTAAAATTAAATACATGACATGTCCCTTTAAGACAAAACAATTGACCAATAAGCTAGAAAATTGACAGTTACATATATTAGAGAATGTCAAATTAATATATAACTATGTAATTTTAAGATCACCTCCATTAACTTTCTCCATGTCACCGGCAGGAAGAAACTGCAAAGTGAAGAGGAAGAAGAGACCAAGAAAAGATTGCAGAGCAACTCGATATTTGTGAGTTAATCTCAAACACGAAGTCCTACTCTGCCCCTTTATATATAGCCAGCAGTGCTTAATTATTGTTAATAGAACTGTCTGTTTATACCCTGCCAGATGGACCAGAGAGAGATGGATGATGAGGCAGCAGAGCTAAAGAGGACGGAAAGCGAAGTGGAGGTATGTGTTTAGGGGTGGTGGTTTCTGTATACAGTATGTGACTGTCATCTAGGCCAATATATTATCTGGTGCAGCTGAAAATGTAATCTATGAACCAACAGTAGGAACATACTGAGCTAGCTTTGAGAGAGTGAACAACTTGGTCTGACAGCTTTGAATGGTCAATAGAGCTTTTCCAATTACTTACTATATGGTAAACCCAAGGGATGGAAAACCATTTGCCAAATGTTACCAAAGTACCAATAAGGCTGGGCCATGGGAGGACCCCAGCCATAAGGTTCTTGTTTCAATTCCAATTTGCAAGATGTTTGCAATCAATAAATGGAAACTTTGGGGAGATATTAGAGCTCTCTTGTAACAAGCCTCTACTAATTGCACCACTTTTTTTTTTTTTTTTTTTTTTTTTTTTTAATATTAGAAAGGGAGTGGGGGACCTTTCAGTACTGACTTAGGCTACTTTCACACTAGCGTTCGGGTGTCCGCTCGTGCGCTCCGTTTGAAGGGGCTCACGAGCGGCCCCGAACGCATCCGTCTGGCCCCAATGCATTCTCAGTGGAGACGGATCCACTGAGAATGCATCCGCCTGCCAGCGTTCAGCCTCCGCTCCGCTCAGTGAGCGGACACCTGAACGCTGCTTGCAGCGTTCGGGTGTCCGCGCGGAGGCGAGCGGATCCGTCCAGACTTACAATGTAAGTCAATGGGGGCGGATCCGCTTGAAGATGACACCATATGGCTCAATCTTCAAGCGGATCCGTTCCCCATTGACTTTCAATGTAAAGTCTGAACGGATCCGCTCAGGCTACTTTCACACTTAGAAAATTTTCTAAGTTTTAATGCAGACGCATCCGTTCTGAACGGATGCGAACGTCTGCATTATCGGAGCGGATCCGTCTGATGAAACATCAGACGGATCCGCTCCGAACGCTAGTGTGAAAGTAGCCTTAGCTTGGAGTTTCGCAGTATTGTAGTGCAACATAAATCGTACAACACAGCTTAGACAAAGCTAGAGATTCATATATTGGGAAGTATAAAGTCTATTCAACACAAAAACCCTTCCACTATTAAAAATTTACCTTTAATAAATCCTGTTAAAATATCCAGAAACTCAACCCCTCATATAATTACTATAGTAATCAATGTCATCAACTGTTGCATTCACTGGTAAAAAAAAATATACAGCAAAAGTGGGGTTACGGTTGTTTCCTTTCTACTCACGGTTTGTAGATTTTCCTATAAAGGAAACTTTTACTCACAATCTTTGTAATTAGTTGTTTCAAAGTAGAGGATCAATGTTTGTAAATTATGGGACACCAAGAAATCCTTACTATCCCTATTATATCCCTCTATCTACCCCTGCTTACAGGCAGAGCACCAGCCCCGAAAGGGGCGAACCCACCTCTCAGTGGCTAAGCCCTTTACTGGTGTCTGTATATGCCCTGGTTGCTAGAAGCTTTTGTCCCAGAGATGCAAAAGTGGAAAAACAACTTGATGACTCAAAACAAGAAACTTAGGAAAAAATTCCAAAAATCGTTGCTGCAGAAATAGATACGTCCCTTTTCTTAGTATGTCCCAACGTGGCGTTTCCCCAACATTACAGCTGGTTCATCAGGGGACAGTAGGTCTACAAATCGATGATAGAAGTTCTCCAGATAATAGGAATATGGATGAAGTCTCAAATATTTATAATAGAGGAGCAATCCTATGATATGGGTTCTCCAGGAGACCTAAGTTCTTAGGTGTGGAATCTTTGATGCAGGCGTCTTGTTTTTTTTTTTTACCAGTGAATGCAACTGTTAATGACATTGATTACTATAGTAACTATATGAGGGGTTGAGTTTCTGGATATTTTAACAGGATTTATTAAAGGGTAATTTCTAATAGTGGAAGGGTTTTTATGTTGAATTGTAGTGCAACATACTTAATGATTCCATGTTATATAAATTATACGAGGCATAAGATATATTCGCAAACTGCTTTTTACCCACTTCCTACAGGAGGCTGCTGCCATTATTGCCCAGCGTACAGAAAACCCCCGGGAATTTTTCAAGCAACAGGAGAAGGCTTCAGATGTCAATGTTTCATTGCTAACTCCCCGGACTGGTATGTCGAGACCAAAAAACATATACGATCATAATAATGCATTTTGGCACTATGTTTATGTCTGTATGTCCAGTGTACTTACAATGTACCTGCTGAAATTACTGGATTGCTTTGTTTTGACCCTATTCCTTGTTCTGGTTGCGAGTCTCAGTTTTAGTCAATATAGGGATGACCCACTGGTGAGTCCCTCACCTGTTGGCTCATCGTGCCTTAATGGGACATTTGAGAAGAGAATTTCTAAAAGAGACAACCTTTATGAAAGACATAAATGCATATGTCTCCCAAAATGAAAAATAAAAATAAATAAAAAATCATAGAGTATGGGATATACCTAGATATCACAAGGTTTGCCTGTAAGTCTTTCTGTCAAATAAAATCTAATTTATTTAAAAATGTTTAGTGGCTTACTGTACTTGAAATATAAACAACGCGAGCCCTCAAGTTATCCATATGACCAAGGAATAAGATAATGAATAGCTGGAGTTGGCACACACACTATATAGGCAATAGTAGCTAAATTATAAGCATTTTTAAAAGACCGTACATCACAAACATGCAATAGATATAATCAAGTGGAATCTATTCCTAAAAATTTTAATATATTATGATATATCCAATGTTATATAGTCAGTCCTTTCCAAGAAATAACAGATCACTTTGCCCACACTGTGTTATTTCCGCTTTAAAAAAATGAAAGGAATAAAAAATATACAAGAGAACATATATGAAAAAAAAAAGTATAAAAAATAAGTCCAGGATTTTAGCTAGAAGTGGATTCAATCATGTGTATATCTAATGGCGCAATGGTATTAGTCTCTATTATAGTAACCCATACATTACTGTTCTTAGTATCATTGCATAAATGTTCCTTTTAATGAGATATAGTAGAGAAAGGTCTGCGCAGCTGCGCCATACTGCACTGTTGAAGTCTCTATATGAATAAATAGATGTCTTCAGGGTTCTGTTTTGTACAGGAGGACTTGCGCTCCGGGTCCTGCAACTCCAGACAGGGCCATGCCTTTTAAGGGAACGGCTGACTATATAACATTGGATATGGCATATGGATATATGGCAATTTCTCTGCACTCAAGCTGTTGTGAAACTACAATTCCCAGCATGCTCCATTCATTTCTGTGAGAGTTCTGAGAAGAGCAGACAAGGTATGCATGCTGGGAGTTGTAGATTCACAACAGCTGGGGTGCCGGAGGTTGCCTATCGCTGCCTTATATTCTTAAAAATCTTCTTTATTTCACATCCATATTAAAAACAGATAAAATGTTGCATACTGCTGACACGTTTCTGGCCTAGCCTTACCATTAATCATAGTAGACCTCATGTAGACAATGTTAATGCAAGGCACCTATGTATTGTGATTGGCCATATTGCCTCCTTTGCTGGCTTGATTTATTTAACTATTGCATTATACACTGCTCATTTACATGGTTACGGCCTTGGCTGCGCTTGCACACTATAGGAAAAGGTGCTGGGCTCTCTAGTGGACCGGACCATGGCAGAACACACAAGAATGCATGCCCAGCAATTTCCATCCTGGCAACCTCGTATCTGTGCTGCAGTGGTGGCCATAAACTCTGGGAACAAGCAGTGTATAATGCAATGGAAAGATGAATCAGGACCGCAAAGGAAGCAATATGGATAATAACAATACATTACTAAGTGCCTTGCATATTGTATATACCCGGACACAGTCCTCTCACCCAGTTAAGCCAGTACTTTCTGCTCTGCACTGATGAGGGGCAATCACTGCGAAACAGCTGTCTGCAGATGAGTTGCTGGCTTACTTAATATCAAAGTCATGTCTAAAGGATTATTTTAAGAGCTGAACATTGACTTATAGGATAGCTGCCTTACATCAGGTGGCATTAGAGGCAGAGCTTGTTAAGAGCTCTTTTGCATCCCTTCTCTCGAAGTGCCTTGTATTAACTTTCTCTACATGATAAATGCCGTTTTCTGAAGTGACTTAACCCCTTTAAGCAAGCAATCCTCTTGGGTGCACCTTGGCAACTGGCTAAAGGGAGTCTATCCCCCAGTAAGTGCAGAACTACATGAATAGTATTTCTGCAGGTGACTGCTGCTTGCTAATTTAAATGTGCATACTCACCACTGTTCCCCCGCTGTGCACTTTTAAACCGCTTCTTCTCTCAATGTACCACTGGCTCAGAAGTCCTCTTCATTATGCCCACAGTTCACAATCCCTCTCAAAGTATTTCAGCCAGGGGGGATTGGGGGTAAGTATGCATGTTTAAATTGGCGATTGGGAATTTCCTGCAGCAGTACTGTTCATGTAGTACTGCAATTAATTGGACTTTGGGGAGATGCCCGATGTTTACCCAGCTTTGTTAATTGTCATATATAAAGATCAGTATGGGTGCACAAAGTATAAAAAAAAATTTGAATTCAAAATTCTACATCTAAACATTTTTAAAGTTTCTTCCTAATAGAATTTCCAATTATGTGGACTTTTGGAGTACCTGTTTTCTTGTGAGCTGCCAAATTGTTTTGTGATCTGCATGTCTATTATACTTTGATGCATTTTTCTTTGTTTTGTAACGAGATCAAAAAAAGGTTCTGTTGGTTGCTTTCTTGATGTTTTTCCTCCCTTACTTGCAGCAGTGAGAAGTTCTTCAGAAGCAGGACCACCTCGTACTCCTGAGAAGGACCGTCGTATTAGCTTGGGGGAAGAGTGGAACAAAGCCCTGAGTTCTGAAGAGACTGTCCAGGATGGTGCATGGGCACCACAAGGGCTCACAGAAGATGTTTTTATGGAGACAAAAGATGAAGATGCTGGGTTCCCAGCTGCTCCTCAATTAACAGGGAGTGAGGAAGAAGTTGTTATGGAGCTGGGAGAGGTTGACTTGATGTCAGAAAGTCATCCCCCTCCAACACAAGAAGCTCCTAGTCTTCTTGATCTGTGGCAGAATGATGAGCCTCAGGAATCCACCTGGACAGATGGAAATTTGATGACATCCCATGAAGACATCCACACAGAGCAAAAAACCCTTGGGGAAACAGAGGCATGCCCTCCTGTCCCTGAGGATAACCTTCTGAACTTTGAGGAGCTACCACAACCACCCCCTACTTTTTGTGACATGGAGGCAGAGGAGGATCCCCAGAGTATCATCCACATTGAGGGTCCTCATCAGATGACTTTGAGCTATCAGCATGCACTGCAGGAAGCTTCTTGTCATCAGCCAGAACTTACAGACTGTCTTCTTACAAATGGGGAGACATCTCAAAGAGAAGGAACTCAGGTGCGCCACACATTTTAATATCAATGCAAGTATTAGTTTATACTTTAACGGTAATACCACATGGGATGGTTTGCAAAAGGTGAAATCCACAGCTTAAATTGACATGCCGTAGAACAAAATTCTGCATCGCAGGTCAGTTTTCACTGCAGATTTCTTATGCATCTTGTGGATCATCCACTTTGCTGCCACTCTAAACACTGTGATTTTCCTCAACCAATTAAGTTCAAAAGCTATAATGGTTTTAATTATTTGGTTATTTAAATAATTTTTTTCCATCTTTACCATGTTACATGTGGCTTTTTCTGCGATCGATAGATAGATAGATAGATAACCGATCAAGACTTTTGATATCAAAAGTTTTACCAAAAATTCAGTGACCCTTTAATTGAGGCTGGCATATTATCCCCAGTTATAGAGGTAACTGCATTTCAGAGCTTGTATAGGTATGCAAAGACCCAGCAACTCCTACAGCTACCATATGAACACATCATAGCGAGGGGTTAACTCAGTAAACTGTGTTGCTGCTTCCTGAACTGTATACTGTACCTTACACCTTCCCTCAATAAGAAAGTAGGGATGACAGCCAGCTCTCCTCTTCTGCAGCTGCATATTTTCCATGATGATACTGCAGAGACATTTAGAAAAGTATTTGCAGAGTTAAAAAAAAAAATGGACTAGCAAGACCTTGGGCTACAGATGTTAGCTGTAATGGTTTTGTTCCTTTATCGTGTGAGATTGGCCATGATATGCCTAATAATCATATAGTGTGAACACTAACATACAATTGGGAATTCAGTGTGCTTTTCTTTTGCTGATGGAAAATTGTTTTCCAACCGATTGTTCTCTATTATAATTATCCCTGTAACTCTGCAGAGTGTTATGGATTTAGGGGTTAGCTTTACGGGGAATGTGTCGTCCAAAAATGATCTGTTTTTAAATCAAATTTTTACCAATTTTTTTTTAAATATTTTTTCCAAGTCCCTATCTACTGTATATTTTTAAAACTACTCTAAAATCTTTCAGTTTTCATGCAGACCACTAATCCTACTTGGGGACCCCCTTTCTTGCAACTGAGAGGTCCCTACAGTCAGATCCCGTGTTCATACATGTTTCACTTCTCCTTTAGATAGGTGATAAAAGTTGTTCGTGGGCCCTATCACTTTAACTATAATCTTTTGGGTCTATGACTACCTTCTAGTGGTATTTATCAAAGCTATCCATTCTATTTTTACTCTGAGAATGACGTCTAAAATCAGCCATGCACATTAGATAGATGTGTAAGGTGGTCTCTCCCCCCTATGACAGATGTCGGAAAAAAGAGAAGTTGGCCATGTTGCATTTCCATAATAGATGAAGGATGAATCTGGCAGCAGCTTATTCCCTCCCTCCATTCAAAAAACATGTATGCTCAGCCCACTCAAGCATGCATGATTATTATCAGTATTCCTCTGATCTAAGTGATTGGCCATCTAGCTTTAGGGTCTCCCCAGACAGAAGATAGTTTGCAGAAGATTTCACTGTTTTTTGTTTTCTTTGGAATCTGCCCACAGTCTAATGCCTATGGGTGCCACCACTCTTACAGATCACATCAAAGCTTCCTGAAACAACCATGTTTATAAAATGTTTGTGTCACACAGTTACTTATACAGGTAGAAAGATCAGTGAAGTGATTTTTTTCGAGTTAGTTCCCCTATATCCATAATGTTTTAGTTAGGTGTTCTGGAGTCAGAGATGTGAACTAATAGAAGTTTCCTGTCTTTCGTGCATTCCAGGCAAGTGAAGGTTACTTTAGCCAGTCACAGGATGAAGATTTTGCTCAGCCCGATGACATGTCTGCTAAAGCACCACCACCAGTGTTTTACAACAAACCACCAGGTAATAAACCATTCAGTCATCACAGGTTATTTTATTGTATTTTTCCTGAACCAAATTCTCAGTGACGTGAACTACATGATAAGAATGGAGGAGGTAATGATTATTGTACTGACCCACCAAGATATCCATTTAGATGATGGAATAATTACATTGTAAACAGGCATTTGCAAAACTGACCCATAAAGGGGTTGGATTCCATGACATCACCTGCTTTCCCTTGGATACGTCTGTATCTCTTTAGGGAACGTAATGGTAATGTGGAATAGATACTATATTTCTTAACCTGTTTGTGGCATTCTGGCATGCCAAACTGATGACATCAGCAGTGTCACTTTGTCTACACAGTCAGGAGCTGGGCAGTTGCTGCTATAAGAAAAAAGCAACCGGGTGGGGAACCCCTTTGTTCACATCACAGAGATGCCCTGTGACATGATCTATACCTAAACTGTATATGATACAGTCAGTTCACGCAGTCCTGCTTTCATTTTGGATTTCTATAACTGATATAGGTAGATGGCTCAGAGTCCATAGAAGAGCCCAAGGGCTGTCTGTGATCTTAATGCATATTTACATTTTCATCTTATTCTTGCTAGTACATAGGCTAATGTACTTGCATGCCAGTACACTCAATGCTAAAATAATAACGCACCAAGCAGGAGTTGTTGGAATCAAATGAACTTTACATGTGGGAATTTAATGATATATGTAAGTGATTACAAGATTAGAGGGAAAGGACACGTTTATTGGGGAAATCTGTACATTGGAAAGGAGGCTTTAGTAGAGGTGTAGCTAGGCTTTCCAGCATCCAGGGCAAGGATTCATTATGGCGCCCCCACCCCTCACCTCCCAACTTTAGTAAATCGGAAAGAGGCTCAATATCAGGATAGCATTCTGCGGCAAATTATAATTTTTTTATACTAAGCCACGCCTCTAACTCCCCAATTCATAACTATACTCACCAATCCCACCCAGTCCTCCTAGGGTTACACGTGAATAGCTTAAAACGTAACTTTTAATAATATCCTTACAAATATTTTTATGCCTGTTTTAGGCATAAAAATAGTCGCAAGCCTCCTTTTTGCAACTATTTAGGAGTGGTGAGTGCTTGTTGGGGGCTGGAACTACCTTTCTGCCTTTGGGCCAAGTAGTTTTCACTCCAGGAGCACGGACTGCAGGAGGTGCACCTAATCATAAATTAGGTTAATCCTCCAATAGTGCAGAGGGGGAACAAAGATTGGCGTAACAAGCCGTTCTTTGTGAAGGACCCCCAATAAACACGTCATAAAATCTATCATAGGGTACATGGTGGTACCAATACACTTTGCTATAAATGAAAGAACCAATCTTATTGCTTCCAGGGTTTCGCTGCTGTGTCGGCATGATGTCCGCTGGAACCAGAAAAAGGTCACTTTGGTAATAGAGCAAAAAGAAAAAACACATAAACAGGGAATGGTAACTGTTAAATCCCCAGCAGGGGGCGCTGTGCTGACCCTGTAAGACTTGGCCCCTTTACAGTAGTAATGCCCACATTGTGCCCTCTCACAGTAGTAATGCCCACATGGTGCCTCCTTCACAGTAGTAATGCTCACATTATGCCCCCTCACAGTAGTTATGCCCGCATTGTGCCCCCTCACAGTAGTTATGCCTGCACTGTGCCCCCTCACAGTAGTTATGCCCCCACTGTGCCCCCTCACAGTGGTAATGCCAATATTGTGCCCCTTCATTGTAGTTAACCCACATTGTGCCCCACATAGCCCCTCACAGTAGTATTGCCCACATGATTGCCCCTCACATTAGTAATGCCCGCATTCTGCTCCATTAATAAATTGCTGGGTTGTACAGGAGGAGGCTGATTCATATGCCTGCACTGTTGCTCCCACTCAGCCCAGCATCAAGATGTGTGGACTGGTGGGGAACGCTGCAGCTCAGCTGAACTGTGAAGCAGGGAGTAGACAGCTCCCTACATCTAGATCTAAATAAACTGCCCTTGCACGCCCTCAACCCTCTGCGCTCTGGGTACGTGCCTCGATCACCCCTTCCTCTCTACACCCCTGGGCTCTAGTATCCTGTTGGGCTGTATCTAGCCTAGATACAAGATGAGATTCAGTTGGGCATAGAGGCATACATGTTCAGTAAGCTATCCAGTGGCACATTTGTCCAAATGTTGCAGCTGGCCTTGTAGATGCTGCACACTCTTAGGGCAGGTCAAAGAAGTGTTGCAGTCTAGCAGATACATTTCTGAAAAACCCTTGCTGTTTGTGGGCGAGCATTATTCTGCCAGTTGGAAGCGCTGCCATAAGTGGTCACAGGATATTCCGCACATATTGCTGAGCTGTCAGTTTCCCTCATATCACTACTAGGGTTGACCGGATGTCATATGCAATGGCTCCCAAGAATAGCCTAGATGGCAGGCTATTCGTCAAAATGGCCATCCTGCTAGTTCAGTTATGTATCTCAAACCCTGTCAATTGGGAAAAATGTCTTTGAGTGCTTCGTAGAGGTATGTCTAGCAGTCAACCATCTCTCACCAAGAAGTACAATACCCAGAAGTAGCCTCTGAGAGCTTTTTTATAAGGCGGCAGAGGAGCAGCAAGCACTTTTACGCCCTCTTGTGGCAATGCTCCGTGTCTAATCAGACCACACCTGTAATAATTTACATATCTACCTGAGACAATGACAGTGAAATTGCGCATTTTTTTGTGACTTTTTTGCAACTTTTTAAATAGTCCCAATAGTAAATCTGTCTAGAGATTCATTTACATAAGAAAACACGCCCACTTTTAGAACTTTAGGCCAGAATTTGTGGTGCAAAATGCCTCATCTTAGTCCCCACCCTTTCCAACAAACCTTTGTCCAGTATATCAGGAAGAAAGTATAAAAACCCTAGATAGATTTTTGGCTCGGGTATCGGCAAACTCTGGTACTCCAGCTGTTGTGAAACTACAACTCCCAGCATGCTCCGTTCACTTCTTTGGGAGTTCTGAGAACAGCAAGAAAAAGAAAAATTGCTGATCTAATTGGATAACCAATGAATCACGTAAAGTATCAAAATAGAATTAATCAAAGCTAACGTGAATTAATATAAAATACCTTTAAAGGGAACCTGTCACCTGGAAAATACAATTTACACTAATCACAGTACCTTAAAGTATCTCTTATAGTGTGCCCAAAGATGTATTCATATCTTCTTTCTGCGTTGTGCTGTCTCATAAAATCGACTTATAAAACTGTGTTTGTCACCTTTTTGAAGTCGTTCTGAAGTCACGGGGGCAGCGGCCTCCTTGACTCAACCGTCGGATAAACCCGCCCCTATGCCGCTCCTCCGCATATTGATGGACATTTTTCCCTGTAGCCGTGACCGCGCTCTTCTCGCGCATGCGTCGTGCGTGTCCTGCCACAGCATGATCCCGGCTACGGCTCCCTCCCTCCCTGGCATCTGCATGTTCACTGTGCCTGCGCTGCAGTGCAAGCAGACAGTGATCGCGCTCACGCCGCAGGGGAGAAGCGATGAGCGCGCTGTATAAGAACGGCCCAGGCACAGTGAACATGAAGATGCCAGGGAGGGAGGGAGCCGTAGGGAGGAAGGGGGGGTAAAAATAGGGAGGAAGGGGGGGGGGGGGGGGTAAAACAAAAAGGTGATCTATCCCTACGTCACCTTGTATAACACTTAGCCCAGGACGACCCCCTGATGGTTGAGGGTTCCCTGTCCCCATTCCTAAAACTGATGTAACCCTATTACAACCCTACAAACATTAAACAAATGGAGCAAAAATGCTGCTAGGTACATAGATAGATGAGACTGGTACAGTATACCCAGACACGTTTCCCCTTCAACTAGAGGTTCATCAGGGGGTAATGAGCATACATAAATATTCAAAAAAATATATGAAAAACGTAGGGATAAAGAGACATGGAGAATCAGATGGCGGCTGATTATACTTTGTTCCCGGACATAGGTGGGACAGGATGATCCCCAAGATACTATAGTCGCATGTGATGTCCTAAGAAATAGATATAAGGATGCATAGATGTAGTTGCAAATATAAAAAAAAAAATGTAATGTACAAAGTATAAAGTAATTATATTAACACTGAGTCACTTACTGATATATGGAGAGCCCACATACAGATAGTCCGGTCCAAAAAGGAGCATATGCAGCTGATGTTAGCGGTGCCAGTGTGAAAATGTAAACACCGACGCCGCATGGAATTTCCGGACGCCAAGAGGGTTACTTCCAGTGCGGTGGAACGCATATTGGAACGCAACACATGACTTCCTGTCAGTGAGATGCATCGTGAAACGCAAACAGCTCACTGAGGCGCCGGAAATCCCGATAAAGCGATGCAGAGGATGATAAAGGACCATCAGTGCCTATATTTCTTTTATGGAGAGGGGGATGATCATTATACAAATTAGATAACTGTTGATAGTAGAAAAGGGTCCCATATTAAATTCTAGGGGGCCCACTAGACCGAAATGAAAGATACGGTGACAAAGTATATGTCACCACTATATAGGTGCTTTTCGCACTGATAAAGGCAGGTTGAGGACTATAATAATAACTGAGACCAAGCATTTACAAAACAAAGAAACACAGAGAAGGTGTATAAAATAAAACAGGTGAAAGTCAATCTTCCATTCGCTTCTTTTTCAGTTCTGAGAACAGCCAAGCAAGTGTGCATGCTGGCAGTCGTGGTTTTACCACAGCTGGAGTGCCAAAGGTTGCTGACCCCTCCTCTAGTCTAGATATTGCTGTTACATCCATGTCAGGGCGCCCCATAGTGTTTTAATTCCCTCTTAGAACATCCATTTGTTTAGTGCTGGTGGTCACACGTCCCAGATTCCCTTATACCCTGGCAGCCGACTGATCCCTGCTATTGTGTAGGTTAGCCGATAAGAATCAGTGCACTGAAGGCATTTTTGGCCACTAGATATGACAAATGCCAACCAATAAAGCGGCAGAGGGATGTCGCCTTTGTGTGTTTTTCTTTATACGATTGTGCTGGCACCAATCCTCCACTTTGTCCATTTATCTAGGCTATAACTATGCTCCCCATGCACACAAAACATTTTCCTCTCCGGTCATGTTCACATTTAGCAGATTGTATAATGCACGAGAATGCAGTTTTACAATGATCTTTCTGAAAGTCAATGGTAGGAATATGCCTCTATAGGCATAGGGATGCACACGTCTGCAGTATATATTTTGCTTTTTTCCAATGTATGTGCCTCATGTAGTTGCCAAGCATGATGTAAAGAGAGGATAATAGGACCTCCTGCCAGATGCAATCATTGGTTTTGTTGTTCCTTACATAAGCGAGAACAGTTATTTTATGTCAGATTTATTGCAGTAGGTGATTGGAAGCGGTGTGTTAAAAACTATTGCAAATGAGTGATGGATGGGTAAAATTTATTGTGACTTTTAAAGAGGACCTGTCACAATGAAATGCAGTGCAATTGTAGGCAGCATGTTATAGAGCAGGGGGAGCTGAGCAGACTGATATATAGTTTTATGGGAAAAGATTCAGTAACACTTGCCTTCAAATCTCTGCTATTTCAGATGTCATTGTACATGGGGGAGGTGTTATCGGTGGCTGATAGCTATATCTATATGCACACTTACACAGAAAATGCTGGTAACATTAATAACACCTCCCCCGTGTATCAGAAAGAGGAGAAATATAACTGTATAAATTATACGTTTTACGGAATCTTTTCCTACAAGATCAGTCTGCTCAGCTCCTCCTGTTCTATAACATGCAGATTGCCCTATATGTTGTGGTAACAGGTTCTCTGTGTAATTCATGTTAAAGACTTTTTTATATATAATAAACTGAGTGTACATTTTGTGAGAACTAATAATACAGAACTTTTATTATTCCCGTTAAAATAAGTGAGACACTGTTACAAAAATTTCTTGCGGTGCTTGTAGGCATCTGTTAGGAGAGGGACGAGTAGGTCAGGCTCGATGTTCCTGTGGCTGGGGGTCGCTCTTTTCAGGGCGAGTGCTCCGACTACAGCCAGTTAGCCTATCTCCCCACTCTAGACCAGAGCACGAGGGTCAGAAACAATTAGGCATAGCTCAGAAGCAATTAGCGAGCACATCACGCAACACTTACCTGGAGAAGCTACCCCCACCGTAAACCATCAAGTTCTGAGTAGGGCAAAAGACCACTTAACTCCTTCCAAAATTTATACGCACAGCAGTGCGTTTAGAAGAAATTTTAGTAACACTGTCTCACTTATATTAACGGGAATAATAAAAAGGAGACTTTTGTATAACTTACCAGTAAAGTCTCTTTCTCGCTCTTCCTTGGGGGACACAGGAAACCATGGGTATAGCTCTGCTCCCTAGGAGGCGTGACACTAAGTGAAAGCTGTAAGCCCCTCCTCCATCAGCTATACCCTCAGCCTGGAGAGAGAGACTGCCAGTTGCGTGTCCAAGTAGTGAAAGATAACCACCAACCGGAAAAAAGAAGAACTGTCAAGCCCCAACGGGGGCAACCAAGCCGGAACCACAACTGTAAACTCAAATGAAGGGCGGGTGCTGTGTCCCCCAAGGAAGAGCGAGAAAGAGACTTTACTGGTAAGTTATACAAAAGTCTCCTTTTCTCGCCCATTTTCCTTGGGGGACACAGGAAACCATGGGACGTTCCAGAGCAGTCCCAGAAGGGAGGGACCAGAACAACCAGACCAACACCCAGAGGCATCAATCAACTGCCGCCTGCAACACCAGACGGCCTAAAGCAGCGTCAGCCGACGCATGAGTATGCACCCTGTAGAATTTGGTGAAGGTGTGCAAGGAGGACCAAGTGGCCGCCTTGCAAATCTGCTCCGTAGAAGCCCGATTCCTCTGAGCCCAGGAAGCCCCGACCGCTCTAGTGGAGTGAGCGGTAACACCAAGGGGCGGAACCTTGCCCTTGGCGAGATAAGCCTCAGTAACAGCCATCTTGACAAAACGGGCAATAGCAACTTTGGACGCCGCCATCCCTCTGCGCGACCCCTCCGGAACCACAAAGAGCGAGTCAGTACGCCTGAAAGAGCTGGTTACCTCCAGATAAACCTTCAGCGCCCTGACAACGTCCAGGCGATGAAGCTTCCTCTCCCGGGGGTGGGAAGGGGAAGGACACAAGGAGGGGAGAACGATGTCCTCGTTCAGATGAAAGGTGGAGACCACCTTAGGAAGGAAGGAAGGGACCGGACGAAGAACCACCTTGTCCTGGTGGAACACTAGGAAAGGTTCCAGACAGGAGAGTGCAGCCAATTCGGACACCCTCCGAAGAGAGGTGACGGCTACAAGGAAAATAACCTTGCAGGACAGAAGCCGCAAGGAAACAGTCCGCAGAGGCTCGAAAGGAGAAGCCTGGAGCGCAGAGAGAACCAGGTTCAGGTCCCAGGGCGGTACCGGAGGGCGGTACGGAGGAACCGCGTGAGCCACGCCCTGAAGGAAAGTCTTGACAGGACCAAGGGGGGCCAGTGGGCGCTGAAACAAAATGGACAGCGCAGACACCTGACCCTTCAAAGACCCAGACCTTGGGCAAGGCCACTCTGAAGGAAAGACAAAACGGTGGGGAGAGAAAAGCGGAGCGGAGGAATCCCCAGATCGGCACAGAACCCCAAATAGGTCCTCCAGGTCCTATAATAGATCCTAGAAGAGGACGGCTTACGAGCGCGGATCATGGTGCGGACGACGTCCGCAGAAAAACCCCTACGCGTCAGGACGGTGGTCTCAACAGCCACGCCGTCAAACGTAGGGACCTTAAACGCGGGTGGAAGATCGGTTCCTGAGAGAGAAGATCTTCCCTGGCGGGCAGCGGCCAGGGCTCGTCCGCCAGGAGCAGCATGAGGTCGGCGTACCAAGACCGGCGGGGCCAGTCCGGAGCGACCAGAATCACCGAGACGCCTTCCGCCGCGATCTTCCGAAGGACCTTGGGCAGGAGTGGGATGGGGAGGAATATGTATGGACGCGCGAAGTCTCGCCAAGGAAGAACGAGGGCGTCGGCTCCGCAAGCTCCCGGATCCCTGGCCCTGGACAGATAGGCGGGGACCTTGTGATTGAACTTGGAGGCCATGAGGTCCACGTCCGGCATGCCCCAACGAAGGCAAATGGCCTCGAACACCTCCGGGTGAAGAGACCACTCGCCGGGGTCGACGGTGGTGCGACTGAGGAAGTCCGCCGCCCAATTGTCCACCCCTGGAATAAAAATTGCAGATAGAGCCGGGACGTGGACTTCCGCCCAAAGGAGAATGCTGGTGACCTCCCGCATCGCTGCTGCGCTGCGAGTGCCCCCCTGGTGGTTTATGTACGCCACGGCCGTGGCGTTGTCCGATTGCACACGAACTGGATGACCCCGCAGCAGATGAGTCCAGTGTCGCAGAGACAGAAGGGCCGCTCTCAGCTCCAGGACATTGATCGAGAGTTTGGACTCCGATGGAGACCAAATGCCCTGGACGGATCGGGGAGGAAACACGCCTCCCCAGCCTAAGAGACTGGCATCGGTTGTAACCACCAGCCAGTTGAGCGGCAGAAAGGACTTGCCCAGAAGAGGGGCCTGTAACCACCAGCGGAGAGATGACCGCACCGGAGGCGATAGACGGAAGGGATGGTCCAGAGACTCCGGCGATTTGTCCCAGGAGGAGAGGATCGCCCGTTGGAGAGGGCGGGAGTGAAACTGCGCAAATGGGATCGCCTCGAAGCAGGCAAACATCTGCCCCAAGACCCGCATGCAGAAGCGGAAGGACGGTCGACGGTGGAGAAGGAGACCCCGAATCGCCCGACGGAGGGTCAGACGTTTTTCCGAGGGAAGACGTACCTCCGCCGCTCCCGTGTCTAAAAGCATTCCCAGGAAGACCAGATGTCTGGAGGGGGGAAGGGAGGACTTGGGGAAGTTGATGACCCAACCGAACCTCGCCAGGGTCTCTAGAGTGAGATCCACGCTGGCAGCCGCTTGAGAAAAGGAAGGAGCCTTGATGAGGATATCGTCCAAGTACGGCAGCAGAAAAACACACCTGGAGCGGAGTAAGGCCAAAACCGGGGCCAGGACCTTGGTGAACACCCGGGGGGCTGTCGCCAGCCCAAAGGGAAGGGAGACAAATTGGAAGTGAAGGTCCCCCACGGCGAATCGGAGGAAGCGATGGTGACACCGGGCTACCGGAACATGGAGGTAGGCATCCTGTATATCGATGGAAGACATGAAATCTCCCCGCTCCAGGGAAGCCACCGCGGAACGGAGGGACTCCATCCGAAACCGTCGAAGGAGGAGAAAACGGTTGAGCCTTTTGAGGTCCAAAATGGGCCGCACCGAACCTCCCTTCTTGGGAACTACAAAGAGGTTCGAATAGAACCCTTGGAACCTTTCCTCTAGAGGAACGGGGGTAATCACCCCCCTGTCCAGTAAGGCTTGAACAGCCGCGGAGAACGCGGCCGCGCTTTTCGGGTCCCGCGGAGGGCGGGAGCGAAAGAACCGATCTGGAGGGAAGGACGCGAATTCGATTTTGTATCCGGAAGACACAATTTCGAGAGCCCAGGCGTCGGAGACGTGAGCCATCCAGACGTCCCTGAAAAGGAGGAGCTGGCCCCCCACCCGGGTGGGTGGGGGCGCACCTTCAGGCAGAGGACTGCTTTGCTGCGGGTGTGCGGGCAGCCTGCGGCCTGCGCCAGGAGGGCTGCGCCCGAAAAAACGGCTTCCTACGCTTATCCTGGGGAGGGGCCGAAGCGGCAGCTGCGGGGCGAGCCCCAGAGGTCCTGCGGGAGGACCGAAAACGAGACGCACCAGGGCGTCCGCGGGGGGCGCCCCTGGCTTGGGGTTGAGGAAGATGGGTGCTTTTACCACCCGTGGCTTCCGAAATAAGCTCGTCTAGGCGGGCCCCGAAAAGGCGGGAACCCGCAAAAGGTAGCCCCGCCAAGGAACGTTTGGAGGCAGCGTCCGCTTTCCAAACCTTCAGCCAGAGTTCCCTCCTGACGGAAACGGCCAGGGCGGAGGAGCGTGCTATAAGGGCTCCCGCATCAAGGGAGGCCTCACAAACAAAATTTCCAGCCCGAACAATAAGCTGGGCCAAGGAACGTAGGTCCTGGATGGGGACGTCCGAGTCCAACTCCTGCTCCAGCTGCATACCCCAAGCAGAGATTGCTTTACCCGCCCAGGCAGAGGCAAAAACCGGTCTGAGGGCAGAACCGGAGGCAGCAAAAATGCCCTTGGAAAGGGACTCCATACGACGGTCCTCCGCTGACTGAAGAGAGGACCCGTCGGGAACAGGAATGGCCGTGGTCTTTGACAGACGGGCCACAGGGGGGTCCACCTTGGGTGGGAACGACCAGGTGGCCACGACATCGGCTGGAAAAGGATAGCAAATATCCAGCTTCTTGGGATTGACAAAACGGGCGTCCGGGCGAGCCCAAGCCTTAGACACCACGGAAGAGAAATCAGAGTGGATTGGAAAGACTTTGGAGGCCTGCTTGGGTCTGATAAAGGAGACGCTAGCTGCGTCAGAGCTAGGGGGGTCATCTTGCACTTTAAAGGTGTCACGAATATCAGAGATAAGTTGACCCATCGCTGAGGCTAGCTTGGACGGCAGGGCCGAGTCCATTTCCAAATCCGAAGCCGCCAATTCACCTTCAGAGGGCGAATCCTTTGGAGAGGAGAGGCCCGTCTGAGTGCGCACGCGTGGCGGAGAGAGAGAGGCATCCGAGGAGGAGGCGCGCTCTACTCTAAAACGCTTCTGAGAGTGCCTAGCTCGGGAAGGGTCACTAAGAGAGGGTGAACCCGCCGCAGCGGCAGAAGCGGTGGACCCGGAGGGTGCGACAGTAAGAGTGGCATCCTGCGGGGTAGGCGGCCTGTCTATTAGGCGGCCCACGACATGGGTGAGGCTTTCCACGGCCTGGGACAGGGATCTAGCCCAGTCAGGCGGGTCAGAGGAAGCAGGGAGCGACACAGCAGGCGACTGAGGCTGCGGTGGAGCCCGGCATGCAGGACAGTGCGGATCAGACTGCCCCCGGGGAAAAGGTTCCCTACAAGCGGTACAGGCATGGTACCAAGGCTTGGCGGCTGCAGAAGGGTCTGACATGGTGAAAAAAATGTTGCACTTAAAGGGGGGGACCCCAGAGAAAAAACGGAACAGGGATTACACCCAGGCAGCAGCACTGGTGGCACGGAGGGGGTTAACAGTCCTACCAGACCCGCGGACAGCGCAAGCGGCAGTAGTAAGGGCAGCAGACTGAAGGAGGCTGTGGAGGAGTGGCAGCAGGCACGGAGGGTGACTCCTGAGGAAAGATGAAGAGCTTCAGGATCGGACGGCAGCAGAGGATTCCACGCAGCACTAGAGATGTGCTGCCCGACGAAGCAGCGGAGCGCATGTGGGGAAGCTCCGCCCCCCCGCCGCGCTGAAGGAGAAGGCAGAGCCGCGCGCGGCAAAATGATTTAACCCCCAAAAAAGATGAAGTGCCGGCCAAGCTAAAATGGCGCCGTTCGCGCCAAGTACGCGGCCCCCGCCGCGCCTGGATGAGGCAGACGGCCTCCTGCCCACAGCCGTCCCCCTGATGCCCTGCCGCTGGAGAAGACCGAAGTCCCCCCAAAGGATGCCCGGTAAGTTGCCGGCCCTGTTATGCCCATAAGAGCCCCCAAGAGAAAATGTGTCCCTGAAAAGGGGCACCGAACCTCCCAGCTGGGATGGTAGGGAATGTGGGGAGGCGGTCTAACTGAAGTTCCCCCTCACCATTAAGGTGCCCCCAATGAAAATGTGCCCCTGAAAGGGGGAGGGGGGGGGGTTGGGGGGAGGAAAACGCTTGTGGGTCGTAGCAGCGGTGGGAGGGAGGGAAAGGGGGAGGCTGGAGCAGCCACTCTCACCATCCGCTGTCTTCACCCTCAATCCATCCAGCAGGGTCGCCCCTTCAGCTACTGGCACCGCAGTGGCAGGAAGCCGGGGGAGGGACTTGGCGTGCGGGCGACCCTTGAGCTGGCGGGACGCAGGGGAGCGAGGCTGCCCTGGTCCACCTTGTCTTCTGTGGGGGAGGCGGCAGTGCGGAATTACCGGCACTGGCGCAACTCAACCCCGGGAGAAACAGAGGGGTCTAGTGCGCCTCTGTTGTCCCTGCAAGTAGAAAAAAACCGAATTAAAAACAACAAATAACGCAAAAAATAAAAAATTATAGGAAAGCGACCCTGCCTAAGCAGGGAGTGTCTTGCCTCCTTGGACACTAAGCAAAAACTGGCAGTCTCTCTCTCCAGGCTGAGGGTATAGCTGATGGAGGAGGGGCTTACAGCTTTCACTTAGGGTCCATTCACACGTCCGTTTTTTCTTTCCTGATCTGTTCCGTTTTTTCAGGAACAGATCAGGACCAGATCTGGACCCATTCATTTTCAATGGGTCCTGGAAAAAATCGGACAGCACAATGTGTGCTGTCCGTTTCCGTTGTTCTGTTCCGCATGTCCGTTTAAATATAAAACATGTCCTATTCTTGTCCTGAAGAATCGGATCCTGGACCAATACAAAGTCAATGGATCCGCAAAAAACGGAAGACATTCGTATGTCATTACGTATGTCATCCGTTTTATGCGGATTCTGTTCCTGGAAATTAGGCTTCCTCCCCAGTATTAAATGTGCCCCCCTCCCTCTATATTCATTGGTGGCCAGTGCGGCAGTGCGGATTCCCAGTAAGTTTTCTACAGATCTGATTTTTCACTTCGTGAAAAACTCAGATCCGACAGTATATTCTAACACAGAGGCGTTCCCATGGTGATGGGGACGCTTCTAGTTAGAATATACTGAGAACGGTGTACATGACAGCCCCCTGCTGTCTGGCAGCACCCGATCTCTTACAGGGGGCTGTGATCTGCACAATTAACCCCTCAGGTGCTGCGCCTAAGGGGTTAATTGTGCATATCATAGCCCCCTATAAGAGATCAGGGGCTGCCAGGCAGCAGGGGGCAGACCCCCCTCCCTCCCCAGTATTAAATGTGCCCAGTGCTCACCTCTCCCCCCCCATCATCGGTGGCAGTGCGGATTCCCAGTAATAATAAATGTGCCCAGTGCGGCGCATTGCCTATAGACCTGTCACTTACCAGTAGGAGGAGCTCCCGGCCGGACACACATCGCAGCTCGCAGTCGCAGGTAAGTATAATGCTTGTATTTATTGCTAAGTAACCATGGCAGCCAAGACTGCAATAGCGTCTTTGCTGCCATGGTAACCGATCGGAGCCCCAGCGATTTAAACTGGGACTCCGATCGGTACTCTCCGCTGCCACCAATGATGGGGGGGGAGAGGTGAGACCGCACTGGGCACATTTAATACTGGGGAGGGAGGGGGGTCTGCCCCCTCCTGCCTGGCAGCACCTGATCTCTCACAGGGGGCTATGATTCGCACAATAATTGTGCGGATCACAGCCCCCTGTAAGAGATCGGGTGCTGCCAGGCAGCAGGGGGCAGTCATGGACACCGTTCTCAGTATATTCTAACTAGAAGCGTCCCCATCACCATGGGAACGCCTCTGTGTTAGAATATACTGTCGGATTTGAGTTTTCACATGTTTCCGTTTTTTGCGGATCCGCAAAAAACGGATGACATACGGAAACATTTTCAGGAACAACGGATCCGCAAAAAACGGACCGAAAATCGGGATGTAGAAAAAAACGGACGTATGAATGTAGCCTTAGTGTCACGCCTCCTAGGGAGCAGAGCTATACCCATGGTTTCCTGTGTCCCCCAAGGAAAATGGGCGAGAAAGTTGCGTATTATTAGTTCTCACAAAGGTACACTCAGTTTATTATATATAAAAAAATTGTTGATACTACTGAGTAATCAGATAGGCTGTCGGATCCGACAGCCTATCTCACACTGTGTCATCTATATGTTAAACACTTTATTGCATGCTTCAACAATTCCATGCACTGCACAAATTCTCTTTCTGGTATGGACAAGTAGCACTGTTCACCCTGAGTGTCAGAGAAAAAGAGGTTACTAATGACAACTGACATGACGTTCTGCTGGTCTTCATACATAACTCACTTAAAGGGAATCTGTCACCAGTGACCTCCCTATCAATCTGTTTGCATAGTCACATAGGTTAAAACACTGTTTTTCTTTTGTTGATCCGAAGCTCTGTTCTGGAATTATAATACTTTTTCTTAAAGGGGTTGTCCGGCCATATATTTTGATGACTCCACCGATCATCTGTTTAAGGAGGAGGCGTCGCTCCATGCCAGCATGGCTTCCTCACAATGCACATTGTCTCAAAAGTGCAGTGTAATGATGAGTACTGGCTCCATTCACTTGAATGGAGCCAGTACTTATAATTACATTGTGCCGCCACTCCACAGGAGATGATGTGTAGTCTGATGCCCAGGAAGTGGCGCTTGCATGGAGACAATCCTTTTAATATACAAGTTAGTAGAATTTTGTGCAATGAGGGTGTCACCATTGCTCTTGTTGCATCCAAGCTCCACTCCTTTCTGTGGCCAGTAGCTCCCTCACTGCCTGGCCCTGACAATCAAAGCAGTCAGGGAGGAGTTGGCCACAGAAAGAAGTGGAGTTGGGTGCAACAAGAATAATGGTGATGCCGTAGGAAGGTTACTGGTGACAGATTCCCTTCAAATTTATGTCTATTATTCTGCTGCAGCACCATTAGCCTGTGGACCTGATGACCTTATCAGGACCTGTCTGGTTCATGTCTCAATTATATGATCACTCTGATACTCCATCATGGTGCCCACAGTTGCAGAAACAAACTTTCCTGGTAGTGTGATCAATTAGATCAGAATAACAAGCTGAAGTACCCGTTCTTGTCTGTAAAACTCTTAAACGGAACACTCATCTAAAACTGAAATGGGCTTTGGTCTTGTCTCAATATGCGTTCCCGTAAATTACACAGGGGGAGATTTGTCAAGACTTGATCTCCAGTGCGGTGGAGCGAAATGCATCAAAATGATTAAGAGATGCATGCCTCTTAATAATTATGGTGCATCTCAGCTGATACATGAACCAGAATCTCAAAAGCTATGTATGCCAGCTAGGAGATGGATTGGCTTCACGTATTACTTGCGCCTGAAAACTGACGTAAGTAATGATACATGTGTCAGGCTGCTCCCATGGCCCACCTACTTTATTTAAAAAAAAAAAAAAAGTGGTAAGTGTTGCAGAGAAGGATCAAAAGGTTGCAACTTTTTTTTTTTTTTAAATGGAGCTTGTGTAAAATGTGCAACTTTCTGATGCCACGATTCTGGATATATCTCCACCATTGGGCACAGAATATATATTTGGCACTAATATGCACAGAAGGGTTAACTTTTGGGGTAAATGTAATTAATTACAGAATGTGAAAAAAAATAAAAATTTGTTTCTGCCCTTTTTAATTTCATTTTCATTGCACATAAGCCTTACAAATTAAAAAGATGTAAGATGAAAGCCCCTTGTGTCCTGCAAAAAAATTAAAATGAAGTAAAAAATTGTGGAAGATTAGACATTTGAGCACAAATCACACCCAGAATATGACAATTGTTGTCTTCTGTATATCCCGTGATGCATTTACGAAGAGTGTCTGTACTGATCACCAGCTAACATACTGTTATGTATTTCAGAGATTGACATCACATGTTGGGACTCTGACCCGGTCATGGAAGAAGAGGAAGAAGATGAAGAAGGAGGCGGCTTTGGTGAAAGTGCTTAGTAATCCCTTGTCCATTTACATGTGACTAAAATACGTGACACAGCCGTTTAACAGCAAAGTATTGTAGTAATGGCTGAGGCTTCTGCCCCTGCTGGAGCCATGCTCGTACGACTCTGCCTGCTTCCCCCTCTCTTTACCACCATATGTGATTTTGGGGGGTAGGAGACAGGTTGTCATTTTCTTTACCTCCTTTCAGTTATTATTTTCTATATATTCTAATAAGCCAGTCATAGCCTTGCTGGCATCTCTCTGCTTTATTTGACACGATTTTGGGGATTGCTATTAACCCCTCTAGGTTGCGCAGAACTTGTGCATCAGATCCAGGAGCAGCAGCCAAGCGCCTGGTTCCCTCAGTGTTATTAGCTGGATTTATTTTTTCTTTTTCTTTGACCAGCCTGTGCCGACTGCCTTTTGCATTCGGATTGAAGGATGCAAAGAGGATTTCTTGTTGTAGTTTTATCTTTGTAACTTGTTCCTGCAGCTTTTTGAGGAAACAAAATAGAAACTTATGGCAATAATTAACCCTTAATACCCCTGCACAACCCTGTGGGGCAGGGGGCATATTTTCCACTGTAGCATCCCCCCCCTTTTCCTTCATATTATTCATTTGCTCAGTGCTCCTATTTATTCCCTGGATGCGGGGGTGCCATGCCTTGTTCTTGGATCATAAGCTCCTGCTGGTAGGTTAGTGAAGATGAAGGGAAGTTGTGCACACAGATATTTTTTTCTGTTGACCACCTCTTTGACTCCTTGCGCCTTCTCATTTCATGACCTACAGCAAAGCTTCATTTTCTTTTTCCATGTTTAGTAACGTTCTGAAAGCACAACACTGTACAGACTGTGCTCGTGTGTTAATAAAGGAGTTTGGATCCAAATGTGGACTATTGTGGTTATTTTGTAAAGTGGGCTTTATGGTCCAAATTGAACTAATTTGACAATTTGATCATTTAATGGATACTCTTTGTTGGCTGATTAGAATTTAACACTACTGGAACTGATGACCCCCTCCCCCCTTTTTAAAAAATGCTGATGGTAGTCTATATAGTACATATGCAGCATTTTGGGCTTTGACATTTTTATCTCATATACTTTGCTGATAGTGTATCAAGCCTCATTCACACGTCAGTGTTTTGGTCAGTGATTTCCATCAGTGATTGTCAGCCAAAACCAGGATTGGAGCCTCCATCTGTTCTATGTTTAGAGCCACACCTAGTTTGGCTAAAGATCACTGACCGAACAGTGACGTGTGAATGAGCATTAAGCCTCATTTACAGATCAGTGTTTCACGGATGTGTGCTGTACGTGTTCTCCACAGACAGCACACGCTAACATTCATTTTAATGTGTGTATTCAGACATCAGTGTTTTAGCACGGTCCGTGTTTTTAGCACGGATGCTTGCTCTATTTTGTCCGTTGTTTGTTCACGGATCCATCACATCTATTAAGCCTCATTCACATGTCAGTGTTCGGTCAATGATTTCCATCAGTGATTGTGAGCCAAAACCAGGATTGGAGCCTCCACAGACATAAGATATAAGTTAAAGATCTGCACCTGTTCTGTGTTTAGAGCCGCACATGGTTTTGGCTCACAATCACTGATGGAAATCACTGGCCGAACACTGACTGTGTGAATGAGGCAGTATAGTCTATGGGTCCGTGAAAACCACGGATGCTATCAGTGTTGCATCCGTGTTTCACAGATCATTAAGAAGAGATGCTTTGAAAATTATTTTTCAGTGTCAGTGAAACACGGATGCAACACGGACAGCAAAAAACGGACACGTGGATCCTTCACAGACAGCTTCACGGATGCATCACTAACCATCTGCTCACGGATTTCAGCACAAAAATCCACACAGAAAAAATGTGCATAATCTACAATGTGTGAAGGTAGCCTAAAAGCAAAAAAAAAAAAAAAAAAAAACAACTTGAAACATGTCCATTTCAACATGCATTTTAAAATGTAGACAAAAAAAGTGTTATTCTGGTGTAACACAGTTTTTTTTTTTTTTTTTTTTTTAGCAGTTTTTGGTGCATTTTTGGATGGCTTTTTTTTTTTTAAAGCTTTTTAGACAGCGAACAGCAGTTACTGTCACGGTGGGGAGTGGGGGAAACCCCCCACCGTGCGGTATCTAAGGGTAAAAGGGAATCAGCCTGGCCAAAAGGAGTAATAAGGGAGCAGGTCACCTCCTACAGCGTCCCTAATCCTCTCCCTGACTCCTCACCGTATGAGCGGACCCCGATGGTAGGACGACTCATACTCTGGATTCCTAGAGACCCTAAGTCGCCCTGGTAATCCCTCACCAAGGAGCAGGGAAGAGACGACCTGTTCATCCCAGTAATGGAGGAACAGGAGTCTGTATCTGAGGCCAGGCTGCAAGGAGAGGGGAACACATACAGCATATGGAGATGGCAGGTAAGCGAAACCCATAACACACTTACCTGCCACAGACACACTCACTGGAACCCGTGCACAAGTGCTGGTGTCCACACCAACACTAAAGGACACAGCACACACCACAAACCACACAGAAACCCAGGACACCATAGCTGCAATAACATGAGACAGGGGAATGTCTAGAAAACATGCTGGACACCAAACAAGACATACAAACACCCTGAACATAACCCACTCCATACAAATATGGAAAGGAAGGGAAGGAGACACCGGGATAACATTGATGACCACAAGGGTGGCCCTCACTGGACAGATGGAACACCCTGGACTGGAGCAGAGCTCCAGCACCAACCAAAGCTGAAGTACAACTGACTCCAGCCAGGGAGCCACAGGGGATAAAACCCTAGTGACCACACCCAGTCAGGGAGTTAACCCTTCCAACACCAGACAGGACAGAGGGAGGCTACAACTTAACCACCTCAGCCCCCAGTGCTTAAACACCCTGAAAGACCAGGCCACTTTTTACACTTCTGACCTACACTACTTTCACCGTTTATTGCTCGGTCATGCAACTTACCACCAAAATGAATTTTACCTCCTTTTCTTCTCACTAATAGAGCTTTCATTTGGTGGTATTTCATTGCTGCTGACATTTTTACTTTTTTTGTTATTAATCGAAATTTAACGATTTTTTTGCAAAAAAATGACATTTTTCACTTTCAGTTGTAAAATTTTGCAAAAAAAAACGAGATCCATATATAAATTTTGCTCTGAATTTATTGTCCTACATGTCTTTGATAAAATAAAAAAAAAATGTTTGGGTAAAAGTTATAGCGTTTACAAACTATGGTACAAAAATGTGAATTTCCGCTTTTTGAAGCAGCTCTGACTTTCTGAGCACCTGTCATGTTTCCTGAGGTTCTACAATGCCCAGACAGTACAAACACCCCACAAATGACCCCATTTCTGAAAGTAGACACCCTAAGGTATTCGCTGATGGGCATAGTGAGTTCATAGAACTTTTTTGTCACAAGTTAGCGGAAAATGATGATTTTTTTTTTTTTTTTTTCTTACAAAGTCTCATATTCCACTAACTTGTGACAAAAAATAAAAACTTCCATGAACTCACTATGCCCATCAGCGAATACCTTGGGGGGTGTTCTTTCCAAAATGGGGTCACTTGTGGGGTAGTTATACTGCCCTGGCATTCTAGGGGCCCAAATGTGTGGTAAGGAGTTTGAAATCAAATTCTGTAAAAAATGACCAGTGAAATCCGAAAGGTGCTCTTTGGAATATGGGCCCCTTTGCCCACCTAGGCTGCAAAAAAGTGTCACACATCTGGTATCTCCGTATTCAGGAGAAGTTGGGGAATGTGTTTTGGGGTGTTATTTTACATATACCCATGCTGGATGAGAGAAATATCTTGGCAAAAGACAACTTTTCCCATTTTTTTATACAAAGTTGGCATTTGACCAAGATATTTATCTCACCCAGCATGGGTATATGTAAAATGACACCCCAAAACACATTCCCCAACTTCTCCTGAATACGGAGATACCACATGTGTGACACTTTTTTGCAGCCTAGGTGGGCAAAGGTGCCCAAATTCCTTTTAGGAGGGCATTTTTAGACATTTGGATACCAGACTTCTTCTCACGCTTTGGGACCCCTAAAATGCCAGGGCAGTATAAATACCCCACATGTGACCCCATTTTGGAAAGAAGAAACCCAAAGGTATTCAATGAGGGCCATGGCGAGTTCATAGAAAAAAAACTTTTTTGGCACAAGTTAGCGGAAATTGATTTTTTTCTCACAAAGTCTCCCTTTCCGCTAACTTGGGACAAAAATTTCAATCTTTCATGGACTCAATAAGCCCCTCAGCGAATACCTTGGGGTGTCTTCTTTCCAAAATGGTGTTATTTGTGGGGTGTTTGTACTGCCCTGGCATTTGATGGTCTCCGCAATCATTACATGTATGCCCAGCATTAGGAGTTTCTGCTATTCTCCTTATATTGAGCATACAGGTAATGAGATTTTTTTTTTCCGTTCAGCCTCTGGGCTGAAAGAAAAAAATGAATGGCACAGATTTCTTCATTCGCATCGATCAATGTGGATGAAAAAATCTCTGCCAAAAAAAGAAAAAGGAGGGGAAAGGCGTCTGCCAGGACATAGGAGCTCCGCCCAACATCCATACCCACTTAGCTCGTATGCCCTGGCAAACCAGATTTCTCCATTCACATCAATCGATGTGGATGAATAAATCATTGCCGGGATTTTTTTTTTTATATATATACAAAGTGTTTGCCAAAGTATATGAACACCGCCACCTCCTCAGCTCATATGCCTCGGCAAACGTATCTTTTACTGCAGAGGAGAAATCTCGTCTTGCAGCGCCGCATACACCGACTTGCGTGTAATCTGACAGCAGCGCAATGCTTCTGTCCGAATGCACATCAGTGCTGCAGCTAGTCGATCGGTTGGTCCACCTGGAAGGTAAAAAAAACAAAACAAAAAAGAAAAAACCAGGCTGCAACGCAATAAATTTATTAACTTTTGAACAGAACATATAAACTTTTTTTAACTTTTTTAACTGAACGTTAACTTTTTTACTTACCGGTATTTTTTTTTTTGTTTAGTTTTTTTTACCTTTATAGAACAAACCTCTCCTTCCCCATGGGACAATGTGCAAAGTGCAAATCGCCCAAAGATGTGGCGAAGTACGTTATGCACTTTATCCCAGGTGAAAGGAGAGGTTTGCAGCAGCTGTGAGTAAAAGGGCCCTAATAGCCCTGTGTGCCTGTCCTGTGAGATGCAATCCCTATGCTAAGTGTACCTGTGTGTGGTACTTCCGGAAACACTCTCCATAGCATAGGGCAGGGTGGTCAGGACAGTCAGGACAGAAATAGTGGGTGTCACGCCTTATTCCACTCCTGCTACAGACACGACATCTTTTTCGGGATGACGGTTGGGTTGAGGTACCAGGAACGACACTGGGGAAATGTCGCTCGTGTAGACGGCTAACTACACTGGTGGATGGGGCCACGGAACCTCCTGGGTAAAGGAGGTTCTCGATGATCTCTTCCTGGAATTTGAGGAAGGATCCTGTTCTCCCAGCCTTACTGTAGAGAACAAAACTATTATACAGCGCCAATTGAATTAAATATACAGACACCTTCTTATACCAGCGTCTGGTTCTGCGGGAAACTAAATACGGAGACAACATCTGGTCATTGAAGTCCACCCCTCCCATGAACGCATTATAGTCGTGGATACATAGGGGCTTTTCAATGACACGGGTTGCTCGCTCAATTTGTATTGTCGTGTCTGCGTGAATGGAGGAGAGCATGTAAACGTCACGCTTGTCTCTCCATTTCACCGCGAGCAGTTCTTCGTTACACAAGGCAGCCCTCTCCCCCCTTGCAAGATGGGTGGTTACAAGCCGTTGGGGGAAGCCCACGCGACTAGTTCGCGCAAATCCGTTCTAGAAACAAATGCCTAAAGAGGGCCACACTTGTGTAGAAATTGTTAACATAAAGATGGTACCCCTTGCCGAATAAGGGTGACACCTAGTCCCAGACTGTCTTCCCACTGCTCCCCAGGTAGTCAGGGCAA
This sequence comes from Bufo bufo, assembly GCF_905171765.1. Classification (NCBI taxonomy): domain Eukaryota; kingdom Metazoa; phylum Chordata; class Amphibia; order Anura; family Bufonidae; genus Bufo; species Bufo bufo. The sequence continues at coordinate 384,237,220 of NC_053389.1, forward strand.
CCGACCGGCTCCAGGGTCTGATCTTTTCCCTCATAGATCCGAAATTTGTGGGTATAGCCTGTGGCCCTTTCACAGAGCTTATACAATTTGACCCCATACCGGGCACGCTTGCTTGGGATGTATTGTTTGAAGCCAAGGCGCCCGGTAAAATGTATTAGGGACTCGTCTACGCAGATGTTTTGCTCGGGGGTATACAAATCTGCAAATTTCTGGTTGAAGTGGTCTATGAGGGGCCGAATTTTGTGGAGCCGGTCAAAAGCTGGGTGGCCTCTGGGACGGGAGGTGGTGTTGTCGCTAAAATCCAGGAAACGGAGGATGGCCTCAAATCGTGCCCTGGACATAGCAGCAGAGAACATGGGCATGTGATGAATCGGGTTCGTGGACCAATATGACCGCAATTCATGCTTTTTAGTTAGACCCATGTTGAGGAGAAGACCCAAAAAAAATTTAATTTCGGAAACTTGGACTGGTTTCCACCGGAAAGGCTGGGCATAAAAGCTTCCCGGTTTGGCTTATATAAATTGTGTGGCATACCGGTTTGTCTCTGCCACGACTAAGTCCAAGAGCTCCGCAGTCAAGAACAGCTCAAGAAATCCCAGGGCCGAACCGATTTGAGCCATCTCAACCCGAACTCCAGACTGGGCGGTGAAAGGGGGAACTAATGGTGCTGCTGAAGTTGGTGACTGCCAATCAGGGTTTGCCAGCACCTCAGGGATTCTAGGGGCTCTACGGGCCTGTCTGTGCGGTGGCTGCGACGGGGTAACTACTGCACGTGCCACCTTCAACTGCCCTTCTGGTGCTCGCCACGTCACCATGTTGTACGGCAGTGCTGGTACTAGGTCCAGGGAGGGCTGCGCTGCTGGTGTATGCCTCACCACGTGATCCGGCAGCGACAGCCCCACTCTGCTGCTCTTGAAGCGGTTCCTGCACAACCTGTGGTCTAGCGACACGGGGCCTGGTACGCCTGGTGCTATCAGGGACCTCCACCTCCTCGTCCGAACTTTGGGTCAGAGAGCCACTGCTTTCTACAGGTTCATTTTCTGACCCGCTAGATTCGTCAGATGAGGGTTCCCATTCCTCATCGGACTGGGTCAGAATCCTGTAGGCCTCTTCAGAAGAATACCCCCTGTTTGACATTTTGGACTACTAAATTTAGGGGTATTCCCTGAGACTACCCAAGAAAAAAAGCAAGCCTGTCTTGCAAAGGGGAGGCTAGCGAAGTACCGGAGGCCGCTGCGGTTGATAAAAAATATCAAAACTGATTTTTTTATCGCCGCAGTGCGTGTAAAATGAATGTGCAGGGATCAAAAAAATAATAATTTTTTGTCACTGCGGTGGGGCGGGCGTGGGTGAACGCACGTGTGGGCGACTGATCAGGCCTGATCGGGCAAACACTGCGTTTTGGTTGTAGGGCGAGCTAATACAATTATAGATCTGACCGTGATCAGTTTACAGATACTATAAAAGTACAAATGCTGATTAGCGATACGCTAAACAGCGAATAAGTGACTGCGGTGCGGTGGGCTGGGCGCTAACTCACGCTAAACTACCTAACCAAGGGGCCTAAACTATCCCTAAAACCTAACAGTCAATACCAGTGGAAAAAAAAAAAGTGACAGTTTACACTGATCACTTTTTTTCCTTTCACTAGTGATTGACAGGGGCGATCAAAGGGGTGATCAAAGGGTTAATTGGGGTGCAGGGGGGTGATCTGGGGCTACAGTGAAGTGTTTGGTGCTACTCACAGTTCAGTCTGCTCCTCTGCTGGATCCAACCGACGAAAAGGACCAGCAGAGGAGCAGAGAAGCCATATAACAGATCATATTTACTAATATGATCTGTTATATGGCTTGTGATTGGATTTTTTGAAAATCGCCAGCCTGCCAGCCAATGATCGTTGCTGGCAGGCTGGTGACGAACTTGTTCTTTAACTTTTGCCGGCCCGCGATGCGCATGCGCGGGCCGGCTTTGAGCGAAATCTCGCGTCTCGCGAGATGACGCGTATATGCGTGACTGTGCGCAGCGCTGCCACCTCCGGAACGCGAATCTGCGTTAGGCGGTCCGGAGGTGGTTAAAGGGGAAGTGCACACACAAGCATACCAAACCACGTAACCACCGGCAACAGCATGCGTGGCAACCATGTCACGGCAATCACCCAGAAGGCCGAGGCACTGCCACCGCATGCTCTCACAGCAACACGTTGCCGCGGGCAACCTCAAGTGTGGCAACAGTGTCACAGCGTACACCATAAGCCGTGACAGTTACATATATTGCATGGAAATAGGGCTGAAACGATTACTCGATTGAATCGAGTAATTCGATACACAAAAATCGTCGATGCAAATTTTTAGCATCGAGGATTCATTTGTGTCATGTGACCACGAAGTGGGAGTAAAGCGCTTGCTATTACTCACCGTCACCCACTGGCCCGCACCGCGCTGCCTTTTCCTTCATATGAACTGACGCTGTGTGACGTCAGGACAACAGTGCAGCGGCGGGAGAAGATGAAGGAGCTGTGGAGCGGTGCTCCTGCAGGAGAGATAAGTATTTAATTTCACTGGTGCTGGGAACATGGCTAGGAGGGGGAGATGGTGGCCCTAGGGGGGGAGCCTGATGGCACTGGGTGGAAGCTGGTAGCACTCAGGGGGAAGCTGGTTGCACTAGGGGGAGCCTTATGGCATGGGGGGGCAGCTGACGGCACAGGGGGGCTGATGAGTTTTTATAAAGAAACGTTCTTTTAATTTGTTTTTAGTTATTAGAGTACTCGATTAATCGTTGAATAATCGATAGAATACTCGATTACAAAAATAGTCGATAGCTGCAGCCCTACATGAAAGTCTTTGGGGAAAATACTAACTGCAAGACAAACAGGGTTTTTTCTTAGTGAAGTTTTTTCACCGTTGAGACTTATTTTTATTTCGGGTCATAACGCTTTTAAATTTTAAATCGTAGCATGCTCTTGGTCTTGCATTATTTCCCTCATCAGTGTTTTTGTCCTATAGACGTCCATTGTTGTTTTTATATTTTTTTATTATTTTTTACCCTAAAAATAAAAAGACAGCACACCCTGCACTTATTTTTTTGAACTCTTTTGTACAAATGTTTTTCCCCATACTGCTCTAGAGAGAAGGTGACATTACAGGGGTTACGTACTGTACCTTCCTCTAAAAAATAAAAATGAAAAAACACCAGGTAATAAAACTCAAGGTTCTAAAAGAGTATAGAGCTCATCAGTTTTTTTTTTTTTTTAATCAACTCTGTGTTTGGCTTTAAAAACAGAATCATAGGGGGGGGGGCGTGGTCAACTACCGCCATGTGAGCACGCATCTGAGATCTGCTCCAATTCCCCGTCTCAATCCTGTCTAATCCTAGCAACCTGCCGACTCCTATTACAGAGTGGACGGTGTGCAAGCGCAAGAGGAAACCCCGCTCACCGAAAATGCGCAAACCGCAGCTGAAAAGCTCAAAGAATACGCCAGACAAGAGGCCCAACATGGCGCCGCCGCGCCTTTACCGTCACGCGCGGCTGTTACCCGCGGTCAGGCAGCGCAGCAAATAGAAGCAGGGAGCCCAGAGGAACGGGAGTTCACCCTGAAGACAGCCTATATACAGCTTATGTCGGTGATATCCTCCTGCCAGACATCGCTTACCGGCAAGATTGAGGAGGTGAGGGTGGACCTGGGCCTGCTTCGGCATGATGTTCAGCTGCTTAGAGACCGTGTCAAGAACACTGAGGACAGGGTATCTTCACTTAACCACCTGCCATCTGGGCCATTTGCCCCCTTCCTGACCAGGCCAAATTTTGCAAAACTGACATATCTCACTTTATGTGGTAATAACTTTGGAACGCCTTTATTTATCCAAGTCATTCAGAGATTGTTTTCTCGTGACACATTGTACTTCATAATAGTCATAAATTTGAGTCAAAATATTTCACCTTTATTTATGAAAAAATCCCAAATTTACCCAAAAATTGGAAAAATTCGCAATTTTCTAAATTTCTATTTCTCTGCTTTTAAAACAGAAAGTGATACCTCATAATATATTTATTATTTAACCTTCCCCATATGTCTACTTTATGTTGGCATCATTTTGGAAATGTCATTTTATTTTTTTAGGACGTTAGAATGCTTAGAAGTTTAGAAGCAATTCTTCAAATTTTTAAGAAAATTGCCAAAACCCACTTTTTAAGGACCAGTTCAGGTCTGAAGTCACTTTGTGGGGCCTACATAGTGGATACCCCCATAAATGACCCCATTGTAGAAACTACACCCCTCAAGGTATTCAAAACCGATTTTACAAACTTTGTTAACCCTTTAGGCGTTCCACAAGAATTAAAGGAAAATGGAGATCAAATTTTTAAATTTCACTTTTTGGGCAGATTTTCCATTTTAATCAATTTTTTTCTTTAACACATCGATGGTTAACAGCCAAACAAAACTCAATATTTATTACCCAGATTCTGCGGTTTACAGAAACACCCCACATGTGGTCATAAACTGCTGTATGGGCACACGGCAGGGCGCAGAAGAAAAGGAACTCCACATGGTTTTTAGATGCCATGTCCCATTTGAAGCCCCCTGATGCACCCTTACAGTAGAAACTCCCAAGAAGTGACCCCATTTTGGAAACTAGGGGATAAGGTGCCAGTTTTATTAGTACTATTTTTGGGTACATATGATTTTTTGATCATTCATTATAACACTTTATGGGGCAAGGTGACCAAAAAATTGGTTGTTTTTATTTTTACAGCGTTCACCTGAGGGGTTCAGTCAAGTGACATTTTTATAGAGCAGATTGTTACGGACGTGGCGATACCTAATATGTATACTTTTTCTCATTTATTAAAGTTTTACACAATAATAGCATTTTTGAAACACAGTTTCTTTTTTTTTTTACGGTGTTCACCCGAGGGGTTAGGTCATGTGATATTTTTATAGAGCTGGTTTTTACGGACGCGGCAATACCTAATATGTATACTTTTTTTATTTGTTTCACTTTAACACAATAATAGCATTTTTGAAACCAAAAAAATGATGTTTTAGTGTCTCCATATTCTAAGAGCTATAGTTTTTTTATTTTTTGAGAGATTTTCTTATGTAGGGGCTAATTTTTTGCGGGATGAGGTGACGGTTTTATTGGTACTATCTTGTGGGACATACGCGTTTTTGATCACTTGGTGTTGCACCTTTTGTGTTGCAAGGTGACAAAAATTGCTTGTTTTGACACAGTTTTTTTTTTTTTTACGGTGTTCACCCGAGGGGTTAGGTCATGTGATATTTTTATAGAGCTGGTTTTTACAGACGCGGCAATACCTAATATGTATACTTTTTTTAATTTTTTCTATTTTTAACTTTTTTTTTTCATTCCTTACTTGGGGACTTTTTTTTTTTACATGTGAAACTTTTTTTTATTTTTTTATTTTCAACCTTTTATTTTTATTTTTTTTATTTTACACTTTTCGTCCCCCATAAGGTCATACAAGACCTCTGGGGGACATTTGCTTGACCTTTTTTTTTTTTTCTTCACTGTTGATTTCTCCTGTAACTGGGGCTGACATAGTAGCCCCAGTTACAGGACAAATGCACCCCCAGAGAGGCTGTACAGTCTCAGAGCAGGGCTGATCGAGGTCTCTGAGAGACCTCACACAGCTCCTGCACACTCCGGTCACGGCGGTCACATGACCGCCAGGCCGGAACAGGAAGCTCACAGCGCTTCCTTCTCTGCAGACACAGCGCTCGGTGAGCGCTGTGTCTGCAGCGATCTACAAGGCAGGGACACCTGGGCACTGTCCCTGCCTTGTCTTAGGGTTGCCCTGCTGTCACTGACAGCGGGCAACCCGATCAGCAGCTGCGGACGTTCTGGAACGTCCGTTCAGAAATAGACGTCCACCCATAGGACGTTTATATCCTATGGGCGGACGTAAAGCGGTTAAAGAGCTGACCAGGCCCTTGGTGGGTAAGGTACAAGATCTGGAGCACTCTGTGAATCAGTGACAGCAGAAGTGTGATGATCTGGAGAACAGAGCCAGACGAAACAACATCCGAATCCTGGGTCTTCCGGAAAAAGCAGAGGGTCGGGACCCTGCCACTTTCCTCGAGCTTTGGTTCAAAGCACTATTCCCAGAAGCGCCATTTTCCAATGCATACGCCATAGAAAGGGCGCACAGGGTTCCCGCCAAATCTCCTCCTCCCGGAGCTCCACCGAGGCCTCTCCTTGCGAGATTATTAAATTGGAAGGACAGAGATCTCATCCTCAGCCAAGCGAGGATTAAGCAAGTAATCAAGCACTACCTGCATAGGTGCTTCATCTAATTGCACTATGCAGGTCCCCGAAATATGGGCCCATATACTAGTTGGATCAGATTCCAACGACCATATACTCGCCTTGTTACTTAAACGTACTAAGTTATGTTCCTTTAGGATTTGTTTTTTTCAGGTATGGATTTTTCTTCTAGCAGGGCTAGATAGAGGGATGACAGGGCAGTGGTGTCTAGTAACGGTTCGCTTCTCTCCAGTGGAAAGAGTAGAAAGACATTCTATAAGATCAGAGATAAACCCGAAATGGCCTCCATGAAAATCTTGTTGTGGACTGTAAAAGGATTGCGGTATTCTCACACATTCGCTCCTTTAACCCTCACATTATTGGTCTACAAGAAACCCACCTGATGCCAGAGACCGGGAGTAGACTTAAAAAACCCTGGGTTCAATACTTAGCTAACGCATTTGGAAGCTCACACTCTAGGGGGGGTGCTATTATGGTTCATAGTAGTCTTAGATGGGAGGTGCATCAATTGGTTATTGTATATGTATATTTTCCTGTATGTGTATATTAACTGTACCCCCTACGTAGTGATTAATGTATATAATCCGCCGTCTGCTTCTACCTCCCTACTGCAAACTGTGATTGATTGGGTTTGTCGCGCAATACCCCAATGTTAGACTGCTTTGCATGGGCGATTTTAATATGGTAAAGCATTGTGGGATGGATAGATTTCGCGGGGATTCTAGCGGGAATTATGATTCTCCTCCTGACACTGTTCTTTCCAGAGTAGCTGCTGAGATGGAGTGGCTGGATTTGTGGAGGATCAGACATCCACTTCTACAGGAATACTCATTGCTCACCCCTTCCAAGGGAGCTCTTTCCCGGATTGATTATATTCTAGGGAATGCTCTGGTTTATACCGATCTTAATGATGTGACATATGGGCTCCAGGGTCCTTCAGACCATGCCCCGATATTGGCTGAGCTTAAACTCCCTGATGTTGCCAGACAGGGAAGAAAGATGCGCATCCACCCCTTCTGGTTATCTCTTCTCACCACCAATGACAGGGTTCCTGATCAGCTGCTGATGTTTTTGGAGGTGCAGGATATTGAGACAGATGGCTTGCTGTTATGGGAAACGATGAAGGCGTATCTGAAAGGTTGCCTCAAATCATCAATATCCTTCATCAAGAAAGACACGCAGCGCAAAGAGGTGGAATTACACACTAGATGCAAGGAGGCAGAAAATGCTTTCACATCCTCCCCAACTGAGATGAATAGACTAGAATGGCTTAACAGGGGCAGACTATACATGATGCATCTGTCAGAAAAAAGTAACCGCAAATCATTCTTTCTCAAACAGCAGACTTTGAGATGGGCAATCAGGCTGGCAAGCTCCTTGCGCACTTAGCACGTGGCAGCAACATGTCCCCCCCAGTTATCAGCATTAGGGGCCCTGATGGGCTAGTGAAGGAGTCAGCAGATGGTATCCTAGAATGCTTTGAGAGCTTTTACACAGATCTATATGATTCCGTTGTGACTTACACAGCGCGCGAGATGGAGGAATATGCTGAGTGATCTGGATATAGGTGTCTTGGAGGATGATATCACTTTGGATGAGATTAAACTAGAAATCATGGACCTCCCTGCTGGAAAGGCCCCTGGCTCAGACTGCATCCCAATAGAAGTATACTCCAGATACACTGACATATTAGGCCCACAACTACACAAATTATATAAGACTGCTCATACCCGTGGATGTTTGTCGGACTCTATGTATGACGCCACAATTGTGGTTATTCTGAAGCCTGATAAAGACCCGTTGGAATGCGGATCATACCGTCCTATTTCCCTTTTGAATCTAGATTATAAGATTCTCACTAGTGCCACTCGTCTTAATACAGTGGTCACTTCAGTAGTGCACAGTGATCAGTCGGGCTTCATGCCGGACAGGTCCACCTCTGACAACATCAGGAGGGCCCAAGTGATTGCACAGATAGGGGCAGCTGAGGGTGAGCACTGGGCTTTGCGCTCCTTGGACACTGCCAAGGCCTTCGATTCGATTGAGCGGACATTTCTGCTTACTGTGTTGAAGAGCTTTGGCTTTGGTCTTAAATTCATTAGGTGGGTTGAGATATTATACAAACGACCGAGGGCAAATATATTAATAAATGGCCATCACTCCGGCTCCTTTCCACTGAATAGAGGCACGAGGCAGGGCTGCCCTTTGTCGCCTCTGCTATTCGCAGTAGCTATAGAACATTTAGCTCTAAGAATAAGGCAGGATCAGATATACATGGGTATCTCCATGGGTTGCAGGGTGGATAAAATAGGACTTTATGCGGACGATTTGCTTCTGTTTATGTCTGACCCCGAGGCATCGCTCCCTAGAGCAATCGAGATTATTGAACAGTTTGGTAGATTCTCGGGGTTGCGCATAAATTGGACCAAATCGGCTATTATGCCTCTCTGGGATCACACTTGGCCGTCTCACTACCACAACGTACCTGTAGTGGATCGTTTTAAGTACCTAGGGATAGTAATCACTAGAAATGCGCAACTATCATACACTTTGAACATTGAACCCCTGGTAGCTCTCTTAGACAAATTCAAGTCGTGGAGATCCCTCCCCCTTTCCATTATGGGCAGATTGAATCTAGTTAAAATGATATTACTTCCCAAGGGCCTATACATCCTAGCTCATGCTTGCGCTCCTGTATTTAAAGGCTTCTTTGATCGTGTTCATGCCATGATTGTCTCGTTTGTGTGGGGTGGAGCTAAAAGGAAACTTTCCTTGGCTGTGCTTCAGAGGCCTAAGACGCATGGGGGTGCCTCTCTTCCGGACTTCTTTCTCGACTTCTTGGCTGGTCAGCTGAAGTTCCTGAGGTCTTGGGTATTATCGGCTGATTTGTCTAATGCTGAGTATTTTTTACAGAAATACTTGCGTCTGGGTACTCTTTGGCCAGTCCTGGAGAATTCATACTGCCCTCGCGGTCGCCTGCTCCCCCTTCACAGGTTGGCACATCAAGTATGGCAGGCTTCTAAATTACATTCATATAAGGATTTACCTGATGTTGTCCCCTTGTTGGATAATCCCATGTTTGCTCATCTGAATCTGGTGTATGGGGCTGACATGTGGAAGCTCCATGGGGTCTGCACACTGGAAGATCTGTATGAGGGTGGGCATTTACGTTCCTTCTCGCAGATTCAGGACAAATTTGGTGTGCCTCGCAATGTGTTTTTCAGATACTTGCAATTAAGACACGCCCTGCAGGCTCAGCTTAGAGAGTCGGGGAGGGATATCTCAATATACCTTTGATGGGCCCTCCGATCTCAGCACTCCTGAGAGGGATTATCTCCGTCCTGTACACCCATCTGCTATGCAACCGTTTGACAATGAACCCTCTTGCCATTGAGAACAAATGGAAGCTGTCCATACCCTCCCTGACGGAAGATGATTGAAGTGAGGCGCTTCTTACTCCGACCAGGGTTTCACCCTCTATTAATAATAAACTGATTCATAGAAACATAGAATGTGTCGGCAGATAAGAACCATTTGGCCCATCTAGTCTGCCCAATATATCTGGATGGATAGCCCTTGGCCCTATCTTATATGAAGGATAGCCATATGCCTATCCCATGCACGCTTAAACCCCTTCACTATATTTGCAGCTACCACTTCTGGAGGAAGGCTATTCCATGCATCCACTACTCTCTCAGTAAAGTAATACTTCCTTATATTACTTTTAAACCTTTGCCCCTCTAATTTAAAACTGTGTCCTCTTGTGGTAGTTTTTCTTCTTTTAAATATGCTCTCCTCCTTTACCGAGTTGATTCCCTTTATGTATTTAAAAGTTTCTATCATATCCCCTCTGTCTCTTCTTTCTTCCAAGCTATACATGTTAAGGTCCTTTAACCTTTCCTGGTAAGTTTTATCCTGCAATCCATGTACTAGTTTAGTAGCTCTTCTCTGAACTCTCTCTAGAGTATCTATATCCTTCTGGAGATATGGCCTCCAGTACTGCGCACAATACTCCAAGTGAGGTCTCACCAGTGTTCTGTACAGCGGCATAAGCACTTCACTCTTTCTACTGCTTATACCTCTCCCTATACATCCAAGCATTCTGCTGGCATTTCGTGCTGCCCTATTACATTGTCTTCCCACCTTTAAGTCTTCTGGAATAATTACTCCTAAATCCCTTTCCTCAGATACTGAGGTCAGGACTGTGTCAAATATTCTATATTCTGCCCTTGGGTTTTTACGCCCCAGGTGCATTATCTTGCACTTATCCACATTAAATTTCAGTTGCCAGAGTTCTGACCATTCTTCTAGTTTTCCTAAATCCTTTTCCATTTGGCGTTTCCCTCCAGGAACATCAACCCTGTTACATATCTTCGTGTCATCAGCAAAAAGACATACCTTCCCATCGAGGCCTTTTGCAATATCACTTATGAAGATATTAAACAAAATTGGTCCCAGTACAGATCCCTGAGGTACCCCACTGGTAACATGACCTTGTTTTGAATGTTCTCCATTGACTACAACCCTCTGTTGTCTGTCACTCAGCCACTGCCTAATCCACTCAACAATATGGGAGTCCATGCTCAATGACTGCAGTTTATTGATAAGTCTTCTATGTGGGACAGTGTCAAAAGCCTTACTAAAATCTAGATATGCGATGTCTACTGCACCTCCACCGTCTATTATTTTAGTCACCCAGTCAAAAAAATCTATAAGATTTGTTTGACATGATCTCCCTGAAGTAAACCCATGTTGTTTTTCATCTTGCAATCCATGGGATTTTACATGTTCCACAATCCTATCCTTTAATAGGGTTTCCATTAATTTGCCTACTATTGATGTCAGACTCACTGGTCTATAGTTGCTCGATTCCTCCCTACTACCTTTCTTGTGAATGGGCGCGACATTTGCCAATTTCCAATCTTCCGGGACGACTCCTGTTACTAATGATTGGTTAAATAAATCTGTTAGCGGTTTTGCCAGCTCACCGCTAAGCTCTTTTAATAATTTTGGGTGTATCTCATCAGGCCCCTGTGACTTATTTGTCTTCACCTTAGACAGCAAACTTAGAACATCTTCCTCTGTAAAGATACATGCATCAAATGATTTATTAGTCATCCTTTCTAGTGGAGGTCCTTCTCCTTTTTCTTTTGTAAAAACTGAACAGAAGTATTCATTAAGGCAGTCGGCTAGCCCTTTATTCTCTTCTACATACCTTCCGTCCTTTGTTTTTAATTTAGTTATTCCTTGTTTTAATTTCCTTTTTTCATTTATATATCTGAAGAATGTCTTATCCCCTTTTTTCATAGACTGAGCTAGTTTTTCTTCTGCCTGCGCTTTAGAAGTTCTTATAACTTGCTTGGCCTCTCTCTGCCTAATCTTGTAGATTTCCTTATCTTCATTGCTCTGGGTTTTTTTATAATTACAAAATGCTAGCTTTTTATTTTTAATGATTTGGGCCACTTCTGCTGAGTACCACAGTGGTCTCTTCCTTTTTTTGCTTTTACTGACAAGTCTAATGCAATTTTCTGTTGCCTTCAATAATGCACCTTTTAAGTAGTCCCATTTCTCCTGGACTCCATGTAATCCGTTCCAGTCTGATAAGGACTCATTTATGACTAATTTCATTTTTGAAAAGTCTGTTTTTCTAAAATCTAAAACTTTTGTTTTTGTGTGGTGGGACTCTTTCACAGTTCTTATATTAAACCACACTGACTGGTGATCACTAGATCCCAAGGTTTCGCCTACAATGACATCATATACCGAATCCCCATTTGTGAATACCAAATCCAAAATGGCCTCCCTCCGGGTTGGCTCCTCAACCACTTGTTGTAGAGATAACCCCAGTAGGGAATTTAGAATATCTGTACTCCTGGTAGAACTTGCTATTTTGGTTTTCCAGTTTATATCTGGAAAATTGAAATCTCCCATAATGATAACTTCTCCTTTCATTGTCATTTTAGCTATTTCTTCAACTAGTAGATCATCTAGTTCTTTAACTTGACCAGGTGGTCTATATATCACACCTACACGAGTTACTGCATGGTTAGCAAACTGCAACGTAACCCAAACTGACTCTATGTTGGCCTCCCCAACTTGTATTAGGTTAGATTTAATGCTATCTTTCACATACAGGGCCACTCCTCCTCCTTTCTTGCCTTCTCTGTCTCTTCTGTATAAAGAGTACCCTGGTATGGTTATGTCCCAGTCATTTCTTTCATTAAACCATGTCTCCATAACAGCCACTAAATCTACATTCTCAGATGCCATTATTGACCCAAGTTCATTGATTTTTTTACCTAAACTGCGAGCATTTGTAGACAGGACTCTGAGCTTATCATTTCTTAACCTCTGTGCTTCTGACCTGTTCTGGCATTGTTTCGGGGGGCAATTGGACTCTTTTATTTTCACTCTTTTGCCCCCCCTTCCTAGTTTAAATACTATTCCCCAAATTCTTGGAGTTGTTCACTAAGTACATTTGTTCCTTTGAGAGAAAGATGCAAACCATCTTTTTTGTACAGTTCCTTTCTATTCCAAGTAGAGCTATCATGAGAAACAAAGCCAAATCCTGGCTCTTGACACCATTTACCAAGCCATATGTTGAACTCCTTTATGCGCCTCTGCCTATTATTCTGAACATTATGCACAGGCAGAACTTCCGAAAATGAAATGGTGGATGCAAAATCCTGTACGTCATTACCAAGTGTGATAAAAGATTTTTTCACCTCTGACACTTCATTGCAAACCAGGTCATTTGTCCCTAGATGGACTAGAACATCCATGTCCCCTTCCTGCTTTGCTTGCTTAACAATATTAATAATACGTCTTCTATCTCTTCTAGCAGTAGCCCCAGGGAGACATCTCACAAAACCATTTTCTTTAAGCTCCACACTTCTTATGATTGAATCACCCAGCAACAGCTGCTTCCTTTGAGACTTCACTTTATCTTTTTTGTTGCATACATTAGACATAGGAGTCGATGGTTTCTCACCCTCTGTGCTTGAGTCCATATCCATGTTGTCCTTACATTCTGAGAGTGCTGCAAATGAATTATGGAGAACCACCGACTGTGGGACATGTCTTCTATCCACCACTCTAAGTCTTCCAGAACCTACATTAACCCATCTGCCATTTCAGATGTTTATTCTGCATAGGAGCTACCTCACTCCAACCAGGCTACACAAGATGGGAAGGATTTCCCATAGTAGGTGTCACAGATGCTCGACAGATAGTGCTGACTTTTGGCATATGTTTTGGGAATGCAGCTATATCCGCCGCTTCTGGACTTCGGTCCTGGAGGTGCTATCTACAATGGTTCCTGTTGCGATCCCTCTCTGTCCCAAACTGTGTATACTTGGTGTACTGGATGAGGAGTCGTGGTCCCATTACAACAGAATATTTTTAGGAGAAGCATAGCATTATTCCTAGCCAGGAAGGCTATTGCACTCCGATGGATGGGAGACAGACCACCATCTCTGGGTCAGTGGAAGTCCCTAGTTAATCACGCAGTGTCCATTGAAAACATTGTCTTTAAACACAAGTGTCTGCATCATGTCATGTTACTCCCCTGCGTGGGAAACTATTGTGCATTATCCTACTTCATTCATACCTGAATGGTTAATCTTTAATAAAACGAGTAAAAAAAAAAAACTGCATCATAATGCACTAACATATCTACCAACCAGGTGAAAGGTACTGCTTGCTGATGTTGGACTGGCCCAATGGAGCATCGTAGGATGCTACGGTAGGACCTCTAACTCTGTCACATGACCGCCACGGCCACCTGCCTCCTGTTAATCACAGCACTGTCCTGCTTGGCTATAATGCCCTGGAGCGCCACAGCACCAGAGCTGTCTCTATGCTTATTGAGAGCTTATGACGGGTGGAACCAGCTACCTGGGCATGCTTTTGTATGTGTGTGTGACAGTAGCAGTCACACGCACAGAAAGCAGCCGGCTCGTGAGATCTGCAGAGAATCTGCAGACGATATAAGTCTAAGGGCTCATGCACACAGCTGTAGACGTTTGTGCATTCTGCATTTTTCGGACTGAACGTCCAGCCCATAAAAGAACAGTCCTATCCTCGTCTGTAATGTGGACAAGAATAGAACATGTTCTATATTTTTGCAGGTGCCAAGGAACGGTCATACGGATCGGACCACACACGGTGTGCTGTATGCATCTTCTGTGGCCCATTTGAAGTGAATGGGTCCACATCCGACCCGCAAAAAAAATGCAGATAAGATGCAGACAACAAATACGTTTGTGTGCATGAGGCCTAACACTGGTTGGATGAGTCTCAGCGTTAGGCTTATTTTTTCGTATTTACAGGCCCTCAGCACAGTAAAGTACAGAACTGCTCCTCCCACAGGAAAATCTGTCCACATGGACCTGACATCATCAGAGGTTCTTTAGCCCACTAGGAAATACTACTGCGCTGCACCACTCATACAGGTAACATCTACTATATTATCCGTACTTAAAGAGCTATCATGTTATTTGTGGTGTTACATAGGACTGCAGGTGACAACTACTACATTATGTACTCAGAGTTAACATGGTCTTATCCGTAGTGCTATATAGGACTTCAGGTCATATTTGCCCCTTTCCCAGCTTCCTCTACCATCTATCATCTTGCTGCCTCCATAACATTTAAATTCCTTTTTTAATTTAATTCATAAATGTGTTAATGTCCCATGTAGACATATCCTAATATTTCCATGTAGCTATAGGGTGGGCCCAGGGGCGTGGCTAAAGGCTCATGGGCCCTGGTGCAAGAGTTCAGCTTAGGCCCTCTTTCCCTCAGTTCTTTGTGGCAAGGGGCAGGGGTACACCTAGCCTTTCTGCTGCCTGAAACAGCAATTCCCCATGCCAAATTCACAAATTAACTCCTTCCCTCCTAGCATTACAAACAGCACTACAAATCATACACTGTGGTACAGTGCCCCATACCTCTTACTTCTAGTGACGTCTCTTCTGATGTAGATGTTCGCTTTCCTCATCTTCTCTATTCAGACCAGACCGCCATGATGATTTCTTTCAACCATCTCTTGTCTCTGCAGAGTTTGGCACACCTTTCGGCCGTCTCTTTTCTATGCAGTTTGACAAGCAGACATCTAATTTCCCACTTTTCCATCATCCTCCCCACCTTCTCAACACCCCATCGTGCCACCCCCGATACTGTTCCTGCTGTGGTCCCCAATACTATGCTGCAGAAACAATCCACCTGAAAATACTAGGACCACGCAGATAGTGCCCCGTTCAGTAATTATTGGCACACAGTGCCCTTAAAAAAATAACTGTGCCCAGGAAATAGTGGCCCTGGCACTAATAGTGTAAATATAACGTCCCCCAAAAATTGTGTTTAGCCAATACTGTGCCAAGGTGTCCCCACAGTAATAGTGTTCCCCAAAGTGCCACCAATAGTAATAATTCCCATACTAGTAATCATGTTTCCCATAGTCCCCCAGTAGTAATAATTCTCCTTTATAATGTGTCACAGTACAAAAATTACCCCTTATAATTTGCATCAGTGGAAAAAAAAAATTGTGTGCTAGTGCAAAAAATACCCTTACAATGTGCACCAGTACAAAAAAATACCAATTTTTTTTGTGCCAGTGCAAAAAATGCCTCTTTCTAATGCATGCCAGTGCAAAACATGCCCCCTAAAATGTCTGCCAGTTCAAAAAATTCCCCCTTCTGTGTGCCAGTACAAAAAATGCTCCCGCTTAATGCCCCCAGTAGAGCCAATGTCCCCATAGTGCCCCCATGTGTGCCAGTATAAGAACATGCTCCCTTATGTGTGCCAGTACAAAATGCCCCAGTAGATGCCCTCATAGCGCTCCTCCCCACACCCATTGGTGGCCCAACAGCATGTTGCCAAATAAAAAACAATAAACTTAAACTTAAAGCCTATGCCGGGCTTTGATAGGCTTCAAGCCTAATGCCTGTAGCCTATCAGAGGGAAAGGTGGGGCTGGGAGACATCACTCCTGTGCCCCGCCACAGCACCTAACTGTATCGTCATTTTGAGGACAGTGATACACAATTGGTGGTGCACCACTGGCAAGGGGGGCCTGGTCTCAATTGAGACCGCTGAGACCCCTATAGCTACGTCCCTGGATGAGCCTCCAGAGTCTAGGCCGAGATGTCAGCACTTTTCTACGTTGCATGTTCCATAGTTAGGAGAACAACGATGAACTGGAATGGCAAGAGGCGAATCTAAGCATAGATGGATTTTTTGATCAGAAGAATGGCACCCAGTTATAAATTCTGTGGTGAAAGAGGACATCACAGCCCAAGCCTAGGGCGGCAGTGTGAAGAAATACTCCTTTTTCTAAAGTGACCGGCAAAAACACCCGAAATTATGGAACTATTTTGGGCAGCCCACCCAGGGTGAACCGGTCACAAAAGACTTCCATGTTTCTTTGAGAACCCCTAAACCGATCTGGGTGCAATTAGAATATGTTGATCACCCTATTTAGCGCCCCCCTATCACCCCCAGACCAATGGACTCTGTGAACGGTTCAATGGCACACTCAAACAGATGCTAAAGACCTTTGCAGAGTCCCGCAGGAATTGGGAAAAGTATCTTCCCCACCTTCTGTTTGCCTACCGCGAAGTGCCCCAGGCATCCACAGAGTTTTCCCCCTTCGAACTCCTGTTCGGGAGAAAAGTCCGGGGCCCCCTGGATCTCATACGGGAGCACTGGGAGGGCAACACGGATGAGGGGGGAGTACCTATCGTCCAGTATGTTCTGGAGTTCCGGGACCGAATGCGGGCTCTCACCGAATCCGTTCGGGAGAGCCTGCGGGCGGCCCCGGAATGCCAGAAGAAGTGGTACGATAGGGGAGCCAGAGATAGGGTACTAGACATAGGGCAGAAAGTGTTGGCCCTGAGACCCGCTAAAAAGGACAATCTGCAGGTGGCCTGGCAGGGACCCTTTAAGGTGGTAGAGCTCATAAGTGATACCACCTATATTGTGAGCAAATGTTCAGATGAAAGGCTGACCAAAGCTTTTCATGTAAACATGCTCAAGCCCTATTTTGAGAGAACAGAAGATGTAGGTGCCGTATGTGCCCCCTCTTCTGAAGATAGTGAGGAACTACCCCTCCCTGATTTATTAGACACCTCCCCGTGTACTATTGACCAAGTAAGCTGGGGTCAGAACCTAAACCCCTTAGAGAAAGGTGAGGCATTTCAACTGCTTCAGGGATACCAAGGAATGTTTTCGGCCATACCAGGCTATACCTCCGCTGCGGTATACCGTGTAGAAACCCAGGGAGAAACGCAGTTATGGCAGCAACTAGTACTAGTACCGAAGCGCGACAGTACCACGCGCTTCTGTGTAGACTATCGGAGACTCAACGATCGCACTATAACTGACGCCTACCCCATGCCCAGAATAGATGAGCTATTAGACCGTATGGCTGGGGGGAATTACTTGACCACCCTGGACTTGTGCAAGGGGTATTGGCAAATCCCCTTGGAGCCTGCGGCCATCCCCAAGAGACATTCGTCACTCCATTCGGGCTATACCAGTTCAAGGTTATGCCCTTTGGGATGAAGAATGCCCCGGCTACTTTTCAGAGAATGGCCGATAGGCTCTTGGAGGGGTTCCAGGACTTCGCATGTGCGTATCTAGATGATATTGCCATCTATACCCGCACATGGGAGGACCACCTGGGTCACGTGTCCAGGGTACTCAAACAAATTCATCTCGCAGGTCTCACCTTGAAACCGGACAAATGCCATGTAGGCATGGCCGAGGTGCAATATCGTACATGTACAGCATTATGTGCTGGGAATTGTATGGAGCTGCTGCGGCGGGTGCCAGCTGTACAGTTATGTCCATATATATTTGGACAAAGACAACATTTTTCTAATTTTTGTTCTGTACATTGCCACAATGGATTTTGAACAAAACAATTCAGATGCAGTTGAAGTTCAGACTTTCAGCTTTAATTCAGTGGGTTGAACAAAATAATTGCATAAAAATGTGAGGAACTAAAGCGTTTTTTAAACTCAATCCCTTCATTTCAGGGGCTCAAAAGTAATTGGACAAATTAAGTAATTGTAAATAAAATGTTAATTTCTAATACTTATTGAAAACCCTTTGTTGGAAATGACTGCCTGAAGTCTTGAACTCATGGACATCACCAAACGCAGTGTTTCCACCTTTTTAATGCTCTGCCAGGCCTTTACTGCAGCGGTTTTCAGTTGCTGTTTGTGGGCCTTTCTGTCTGAAGTTTAGTCTATAGCAAGTTAAATGCATGCTCTATTGGGTTCAGATCAGGTGACTTGGCCATTCAAGAATATTCCACTTCTTTGCTTTAATAAAGGGTTGCTTTGGCTTTATGTTTTGGGTCATTGTCCATCTGTATTATAAAACGCTGACCAATAAGTTTGGCTTCATTTGGCTGAATTTGAGCACACAGTATGTCTCTGAAAACCCCAGAATTCATCCGGCTGCTTCTGTCCTGTGTCACATCATCAATAAACACTAGGGATTCAGTGCCCCTGGCAGCCATGCATGCCCAAGTCATCACACTGCCTCCGCCGTGTTTGACAGATGATGTGGTATGCTTTGGATCATGAGCTGTACCATGCCTTCACCATACTTTTGTTTTTTTCATCCTTCTGGTAGAGGTTGATCTTGGTTTCATCTATCCAAAGAATGTTCTTTCAGAAGCGTGCTGGTTTTTTAAGATGTTTTTTTTAGCAAAGTCCAATCTAGCCTTCTTATTCTTGAGGCTTGTGAGTCGCTTGCACTGTACAGCAAACCCTCTGTATTTACTTTCATGCAGTCTTCTCTTTATGGTAGATTTAGATATTGATACGCCTATATCCTGGAGAGTGTTGTTCACTTGGTTGGCTGTTGTGAAGGGGTTTCTCTTCACCGTGGTAATTATTCTGCGATCATCCACCACTGTTGTCTTCCGTGGGCGTCCAGGTCTTTTTGCATTGTTGAGGTCACAAGTGCTTTCTTTCTTTCTCAGGATCTACCAAACTGTAGATTTTGCCACTCCTAATAGTGTAGCAATTTCTTAGATGTGTTTTTCTGTTTTTGCAGATGAAGGATGGCTTGTTTCACCTGCATTGAGAGCGCTCCTTTGACCGCATGTTCTCAGCAAAATCTTCAAAATGCAAGCATCACACCTCAAATCAACTCCAGGCCTTTTATGTGCTTTATTATTATTATTATTATTATTATTATTATTTATTATTTAAAAACCATTCATTCCATAGCGCTGTACATATGAGAAGAGGTATACATACATAATACAGACAATTGCACTAATCATAAACAAAACGAGTTACAAACTGGTACAGAAGGAGAGAGGGCCCTGCCCGTAAGGGCTTACAATTTACATGGTATGGGAGAAGGACACAGTAGGTGCAGGTGAAGTTGGTCATGGCGGTATAGAGGCAGCAGGGTCACTGGTTGTATGCTTGTCTGAAGAGGTGGGTTTTCAGGTTTCTTTCTAGGATTCCACTGTAGGTGAGAGTCTGAAATGTTGGGGTAGCGAGTTCCAGAGTATGAGGGATGCACGGGAGAAATCTTGGAGGCGATTGTGGGAAGAGGTGATAAGAGAAGAGAAGGAGGTCTTGTGAGGATCGGAGAGTGTGTGTGGGGATGTATCAGGAAAGTAGCTCAGAGATGTATGGAGGAGACAGGTTATGGACGGCCTTGTATGTATTTGTTAGTATATTGACGTGAATTCGCTGGGCAATGGGGAGCCAGTGAAGGGATTGGCAGAGGGGAGAGGCAGAGGAGTAAAAGGGTGAGAGGTGAATTAGTCGGGCAGCAGAGTTGAGGATAGATTGGAGGGGTATGAGAGTGCTAGATGGAAGGCCACAGAGGAGAGTGTTGCAGAAGTCTAGGCGGGAGATGATGAGGGCATGTACAAGCATTTTCGCAGATTCAAAGTTAAAGAAAGCGCGGATGCGGGAGATGTTTTTGAGTTGGAGGCGGCAGGTGGTGGAAAGGGCTTGGATGTGCGGTCGGAAAGAAAGGGCAGAATCCAAGGTCACTCCAAGGCAGCGGACTTGGTTGACCGGGGATTGTGTGCAGCCATTGATCGTGATAGATAGGTCTGTTGGGGAGGTTGAGCAAGATGGGGGAAAGATGATGAATTCTGTTTTATCCATGTTAAGATTTAGAAAGATGATATAGAAGATAGACATTCCGGGATTCTTGATAGTAAGGTGGTGATGTCTGGACCAGAGAGGTAGATTTGCGTGTCGTCGGCATAAGAGTGATACTGAAAGCCATGGGACTCTATGAGCTGTCTCAGGCCAAAAGTGTAGATAGAGACGAGCAGGGGCCCTAGGACAGAGCCTTGCGGGACACCAACAGAGAGGGAATGAGACGAGGAGGTGGTGCGGGAGTGAGAGACTCAAAATGTCCATTCTGTGAGGTATGATGTGATCCAGGAGAGGGCCAGGTCAGTGATGCCAGGAGATGAGAGAGTTTGCAACAGAAGGGAGTGGTCAACAGTGTCGAAGGCAGAGGACAGGCCAAGGAGAAGAAGGAGAGAGTATTGTTTCTTGGTTTTGGCTGTTAGTAGGTGACTTTGGTAAAGGCGGTCTCAGTCGAGTGGTGGGGTTGGAAGCCAGATTGTAGGCGGTCAAAAAGGGACCAGGAGGAGAGGTGAGAGTTTTTCTTCTGTAATGGTGGACAAGCGGGTTTTGGGAGAGGGGGACCGAGCAGTTGTGTAGAGGGTCAGTGGGGACTGTGTACTGAAGCTTTCTCTAATGTTGACTATCTTTTGTTTGAAGTATTTGGCAAAGTCCTCAGCTGAGATGAGAGGAGGCGCTGGGGGACGGAGAAGGGAGTTAAAAGTGTTAAAAAGTTGCTTAGGGCTGTGAGCCAGGGAAGATATGAGAGATGAGAAGTAGGCCTGTTTTGCATCAGCGAGTGAGGATTTGAATATGAGGAGGGATTGCTTGTATGCAGTGAAATGATCTTTAGAATGGGATTTCTTCCATCGCTGCTCAGCAGCCCTGGAAGCTGGTCTGAGTTTTTTGGTCAGGCTGGTGTGCCAGGGTTGTCTGTTAATTTTTCGGGTTTTGTTGTGTGTGAGGGGGGAAACAGTGTCCAGAGCTGTACTTATTGTGGTGTTATATAGGGTGGTGGCAGCATCTGGGTCTTGGAGGGAACAGATGATAGAGAGTGGGAGAAGAGAGTCAGAAAGCAAGCTAAAGTCGAGATGTTTAAGGTTCCTGCTGGGATGTGCTAGTGTGTGGACCGGGGGAGCTGCAGAAGAGACCAATGAAGGTAGGTTGTGGTCGGATAGGGGTAGCAGCAAATTCGAAAGGTTAGATAGGGAGCAGAGGCGGGAAAAAATAAGATCCAGAGTGTGACCATCTCTGTGGGTGGGAGCTGAAGACCACTGTGATAGGCCGAAGGAGGAAGAGAGTGACAGGAGTTTAGAGGTGGCCGAGTGGCAGGTGTTAATAGGGATGTTAAAGTCACCCATGATAGTGGGGATGTCGGCAGAAAGTGTAGTAGCCAGGTGTTAAAGTGGTCAAGAAAGATGGTGGCTGGGCCTGGGGGGCGGTAAATGACGGCTACTTGAAGGCTGGAGGGAGAGTAGATGCGAACAGAGTGTAGGTCAAATGAGGTGAGCGTAATAGAGGGTGGCAGTGGAGTTGGGATGTAGATGCAGGTGTCTGATAGGAGAAGACCAACTCCTCCACCATGTTTGCAGCTGGGGCGGGGGGGTGTGAGTGAATTGAAATCCACTATAAGAGAGTGCAGCAGGGGAGGAGGTGTCAGAAGGTGTCAGCCATGTTTCTGTGAGACCCAGAAAGGAAAGTTTTTGAAAGATAAAAAGTTCATGAATGTAGGATAGTTTGTTACAGACAGAGCGTGCATTCCATAATGCTCCTACAAGAGGAACCAAAGGAGCAGGGGTCAGAGGAATGATTATTAGGTTTAGGGGGTTGTAGAAATTTGTACAAGGAGATTTGTAGTGGGACATGGAGGTGATAGTGGGGATTTGCTGAGGGGGGGCCTGGATTTGGAGAAATATCACCAGCAATAAGGAGAAGCAGAGAAAGTGTTAATAGGTGAGAATAAGAGAGGGCATGAGGTATCTGTGTGTGTTTGGGAAGGAAGTGTTTTATGTTGGCAAACAGGTTTGTGCAAGCTGTCAGATGAGAAGGTAAGATGGAGGAAGAGATGAATAGTTCCTTGCTGGGTGACTGGATGTGGGGATACTTCAGGAGGTTGTGGAAAAGTGGGAAGAGTAAGACGAAAAATTGAAACATTGCTTGCAGTAACTATGTCTGTAATTACCTGTGGTCCCCTTCTGGTTCCATTCTGGTATAATTCAGTATGTGCACTTAAGAGTTGCACTTGAGAGATGTTGCATTTGGAAAGACCAAGGTCTGAAAGACCTAGGAACTTAGATTTATACCATTCAGTGTTCAATCAGGTGTGACCAAGAGGGGAGGGGGCTACATTTGGCCTAATCAAGGAGGACCAGATACAGGGGTGAAATTGTCAATGTAAACAAATACTCAATAAATCCAGCAGAGAAAGAGACTTGTAAGCTTCAGTCAAGACATACCAGGATTTAGAAGGAAAGATGAGAGGGGTCGACAATATCAGACTGTGGAAAAGCTGGGTGCAGCAGTAAGCTTCAGTCATCCTCCATTGTACGCATTTTTTTGCTGGGGATTGCCGTTGTCTGCGGACCGCATGCAGAGGAATTGCTCCCCCGCTTATAGACACGCTACAGTGTCTGGGTTTGAAGCATTTTCACCCGTTTTGGTCACTTTTTTCAGTGAGTTTTTGTCCTTATATGTATGGAATGTGCCACTTTAATATGTTGGTAACATTTTTTTGCACCTGGTAGCTTCTGTGTCACATGGTCTGTTGTGGGTGCGGCTCACAGCTTTATCCTACCTCACAGTGCATTGGTGATACCACTATGGAGGCATGAGAGAGTCTGGCTGTGAGTTGGTTTCTAGCACTGATTCAGACCCTGTTCATACACCACGGGCAGGTGAGTGGTAGGACCCCATGTGTGCTGAGACACCGTGACGTGGTGCATGAGGGGCTCCGATATGTTCCTGACTGGAAGATATTGGCAAGATTCTCAGCTTTTAACATCAGGCCTGAGGAATTAGCTAGTATTGTCAGTTGCGTATCATTTTGGTGAATTTTTTGCAGTGATTTTTGTATGTATATTTTTTCATCTGCACAATGTATCATTTTGTGTAAAATGTTCTTGTGGTGCATGCGGTCCGCAGCGGCATCCTCTATTGTACGCATTTTTTTGCTGGGGATTGCCGTTGTCTGCAGACCGCATGCGGAGGAATTGCTCACCCGGTTATAGACAGGCTACAGTGTCTGGGTTTGAAGCATTTTCACCCGTTTAGGCCACTTTTTTCAGTGAGTTTTTTGTCTTTAAAACTCCTAAACCCTTCATCCAATTTTAACGTGGATACCCTCAAATGAAAGCTAAAAGTAATAAAAACAAAATTTGTGTCAGTGTCCAAATATATATGGACCTAACTATATAATACAGCAGCAACCTGGTCGCAACGACTTGCCAAACTCCGTTATTTACCCCTCAGATGTCATGTTCAAAAGTGATCACAATATCTGTGAGGTTAGGCAGAGGAATGCAGCTCCCTCTGCCTTTCGATCGGAGCCCCTGCAGTAAAATCACGGAGCTCTGATTGGTTATGATGACAGTCTGGAAACTGCTAGAGGTTCTCAGGGCTGCCATGGTAAGCTTCCTGCTAAGCTGTGCACGAGGCACAGCTCAGAAAGGGAGCACATCAGAATGCCATTCACCCTAATAGATGTCTATTAGGGTGAAAGGGACAAGGGATCAAAAGATCCCAGGTACTAGCCCCCTAAGGGGCTATAAGTTATTAAAGGGGTTATCCCATGACTAACGTAAAAATGTAAAATCAGACATCATATAGAACATGCCAATCTCTAACAAAGCTAGAAACCGCACTATACCTCACATGGATCTAGAGATCTCCCCAGTCATTGCTCTGCTAGATTTACATAGCATGTGTGTCCATCTCAGTGAGCAAGACAAAGAAATAAGAAAAAAAAAAAGGTGGCGCTATACAGATACATTTTATTGAATAAAAATGTGGATATGCCACATTTTTAATTACATACAATTACAAAAGAATTCAGACCCAGGTGCTGGTTTGAAAATTGTAGAATACTTTTCATGGGACAGCCCCTTTAAGTTAAAAGTAAAAGAAAAGTTTAAAAATATATATATATCAAAAGTTTAAATCTTCCCCCTTTCCCAATTTTACATATAAAAATATATAAACAATAAAAAAATAAACATAGCAGGTATCACCGTGAATAAATTGAGATGTTTTGAATATATTTTGTTTCCATTTTGTTTCTTTATTTGCATATCGTTAAAGGGAACCTGTCATGTGGATATTTGATTATAATCTAACTAATTATATACAATCATTAACTACTAAAAAGTGCCTTAGATGTATTCACTTACTGGCGTGACAGATGGTTACCTCTTAATATACACACAAAGATGCCGCATGCTAATGAGCTGATTTGAGTCCAGAGTGATGTCATTGAGTCCAGCGTATATTTAATTCAGAGCTATAGCCACTCCCCTGCCCACCTGCTGCTGATTCCTATGGAAACAAACTGTCATTCAGCAGCAGGTGGGCGGGGAGAGTCAGGAGCTCATCATTATCAGCTGGAGCTTTTCAATACAAGATGTTGGCAGATTGACTGGGTCAATTAAAGAAAGTGACCCAGCATTGTGCTAAGAGAATCAATCACATTTATGTTGCCCTTAGTTAGGACACCATAAAACTGGTGACAGGTTCCCTTTAAGGCTACTTTCACACTGGCGTTTCTGGGTCCGCTTGTGAGATCCGTTTCAGGGCTCTCACAAGTGGCCCAAAACTGATCAGTTTAGCCCCACTGCATTATGAATGGATAAGGATCCGTTCAGAATGCATCAGTTTGCCTTCATTCAGCCTCCATTCCGCTCTGGAGGAGGACATCAAAACGCTGCTTGCAGCGTTTTGATGTCCGCCTGACGATGCAGAGCCAAACGGATCCAATGTAAGTCAATGGGGACGGATCCGTTTTCACTGACACAATATGGTGCAATTGAAAAACGGATCTGCCTCCCATTAACTTTCAGTGTAAGTAAAAACGGATCCGTTTGCATTATCATTATCAAAAAAAAAAAAAACAACTGATCCGTTCTGAACGGATACAAGCGTTTGCATTGTAGGTGCGGATCCATCTGTGCAGATACCTGACGGATCCGCAACTAACGCAGGTGTGAAAGTAGCCTAACATGTCTATCGATCCTGTGATTTCCATCATTCCGCAACTTTCCTTCTTGGTGCTGCGTGTATAAAGGACAGATACTACTTTTCTATTTTGAATCCGCTCCTGAAATAAACTGCATCAAAAACCTGAACGTGTGGCCTTACCCTTAGTATTATGATTACATATAGAATGTGCATACATATAAAGCATCTATAAGTTGTCAATCATATGGTTCATGTAGTGCACCATTCTGGTGTACAGACTATCCTACTATTAGATCAGACAGGCTGCCCATTATTTAAGAACACCATGACACTCCTTTCTGCCCCAACATCACGAAGCTGGACTGTTTCCTGGAAGTATGATACACATGTGGTATTAGTTTATATTTTGGCAAAAATATGCAAACTCACAAACCAAGGATCTTAAAGGCAGCTTAACACAGTAGGGAAAATTTAAGAAACAACTAAACCAAATGATTGTAAAAAGTAGTGCAGCGTCCCACTAGTGTACGTGGGCACTGCAAAAGCTTGTTATGTCATATGTTGTATCATTCTGTATTTCATTCTTGTGTAGAATCCCTGTAACCAGGCTGTTAGGTGCATTACACAAATTCCACCACTAGAGGAGGATAGCACCACAATATAATATATATTGTTGGGCATTTTCATACGTATACAATATTATCTAATGACATTATAATCAAAATGAATGCTCATCTCATTGCCTTTAAGAATAAGATCAGCTTGAACCAAAGTTATATTATGTGGCTGAGGAGGCCAAGATGAGTTCATGGCAAGTTCAGTCTATATAAAAAAAATATATAATAATTGCGAACATAAATGGACATGGTATTTAAAAGTTAGTGCTAAAGATATGAGACCATCTGTTAAGGAGTAAGTCAACTCCCTGAAACATGTCTGTCTGAAGGGAACAAGGTTACTTGATAAGGACTCATGTCCGTATCACACACCTGGTGTATGAGATTCAATTTATATATTTATAATTATATATATATCTCTGCATGGTATATTTAGTTTACAACATATGTTAATCAATAATTCATATAATGTGTTATCTATGTGTAACAATGTATCGATTTATATATATGTCATACTATGTATTTACCATTTAGAAGGTACAGAAACAACTCAGTAAGTTTAAGTTAATTGGATTTCAAAACAATGGTTATTCATGGGAGTACATAAATGAAATCTACAAGTTCCGATGCCAAGCATCAAAGCCGCTACATAAATTTTTCATCAAGTCAACCTACATTTCAAAAAGATAGGAGAAGACAGTCAACTCCAACAAATCCGGCATATAGGTAATTAAAAGTGTAAGGAAAAGACCTTCCTCAGTGATTTATGGTAGGAAGGTCAATGAGGTCCTGTGAAAGTATTATTAGATATTTAATTTTAATGCTTAAAAAGTTGTTATATTCACCTACAGTACCGCAGTGCCATCTGGAGGCAGATGGGCAACATTATATTATTTCATTATTTGTCCTATACCATATTAGGAGTGGAGATAAAGTCATGATGTTATTAGCATGCGAATACACCCACCCTACCTGATTGGGAATCCATAATCTAAAGGGGATGATTCTTAGATAAGGGGGGGGAATAATTATTCGTGTGCGGGGCGAGCAAGGGAAGGAAAGAGCGATCAAGAGAAAAAAGCTAGCTAGTAGAGGAGAAGTTGAGGTGTATCAAGATGGAAGCCATAATGAGATGCGCTATGATGGACCACCCAGCTTTCCTAGGAGCAGAAGTGAGATTCCTGCTAGGACTTGGTAAGAGACACAGAAAATTATATTTCATTTTATTAAGACTAATTTGATAGTGTGGGTGAAATTATACCATCTAGATTGGCGAATAAATAAATGATTAAATTAATTGATCATCTCCATATTGAGATGTAGTATTAGGATATTGTGAGGCTTCATTCTACCTGCAGAAGAATCTAGACTCATAATCTAGCAAAGCATTAAATGATTGCTTTTTTATATATATATATATATATATATATATATATATATATATATATATATTGATAGAACATTCTTCGCCAAGCTAAGTGATGGATTCCCACAAGGAAGATTTGTTTCAAATCCTTCCCATTTAAGATCCTAGATCCCTGTTATTTGTCTTAATAGTCTTACCAAAGTTATGTGTGTGAAAATAGTCCAGGATGGGGGGAAGGATACAGTTATCTCTTCTAAGTTATATCCTTGGATGGATTTGCCCATGCCTGAAGCCATGTGATGTGTAGTTGGTTAGAGGGGGGCGGAATGTATTTAGCATTCTATATTGATGTCTAGGATTAGACATGCCCATCCTGATATCATGAGGTTTTCTCTGAACAGAAGTAATGTATATAACTTATGTTCATATTTTGATATCCTAACCAAATAATAGCTTGGTTATAATGTGACAAGTTATTTCCACTCACATGTATTGTTAAGCTTGTAATGCTTTATATTAACGCTATATATATTCATTTGCATGTATCATTGTGTTTATTTACTTATATATGTTTATAATCTTGTAACCAATAAATCTGCATATTTTTATAATACCTGTGTATCATTGTATAATGCAGAATTACATTTTATCATTAACGTCATCTCACGTCAAAAAGAGCTTATTTATCTGAGGAAATAGTCGGACTCAGATGTGAATTATATCAATTAGGTTGTCTACAATTCACCAGGTCATGATTTTAAGAATTTATGACAAATTTTATAAATTTTATTTTTTTGTGGTTAATAATTTTTATGACCATAATTAATAATTCTTAATTGAATTATTACCACCCGACATAAAATGGAGGTTCCCACCGAGATGTGATTGATGAGATGACATATTAATGATAAATTGTCATGTATATTGTTGCTGGCATTAGAATGCTACAGCCAGATCACGTTTACAACCCTTAGAAGGGCGTGATATATACATAGTCAAAATTAATGTCCTGGTACTGAAGGGGTTAAGCCCATACCAGAACCGCAGATGAGTTGTTGCAGTAAAGTGTTATTACACGAATGCAACCAGTGCATGACATGTAAATCAACTCAGGAGTTGTTTGTCTATGCTAAACACAATTGATGTTTTTGTATCGCCAGAAATTAATAGTAAATTGTCCCAAGATAGGGAACAGATGTAGGTCTCATTAGCCTAGGCCAGTGGTCGGCAAGCCGCGGCTCGCGAGCCACATGCGGCTCTTTTTATCCTTGAATGCGGCTCTTTCGTGCGGGCTGGCGGGTGGGCGGCCGCGCAGCCATATCGCGCCGCTCAAGCTTGCAAAATGTCCGTCATGCGCCTCCTGCCCCGTCTGTCTGCTCCTTCCACTTTATGAATGAAGCAGGCAGGCGGGGCAGGAGGCGCATGACGGAGGGTGAGATGCAGTGGCGTAGCTACAGGGGTCGCAGCGGTCGCAATTGCGACCGGGCCCCTGAGCCAGGGGGGCCCCCGGCCCCCCCACCGCCTCCTATTCAAAATGTGATCTAACAGTGCCGGGGGCAGTGCGCACGGCGCAGCGCAGTAGGCAGCTCACGTGTGTCAGAGGAGAGTGAGGAGGAGCCGCCCGGAGGCGTGGTTTCCGTGCATCTCCGGATCCCTCCCAGTCAGACACTCAGAAGCAGCAGGCGGCAGTGACTGTGCGGACGTGCGGTGAGTTTTGAATAGCCTCTGGCCGGGCCCTCTACAGTACTTTATAATACAGATGAAGGTCGCAGTCAATGGGGAGGTGTGGAGACTAACGTCGGGGGAAGTTTTAGTAAACAGGGATGAATTGGGATTAATGACTGAACTGTGCTGAGGGAAAATAGCCCTCAAAAATGAACATAGGCTCTGAGGGAAAATGTTCTGTGAGCTGTGGAAAATGTTCTGTGAGCTGTGGAAAATTTTCTTCAAAAATAAAAGTTTAAAAATAATAACCAATGACTATGAGTCTTAAGCAATATGTCCGCCATTACTGCGCGCAAAAAAGTGGTCACCCTCCTTTCCAAGAACACCGAATGGCAAATATCAAATGCCGCTTTCCCGAGTGCCCCCGTGGGCTTCATGTATTTCATGTGCCTCCTCCCTTCCCCCCACTAATACATTACTTTACTTACTGGAGGGCACTTATGGGGGATATCTGTGGAGGGCACTTATGGGGGATATCTGTGGAGGGCACTTATATAGCATCTTATGCTATATATGTGTCATCCACAGATATCCCCCATAGGTGCGTCATCCACAGATATCCCCCATAGGTGCGTCATCCACAGATATCCCCCATAAGTGCGCCCTCCACAGATATCCCCCATAAGTGCGCCCTCCACAGATATCCCCCATAAGTGCGTCATCCACAGATATCCCCCATAAGTGCGTCATCCACAGATATCCCCCATAAGTGCGTCATCCACAGATATCCCCCATATGTGCGTCATCCACAGATATCCCCCATAAGTGTGTCATCCACAGATATCCCCCATAAGTGTGTCATCCACAGATATCCCCCATAAGTGCGTCATCCACAGATATCCCCCATAAGTGCGTCATCCACAGATATCCCCCATAAGTGCGTTTAATAAAAGTAAAAAATTATAAAGATTAAATGAAATAATAATCAAGATCCAAATAAAAGAAAGTACATATAAAAGTATGTAAAAACACACTCTGGGCTCATGCCCACGAATGTAAGGGCGCCGTGCCTGTGCTCTGGACCGCAAATAGCGGTCCGTCCGCAATGCACGGACACAGACCATGGGGCAGCTGCATGAGGATCGCGGACCCATTCACTTGAATGGGGTTCACGATCCGCATCCGACTGCCCGCACCGCAAAAAAGTAGCGCATGCTAAAGTGAATGGGTCCATGATGCCAGTGTACCAGTGAGGACTATTAGGGCTCATGCACACGACCGTGTGCCCGCCGTTGCCATATTGCAGGTCTCATACGGCGGGTCCGCAATACACGGGCACTGGCCGTGTGCAGCCCGCATCATGGACCCATTCACTTCAATGGGTCCAGGATCGGGGATATGAGTGCTACAGTGTGCTTCCGTGGTGCTTCTGGCTGTGCCTCCGCACCGCGAAAAAGTAGTGCATGCGCTACTTTTTTGCGGTGCGGAGGCACAGCCAGAAGCTCCACGGAAGCACTCTGTAGCACTCATATTCCGGATCCTGGACCCATTGAAGTGAATGGGTCCTTGATGCGGGCTGCACACGGCCAGTGCCCGTGTATTGCGGACCCGCCGTATGAGACCTGCAATATGGCAACGGCGGGCACACGGTCGTGTGCATGAGCCCTAATAGTCCTCACTGGTACTGTTGACGCAATATTTTAGGTTTTAAAAATGTGGCTCTCCAAAGAAATTTCAATCGTGGTTTTGGCGATATTTGGCTCAGTTGAAAAAAAAGGTTGCCCACCACTGGCCTAGGCGGTACAGGGTCCGGTTCTAGTCCTTTGTTTGACTCAGGAACCTTCCTATTAATTCCTGGCCAGTTATCTCCCAGAGTTGGAGATTTACCCCCATATACAGGGAGGTTGAGTTTAGTAGCTCAGGGCGTTACAGGATAATAGAGGAACTTTATACATAAAGTCTGACCCAATGTTATTGATAAATAGAATCTATAAGAGAACAGTTTTAAACAGGTTAATTGCTATGTATGATAATGTAACCATGCTTTCTTATAGGATCCTAATGTACAATTTGCAAATGCCGCAGATATGATAATCCCCTAAGGGGGGAATTGTTTTTTTATCTCAATCTGATTAATCTTTTCAGATTTTTTTTAGTTTTATTTGTTTGTGAATTATAATTTTTTTTTAGCAGAATACCTAGAACCTGCTAATTTGTTTAGTAGTGAAAAGCGAAAAACTGTATTCAAATAGCTCTGTTAACTAACCCTAATTGCCTTAAAAAGTCTCCTAAGGGAGGGGTGAGGAGCACATTCCTTAAGCAAGATACATGTCAGTGAAAAGGTCAGAGGTCGCAGAGCTGCGCTTCGAGCTGATTTCTTAAGTCAGCCAAATGAAAAGGAAGAGTAAGATTCCCCAACTTCATTCAATGTAAATTCTTTATCTCATGAAGTGAATAAAGAGTAAAAGAAAAGTTGTTTAATACTTTGCTGAGATAGAAATGTCCAGTAAACGAAGCAAACTGCTTCATTAAATTAATAATTATAACAAGTCAATAAATGATTAATGATATTGATTACTAATCAATTTTTTCCACAGGATCATTAACATAATGTTTGTGTAGAGTTTTTATTTCAGGGCTAAAAACGCCAAGAGATGAACTGAGGTTGAAAAATCTAAAAATTTTAAGATGGAGACACATCATAAATTTCATATGATTGGTGGTGGTATCGTATGATTGAAGAGAGACTGAACAGTTATACTAACCATATTGTTTGTTTATCAACTGTGACTAACTTGTCGTCACTGTATCCCATGCTGATATATGGACGCATATATATTACTCTGTTTCGAGGTAGTCTCAAAGTATTGATTGGGTTATTATCCTAAATAGGCATAACACCTAAGGCTGTATTAGCCTAGCGGAGGAAGAATAGTTATATCTATTCATGGTACCCTGTAGTTTGTTTTTCTTTGATAAAAAAAAAAAAAAAACATAAAAGTCCTCAACTAGCTGGCTAAAGTATGGCATAAGTCAAAGGCCTAAAATAGGCAGGTATATGTCTGATAAAGTTTTTGCTGCGTTGTTTCTCATACTGTCTTTTGTTTTTTTAAGCTTAGATGATGGCCCAAGAGGGGATCACATGTTGATGGAAGGACAGATGGCGGAATCCTAAAAGTCTTTGTATCCGGAACCAAGATAACCTGAGGTCAAGGCTATCCGTGACGCAAGAGACGTCCAGTCGGAGCCAACCCAGATGTATCCAAGATGTATCCAGGAGGGACAAGTGGGCAGAGCCCCAGGAGATTCGACAGCCGCTGCAAAAGTACATCACACCAGTGCAACATGACAAAGTATTCGAGATCGCAGATATGAAGATATGATGCCAAGCACCGCTCGCTAAATCGAGTTGCCAAGTTGCTGACAAGCCAGGAAGCTATTACTTCGAGGACCAAAGAAAGATCTTAACTAGAGACACGTTTCCAGAAAGTCCAGAAAACGACCGAAACGTCTTTCTCTCTACAGTGGTCATAAAAGAAAAGAACGAAACAATTTTATAATATGCGTTCTATGAACCAACGCGTTTATCACTAATACAAGGAACGTAACACACTTGTAGTTAAACTAATCATAAAGTTTGTGCGTTAGATTTGTGTCGTAAAAGTACACACAAAGTTGTGATAAATTTATTCCAAGGTAAAACTTGCATTCCCCAATCCATAATGATTTGGAGCATTTAGCCCTTTATTGCATTTCAGCCTATTCAACCTTCTAATAACGAAATTGAATATGCTGAAAAGGGGGGATTTGTTGGGCATTTTCATACGTATACAATATTATCTAATGACATTATAATCAAAATGAATGCTCATCTCATTGCCTTTAAGAATAAGATCAGCTTGAACCAAAGTTATATTATGTGGCTGAGGAAGCCAAGATGAGTTCATGGCAAGTTCAGTCTATATAAAAAAAATATATAATAATTGCGAACATAAATGGACATGGTATTTAAAAGTTAGTGCTAAAGATATGAGACCATCTGTTAAGGAGTAAGTCAACTCCCTGAAACATGTCTGTCTGAAGGGAACAAGGTTACTTGATAAGGACTCATGTCCGTATCACACACCTGGTGTATGAGATTCAATTTATATATTTATAATTATATATATATCTCTGCATGGTATATTTAGTTTACAACATATGTTAATCAATAATTCATATAATGTGTTATCTATGTGTAACAATGTATCGATTTATATATATGTCATACTATGTATTTACCATTTAGAAGGTACAGAAACAACTCAGTAAGTTTAAGTTAATTGGATTTCAAAACAATGGTTATTCATGGGAGTACATAAATGAAATCTACAAGTTCCGATGCCAAGCATCAAAGCCGCTACATAAATTTTTCATCAAGTCAACCTACATTTCAAAAAGATAGGAGAAGACAGTCAACTCCAACAAATCCGGCATATAGGTAATTAAAAGTGTAAGGAAAAGACCTTCCTCAGTGATTTATGGTAGGAAGGTCAATGAGGTCCTGTGAAAGTATTATTAGATATTTAATTTTAATGCTTAAAAAGTTGTTATATTCACCTACAGTACCGCAGTGCCATCTGGAGGCAGATGGGCAACATTATATTATTTCATTATTTGTCCTATACCATATTAGGAGTGGAGATAAAGTCATGATGTTATTAGCATGCGAATACACCCACCCTACCTGATTGGGAATCCATAATCTAAAGGGGATGATTCTTAGATAAGGGGGGGGAATAATTATTCGTGTGCGGGGCGAGCAAGGGAAGGAAAGAGCGATCAAGAGAAAAAAGCTAGCTAGTAGAGGAGAAGTTGAGGTGTATCAAGATGGAAGCCATAATGAGATGCGCTATGATGGACCACCCAGCTTTCCTAGGAGCAGAAGTGAGATTCCTGCTAGGACTTGGTAAGAGACACAGAAAATTATATTTCATTTTATTAAGACTAATTTGATAGTGTGGGTGAAATTATACCATCTAGATTGGCGAATAAATAAATGATTAAATTAATTGATCATCTCCATATTGAGATGTAGTATTAGGATATTGTGAGGCTTCATTCTACCTGCAGAAGAATCTAGACTCATAATCTAGCAAAGCATTAAATGATTTCTTTTTTATATATATATATATATATATATATATATATATATATATTGATAGAACATTCTTCGCCAAGCTAAGTGATGGATTCCCACAAGGAAGATTTGTTTCAAATCCTTCCCATTTAAGATCCTAGATCCCTGTTATTTGTCTTAATAGTCTTACCAAAGTTATGTGTGTGAAAATAGTCCAGGATGAGGGGAAGGATACAGTTATCTCTTCTAAGTTATATCCTTGGATGGATTTGCCCATGCCTGAAGCCATGTGATGTGTAGTTGGTTAGAGGGGGGTGGAATGTATTTAGCATTCTATATTGATGTCTAGGATTAGACATGCCCATCCTGATATCATGAGGTTTTCTCTGAACAGAAGTAATGTATATAACTTATGTTCATATTTTGATATCCTAACCAAATAATAGCTTGGTTATAATGTGACAAGTTATTTCCACTCACATGTATTGTTAAGCTTGTAATGCTTTATATTAACGCTATATATATTCATTTGCATGTATCATTGTGTTTATTTACTTATATATGTTTATAATCTTGTAACCAATAAATCTGCATATTTTTATAATACCTGTGTATCATTGTATAATGCAGAATTACATTTTATCATTAACGTCATCTCACGTCAAAAAGAGCTTATTTATCTGAGGAAATAGTCGGACTCAGATGTGAATTATATCAATTAGGTTGTCTACAATTCACCAGGTCATGATTTTAAGAATTTATGACAAATTTTATAAATTTAATTTTTTTGTGGTTAATAATTTTTATGACCATAATTAATAATTCTTAATTGAATTATTACCACCCGACAATATATATATATCACAGTTCACGCCTAGTTAGTTAGTTGGTGAGATGTAGGAGATGGAGTTAGGGGCAAGGGGGAAGTAGAGGACCCCCTCCTCTCAGCTCTCTCTTGAGTTTCACGGCCCAGAGGAGCCAAGTCATGGCCTCAGTGTCAAGCAAGGAAAATAGGCAGAGGTGAAGTCTTTATTCTACCGTCTACTCTTCCGGAGTGCCAAGTGGATTTTACTAAGTTTATTGTGGAAAGACAAAGGAAGGACAATAGCCATTATTCTAGGCTCTAGGCGCCTTTGTAATAAGGTAAAGGATTTACTAGCTTCCGTCAGCCTCATTGTTACTTCAAGGACAGAAAGGTCATCTGTTGCATCACTTGTGTGTAGAAGAAAATGACTTGAATTACCCTTACTGAGATTGGAGAAAGGCAAAGAGCTGAATACCAGTGAGTACACAACCTCCTACTATCAGGGCCGGACTGGGGATAAAAACCAGCCCTGGAAAAAGTTGCATACCAGCCCCACAGCATTGCGTCATTATTTACTTGTTTATAATAGGAGAAAGCATTCATTTTAAAACATGTGTGTAAACACGTATATGAACTTTGCCCCACGATAGCTCTTTTGTAGAACCCCCATTGTTAATATTATCACAGTGTTTTGCCTCCAACTGTTGCAAAACTACAACTCTCAGCATGCTCAGACAGTGTTTTACCACGCCCTTTGACCCGCCCCTTTTTTGTTGGCCACCTATTGTCACCGCCAGTTCTGTGAGAAGTTCTGTTAGACGTTCTTCTCTAACTCTTGCATGAGGTTCTTTGTTTTGGTTTCACTTTGTCATCTCCTTTCCTTCTCCCAGCTGTCACCTATTTACACTAGTTGTCTCCCTTTATATTCCCTCCCATACTGCCTCACTTTGCGGTTTATACTTCTTCCTGGATGAGTTGTTCACTGCTGGAGGCTGCTACTGCTGATTCCTCAGATAAGTCCTTTTCCTTTATTTGTGTTTCCTTTCTGGCTTGATTCTAGGTGACCCTGACTCCGTCCGTATTAAGTGCAGGGAGCCGGTGGTCGTGTCCCCTCACTATTATAGGGTTTTCAGGTGTCACACAGTATAAGGTACGTGGGCATGCAATCGTCTACCATAAAGACCTTTGCATGGGCATAGCAGTCAGGGAGAGCTCTAGAGATTTTATAGGGCTCACCCATATGCTCCTTAGTTTGTGATCAAGCCAGTCGGATGTTTATTTATAAGTTCCAGCTTTCTGTTACACCATCCATGACACCTATTTAATGATTGTTGCATGCAACATTTTACTTGATCAGCTATTTTAAATATTCTACGGCAGTCCTGTTACAATCCCCCCCAATGAGCCTTTCGACCAAATAATAATTTAAAAAAAAGAATCTGCAATGTAAAATCGATAATAAAGATCAACTACAAACATAAACATATTTCACATAAAAACTTAGTTACTTGGCTTGGCCCTTGGGGGGTCGGCGGAGCTGATGTGCTTTATCCTAATGAGAAAGATTTCATAATAAGGATTTGGAGAAGGGGCAGAGGGATAGCAGAGCAGGGAGAGGGAGGTGCTGTTACTAGGGGGTCATACCATGGGGGAGTAATAAAGCCCACCATAATGCCCCCCCAGTAGTAATAATTCTCCTTATAATGTGCAAAACATACCCCTTTGTAATGCCCCCAGTTGAGCTAATGTTCCCATAATGTGCCAATATAAAATACCTCTTCTCAGTGCCCCCGTAGATGACCCCATAGTGCTCCTCTCCCCCTTTCCCCATAGTACCCACCATAATGTATCCCAGTATAAAATCCCCCTATACAGAGCCCCCATATAAAATACCTCTTCTCAGTGCCCCCGTAGATGACCCCATAGTACTCCTCTCCCCCTTCCCCATAGTACCCACCATAATGTGTCCCAGTATAAAATACCCCTATACAGAGCCCCCCATATAAAATACCCATTCTTTTTAGCCTCAGTAGATGCCCCTATAGTGCCACCCAATAATCTGCCAGTAATAAGTGCCCCAATAGATGCCCCCAATCATGTGCCAGTAATAAGATCCCCCCCACCATGTGCCAGTAGCCAGAGCCCCCCCATATCATGTGCCAGTAGCCAGAGTGCCCCCCCTATCATGTGCCAGTAGCCCCCTATTATTATGTGCTAGTAACCCCCTTATGTGCCAGTAGCCCCCCTTATGTGCCAGTAGCCGCCCCTTATCATGTGCCAGTAGCCCCCTTATCATGTGCCAGTAGCCCCCTTATCATGTGCCAGTAGCCCCCTTATCATGTGCCAGTAGCCCCCTTATCATGTGCCAGTAGCCCCCTTATCATGTGCCAGTAGCCCCCTTATTATGTGCCAGTAGCCCCCTTATCATGTGCCAGTAGCCCCCATATCATGTGCCAGTAGCCCCCATATCATGTGCCAGTAGCCCCCTTTATCATGTGCCAGTAGTCCCCCTTATCATGTGCCAGTAGCCCCCCTTATCATGTGCCAGTAGCCCCCCTTAAGTGCCAATAGCCCCCTTATGTGCCAGTAGCCCCCCTTATCATGTGCCAGTAGCCCCCATCATGTGCCAGTAGCCCCCTTATCATGTGCCAGCCCAGTAGTCCCCCCTTATCATGTGCCAGCCCAGTAGTTCCCCCTTATCATGTGCCAGTATTGTATCTATATATATAAAAAAAAAAAACACTTATACTTACCTCCAGCGATGCGATGCAGGCCTCTTCTGGCCTGTGTCCCTCGCTATACGGCTCAGGCAGCGCGATGACATCATTGCGCCGCCTGCACCGGCCTCTGATATGCTGCTGGCCTAGTGCTGGCAGCCTATCAGAGGAACAGGAGGGGACACACCTCTCCCTCCCCTGCCGCAGCATAGACATCTGTATGGACATCCTGAGGACGGTGATACAGATGACTAGGGAGATGAGCGCTTCCACAATGGAAGCGCTCATCTCCTGCTGCTGTGCCCTGCCGCCGGCCGCCCCCACTTGTCACCAGGGCCGCGGCCTTGCAGCCTAGTGGGAAATTTCCCGGTATCCCGACAGGCCAGTCTGGCCCTGCCTACTATAGCCTGAGATATAGCCACATATACAGCCTGTTACTGGGATTTGCCACATCCTACCTACATGTTCATAAGAGACTGTTTTATAACTGCATGTAAATTGCTGTCAAAATCCTGGTTTCAGTAAAGTTCTGAGTTGGATACAAACTCTGCCTCATTCTTCTATCTCCATACTACAACCACTCTCATCATTTTGCACCACCAAGGTGCTGGCGTCACGACATTACCTAAGTCAGGGGCCCAGCCGCACAAGCACCCAGAAAATCCAATCACCATCAAGGGCACCTCGATCACCACCTGGCCGGTGTCCCCTGTAAATAGAGTGTGCCCCGGAGAATCTAGTGCTGTTCTCACCTTCACTGCACTGCTGTCCCAGGGAGGCATCTGCTAACCGTGAGTACCTGATGAACTGTTGTACCCGTCGGCCCACCGTGAACCTCACGTGTTCTCCCCTGCGGACCGGCACGTTGCAGTAGGTGTCTGCTCTTCTGCCGTGTGTTAGCAAATATTTGTATTTCTCATGAAATCACAGTTCTGGCATTGTGCAGTTCCTTTCTTAATCCTCCTGTACTGACTCATCTTCTTTTATGTAGAAAATTGAATAACAATAGTAATATGCTAAAACGCCAAATATTGTCATGTTTCATGTCTTGTGATTGGTGGAGTGTAATATACCCATATAAGCAAGTAGTACAATAATTGCTGCAAGCATATGTTTTAGGGTATTTTTAAGAGCACGGAAGAATGCTTTAAGGACGCAAAATATATGCTGAAGCTGTTAATAAACCCAGTTAATCAGACCTACTAATCAGCTGGAAGGCATTGAAAGAATGGGGGAAAACAGCTAAACTTACCCAAATGAAAAAATGCACAATATAAGATGAGTAGCAAATAAGTTAGTTGGGAGACCAGACAAAAGCTAATTAACCCAAAATATTGACTACATTATATGTACAGTGAAACCTCTTTAAAAGACCTCCACCTTGTCTGAACCAGATTTCTAGTGACAGCTGTTAAATACCATCACATATATAATATAGGCTGCCTATCTTACAAAAGACCACTTTTGGGTTGTTCTCTCTAAAACTTTTTTCTGCCTCCACAGAATTCTTTACACAGTCAATAAAGTTATGCAGCAATGAAGCACCTGATATAACTGCCTGAATGAAACGTCATACATTGCCGATCCTCCATGCTGACCGATTACTAAGCCTAGGGCTACACTGTGAATTTTTCCAGCACCACTGGTTGATTTTAATTATTGAGTTATAGCTGCAGCTGCAAAGGAATATGCTAGATTGTGTGCAATCTTGTGGACTGCAGCTGTCACTCAATAGTTAAAATAAGTGTTGAGTAAAACAAGTTTTGGATGCTGCATCCGAAGTCCCTTCGTTTAAAACTTCTGATTAATACTGTACGGAGATCCGAGGTACTAGTCGGAACTGAAGCTGAGTTCGGTTTCAAGTAGTGCTCCAAGAATTTGCATGATAGCCCAAGGCTTTACTCCTTAAGGACCAGGCATTTATCTGGTAATAACTTTGGAATTCTTTTACTTATCCAAGCCATTCTGAAATTGTTTTCTCACGATACATTGCATTTCATGATAATGAAAAATTAGAGTTTATGTAATTCACCTTTATTTATTACAAAATACATAATTTACAGAAAAATTCACAGTTTTCAAAATTTGAATTTCTCTGCTTTTAAGGCGAACAGTCACATAAATCAAGAGGAGCGGGGCGAGCAGAACAGGGGACCTAGGCGGGATAAAGGGTGAGTAGACGGAGACTCTAGGTGCTGGTTTTATGCCCATATAGCACCTAGAGGCTCATTAGCATATTATAAAAGTGCTTATTTTACCAAAACGGCTGCAGGGAGAAATGTCAAAAACATACTGTTATGTAGTGCTGACATTAGCGATGTGCTAATAACGTCAGTCAGCTACATAACGTTATTTCTGGTGGTAGAAACCCTTTAATTGCTTTATTTGTGTTATCATATCATTACCATGTTATGTAATGCTGCCACCCTGTGGTCATTCTTGTTATAGGTTTTCTGAATGTATTATGTAAATCTCATTGCCTTTGTTCTCTGTTTACTCCTCCCTTTCTGTGACATCTATCCTGGTTGTTCTGGTCCTGTGTCTTTCTCTTCTGCAGCAGACTCAGAGCTGTTGAGAGCATTTGTTTTGACCTCTAATATCCTCTATATGTCTTTGATCAAGGTAAATTCAATAAATTACCAAAGCATCTCCATTGTATTCTCCTCACTGGATTATCACATGCAACTGGTACCACGACCTAATGGGATATTAGTGAGTTCAGCTGTCTACCATTGCTTGTACAGAGATTACTACTCACAACCAGTCAGAGACTTCAATAATGTACATCTGTGGCAGAATAGTCAAAACGAAGCCTAAATCTACAGTCTTTGCATGTCTACACACAGTCTGCAAGCAAGCTTAGAGCTGTCCGCCATCTTACATGCACATGGCTTCATAAGCACAGTGAGTAAGCGGAAATCCTTTCTTAAAGAGACAGTACCACTTAAACAGGAATAACATGAGACTACGACAAGAGGCTCCGTGGATTTCTCGGTCACTGAACATACAGAAACTCACCCTGCTCCCAAAAACTCAGATATACAGGAAGCAGAGTCCATGTTCACTGAATAACACAAACTGTACGATCTAAACGTGTTATCAAGCCAACACAAAATATTAGAGAGAACTTTGAGGCAACCAAAGAAGAGTTCAGTGACAATTTAAATAATTGATGGCAAAGAACTGAACACTATATAGCAGCTCTTTCATGCTATAACAAGGATGAACCAAAGTTAATCACAGTGTTGAATCGTTTAACGAACGCCTATGTTCGCTATCAGCGACTGTCTGCAAAGTACATCGCCTTTCTGAACGATTCCGATTTTGATGATGCTTCAGAAGAGTTGCGAGAGAAAGAATCTACTCCAAGAGAAGGATACCTTAGTACAAGACACTAAGAACAAGGCAGAACTCTGCATCGCACACTTCCAGGAGGTGAGATCTCATTGATCAACTTCAACCAAATATACGCTTTCATCTTCCAAAACGTCTTGTTCTGGAAGGTCAGCGTTACATGACAAGCTTATAGAGATCTGAGCAGAAGCAGAGGAAGCTAGTGTAAGAACTTCCTTTGCTAAGAAGAAGGCTGAGATCGCAAAGAAGAGAGCAGAAATGGAGGCTGAGATCGCTAAGAAGGAGGTAGAGATGGCAAAGAAGAAAGCAGAAATGGCGCAGATGGAGGCAGAGGCAGAAGCTCAACTAAAAATTCTCCAAACAGAATGGGAAGAAGTAGCTACCTTAGCTAAACTGAAGGTCCTCGAGCAAGCATTAGGCCAAGGTACCGACCCAGATATGTGTTAAGGCAATCATCGCCTGCTTCTCCTGCTAAATCACATGTACCAACGCAAATTCTAAATCACCAACTGCGTAAACCCACAGAGCACCAGATGTCGTCATCCACCAATAACAAGGTAATTGCTAGCGTAGAGCCAACTGATCCTCCAGAGACTAAACCACAGCTTAATCCTTATGTTACATCATTCTGTCCTGATCAATCTCAACCTTATGTGCGAGAGCCCCTACATGCCCCAGAGATACCACAATGCGATCCAGCAACAAGGAATGGGAGATCAGACATGTCAGACTTTGCCATATACATGATGTGCAGGGAGCTGATTAACATTAGTCTCTCGAAGTATGATGACCATGCTGAAAACTACAGGGCCTGGAAATCGACCTTTGAAGCAGTAATCAGTGATCTTAACCTCACTGCCAAGGAAGAACTTGACTTGCTTGTCAACTGGTTAGGCCCAGAATCTGCAGAACGCATAAAGACATTAAGAGCAGTTTATGCAGGCCACTCAGAGGAAGGTCTCACTGCAGCATGGGAGAGACTTGAACAGACCTATGGCAGTTCTAAAGCCAGGGATGGACTGGGACAATAAAGTGGCCCTGGACTTCAGCCAGACCGGCCCACTTTACCTAGGCAAGAGGTAATTTTGCCGCCCCTTGACTCCGCCCACTGACCACACCCCTTTACCCGCCCCCTTTTTCGGCCTCCATTATGTAATTTGCCCCCACATACAGTAATACTGCCCCCACATACAGTGCCCTCCTTTATGTAATACTGCCCCCACATACAGTAATACTGCCCCCACATACAGTAATACTGCCCCCACATACAAACAGTGCCCTCCATTATGTAATTTGCCCCTCCAGTGCCCCCACATACAGTAATATTGCCCCCAGAGACAGTGCACAGTCAGACTCCATTATGTAATTTGAAATTGCCGCCAAAAGTCCCCCCCCCCCCCCGTACATACTTGTGTCGCTCGCTGACGCTGATGATCCTGTTCCTGTGGGGTGTCTTCTTTGTCTAGTGCTCTTTCCCTACCCCCGTAATATTTGTATACCTTCAGTCGTCACTTCCGGTTGTGACGTCCCCCCGGATATGACGATAGGATGGATCGTGTGTATTGGTGCGAGATCCCGCGAGACCCGTGACCTCCTCCGGCCTCGCGGGATCTCGCGCTGAATCGACTTAACAGGGGCAGGCTGCAGCAGCACATCCACTATGAAGATCCGGCCGGCGGCGGCAACTAGGAACACCCAAACAGCAGGAGGAGTCAGATCATTAATGCAGAGGAGGCGCAGCAGTCAGATGATGTCAGACATGGATCACAGGTAGGGGCGTGACGCGGGCGGCGGCTAGTAGGAAATTAGATGGATGGATCTCACAAGTAGGGGGCGTGGCACGGCGGCGGCTAATAGTACTCGGAATTCGGACTCCAGAGCGCCGGCGCCCCCAGGCAGAGTGCGCTCTACGCGGTGGCCTACTCTGCTTATGGGTGGCGCCGGCCCTGGCCCGGCGGCCCATAATTCGATCGGCCAGTCCATCGCTGTCTAAAGCTATAGAAAGCGCCTTATTCAGGAGACCTCAAGCCTTCCCAAAGATAACTGGCAAGGACAATCGCAAGCTCCAGGATCTGAGCGACCTACTAAAGGAACTAGAATTGGCTAAAATGCACCCACGTCTGCCAGGACTGAGTTACCTTGTTACTGCCCGTGGTGTCA
Organism: Bufo bufo; assembly: GCF_905171765.1. Taxonomy (NCBI): domain Eukaryota; kingdom Metazoa; phylum Chordata; class Amphibia; order Anura; family Bufonidae; genus Bufo; species Bufo bufo. The sequence continues at coordinate 384,280,596 of NC_053389.1, forward strand.
ATCCAATTGTGTTGAAACTACCACATGGCATGCAACAAAAATGGGCAAACCAGGGCTCCAGATACAAGAGAGAACACAATGTGTCTTTTCCCTCTTTCTCTTAATTTTCCAGATTCATCAGTGACCAAGCTCGGAAGAAGAATGATCCCAGCTTTGACTTCACAGAATCCACTCTACCTGCTTCATCCTTATGCTCAAGGTATGACAACACAACAAGTAAATGTAGAGACATAAAGGGAACAGTATCCGGAAAACAAACGTCCCACTTATTACAACCTCCACTTCTAGGAAGAACACCCCCGTCCTTAAAGAAAGGAACCGTAATCACATGTGCCCTATCCACAAAAGACCTCATCCTTTAAAGAATGTTGTGGGCTCAGGGCAAAGACTTTGCAAGAATGCAGAGAGACACTCAAAGAGCTTGGAGGGTGTTACAAGTGTTGTGCTTCGTCAAATCATATGACAAAAGACTGTAAAGCTATCATCAGGTGTGCAGAATGCAGCAGTGACAAGCATGTTACAGCAATGCATCTTACTTGGCCTCTAGACAATGCACCATCTCAAGTCAAAACCAATGCCGTCGCACTTCATGGCGGGGAGCCACCTGCTCAAGCTAGCTACAACGGCTCCTTTTCCTGTATGGAAATATGTGGCAAGGACATTGGTTCAAAGTGCTGTGCAAAGGTGTGTTTGGTCAACGTCTACCCAGAAGGGCAATCTGAAAAGGCTACCAGAATGTACGCCATTATAGATGAACAAAGCAATAGGTCTCTGGTGAAACCTAAATTCTTTGAGATCTTTGGCATAACAGGAGAAGCGACACCATACACCCTCAACACTTGTCGTGTAGAGACTTATGGCAGAAGAGCCACTGGATACCTTATCTCCTCCATTAAAGGGAACGTTCATATACACTTGCCAACGTTAATCGAATGCGACCAGATACCTGATGAGACATTAAATTCCTACTCCAGAAGCTGCATACCATCATTCACACCTGAAACATCTAGCTAGTGAGATTCCTCCTATGGATATGAATAGTGACATCCTACTCTTGCTCGGGAGAGACATTCTGAGGGTCCACAAAGTGTGTCAACAATGCAACGGTCCTGATAACGCCCCATGTTCACAGAGACTCGACTTAGGTTGGGTGATTGTGGGTGATGTACTTATAGATAAGAGCCACAAAAAATTTCAAGTGAACTCCTTCAAAACTTTTGTGCTTAAAAATGGTCGCACAACTCACTTTTAAACATGTGTTCATCATTCCGAGGTAAAGGAAAAGCTTTCTAACCTCCTTAAGGCTCCAGACATCATTCCTACCCTTTATGACAACTTTGGAAGATCAGTGTTTTGTATAACAACAGAAGACAACAGATTAGCCTTGTCCATAGGTGACAAAGAGTTTATTAAAATAATGGACAATGGATTCTTCAAAGATGCATCTAACCACTGGGTTGCACCTTTACATTTCCGTGTTGTAAGAGCCAGACTTCCTGACAACTGGAAACAGGCACTATCCAGATTAATCTCCTTGCAACGTGCGTTAAAAAACAAGCCTGAAATGAAAAATCATTTTGTTGCCTTCATGGAAAAGATATTTCACAATGATCATGCAGAGCCAGCTCCACATTTGCAAAAGCATGAAGAATGCTGGTATCTTCCCTCCTTTGGAGTATATCACCCACAGAAACCAAACCAGATAAGAGTGGTATTCGACTCAAGTGCCAAACATAATGGCGTATCTCTGAACGATGTCCTTCTCACCAGTCCAAACCTGACCAATAATTATCGTACGGCAATGACACCAGCAAGGAAACCGGCGGGCGGTGAATCGGAGACCGGTGCCTGCTCAAATCATTGAGCAGGCACCTTGGCTAAATGCACGCGGGGGGGTCCTGTAACCCCCCCGTGTCGGCGATCGCCGCAAACCGCAGGTCAATTCAGACCTGCGGTTTGCGGCTTTTACCTGTGGTTTCGGCGCCATCAGGTCCCCATGCGGCTGTAGGGGGGACCCGATGGCATGGAAGGCAGCGTGATGCCTAAGGAAGGCATCGCGCTGCCTTCCGGTGACAAGCCTGCGAGATCCAGCCCCCTGGATCTCACAGGCCGGAAGCTGTATGAGTAATACTCACTGTATTACTCATACAGCCAATGCATTCCAATACAGAAGTATTGGAATGCATTGTAAAGGATTAGACCCCCAAAAGTTGAAGTCCTAAAGTGGGACAAAAAATAAAGTGAGAAAAAAGTTTAAAAAATTAAGTTTTCCCCCCCAAAAATTTAGTTTCAAGTAAAAATAAACAAAAACGTCATTTTCCCCAAATAAAGTAAAAAAAAAAATTGGTAAAAGATAGGGGGAAAAAAAAGTATACATATTAGGTATTGCCGCGTCCATATCGACCAGCTCTATAAACGTATCACATGACCTAAGCCCTCAGATGAACACCGTAAAAAATAAAAACTGTGCTAAATAAACAATTTTTTTGTCACCTTACATCACAAAAAGTACAACAGCAAGCGATCAAAAAGGCGTTTGCGCACCAAAATAGTACCAATCTAACCGTCACCTAAACCCGCAAAAAATGAGCCCCTACCTGAGACAATCGCCCAAAAAAAAAAAAAACTATGGCTCAGAATATGGAGACACTAAAACATAATTTTTTTTGTTTTAAAAAAGCTGTTATTGTGTAAAACTTACATAAAGAAAAAAAAAAGTATACATATTTGGTATTACGGCGTCCGTATCGACCGGCTCTATAAAAATATCACATGACCTAACCCCTCAGATGAACACCGTAAAAAATGCAAAATAAATGCTGTGCTAAATAAACAATTTTTTGTCACCTTATATCACAAATTCCCTTACGTCCTACCAGCAGCACAGATGGGGTTAACTACCCCCCCGTGGACTGGTAGGACCAGCGGAATTTTAATGAGCCCAAGAACCAATAATAAAGATTTACACCCCTTCAAAAGCAGGGGTTACCCCCCAGCCCATTGTGTTCTTTTCTGTCTGTGGACTGGCGGTTCCCCTCCGTTTTAGGGGAAGTATTTATCTTTTGTGCTGGCGTTTTTTTTCAAAATCCACCGCCTATTTCTGCTGTATTTTTTTTATTTTACCCCTCTTGCGGGGGTTGTTTTGTCCTGCTTACCTCCCCTCTCCTCTTGCTGTCGCCCGGCGCGGCGTTTCACTGCGTCTTCGATGGGCGCCGCCATCACCGGAAGTGACGTCGGTCTTTTCCCGGCGTCACTTCCGGTTCTCGGCTCTCGCTGAGTATATGCTTTTTCTTTGCCGGAATCCAGTGGAATTGGATTCTGGCTTCGGGGGGGGGGGGAAGGGGGACTTTTTTTTGTGGAAAAATTCAATCTTACGATTAGATCCACCTGGGGGCGGTGCCCTCCCTATTTAAAGCTCCTTCTGTCTCTCATTCTTTCTCTGGCAGCACACACTTTCTGAGCTAGCTCCCAGAGCCCATTAGTACTTTGTACTTTCTCTATTTTGTGTGGTTACTTGTTGCGGTCTTGCTACTACGCTACTTTGGTGAGCCTCTGCTTATGCTTCAACTGATGGTTTCAATTTGTTCAGAATTATTAATTCTTTCTTTTTTTTCAGCGATGGCTTCCCCTAAGGACCCGGAGACCCGTAAAGCGGCCTCAAAGAGGAAGCACTTGTCCTGCTTTGATTGCAGTATACTGCTGGACGACAATTGCCCCTACTAAAGGTGCGAGGCGTGCCGTAGATCACAGTCGGCTATGGAACCCATCATGCAAAAGATGTATGCGTGGGTCAAGGGATATGTGGATGAATCCATCAAGGGCGTAGCCAACCTGCTGGACGAGAGGCTTCCTACCTCTACTCAAGCCCCTATGGAGACCTCTGAGCCCGTGGAGAGGCCCGCTGCAATTTCTCTAGGCTCCACTTCTTCGGACGAAAAAGAGCTAATTTCCTGTTTTTCCCCACCAGAAAAGACCCAGAAATTCCATCAGGTCGGGGGACCATGATGTTGACACCGGGGAGTCCTCCGTTCCTGCCGGTCGGGCACAGCGTGTCTTTAAGGCGGATGAGACCCTCCTTTCCGTTATGAGAATGGAATGGAAGAAGCCTGAAAAAGGCCCTGTCCTGACAAAAAAAAAATCAGGACCATGTTTCCCATGGCAAACTCCTTAAAGGAATCGTGGGGTTCCATTCCCAAGGTGGACATGGCTATTGCCAAACTGTCCAGACGCACTCTGGTGCCAGCAGACGATGGGTCTAGTCTGCAAGACCCTCTTGACAGGAGGGCACAGTGCACTCTGAGGCGAGGTTATTCGGCTGCTGCAGCCTCCGCCTCTACCGCTATTGCAGCTACGGAAGTCTCTTCCTTCCTGCGCTCCCGTCTCAACCAGATACAGACGGATGTGGACCAGAGAGTGTCCCGGGACGATATCCTGGCCGCGTTTAAGACTGTTAATTTAGCCACAGACTTTCTGCGCGATACGGCACTGTTGCAGCTGAAGCTGGCAGCCAAGTCGATGGCCTTAGTTTCCGCAGCCCGCAGGCCCTTATTGCTTAAGCCATGGGTCGCGGATAATGAGTCCAAATACAATCTATGTGGTTTGCCTTTTGAGCCTGACCGCCTGTTCGACGCTCAGCTGAATAAAATTATGGAAGATCTCTCTGACAAAAAGGGGAAGAGTCTTACCCAGCAGCCCTTTCGGGGTCGGGCCAGACAGGAGCGTGGCGGTAGATCCGGCCAACAGTCTAGGTCACATAGAGACTGGGGGGGCACAGCGGAAATTTTAGAAGCGCCCTCGCAGAGTAGCTAAGGAGGCTAAGCCCTGCTGACTAAGGGCCTCTCGCAGGCTCTCGGTTAACCCCCGTTACTCCTGCCATCCTTCCCGAAAATTTTCCCATTCCTTGTCCCCTGGTGCCTGTCGGGGGGCATTTCGTCCAGTTCAAGGATGTCTGGGCTCAGGAGATTCCGGACCCTTGGGCCCTAAAAATCATTTCCGATGACTACTTAGTCGCCTCCTCTGGACAGATTTATTGTCAATCAGCGCCTCCTGCCTGCCAAACAGGCAGTTTTGGAGGCCTATATTCAGGACTATATCCTCAAGGGCGCTCTGAAGGTTGTTCCGGCAGGAGAACGGGGCTTAGGGATCTATTCTCCGGTTTTTCTAGTTCCCAAGAAATCCGGAGACCTCCGGATGATTATCGATTTGAGATTTTTCAATCGATTTATAAGGAAGGTAAAGTTTCGTATGGAAACTATCAAGTCAGTCATCTACGTCCTCAACCCCGGGGACGTGATGGCTACCCTGGACCTCAAGGATGCCTATCTTCACATTCCCATCCATCCTGCCTCCCAGAGGTATCTCAGGATCGAGGTCCAGGTCTCGGGGGTCCTCAGGCACCTTCAGTTTGCTCCCTTACCCTTCGGGATTTCATCTGCTCCGATCACCTTCACCAAGGTGGTGTTTTTGGTGGTGGCAGCTTTGAGGCTTCAAGGGCTAACTGTAATTCCTTATCTGGACGATTGGCTCTTAATAGCCTCCTCGGTTCCTGTTCTTTCCCGCCATCTTCATGTAGCGATCTCTTTTCTGCTCCGCCTAGGGTGGATCATCAACTGGCAGAAGTCAAATGTGAGCCCGTCGACTTCAGTAACCTATCTAGATTTTATAGTAGAATCAGTTGGGATGTCACTCCAGTTGACTCCAGAAAGAAGAACTCAGATTCGGGACCTGGCAAGGTTCCTATTTATTCCTCGTCGAGTCTCTATCAGGACTCTCATGAAGATGTTGGGGCTCATGTCAGCAGCTGCGGATGCAGTCCCTTGGGCTTTGTGGCACCTCCGCCCCCTTCAGTCGGAGGTCCTTGCCAAGTGGGATGGCAGCCCTGCAGGGCTAAACTCCCTGTGCTCCCTGTCTTGTCAAACTCGAACCTCCCTGAGATGGTGGCTCCATCTCTCGGAGGGAAAGTCTATAACCCAGCCATTCTGGGTCATATTGACTACGGATGCGTCCCAAGTAGGCTGGGGTGCTCACCTAGACGATTCCCCTGTCCAAGGGACTTGGTCTCCTCAGGAGCGGCTACTTTCTTCCAATCTCCGCAAGATTCGAGCCATCCGGCTAGCCCTCCTTCACTTTGCCCCCCGAATCCGGGGCAGGGCGGTGAGGGTACAGTCAGACAACCTGACTGCAGTTGAAGTTGAACCTTTCCCACCTGTCTGCCATCCACATCCGTGGTTCCTGCAACCTAATTGCGGATCGTCTAAGTCGCGGTCTGCCGACAATGGAATGGTCCCTGCATCCAGAGATTTTCAGGCAGATAATCCTCAGGTGGGGGTTGCCAGAAGTAGACCTCATGGAAAAAAGGTTCGATGCCAAGGTGGAGAGGTTCTGCTCCCTTTACAGGGAGGACAACCCCCTGGCGATAGATGCTCTGTCGATACCGTGGAGGTTCAGGCTGGCTTACATCTTCCCTTCTTTTTCCATGATACCGAGAGTATTGATGAAAATCCATCAGGATCAGGCCTCGGTGATTGCCATCATACCGTTTTGGCCCAAGAGATCCTGCTTTACCCAGCTCATTCACATGAGTCGGGGACATTATTGGAGGCTCCCCCCACGACAGACCCTGGTGTCATGGGACACTCACCTCTGTCCAGATCTGCACAGGTTCAACCTGACAGCCTGGAGGTTGACCAGTCCCTTCCCAGAATAGAAGGGCTTTCAGAGTCAGTCCTGAGAACGTTATCACATTCAAGAGCAGAATCCACTAAGAAAGCCTACTCCAGAATTATGAAGATTTTTTCGTCATGGTGTGCTTCTTAGCAGGTGGCGTCTGCAGATCCGCCCCTCTCTGTGATTCTTCAATTTCTAAAGGAGCCGAAAGGATGAAGCCTACAGTACTGAAGCCCATCCCTTAGTGGGACTTATCAGTCGTGCTCAGGGGTCTAGCATCTCCCCCCTTCGAGCCTTTGGAGGAGGTGGATTTCAAGTTCATGACTCTGAAGTTAGTTTTCCTACTGGCAGTAACTTCGGCCAAGAGAATCTCAGAACTTCAAGCCTTCTCGGCCTTAGAACCCTATACTATTTTTCTTCAAGACCGGGTTTTCCTGAGATTCCTTCCATATTTCAGGCCTAAGGTCCCTTCATTTCACAACATCAGTCAGGTGATTTCTTTACCAGTTTTACTTTCTCCTTCTACCTCCTCCAGGGATCCTGTCAAGCATCCGTTGGATATCTAGAGATGCCTCCAGATCTATGTGGATAGATCCAATGAGTTCAGGATACATGAGAATCTCTTTATCCTGTTTGCTGGTAAGTCTAAAGGCTGCAAGGCGTCCAAGGCGTTGATTGGTCGCTGGATTAAGAAGGCCATCAGAGAATCTTTTGTCTCCCAGGCTTTAGATCCTCCAGAGTTTGTGAAGACCCATTCAACTAGGGCCATTTCCACTTCTTTCGCTGAAAGAAGCCTCCTTCCTCTGGAGATGATTTGTAAAGCTGCCTCCTGGAGCTCTGAATCGACTTTCATCTCCCACTACAGACTAGACGCCAGGGTAGCTGAGTTTTTGGCCTTTGGGCAGACTATTCTTAGCTCTGCCAGGCATGAAGGCCCTCCCTAGGGGTTCTTCTTGCTATCTCCCCATCTGTGCTGCTGGTAGGACGTAAGGGAATCGTTAATTTCTAACGATAATTTTTTTCCCTTAGTCCTAACAGCAGCACACAAATATCCCACCCTAGTAAGGTTATTCTTGCTATAGACACAATGGGCTGGGGGGTGTCCCCTCCTTTTGTAGGGGTGTAAATCTTTATTATTGGTTCTTGGGCTCATTAAAATTCCGCCGTTTCTACCAGTCCATCTGTGCTGATGTTAGGACTAAGGGAAAACAAATTATCGTTAGAAATTAACAAAAGTGTAATTGCAAGCGATCAAAAAGTCACGCGCATCCCAGAATAGTGCCAATCAAACCGTCATCTCATCCCGCAAAAATCATACCCTACCCAAGGTAATCGCCCAAAAACTGAAAAATTATGGCTCTCAGACTTTGGAAACACTAAAACATGAGGTTTTTTTGTTTAAAAAAAGAAATCATTGTGTAAAACTTACATAAATAAAAAAAAAGTATACATATTAGGTATCGCCACGTCTGTGACAACCTGGTCTATAAAAATACCACATGATCTAACTTGTCAGATGAATGTTGTAAATAACAAAAAATAAAAATGGTGCCAAAATAGCTATTTCTTGTTACCTTGACTCACAAAAAGTGTAATATAGAGCAACCAAAAATCCTATGTACCCTAAACTAGTACCAACAAAACTTCCACCCTATCCTGTAATTTCTAAAATGGGGTCAGTTTTTTGGAGTTTGTACTCTAGGGGTGCATCAGGGGGACATCAAATGGGACATGGTATAAAAAAAAAACAGTCCAGCAAAATCTGCCTTCCAAAAACCGTATGGCATTCCTTTCCTTCTGCGCCCTGCCGTGTGCCCGTACAGCAGTTTACGACCATATATGGGGTGTTTCTGTAAACTACAGTATCAGGGCCATAAATATTGAGTTTTGTTTGGCTGTTAACCCTTGCTTTGTAACTGGAAAAAAAATATTAAAATGGAAAATCTGCCAAAAAAGTTAAATTTTGAAATGATATCTCTATTTTCCATTAATTCTTGTGGAACACCTAAAGGGTTAACAACGTTTGTAAATTCAGTTTTGAATACCTTGAGGGATGTAGTTTCTAGAATGGGGTCATTTTTGGGTGGTTTCTATTATATAAGACTCACAAAGTGACTTCAGACTTGAACTGGTTCCTAAAAAATGGGTTTTTGAAAATTTCTGAAAAAAATTCAAGATTTGCTTCTAAACTTCATTTTACCAGTGTCATGAAGTACAATATGTAAAACGGTCTCAGAATGGCCTGGATAAGTCAAAGCGTTTTAAAGTTATCACCACTTAAAGTGACACTGGTCAGATTTGCAAAAAATGGCCTGGTCCTTAAGGTGAAATAAGGCTGTGTCCTAAAGGGGTTAAAGAAACTCCTACTCAAGATGTCTTCAGTCTCCAAGACCCTCATGACGATCCAGAGATTTGGCCTGAAGTTAGTACCCTTGTCACCAAGTCTGAAAGGAGGGCTGGCTTGGGCTGTCACCGCTTTGAATGTATCTCCAGATGGTCAAAGATTGTTCACACCATTGCAAGGTTAGTCCACATTGTACATTGCTTTCGCGCTGAGAAACATAACACTGAATGTTGCAGTTGGCATGTGTGCAATAAACCTCTCACTGCAGAAGATATCGCACTAAGTGAGTTACTTGTGATACGTAACGTACAGCAGAGTGCCTTTCACATGGAACTGAAATGTATACATGACAAGCAAGATATTCCAAAAAGCAGCCCCATTGTCAACTTGAAACCAGTAATTGACAATCACGGCATGCTGAGGGTTGGTGGCCAACTAAACAAGGCTAAGTTAGAGAATTCAGGAAATAAATCCCCTCATTATTCCTGCCAGTCACCATGTTACTACAATTCTGATACAGCATTATCATGAAAGAATCAAGCACCAAGTAAGACATTTCACTAAGGGTGCTTTAAGAGCTGCAGGTCTTTGGATAGTGGGAGCAAAAAGACAGGTTGCTCATATAATTCACCATTGCATTAAATGTCGCAAGGCAAGGTGAAAACTGCAACATCAACAAATGTCTGATTTTCCAGTTGATAGGCCAAGCACCGAACCACAGTTTACTTACGTTGGTCTGGATGTCTTCGGGCCATGGACAGTCACTGCATGTAAGACCAGAGGTGGTCATGCAGACAGCAAACAATGGGCAGTGTTGTTTACATGCTTAAGTGTACGTGCTATACACATTTAAGTAATAGAATCCATGAATGCTTCTAGTTTCATCAATGCTTTAAGACGATTTCTTGCCATCAGAGGACCAGTAAAGCAAATAAGATCTGACTGTGGAACCAACTTCATAGGCGCCTGTTGAGAACTCTAAGCCAGTTCTTGACTACTTGGCCAACAATGGTTGTACATGGATCTTTAACCCCCCCTCATGCCTCTCTTATGGGCAGTTCATGGAAAAGGCTGATAGGCATCACCCGCAAAATATTGGACTGTATGCTAATGGCTAAGGCTCACCCATAAGACTTTGACCACCTTCTTAGCTGAGGTATCTGCTATTGTCAATGCAAGACCTCTTGTAACTGTATCTATGGACCCAGAATCCCCTGCCATTCTCACTCCAGCAACTCTTCTCACTCATGAATGAGTCTTCTTCTGGTAACCTATATCAGAAACGGTGGAAACATGTTCAACATCTGGCCAACTGTTTCTGGAGCAGGTGGAAAAAAGATTAAAGATTACTTAACCCTTCTTCAAGGACTAAGGAAGTGGCAGCAGGTCAAGCCAAACTTACAAATAGGAGATCTTGTTCTCATGAAAGACCAGAAGGTGGAAAGAAATTCCTGTTCCATGGGTCTCATCTCAAAAATCTTTGCCAGTGGCCATCGCAAAACAAGGTGATCCCAAGTCCTTCATCAGGCCTGCATCTGAGATTGTTCTTCTCTTACCCGTTGAGTAATGATTTATTCTACCTTGAGGAACTTTTTAAGAACTTTTCTTCCATTTAGTCTTCCATCTCCGGACTATTGCTAAAATTCCAGACATTGGACTGTTCCTGTCCACCCATTCTAGTTTACTGTGTTTTCTTTATTGCCTTTGTCTTTTAGGTTCCAGTATTCTCATTGAACATCATATGGACATTAATGTTTAGTATATAGTGTGAAATCCTAGGATTTCAGACGGGAAGTGTGCCGTTCTAGCATTTATTTCTTCCATTTAAGATTAATTGCTGTATTTGTGTTATCATATCATTACCATGTTATGTAATGCTGCCACCCTGTGGTCATTCTTGTTAAAGGTTTCCTGAATGTATTATGTAAATCCCATTGCCTTTGATCTACTCCTCCCTTTTGGTGACATCATATCCTGTTCTTGTCCTGTGTCTTTTTCTTCTGCAGCAGACACAGAGCTGGTGAGAGCGTTCGTTTTGACCTCTAATATCCTCTAATGTCCTGTATATGTCTTTGCTCAAGGTAACTTCAATAAATTACCAAAGCATCTCCATTGTATTCTCCTCACCGGATTATCACATGCAACTGGTACCACGACCTAATGGGATATTAGTGAGTTCAGCTGTCTACTATTGCTTGTACAGAGATTACCACTCACAACCAGTCAGAGACTTCTCTAACGTACATCTGTGGCAGAATAGTGAAGGTATTACTGCATCAGTGTGTCAAGTTCAAAGATGTTTCACTGCAAAAAAAAAATTTGCATTATCACCCATGTGTTTTAGTGAAGGGCTGGAGTTGCTGCATCAGACCATGTGGTTCAAACCTGGTCCATTACAAAACTTGCATTATCATTGTAAATTGTCAATACCAGCGTGCAATGTGGAAGGGGATAGATTTTGGACATTTAATTGCAGTTCTGTCTTTAAATTACAGAAAAAATACACTTGCAATTTTGCTAGTACAGTTTAATAATCTGTGTACCAAACCCTTGACTTCTCATTTATAGGAAACCCATGACTTTTCATTTATAGGCCTGGAAAAGTGCAAAACTAAAGACACATGGCTCATGAGGCTAATGTTTTCCCTGGCTTTCAAACGGGGCAACATTATTATTGAGGACAGATGATAAAATTGTGGACTGGATGACTTACTCCTCTCAGTGACAGCAGGATGACGTTGAGTTCACCTCTGAGTCTGACACCGTGCCTTGTGATCACAGCATTTATTCTGCTTCTCCTTGCAACCCCAGAGAAGCCTTTTAGTTTTAGTTCCAACCTTTCTGTCTTCACTGCCACTTCCTAGTGGGGTGCCTTCCTTAGAAGAGGCAACAAAACCCCACCAAATGCTATTGAAGATACTCAAGACTCTCACTGTTGATGAGTTGTGTGAGAATATTCAGCGTTTGGACTGCCAGGAGGAGAAGGTTCAGGGGTAGGCAGGAGATCCCATGCATAGCTGGTAGTGAAAGTGGCAGAGAGGGTGAGAACTATGAAGATGAATGATTTTGGACAGGACCTGGATGCCAGATCGAGGTGCTGAGGAGAAGGTAACATCAGAGGATGAGTGTGATGGCAGCAGCAATAAAGAGCCTTCCAAAAACTGCCAGGGCCAGATCCGCTTCTATTATGGTCAGCTTGGAAACTGGTAATGCCGCTGATACTGTGGGATCAGGCTCAACATGTGTCAGACCTAATCCAAGCCCTTCTGGCAGTTTCCCTCCATAGCGCTGAAAGACCAAAGCATTGCAGGATTAAATAAAGCCATGGGCGTTGAAACACAAACATAGGCACCACGGCTTTATTGAACCACATGAAGGAGGGCTGTGAGGAACTGTTATTGTAACATCCCAGAGTTATGTTACTAAATTCTTTTTCCCCGCTACAACATGTTAGGTGTATGTATATTGTCATCTGGTGTAATCTAACATTGCATTCTTAATTATATGTATTTTCTAGGCCTGTTTTATATATTATGCTGTAATTTCCATGTACACCAGCAGGTGGCAGCAGTATGTAGCAGGATCTTAGCCAGTTTAGTATATCTGGACTGGAATAGTTCATTCCAGTCTAGCCCCCCTCTTTGAGCAGAAGTGGGCTGGCCCATGTCCTGTCTCATGGGGAGGAAGGAAAGTTCTAGTTAGTGTACCAGCCACCCTGCTAGGGGAAGGCTGTGTTGGTAGGAGCTTCCAGTTATAGGGATCCCAACTCTGGAGGCAGCCTTGGCTGAGGCCAAAGATCTCCATTCCCAGTCTGAGCCCTTCAGCCAGAGCTGGTTGACAAGAAAGCAGCACCTCCAGAACTCCAGGAAGAACCATTCCCTGCGAGCAGTCCTGTGAGTACTTATCCAGAGACCCGGAGAAGCCAAATTCCTCCTCAGCTAGTCAGTCCCATATCAAGCAGAAGATAGAGCAGAAGATAGATACCTGCCAGATTCTCCAGGCATATGATAAGAAGCAGAAGATATATTGATTCCTGCCACATATTGCCAATGCCTGCTGGGACCCAAGGCTAATGCTGTGTCTTATACGGAGTTATGCTGCCACTAGTAAAGACAAGTTGAACTTTATTACAAGTTTGGATCTCATTCCTTATTACCAAAGTTCCTCAATTACTCCTACTAACAACACTCAATTTATTGCAAGTGAGCCAGGATCCAGGAGTCCAGCCGTACCAAGGTAGGAGACACCGTTGACATTACACAGAGACACTATCCCCACTCTGGCATTCCTCACCTGGTACGTGAGTTATAACATCTTAAAGGGCCCTGCAACAGTACCTGCGCAAGCTGCAATTGGCGTCACGCACTACTCATAGACTTTTATATACATATCCTGACCCACTGCATAGTTGACCACCGTACCACGGTCCTGCTCACTGCATAAGTGGCGGAGCGGATTGAATTGTGTGCCTATCCCTGTCCAACAGAACCGGATCCAATGCTGTGCTAAAACGGACCTCATCGCAAGTTTCACAGTATTGCAAGAGCTGCAGATTGTGCGGAAACCCCGAAAAGTGACTTTATTGCCTTGTTGCTATGCCAGAAAGCGCTAAACAAGCGCTCCAGCACTCAAAGAGTTAATTCACCATATTTGTAAAATGGCGCTTCTTATACATGCCCAGAAGCGGGAAAAGTCAAGAACGCCCTCTCAAGAGCGCGAAATTAGCGAATACACCACCCAGAAGCGGGAAAACTTTGTAACGCCCTCTCAAGAGCGCGAAGATGTCGAATATGCCCCCCTGGAAGCGGGAAAACGAAAGACTGGCCCCAATGAACTTTCTATTGTGAGCCGAGGAAATAAAGACTCCTCCCTCTGGGCTCCACCCACAACTATGGCACTCTTCTCGATCAAAGCAACAGAGAAGATGGCGTATCCACGTCCCAAGTGGAATCAAATGTCGATTGGTGGGGAGCCAGTGTATAAGGAGTACCCGCTGGAGATCCAGGTCTCTCAATTACTACAGAGACGCGGTCCCTCTATCTTCGGTACCAGCCCGGAGGCGGTGGATCCCTCCGCGGCAAAGAGCCTGTGCCGCTTACCTTGGCCAGCGCCCCTGATGTTCCGGAGAAGGCCGCGGTCGATATCCCGATCCCTGCGGAGAAGAAACAGTACTTAATCGAGTTCCCGGAGACTGTATATCCCTTCGCCAAGTCAAGTGCCAGTGCGGAAGACGACGCACCAGTCAAGATGGGCGCTGACGTCGTACCTGCTCCCGCGGAGGACACCGCTGACGTCGCCGCGCCAGCCATGGATGAGCCTGCACCACAGACGGCACCTGAAGTCTGTGATGACAACCAGGAGGTACTGGAACCGGCCGCCCGGCCACAACTACAGGAAGTTGCTGCCGCGCTCCCTGAGGCCCCCGGCCCGGTCCGCATCTGCCCCTGCACCACTTCCTGCGACCCCAGCAACCACCACCAGGTCTAGGCCTGCTTCGCTGCAGTCACCTACTGGTGCGGCGGAGGCGGCTGCCGTTTCCACTCCGCCGCCCAGGTTTACTCCCAGCCAGCCAGGGAGCCTGAACCCTGAGGTGCCCCAAGAAATCACCGCTTTTGCCCAGACGGCCTGGGAATACAAGTCCGCCGTCGAGGAGTGGGTGAAGCAGGTGGTGGATGACCCTTAGCCAGGGGACCCCAAATTAACCAGGAGGACCGGAACCGTCCTGTGGTTCTCGGTAGAACGGGGAGTTGGCTTCTTGCAGGACAACTATTCAGGAACAGAGGTGTTCGTGGGCCGTCACTCGGTAAAGCGACACTACCTGCCACAGGCCCGTCATAATCTATATGTGGGGGATCAAGTGGAATACACCCCCATGCGTTCAGTACAGGGCCCCTTTGCTGCTGGCGTAACCCTACTGGACAAGCCTCTCACCCCTGTCGTCACCCCAGAGACCTGGCAGGAGGAACCGGGCTTTGCGGGCAAGACCAGATGTCTGCAAGAGACTCCTGATGGCAGGCTACGTTTTAGGGAGCAACCCCAGCCAGAGCCTGCACCTCTCATCCCTGACCTGGCCGCACCACCAACCCTGAGGGTAGGACAGATTAATAACTCGGTCCTAACCTTTAATCCCAGAGTGCAGCCATACATTCTGCCATGGAAGCAGCCTCAGGCCCCTGCTGTGTCCCTGCCTGAGCCCCTTCAGCCAGAGGTTCTGAGCCCCTCTGTACCGGCTGGGGATTCCGGGCTCCAACAGGTTACAGCCGCATTCTCTAGGCTGTCAGCACAGCCACTTCAGCCACCCACCACTAGAGGGCAGTGGTGCACCACAACCGCCGCTACTATGAGTTACCACCAGAGGCAGGAGCGCCCTCTTATGTGCTTCAGTAGCTCGAGTAGTGAGGAGGACATGGATGCCCTCCTCTAAAGTGTGTCCGTTCTACAACCAAAATGACATTTGGGAGCCACGTCGTGGACTGATTCCTGACGGGTGAGGACCTGTTGGCATTGTGTGTTTTAACGTTTTTTTATGTTTCAGGTTGCCTGGTTAGTCCTCACCCTGATGGTCATGCTCAGTTAGGACTCCCCCGAACAGCACTTAACCCGTCATGTCCAAGTTCATTGTTTTATCCCCTTTCTCAGGTTACTTGATAGCCTTATGCTCTTAAACATTTAAACCCTTTGGATTACAATTCACTTTTATCTCCGTGGATTACAATTGACTTTCATCAGTTTCCAGAGGATTCTACAACTTTAAGTACTTCCAGGAAAAAGGACTCACGTTATTGTTGAGCCTATCCTTGCACTAATAATTTGCACTATTTTATAAAAATGTTTATAAAAGCTTGCACCCAAGGAAAAGACTCAAACGATACCTGAGCTCTTTGTGATGTCCTATTTAATATTTTTGCACTAGTACCAGTTTACAAGTTATGTAACGTTTAAGATAACATGCCCATTGTGTGTATTATCCTTCTAGGTGCCACACTTTTCACAATTCTGCACTACACTACTTTCACGGTTTATTGCTCGGTCATACAACTTACCACCCAAATTAATTTTGCTTCCTTTTCTTCTCACTAATAGAGCTTTCATTTGGTGATATTTCATTGCTGCTGACATTTTTACTTTTTTTGTTATTAATCAAAATTTAACGAAATTTTTGCAAAAAAATGACATTTTTCACTTTTAGTTGTAAATTTATATTTTTTTTAAATACATTTCTATATAAATCTTTCTCTAAATTTATTGTTCTACATGTCTGATAAAAAAAAAATGTTTGGGTAAAAAAAAAAATGGTTTGGGTAAAAGTTATAGCGTTTACAAACTATGGTACAAAAATGTGAATTTCCGCATTTTGAAGCAACTCTGACTTTCTGAGCACCTGTCATGTTTCCGGAGGTTCTACAATGGCCAGACTGTACAAACACCCCACAAATGACCCCATTTCGGAAAGTAGACACCCTAAGGTATTCACTGATGGGCATAGTGAGTTCATAGAACTTTTTATTTTTTGTCACAAGTTAGCGGAAAATGACGATTTTTTTAATTTATTTTTTTCCTTACAAAGTCTCATATTCCACTAACTTGTGATAAAAAATTAAAACTTCCATGAACTCACTATGCCCATCACGAAATACCTTGGGGTGTCTTCTTTCCAAAATGGGGTCACTTGTGGGGTAGTTATACTGCCTTGGCATTTTAGGGGCCCTAATGCGTGAGAAGAAGTCTGGAATCCAAATGTGTAAAAAATGCCCTGTGAAATCCTAGGGCATTTGTGGTGTATTTTTACATATACCCATGCTGGGTGAGAGAAATATCTCTCTAAAAGTCAACTTTTCCAATTTTTTTTATACAAAGTTGTCATTATAGAGAGATATTTCTCTCACCCAGCATGGGTATGTGCTCACCCATATTTCAATACACCCCAAAACACATTGCCCAACTTCTCCTGAGTACAGCGATACCACATGTGTGACACTTTTTTGCAGCCTAGGTGCGCAGAGGGGCCCAAATTCCAATGAGTATCTTTTAGGAGGGCATTTGGATTCCAGACTTCTTCTCATGCTTTTATTTTTTGTCACAAGTTAGGCTACTTTCACACTTGCGTTCAGAGAGGATCCATCTGGTGTCTGCACAGACGGATCCTCTCCTATAATGCAGATGTTTGGATCCGTTCAGAACGGATCCGTCTGCATTATAGTTTAGAAAAAATTCTAAGTGTGAAAGTAGTTCAGACGGCTCCGTCCAGACTTTACATTGAAAGTCAATGGGGACGGATCCGTTTGAAAATTGAGCCATATTGTGTCATCTTCAAAAGGATCCGTCCCCATTGACTTACATTGTAAGTCTGGATGGATCCGTTTGCCTCCGCGCGGCCAGGCGGACACCCGAACGCTGCAAGCAGCGTTCGGGTGTCCGCTTGCTGAGCGGAGTGGAGGCTGAACGCTGCCAGACTGATGCATTCTGAGCGCATCCGCATCCACTCAGAATGCATTGGGGCAGTACGGATGCGTTCGGGGCCCGCTTGTGATCCCCTTCAAACGGAGCTCACAAGCGGAGCCCCGAACGCTAGTGTGAAAGTAGCCTTAGTGGAATATGAGACTTTGTAAGAAAAAAAATAAAAAAAATATCAATTTCCGCTAACCTGTGCCAAAAAAATGTCTGAATGGAGCCTTACAGGGTGGTGATCAATGACAGGGGGGTGATCAGGGAGTCTATATGGGGTGATTACCACCCTGTCATTGATCACCCCCCTGTCATTGATCACCCCCCTGTAAGGCTCCATTCAGAGGTCCGTATGTGTTTTGCGGATCCACAGATCCATGGATCGGATCCGCAAAACACATACAGACGTCTGAATGGAGCCTTACAGGGATGTGATCAATGACAGGGGGGTGAACAGGGAGTCTATATGGGGTGATCAACCCCCTGTCATTGATCACCCCCCTGTAAGGCTCCATTCAGACGTCCGTATGTGTTTTGCGAATCCGATCCATGGATCCGTGGATCCGCAAAACACATACGGACCTCTGAATGGAGCCTTACAGGGGGGTGATCAATGACAGGGGGGTGATCAGGGAGTCTATATGGGGTGATCACAACCCTGTCATTGATCACCCCCCTGTCATTGATCACCCCCCTGTAAGGCTCCATTCAGAGGTCCGTATGTGTTTTGCGGATCCACGGATCCATGGATCGGATCCGCAAAACACATACGGATGTCTGAATGGAGCCTTACAGGGGGGTGATCAATGACAGGGGGGTGATCAGGGAATCTATATGGGGTGATCAACCCCCTGTCATTGATCACCCCCCTGTAAGGCTCCATTCAGACGTCCGTATGTGTTTTGCGGATCCGATCCATGGATCCGTGGATCCGCAAAACACACACGGACCTCTGAATGGAGCCTTACAGGGGGTGATCAATGACAGGGGGGTGATCAGGGAGTCTATATGGGGTGATCACCACCCTGTCATTGATCACCCCCCTGTAAGGCTCCATTCAGACGTCCGTATGTGTTTTGCGGATCCGATCCATGGATCCGTGGATCCGCAAAACACATATGGACCTCTGAATGGAGCCTTACAGGGGGGTGATCAATGACAGGGGGTGATCAGGGAGTCTGAATGGAGCCTTACAGGGATGTGATCAATGACAGGGGGGTGAACAGGGAGTCTATATGGGGTGATCAACCCCCTGTCATTGATCACCCCCCTGTAAGGCTTCATTCAGACGTCCGTATGTGTTTTGCGGATCCGCGGATCCATGGATCGGATCCGCAAAACACATACGGACATCTGAATGGAGCCTTACAGGGGGGTGATCAATACCAGGGGGGTGATCAATGACAGGGGGGTGATCAGGGAGTCTAATATGGGGTGATCAGGGGTTAATAAGCGGTTAATAAGTGAAGGGGGGGGTGTAGTGTAGTGGTGTTTGGTGCTACTTATTACAGAGCAAAAGAGCAAAAGGGACCACCAGAGGACCAGGTAGCAGGTATATTAGATGCTGTTATCAAAACAGCATCTAATATACCTTTTAGGGGTTAAAAAAATCGCATCTGCAGCCTGCCAGCGAACGATCGCCGCTGGTAGGCTGTAGATCAGCTAGTTTACCTCCGGTTCCTGTGAACGCGCGCGCCTGTGTGCACACGTTCACAGGAAATCTCGCGTCTCGCGAGAGTATGCGCCGGCGCGTCCTGGAGGAATAACAGGGCCGCCGCAAAGACGCAATCCTGCGTACGGCGGTCCTGTAGTGGTTAACAAAAATGTAGCAACTTACTTAAGTGTGCCTTAACTTAACAGCTCTTGTTCTCTCCCCCCTTTATACGGACTGTCTTCATACGGACGCTGAATACTAATGGCCTACACCCGGTGATGTATACCCATAGGTACCCAGGGTAGGACCAAGTGGTAAGTCCAAGCGGATCCAGTAGTTACTACTCAGGTACCCCTTCTGCTTCGGGAATCGTTAGAAGCCCATGGCTGCTCCTTCCCGCTTGTTTAATGTTCAGGATTGTTCCCGTCCTGAGGTGTCTCATTTCCAGGAGATCCATGGGACCGTACTGCCCTCCTCCTGTGACTTGCCAGAAGTATACGGAGACGATAAATACCTCCCCTTCTGAGCCTTTTGCCTAAGGTAAGACGCCTCAAGCCTTAGAGCCATATTCTAGCTACCCCACAGTCATCATAGTGATCGTGCTACAAGCCAAATTTCTTCAGGCTATGGTGCAGGAAAGGGAATTCAGGATAAAGCCACCCTTTCATTTGCGGGCATTCCATTACACAATGATGGGACTACAGAGTAAAGACACCCCCATGCTTTCTTTGATGTTTGATGGCCATAATAACATACAAAGTCAGTCAGTAAAGGTTTTGCTTTGTGCAGTATTTAGGTTACCTGGCTATACCAAGAGAAGGAAACTGTGTGTTGGACACCTTAATCTAGCGGGCAGGAACCTGGGAAAAGCCGTTTCATGTTTTGTCTATGTATGTCTATATATGTAATTCACGCAGCACTTTGTATTTTATTGGGTACCCAGAGCTGGGTTCTTTCTCACCCTCCTAAGCACAAGCCGAGGACGGCTTACCTTAAAGTAAAGGGGAATGTAACATCCCAGAGTTATGTTACTAAATTCTTTCTCCCCGCTACAACATGTTAGGTGTATGTGTATTGTCATCTGGTGTAATCTAACATTGCATTCTTAATTATATGTATTTTCTAGGCCTGTTTTATATATTATGCTGTAATTTCCATGTACACCAGCAGGTGGCAGCAGTATGTAGCAGGATCTTAGCCAGTTTAGTATATCTGGACTGGAATAGTTCATTCCAGTCTAGCCCCCCTCTTTGAGCAGAAGTGGGCTGGCCCATGTCCTGTCTCATGGGGAGGAAGGAAAGTTCTAGTTAGTGTACCAGTCCCCTTGCTAGGGGAAGGCTGTGTTGGTAGGAGCTCCCAGTTATAGGGATCCCAACCCTGGAGCTAGCCTCGGCTGAGGCCAAAGATCTCCATTCCCAGTCTGAGCCCTTCAGCCAGAGCTGGTTGACAAGGAAGCAGCACCTCCAGAACTCCAGAACTCCAGGAAGAACCATTCCCTGCGAGCAGTCCTGTGAGTACTTATCCAGAGACCCGGAGAAGCCAAATTCCTCCTCAGCTAGTCAGTCCCATATCAAGCAGAAGATAGAGCAGAAGATAGATACCTGCCAAATTCTCCAGGCATATGATAAGAAGCAGAAGATATATTGATTCCTGCCACATATTGCCAATGCCTGCTGGGACCCAAGGCTAATGCTGTGTCTTATACGGAGTTATGCTGCCACCAGTAAAGACAAGTTGAACTTTATTACAAGTCTGGATCTCATTCCTTATTACCAAAGTTCCTCAATTACTCCTACTAACAACACTCAATTTATTGCAAGTGAGCCAGGATCCAGGAGTCCAGCCGTACCAAGGTAGGAGACACCGTTGACATTACACAGAGACACTATCCCCACTCTGGCATTCCTTACCTGGTACGTGAGTTATAACATCTTAAAGGGCCCTGCAACAGTACCTGCGCAAGCTGCAATTGGTGTCACAATCTACTCATAGACTTTTATATACATATCCTGACCCACTGTCACGACTGTATGTGAGCAACAAGAGCATAAATAGAGCTACTGACCGGACCCAAACTAGGGAGGCTAAAGGGTGACCCCTGTCAGACCCTCAAAGCTCTCCCTATGCTGCTAAAGCACATGCCCGGATCCAAATGGTGGAACGAGGCATGCCCACGTACCTAAGACTGATGACCACTGTAACCGTGGTCGCCTCAGATCCAGTCAGAAAATAAACAGATACACTACAATGTCTGCACACTTAGCTGAAGGAGCTGCAGCAGCAGCAGAGAAGACGGATCCAAAGACAGCTGGCAATATCCGGAGTACTTGCTGCAGCAGAACACAGGTCCGGTGAAATGATAGCTTACAAGTGAAGATACTCAAGCAAGAGCTACAACTCAAATGAGAAATATAATCCACACCCTACAAAAGGAGGAGGGGTGATTTAAAGGCAGGGAAATCAAACGTAGGAGGAACAGCTGGGAGGAAGGAAACAGAAAGTAAAAACCTCATCACAGGGGCAGAGAAACAGAGCAGTGAGAACTCCTCCAAGCTCTAGTAGTGACATCATCACAGGGGTGGAGAAACAGAGCTGTGAGAACGTCTCAAAGCTCTGGTAGTGACACCCACTGCATAGTTGACCACCGTACCACGGTCCTGCTCACTGAATTATGACAAGAGAATCTGGAAATATTGAGGCGAAAACCCTGAGAGGAGACTCATCAAGGAGAACGGCTTCTAGCGAGAAGACTGAGACCAGGGTTAGAGACAGCACAGCTACAGGAGAGCGGCTGAGTGGCTGGGACTGTTACCACTGAAGCTGATGGGAGACCTGTGTTGGTGGTTTGTAGAAATCTGCACAGACTGATATTGTGTCACTGTACAACCGAAACTTATATATTTCATTATTGAAGTGAAGTAAAATCTTCCACATGCCTGGTTCCTATGCTCATACACTACACTGGTTGTTCCACCTTTACATATGGGTATACATAGACAATTAATCAAATGCTGGTGTTGTATTACAGCTCAGTGTTACTAATGGGGCTGAACTGCAATATGCACAGTCATGGCGCAGTTTATGCATAACTCATTTAAAGTGCTATGGCTGTTTGAAGGACGGCAGAAGGTTTGGAGCTCAAGAAGCTCCCACCCCTGTAAATGTATATGATGCATATATGGACCACAAACAATTAGGAAAACTCTGTAATATACTTACTGAAAAATTCCTTTCTGCTCCTACGTGCCACAGTATAATGACTTGGTAACAGTGACATGGCATCCTCTTGTCATCACACACGGCAGCATTGTCCAATAGCTGTGTGCATGGTGGCATTGGCTGCAGTAGGCTGTGGAGGTGACAGTATGGGTCCTCTCTTCCTTTCTTTCTTATACAGTACTCCTGATCTGCAGTAGATTGGGGGTAATTTATCTGGATAGGTCTCCATCTGAATTTTGGGGCAAAATCTGAATGTCATTGGTAATGTGTTATTAGTGATGTTTTATGTAGTGGTTTATTATTCTTATTGGATTTGTTTGACTTTTGGCTTCAAATGTTCACACAAGTGTGTGACCTAAAGAAAATGTAAGGTGTGAAAGGTAAAATATGTTTCCTTCTGTTTGACTTTGAAAATTTTATAATAATCCACTATTCGCAGAACATTTTTATTATTTCAAAGTTATATAAAAAAAAAAGGAATAAAATGTTAAGTAATTTGAGTAGTTCCTCAGACCTGGAAGAAAGCACTTTGTACCCAAATATTAAGCACAGTAACGTTACAAAGTCTCAATCCCTTGTGCTCATTATTATACCGTATTTTGGACTTGAAATTCCTCTGTGACTTATTCTAATAATCATATTGAACATCTACAGACACAAAAGGAAAAGGCAATTTTTCAAATGGTTTCCAATTGATTAGCTAGGTCCTGGCCTGCATCCAGCTCCCATGAAATGACACAATAGGTGTAATTGCCGATTTACCTTTTAAAATCAGATGACTATAAATATTTATAAATGTATGTGTGCTCTTAAATTGTACTGTTACTATGGCAACCACAAAACTGAGGAGGTGGTTCGCTTGCTTTGTATTGTGTGGTCTCACTCGTTTCTCCCCTGGTTTTCTTCTCTGGAGAGAAGAGCCTAGGGCTCGGTCCTTTAAATAAGGTATTTCAATGTACTTTATTAAAGAATAATGTTCTAATCTGGTTTAATGCAAGTTGAATTTATGAGCTGTGTATGTGAAAATACACTGGAAAACAAGCTGCATGATTTGGTTAAATTGAGAACAACTTAATGGAGGAAATTGTTCTGCACACGACCAATCAAGAATATATACAACATCAACTAATCCTACATAATGAAGGAAATATACATAAGAAGACAAGGTAACATTTCTAAAAATGAATGCAGTATTTATGCCCCATATTTTTAAAGCAATAGGCAGGCAAAATTTGCACATATTCAAAGGTAACTCAACAACAAGAAAAGAGTATATAATTCCTTGAATAAAAATAAATATTTATTGAAATTCATTAAAAAAGGTGTACAAGACACAAATACAGACTGTTTATATAATGTGAAAATCCAAAGTTATCCACATCTATGACACCCAATGGCTATGCAATAAAGACTATGAACACCATAAGTTAATATCATGAAGACATACTATGTGCCTGACTATATGGTGCAGTGGGGTGGAAATCGCAACTAAGTTAAACCGCACTGATGTCTATCAATGTTACTATAGATGATAAAGTGGCTGGTGCATATAGAAGAACCTCTTGTGAAGTTCGTCCCTACCTATGTTAGGCGGGTGTTATAGATGGGGGTGCCGCTTCTCGACGCGCGTTTCGTCGCCTGTGACTTCCTCAGGAGCAGTGGTTTTCATAGTCTTTATTGCACAGCCATTAGGTGTCATCGATGTGGATAACTTTGGATTTTCACATTATATAAACAGTCTGTATTTGTGTCTTGTACACCTTTTTTAATGAATTTCAATAAATATTTATTTTTATTCAAGGAATTATATACTCTTTTCTTGTTGTTGTTGAGTTGTATCGTGGAGTATTCCGGTAATGTTAGAACTGTCTAACTATAGACCTTGTTGTGTAATAACATATTCAAAGGTGTTGATAGCTAAAGGGTTCTCTTTCTTGGGAGATACCATTTTGCATATTTGTTTCCCCCATGGAGCATTGCCAATAAGTCTCCATAGCATGGAGCACTACTAAAAAGGCTCCATACAGGGCTGGTCTATTTAAGGAGAGTCAGCACCCTGCCTAAGCTGCATTCAAGGCATCGCACTGAGCCAGCCAGAGTCCTTCTGTGTATTGATGAGGGGCAAGCACCCCAAAACATCTGTCTGTGGATGGATATGTGGCCTGGCTATTTTCCTTTGTCATGTTCCAAGGCTTGTTAAAAAGTCAGACTTTGACTTACAGGGAACCACTTCCAGAAGGTGGTGCTAGCAAGGTGGTTCTCTTTCCCTGGGAGATACGCATCCATTCAGAATGCATTGGGGCTAAACTGATCCGTTTGGGGCCGCTTGTGAGAGCCTTGAAACGGATCTCACAGGCGGACCCAGAAACGCCAGTGTGAAAGTAGCCTTAGTTATGTGCCCCCCGTACTCTGTGCTGGAAGCAGGAGGCCATCTTCTTCCTTCCATCCGTTTTTAGGGACCAAGGGTGATGTCACATTTCAGAAGACTCAATACTTTCTGCAGAAATCAAATATGCTTAACCATAGGAGGCAGAAGCAACAGTGACATCTACAGGTTATCCCCAGGCTCCTCACAGTCACATCTACGTCAGTGCAGCCTCACTACACAGTGTAAGTGTTATTTGGACTGGACACTGAAGATTTTTAATTTCAAAACCAGTTGTTATCACTTTAATTTTGCAGCAATTTTGTAGACCAAATTGTTGTATACTTTATTTTTCCTAAAGAATTAACTGCCATAAAAGCGCCTGTTGCATCTTTACAGAACAAAAACTTCAAGCATACCTTTACAGGTTGCTCTTCACTTGTTCCAGCTCTTTTTTTTCCCTTCTAACTCCCTTCTCTGCTTTGGCACCTAATACTAGTGGGTGGTTTGTCAGGTGGAAGCAACCAACGACCAGAGAATTACCTAGTATTGAGCACTGAAAACTAACAGTGCTGATTGTGTGCAAATAGAGAGTTCGATGAAAAAGAGGATGGGGTGGGGTGGGGTGTGGGTGCTTGAACTAGTAAACAGCTGGATGTAAAGGTATGCATCAAGCTTTAGTTCTGTGAGGATTAGACAGATCCTATTTAATGAATTATAGTTTCAAAAATTTTTAACGAATCTGATGAATGAATTGTAATCAATTATAAAATCCTGGCTCATAGATTGTAAGCTCTTTGAAGCAGGCCCTCATTCCTCTTGCTTTAAAGGTGTTGTCTGGGTTCAGATCTGAAACCAGACATACCCATATTTTCACCCAGACAGACCCTTTGATGTTGGCATCGGAGCATGTCATGGATTGCGCAGGGCAAGGGCTTTTTTATTTACAATAATACGCTGCTGGGAGAAAGCTTCCACCCAGCAGTGTGTTCGGTGACGTCACCAGCTCTGATCGGCTGGCTTTACCACTGCCCTAGCCCATCACTGCTGGGTGGAAGCCTCCTCCTAGCAGCCCTAAGGAGAGCCCGGTTAGTCACCAGACCTCCTGAAAATGCCTTTGCCCTACATTATTCAGCGCAGGGCAAAGGAGAGCATCAGAGCATGAAAATCTAGCAACCCATGTCCTCAGCTCTATACACAAAATCCCAGTGACAGGTTCCCTTTAAGGTATTTCGGTGTAAACTGTAATTCTTTATAACAGGCTGTTTTATTTGTTTATATATTGTGGTAATATGAACAGTGCTGGAAGGTGTGTTGTCCCACTTCAGGTACCCCAGATGGGTGAGAGAGATAAAATCCAGAGAGTGGCAGTAGTCTCAGCAAAGCATAGTTTGCTGAGACATTTTTGTATACATTTTCTGGGCTAGATTTTACTTGGACTGGTGGATAGGCTTGGTAGAGGGAGTTGCCAGTCCACACCCTTCCAGTACGGGTTTTCCTTTCTATCTGAGGTGATCACAGGTGAGGCCTGCTGTAATCGGGATGGCAAAAAGTGCCTCAGAGTAGGTCAGTCTAGGAAGAGTCTGTGTGCAGCAGAGGCCTGGGAAGGCTCTGTACAAGTGGGCTCAGCCGAGCTGGCTGAGGGGCCATGGGGCTAGGTGTTAGCCTGAACTTTGGGGGACTCCACGAGGTCTTGGAATCAACGGTCGCTAGGCCAGAGTCAGGAGGACTTCTGGGCCACAATCCCCCAAAAGGTACTGGACTTTGTTACAGTCTGGAAGTGCTGGATTGTTAGACTGGGAAAAGCCGCATGTTCTTCCCGTGTGTGAACGGGGCTTTCAGTGAGTCCTCATGTTTAGTTAGAGCCCAGCCGGGCAGGTGTTTTATTTGTATTGTTTGTTTTGGTTTTGCTGAGGTGCCAAATAAAAGCAATGTTTGGCCCCTAACCCTGTGGTCAATGAAGATCATTGTGAGAATGACCCCCGAATAAGAGACGATCCCTTACTATATATATATAGCAAACAAAAAATTCCACAGCAGCACTAGTCCAATAGCATGGGTGCAAGAGCCTCCCAGCCGCAGGCTCAACGGCTAATGAATAGATATATATTCAAAAGATGAGGCAGCACTCCAAAGGTAAAGTGAAAAACGATGGACCCTTTATTGACCCCTCTGCAATGTTTCAACCACTCAATGCAGTCTTTATCAAGCATAAAAAATGGTGTCTCACAGGGGTATACAGTATATACCCAGAATACATAGCAGAAAATTAAGTGACAATCAATTAATAAATAATACAATCATATCAATAAGTGTTAAAATACATAAGTTACAGTTATACAGTGATCTGTGTAGCATCAATACAGTCTCCATGATTATATTCTAATGTGCAAATTAGCAATATTCATAATTCATACAAACTTTATAATGTGTAAATTGAACACAGTGAAACAGTGTTACATCACCTGTGCATAATAAGTGTCAGCAATAGCTGTAATTAATAAAAAACAACTCACATAGCGGGGACAGACATGCGGCGCCAAAATCCGCGTCCTCTAAGTTAGACTGCGCATGTCCAGAAGCCTAGCAACCGCAACTCAAGCAAACGGAGCCAGGTGACTCCACCAGAGTCAAATGATCAATCACATGATCATCCACATGACTCGTGTAGCCATTGCGAGACTACGCCGAGAGGAGCGCTTGGAAATGCCACGCCAGCAGGGAGGGGGAAGCGCACACAGGCCAACAACACCAGTGGAACTGGTGTCGCTGCCCCAGCAACAACCGGCCGCCCACCGCAGGCAAAGCGCACACAAACTAGACAAAGGGCAACGCAGTCACAACTATAGAGAGATGGGGAAACAGAAGGCACAAGAGAATGATCAAAAGACCAATTGATAGAGATAACAAAATGTCTACATTTTGTAGGTAAAGACATCCATCTAACCGCTGTACTCAGGATATATATACGGGAGCGGTCATGGTACCTTTTATGTTAAAGAACACAAGTGGAGAGAAACCCCTATGAAGTAAATACCCAACATCTTATGGGTAAATAGAGGGGGCCCAGTAGTTATATCATTTTCATGATCATCAACACGGGCCTATATCGGGATAGAGGCCCAGGACACGTCCATGTCCAAAGCTTTCTAACCCAAGATCACCCCCAAACCCCATAAACAGGTAAATTAGGACCACCACTCATTTATCAAATCCATATACAAGCGGCCAGAATAATTAATAATAAACATAAAATTATTGTGCCCTATGAATCGCCCTCCTCCCAAGATCCATATGAAAATTGACTCAGGATCCCGCGTCCGCCATCTGTCCAGACCGCTGCGAAAGCATTGCTTTATAAGATCTAAAAGGGAAGAAGAAAAGAAAGAAAAATAAATATAAATATATTCATCAAAATTATATTTAAAATTAGTGACACCATTTGTGTTCACATAACCAGAGCAGAAATAACAAAGAACCTCCAGGCTGATGAGAAGCCCACATCTACATCACACTCCATTTAAACTCAACATTAAGACCAAATGGTCTCAGAGTGTGTAGGCGATGGATCCAACGTAGCTCTCTCTGTTTGAGAGCCAATGTCCAATCACCTCCCCTCCTTGACAAATTGATCTGATCCAAAATCATGAATTTCAGGTCCTTCTCATTATGCCCCGACTCCACAAAATGTTTCAGAACTGGCAAATATTTTCTTTTACATCTAATAGTGAAAAGATGGTTGTTTAAACGTGTCTTCATGTCACATGTGGTCTCCCCAACATATAGGAGACCACATGGACAAGAAAGCACATAAACAACATATGCACGCATGTCAGGAATTGTTGAATGTCATAATGGGTCCCTGATGTGGGATGAATAAATCTGTTACCCTTGATCATAAATGAACAATTTACACAATTCAAACAGGGGTAACATCCCCTTCTGCGAGACCCAATGTAAGTTTGTACAAAACCTTAGTCGGAATGTCAGCCCGAACCAATTTGTCACGCAAATTGGTAGGGCGCCTATAGGATAAAAGAGGGGGTACAGTAAAAGCTTCAATATGTGGCAGTGTACTCTTCAGAATAGACCAATGTTTGCAAATGATCTTGGCAACCATTCCACTTTGTTCAGAATACGTAGATATAAACGGAATCTGTACCGCTTTATTGAATATGGTATCAGTTATAATCTGCTGTGGATACCTATTTTTTATTTATGGATTGTTTTTTCCTGCAGTTACGAGGGACCGCCATGGGGTCAAATGTGGTGCCCACTTGCGCTAATGTCTTCATGGCGGCCATCGAGGAGGACCTTGTCTATGTATCCCACCACTTCAGTCATGTACTGGGGTGGTGGCAGTACATAGACGATGTCTTCCTTATCTGGCATTGTGACTCCTCATCCTTGGAGTTATTTCACACTTTTTTGAACCAGATGGATCCCGACATCTTATTTACTCTGACACATTCTGACACCCAAGTTCAATTCTTGGATACCATGGTTAGGCCTCTTTCACACTTGCGTTGTCCGGATCCGTCGTGTACTCCATTTGCCGGAAGTGCCCGCCGGATCCGTAACACCGCAAGTGAACTGAAAGCATTTGAAGACTGATCCGTCTTCAAAATGCGTTCAGTGTTACTATGGCACCCAGGACGCTATTAAAGTCCTGGTTGCCATAGTAGTAGTGGGGAGCGGGGGAGCAGTATACTTACCGTCCGTGCGGCTCCTGGGGAGCTCCAGAATGACGTCAGGGCGCCCCATGCGCATGACGTGATCCTGATCAGGATTCTTCCGGCATAGAGCCCCGACGATGGAATTCTATGCCGGAACAGAACAACGCAAGTGTGAAAGAGCCCTTACTGTGGTTGGTGACAAATTATCTGCATTACAATAGCTGTCACCCTAGATCTACTATTGATTCATTACCATATAGCCAGCTGCTTAGAGTTAAAAGGATAGTACAGGATCCTGAGATATTACCTACTCGTTATGCTCAGATGCTGCGTAAATTTCGACAGAGAGGATATCCCTCTCGGGTGATCCACAAGCATTTGGACAAGGTTAGGTATCCACCGCAGATTAGAACTGATACCATATCGAATAAACCGGTACAGATTCTGTTTATATCTACGTATTCTGAACAAAGTGGAATGGTTGCCAAGATCATTCACAAACATTGGTCTATTCTGAAGAGTAATCTGCCACATATTGAAGCTTTCACTTCTATCCTATAGGCGCCCTACTAAATTGGTTCGGGCTGACATTCCGACTAAGGGTTTTGTACAAACTTACATTGGGTCTCGCAGAAGGGGATGTTACCCCTGTTTGAATTGCGTAAATTGTTCATTTATGATCAAGGGTGACAGATTTATTCATCCCACACAGGGGCGTAGCTAGAAATGCATGGGCCCCATAGCAAAAAAAATTATGGGCCCCCCCCCATGCCATCCACAGATCCCACTCCCCTAAACAGTGCCATCCACAGATCCCCCCTCCCCTAAACAGTGCCATCCACAGATCCCCCCTCCCCTAAACAGTGCCATCCACAGATCCCCCCTCCCCTAAACAGTGCAATCCACAGATCCCCCCCTCATAACAGTGCCTTTCACAGATCTCCCCCCTAAACAGTGCCATCCACAGATCTCCCCCCTAAACAGTGCCATCCACAGATCTCCCCCTAAACAGTGCCATCCACAGATCTCCCCCCTAAACAGTGCCATCCACAGATCCCCCCTAAACTGTGCCATCCACAGATCCCCCCCTAAACAGTGCCATCCACAGATCCCCCCTAAACAGTGCCATCCACAGATCCCCCTCCCCGACGCTCACAGCAGTATATTTATAAACTAATCAGTAACTACTTTAACTTTAATCATTGCTCATTGCTGATCTCTTTACTTGGATTATTTGTATATCTTACTCTGTCTTAGCTCCGGTAATAGCAGGCAGTGCGGGGGGCGGCGCTCACTCACTGACGTCACGCGCCTGCTCCTCCCACTAGGCGGCGCAGGCGCGTGACTTCAGTGAGTGAGCGCCGCCCCCCGCATTGCATGCTATTACCGGAGCTAAGACAGAGTAAGATATACAAATAATCCAAGTAAAGAGATCAGCAATGAGCAATGATTAAAGTTAAAGTAGTTACTGATTAGTTTATAAATATACTGCTGTGAGCGGCGTGGCCCTGTATATTCTAACCCTGTCACCATGGGAACGCCAGGGGGTTAGAATATACCATCGGATCTTCTGAGTTACTCAGTGGCCTGGCTGGAGCCTCCCCAGCCACTGTGTCGGCCCGGCCCTGCGTGCGCCCTGCTCCAGTCCTGACTCATCCCCAGCCAGGCCCGAGCCGCGAACCGCCCGCGCCCCGCCCCGCCCACTACACTAGTCTAGTGTAGTGGGCGGGCGGTCCGCGGCTCGGGCCTGGCTGCCTGTGTGTAGTGTGTATGTAAATAAATAAAAAAATCATAAAAAAAATAATAATCAAAAGAAGGTGGCCCGGACGGGCCCCCAGTGGTGTAGGGCCCCATAGCCACTGCTATGCTTGCTATGGCGATCCCTACGCCACTGATCCCACATCAGGGACCCATTATGACATTCGACAATTCCTGACATGCGATAGTGCATATGTTGTTTATGTGATTTCTTGTCCATGTGGTCTCCTATATGTTGGGGAGACCATATGTGACATGAAGACACGTTTAAACAACCATCGTTTCACTATTAGATGTAAAAGAAAATATTTGCCAGTTCTGAAACATTTTGTGGAGGCGGGGCATAAGGAGAAGGACCTGAAATTCATGATTTTGGATCAGATCAATTTGTTAAGGAGGGGAGGTGATTGGACATTGGCTCCCAAACAGAGAGAGCTACGTTGGATCCATCGCCTACACACTCTGAGACCATTTGGTCTTAATGTTGAGTTTAAATGGAGTGTGATGTAGATGTGGGCTTCTCATCAGCCTGGCGGTTCTTTGTTATTTCTGCTCTGGTTATGTGAACACAAATGGTGTCACTAATTTTAAATATAATTTTGATGAATATATTTATTTTTCTTTTTTTTCTTCTTCCCTTTTAGATCTTATAAAAATATAAAGCAATGCTTTCGCAGCGGTCTGGACAGATGGCGGACGCGGGATCCTGGGTCAATTTACATATGGATCTTGGCAGGAGGGGGATTCATAGGGCACAATAATTTTATGTTTATTATTAATTATTCTGGCCGCTTGTATATGGATTTCATAAGTAAGTGGTGGTCCTAATTTACCTGTTTATGGGGTTTGGGGGTGATCTTGGGTTAAAAGGCTTTGGACATGGACGTGTCCTGGGCCTCTATCCCGTTATAGGCCTGTGGTGATGATCATGAAAATGATATAACTTCTGGGCCCCCTCTATTTACCCATAAGATGTTGGGTATTTACTTTATAGGGGTTTCTCTCCACTTGTGTTCTTTAACATAAAAGGTACCATGATCGCTCCCGTATATATATCCTGAGTACAGCGGTTAGATGGATGTCTTTACCTACAAAATTTAGACATTTTGTTATCTCTATCGATTGGTCTTTTGATCATTCTCTTGTGCCTTCTGTTTCCCCATCTCTCTATAGTTGTGACTGCGTTGCCCTTTGTCTAGTTTGTGTGCGCTTTGCCTGCGGTGGGCGGCCGGTTGTTGCTGGAGCAACTACACCAGTTCCACTGGTGTTGTTGGCCTGTGTGCGCTTGCCCCTCCCCTCTGGTGTGGCGTTTCCAAGCGCTCCTCTCGGCGTAGTTTCGCGATGGCTGCACGAGTCATGTGGATGGTCATGTGATCGATCATGGGACTCTGGTGGCGTCACCTGGCTCAATTTGCTTGAGTTGCGGTTGCTAGGCTTCTGGACATGCGCAGTCTAACTTAGAGGACGCAGATTTTGGCGCCGCATGTCTGTCCCCGCTATATGAGTTGTTTTTTATTAATTACAGCTATTGCTGACACTTATTATGCACAGGTGATGTAACACTGTTTCATTGTGTTCAATTTACACATTTTAAAGTATACGTTTGTATGAATTATGAATATTGCTAATTTGCACATTAGAATATAATCATGGAGACTGTATTGATGCTACACAGATCACTGTATAACTGTATCTTATGTATTTTAACACTTATTTATATGATTGTATTATTTATTAATTGATTGTCACTTAATTTGCTGCTATGTTTTCTGGGTATATATACCCCTGTGAGACACCATTTTTTATGCTTGATAAAGACTGCATTGAGTGGTTGAAACATTGCAGAGAGGTCAATAAAGGGTCCATCGTTTTTCACTTTACCTTTGGAGTGCTGCCTCATCTTTTGAATATATATATATACAGGGCTTTTTTTCTGGCTGAACGCACCGGAACAGCGTTCCGCCACCTATTTTCCCCCGCCCCCCTTTAGTTACTGGGCCCAGCCGGCCCGCTGCTTAGCAGTGGCGTCGCCAGGGGGGGGCCAGAGGGGGCCGCGGCCCCGCCTACATCACGCTGTGCCCCCCCAACTAAAATGCCCCCCTCCCAAGTGAGCCGCCGCCGCCGGGAACAGGGAGATGAGCGCTTCCATTGCGCTCATCTCCATAGTAATCTGCCTGTTCTGCGGCGGCGCAGGGGAGGGAGAGGCGTGTCCCTTCCCCTTCCTCTGATAGGCTGCAGGCACTAGACCAGCAGCCTATCAGAGGCCGGCGTAGGCGGCGCAATGACGTCATCGGGCCGCCTGAGACATACAGCGCGGGACACAGGCCGGAAGAGGCCTGCATCGCATCGCTGACACTGAGGTAAGTATAATTTTTTTGTTTTTTATTACAATAGTGTTACTGGCACATTGGGGGGCTTATTACAATACTGGCACATGATGGGGGGGCTTAAAGGCACATGATGGGGGGGCGGGGGGCTTAATAGCACATGATGGGGGGCCTAATACTGGCACATGATGGGGGGGCTTAATACTGGCACATGATGGGGGGCTTATTACTGGCACATGATGGAGGGGCTTAATACTGGCACATGATGGGGGGGCTTATTACTGGCACGTAATGGGGGGGCTTATTACTGGCACGTAATGGGGGGGTTTATAACTGGCACCGGCACGTAATGGGGGGGCTTATTTCTGGCACGTAATGGGGGGTAATTACTGGCGCGTAATGGGGGAGGCTTATTACTGGCACGTGATGGGGGTTTATTACTGGCACGTGATGGGGGCTTATTACTGGCACGTGATGGGGAGCTCTTGTTACTGGCACGTGATGGGGGGCACTTATTACTGGCAGTGGCACGTGATTGAGGGCACTTATTACTGGCACATTATTGGTGGGCACTATAGGGGCATCTACTGAGGTCACAAAGAAGGGGTATTTTATATGGGGGGCTCTGTACAGTAGAATTTTATACTGGGACACATGGTGGGTACTATGGGGAAGGGGGGAGAGGAGTACTATGGAGTCATCTCCGGGGGGCACTAAGAAGGGGTATTTTATACTTGCAAATTATGGGGGACACTGAGGGCATCTACTGGAGCACGATATATGGGGCATTTTATACTGGTACATTATGGGGGGCACTAGGAGGAAGGGGGAGAGGAGCACTATGGGGGCATTTACTGGGGGCACTATATAGGGGTATTTTATACTGGCACATTATGGAGGACATTAGCTCAACTGGGGGCATAAGGGGGTATTTTTTTGCATTGTCACATTATAAGGAGAATTATTTCTACTGGGGGGCATTATGGTGGGCTTTATTACTCCCCCATGGTATGACCCCCCCTAGTAGCAGCACCAGCCTCTCCCTGCTCTGTGACCCCTCAGCCCCTTCTCCAAATCCTTATTATGAAATCTCTCTCATTAGGATAAAACACAACATCAGCTCCGCCGAGCCCCCGGCCAAAGTGTTGAAGTGGTGTCCGAGATCCCCAAGGGCCAAGCCAAGTAACAGTAAGTTTTCATGTGAAATATGTTTATGTTATAGACATATAGCATACACTGTGCCACACAATATACAGTATACCGCTACACTGTGCCCCACAATGTACAGTATACCTCTACACTGTGCCACACAGTATACCTCTACACTGTGCCACACAATATACAGTATTGTGTGGCGCAGTGTATCCCTGTTCTCTAAAGGGGCGGTTTTAGGGGGCGGTCCTAGGGGTGGGTAGGGGCGTGGCCAGGGGAGGGGGGGTGAGTTCCACCACCTTTTCTCTGAGAAAAGAAGCCCTGTATATATGTAGTTAAGGCTGCCGTGCAGCCTGTATTTGTGGGAGGGGCAGAGGCCACGCCCCTTGGCTATATTAACCCCCACGCAGGCAGGAGACGGGACGTGCGGCCAGGTACCTGGTACTTCCGGTTCACGTCTGGTTCCTGCACGTCCCGCTCTTTTTCGTCTCGGCTGGGTGAGTATTGGCTGCGGCGGCTCGTCTGGTGCTTCGGTCAGGTAAGCGGGGGTATCCTATGCCGGGGCAGCAGTGTGGGGACCGCACGACGGGTCGGGTCCTCACCCCGGGATCTTACCATCTATAGGGCATATCCATAAGCATACACAGACTCCCGATGCGTTCCACGGTGGAACGCATCGGCAGGTACTATTCCGCCCACCTCCGGAGCTCCACCACTCCCCGATGCGTTCCACTGTGGAACGCATCGGCTTCCGTTGAGAAACCTCCCTCAGCCCAACCTTTTCCCTGCGCTTCACGGTGGGGCACACAGGGGGAACGGGTGGGGGAGGCCGTATACTCTTGCGGGGATGCCGGGCGGCGCGGCGCGGGCTTGCTGTGCGGGCAGGCGTGC
This sequence comes from Bufo bufo, assembly GCF_905171765.1. NCBI lineage: Eukaryota > Metazoa > Chordata > Amphibia > Anura > Bufonidae > Bufo > Bufo bufo. The sequence continues at coordinate 384,316,093 of NC_053389.1, forward strand.
CGGGAGCGTGTGCCGGTTGCTAGGCACGCACGTTGGCTCCGCCCCTGGTAACGCTCGCACCGTATTAAGAATTCCGCCCACGAATATATATACATAATTGGTTACACTGACAGTCTAATACAGAGCTCTTGTTTGTAAATCATCTCACCAGTATGAATGTACTATATAGCAACACCTGTTATGCTTGCTGGCGAATCCACCATGTGGTACATGTACAGACTGGCCAGAGGTAGCCACAGCCGTCCACTGAGTTCCTATGTCCTTGTTTGGTGCCTTCTGGACCATATATATATATATATATATATATATACACACACACACACGTATGAACGCTCAGTCTTCTATAATAAGGGTGGGGGAGGGGAACTCAGAGCATGCAATCTATGACATTCAGTCCGTGGGCTGTCACTGTAAGGAATCGGGTCTGATTTTGTGGTTATCAGTCAGCAGACCTATGTGATTCATAGTTCTGTGTGTATATGTGCCCACGGGCGGCAAGTGTCATTTTGGTGTTACAAGACTCCAGAGTCCTTGGTTGTCCCGCTCCAGGGCGGCGTGGTTGGTCTCTCTGTGCGGGAGCAGCATTGCCGATGTTTTATAAAAAAAAACCTTACCTTTGGTTTATGTTTCCACTGTTTCCATCAGGCACGTTGCTGATCATCATTGGGGAACATTCTGTTGTTCCCCACTCACTGTTCCAGTTTCGCTTCAATTGTGGCCAAATATGTGACGTTTGCATGCCTACTTGGCAGTCCTGGGGCTCGCACTGTATTGGTAACCCCGCCGCCGGCCGGGGGGTCTGCAGTCGCACGTACAGAGGCGCAGGTACACCAGCACGGGCACATTCCTAGGCTCGGGCCTGGTTTCATGGGAGCTGTCACCCATTTACCCAGTGTTCCACAGATGTGTATTATTGTTGTAAGTGCTCTACATTACTGAACACAACCTCTTGCAAGTCTAATGGGGCATGATATCGTGTCGGGGATTTTAGCTTATTCACGTGCATATTCGCTCAAACGTATGCCACTGTCTACCTGCATACCACATAGATCTGCTATTAGTTCCCATAGGGCAATGTTGGGCAGTTAAGACACAGGTATATTCAGTATACTTCCTAAACACCACATTTAGTTGAACTGGCGGGTCGGGGAAATATGACACACGTCAGGGAACCTGGACATGAATTCATGGTGGCAGTTCTCACTCGGATCATGTGCTTACATTCACGGTAGGATCGGACTTGGTTCCACGGTCCGTGACTGGTAGCGTTCCGGGTGAAGGGAGTTGGGCTCCATGGTCAGACTATCGTGGTCAGGATTGTTACCGTCAAGCTACAGCCGTGTGTCTGCTTTTACTTTTTTGTCCTATACGCCATTCACTTCTAGAGCAGCGGTTGCATTGCATTAATACTCTGTTCCCTTCAGCTTGCATTCATACAGCTGCGTTATACCATGCTCCTCATGCTCATACTCAGAGCTGTGCCCGTACCATGTTTTAGGCACCTCTCACATCCAGAGCTGCATTTACCCACTTGTTCTTGCATCATGTGTTCTACTCTGCTTCCATATCAAGCTGCATTCTTTCATTTCTACATCATGGTTACTCAGTATTCTTGCTAGGGCTATCAGCGCACCGCTCTAATTCTGCTCTTCCGTGAAACATAGCTGCTTCTTCAGGCTTGAGTTTCTTTCCTGGTGGTGGGTACGCAGGCTGATCTCCTTTACTGCTGGTTCACATTCACGCAGTTGGATCTCCCGCCCCAGTTAACCAAATAGCTCCCTAGCGGACAGTGGGCCGAGAGGAGTAAGTTCCTACTATGTGTTACAGTTGTTCATGTGTTGGTCACGGCTAGGGGTTTTTCTTAGCTAACTGCAATGCCTCTGGCTCTGGTTTTTTCTCCCATCTGTTTCAATTTCACGGATGGTTAATGTTTCATTCATGCAAGTGGTTCGGATCACTAATGTCTATGTATTTGCCTTTAGGTCGGGCTCACGTTTAATTACGGATCATCACGGTAAGGTCTTCCGGGTCGATCCCTTGGCTTCAGGGGGCCTCAGGGCTTCGGGGGCCCGGTGTTCGTTCTTCATGTTGTTCGGGGGGGGCAATATGGTTGTAGGCTGGTTAGCTTCCTAGGTCATTGTCGGAGAGGATCATGGTTATGCGGGTTCCCAAGTCATACGTGTGCGGCATAGTTGTTGTTAAATTATGAGGGTAATTAAGCCGCCATATGACTCCGCCATTAGGGTCTCTCACGCATGGCTTAGCCATTTGAGTCTCACGTATGGCTTCCCCCTTTTTAGTGTTACATATTACTCCGCCATTAGAGTCTCTCACGTATGGCGGTGCCATTAGAGTCTCTCACGCATGGCTTCCCCCTTGGTAGTGTCACGTATGACTCCGCCATTGGAATATCTCACGCATGGCTTCTCCCTTTAGTGTTTCATATGACTCCGCCATTAGAGTCTCTCACGCATGGCTTGGCCATTAGAGTCTCTCACATATGGCTTCCCCCTTTTTAGTGTTACATATAACTCCGCCATTAGAGTCTCTCACGTATGGCTGTGCCATTAGAGTCTCTCACGCATGGCTTCTCCCTTGTTAGCGTCACATATGACTCCGCCATTAGAGTCTCTCACGTATGGCTTCTCCCATTAAGGGTACATATGCCTCCGCCATTAGAGTCTCTCACGCATGGCTTGGCCATTAGAGTCTCTCACATATGGCTTCCCCCTTTTTAGTGTTACATATAACTCCGCCATTAGAGTCTCTCACGTATGGCGGTGCCATTAGAGTCTCTCACGCATGGCTTCCCCCTTTTTAGTGTTACATATAACTCCGCCATTAGAGTCTCTCACGTATGGCTGTGCCATTAGAGTCTCTCACGTATGGCTTCTCCCATTAAGGGTACATATGCCTCCGCCATCAGAGTCTCTCACGTGTGGCTTTTCCTTTTGAGTGTTACCTATGACTCCGCCATTAGAGTCTCTCACGCATGGCGTTGCCATTTGAGTCTCTCACGTATGGTTACCCCCTTCAGTGTCACATAGGACTCCGCCATTGGAGTCTCACGCATGCCTTCTCCGTGTTAGTCTTCACGTATGACTCTGCCATTAATCTCATGCATGGCGTTTCCATTCTGGGTTGCACATATGACTCTGCTATTAGTCTCTCACGCACGGCTTCTCCCCTGTTGGTGTTACACATATGAATTCACCATTAGTCTCTCACGCAGGGCTTCTCCCTTTTAGGGTTACGCATGTCTCTGCCATTAGAGTCCCTCATGCATGGCTTCTCCTTTTAGTCTTACACGTAGGACTCCGCCATTAGTCCCCCACGCATGGCTTCTTCGTTTTAGTGTTACACATATGTCTCCGCCATTAGTCTCACGCATGGCTTCCCCGTTAGGGTTGCACATGTCTCTGCCTTAGTCTTTCTAGCATGGCTTCTCCATTTAGTCTTACACGTATGACTCCGCCGTTAGTCTCCCACGCATGGCTTCGTTTTAGTGTTACACAGATGTCTCCGCCGTTAGTGTCCCACGCATGGCGTCTCCGTGTTAGTTTTTACACATATGACTCCGCCATTAGTCTCTCACGCTTGGCTTCCCCCTTTCAAGGTTACACATGTGTTTTGCCATTAGAGTCTCTCACGCATGGCTCCGCCACTTGAGTCTCACGTAGGGCTTCTTAAATAAAATAATAATATATTCACACACAACGCCGGTCGAGGCCGGCTGCGGGGTCCCATTACAAGTAAGTTCCATGTTTTTTCTGTCCTCAGTCCCGCTCGCATGGCTCGGTCATTTGTGGCTCGCAATACAATTTTCTTGGGGTGGCTCGCACGTGTGGCTTGTGCCATTAGAGTCCCACTCTCGTAATTGTTTTCTCTGACTTTTATTTTCTAGGTTGTGGGGTTTCATTGTTTTCTTTGTAAACAGTCATTCCAAGCCTGCCTTTGCGGACATCATCTTCTCCCAGGCATGCTTACTTCATCTACAAACTCGGGCTGAGGGTGTTGGTGTCCGGCCTAAGTCCTGGGTATCGGTCCATCTTCCAGTTGGAGGTACAGTAATAAGGCGCAAGTTTACGAAGTCTGTCGGGTCGCCTAACACGACAAGTCCTATCACGACTACAGGCGCAGCATACATAGTTTATTGCGTCCTTAAGCATTTTCTGTCACAACTGCAGGTATTGGGGTACGTCCTGTCCTTAGTACAGGCACATTAGCTCACTGATCGTAATAGCCATATATTTCTGTGGATGGTTCCCCAGGCCTGGTGGGTTACACTTCACCGAGTTTGCTACTTCGGTAGGACAACAGGCACCATGTTCTGACTTTTTTGGCCCTCATTAGGAAGTGTGGCCTGGGGAATAAGTAGAGGTAAGTATTTTGCCACCAGGAACAGATGGTGCCCGATCGGGGCCCTTGGTGGATGGTTGGGGTTCATCGGGGGTCATGGGCTGCGGCCCTCCGGCTGTTGCGGGATTGTGGCTCCCGCGGTGCCCGGACAGCCTGCAGGTTTCTGCCTGCAGCAGGGCGTTGTGGGGGTTGTGGTTCCGGCAGCGGAGGGGCCGCGGTTTGGGATGCCTGATCTAGGCACTTCCAACCGTTTCACCATTGTTTGTTTCAGTCTGCAGCTCTCAGGATTCAGACCTTCTCGTATGTGGTCATCTGTTAGTCAACATAGGAGTAAACCGTTCCGGGTTCCAGACACTCTTTCAATTACATCAGCATTTAACCAGCTCCAAGAACGGTGTGGCGGTACACATGACAAGGAGGTAAGGTAGATAGGAGTCACTGTGTTATAAGGCGGTATATCCCGCACCTCCATCGTGAAGGGTCTTTTCGTGCAAAACGGGTGTCATAATGGTAGGTGTATATTTACTCTAAACAGGGTCTGCTTCACTCCTTTCGTTCAGAGGCGGTGTCTAAGCACCAGATGCCTCCTCAGGTTACCAAGTGCATGGGACGTTGGAGGTGTCGTGTTCTCCAGATATGGTCCAAATCCTCCGATTGGAGTTCCGTGATGCTTTCTGTTCACTTGCCCTGTACGGGGCAATGAGTGTTGGATGGCATGGTTGGGTCTCCTTTTTGGCCCCTTTTAGGCCTATCCTCGCTACGGGCTCCCGGCATTTCCCAGCCTGAGGTTAGCTCTAGTTCCTACGTCCAGGGGCCGTCGCCCTGACCACAAGTAGTTAAGGCTGCCGTGCAGCCTGTATTTGTGGGAGGGGCAGAGGCCACGCCCCTTGGCTATATTAACCCCCACGCAGGCAGGAGACGGGACGTGCGGCCAGGTACCCCTCCCTCCCTTCCCTTTTCTTAGCTCTTCCTTAAGGATAGGCCCCCTTTTAGGCCTATCCTCGCTACGGGCTCCCGGCATTTCCCAGCCTGAGGTTAGCTCTAGTTCCTACGTCCAGGGGCCGTCGCCCTGACCACAAATATATATATATATATATATATATATATATATATATAAAATCTTAGGGTGTGTCAAGTCAGAGGTAGAAGGAAGTTAGCTGAGGATTAAGGAGAGAGGTAGTGATGTGTGGGGAGCAGAAGAAACAAAGTCCAATAAGTAGCTGCTATCTTAGCCCCTTGGCCCTGGCCAAGCTGAGGGAGTAGGGAGAACATCCTTACAGCTACCTAGCACAGACCAAAGTAAACTGTAGATATAGAGAAAGTCTACTGGAGATAGAAGGAGCATTAGCTTATGGACTCCACAGCACCAGTGACTGGGAGAACCCTAGAAGCACCTGGACACAGCCGGACGACTAGACGCAATGTTGTCCATTACCACATACATCTATGGATATTGTGGCCATGTAAATGTACTGCAATAACTACCCCAAGGCAATTGATTAAGTAAAAAGTTCAGTTGTTTACAACCATTGACTCCTCATTAGTGTTGATTGAGCATGCTCTGCCGAATACCGCTTGTGCTCGAGCACAATGCTCGAGTCTCCTCCCCGCACGTTTGTTGGCTGCTACACAGCCAATAAACGTGTAGGTAAGTACTGCCCTTTACTGTAATGCCGTAGCCATGTTGGTTACTGGCATTACAGTAATTGGCTGACTGGAACACGTCATTGGGTGCTATATAGCACCCAATGACACATGTTCGGCTCAGTGTTAGTCAGGGAGAGCTGTGCTGAAGAAAGGAAAGGTAGTGTAGGGAGTGAAAAAGTCATTTTAACCGCCTCCGGACCGCCTAACGCAGGATCGCGTTCCGGAGGCGGCAGCCCTGCGCAGAGTCACGCATATATGCGTCATCTCGCGAGACGTGAGATTTCCTGTGAACGCGCGCACACAGGCGTGCGCGTTCACAGGATCGGAAGGTAAGCGAGTGGCGATCGTTCGCTAGCAGGCTGGAGATGTGATTTTTTTAACCCCTAACAGGTATATTAGACGCTGTTTTGATAACAGCGTCTAATATACCTGCTACCTAGTCCTCTGGTGGTCCCTTTTGTTTGGATCGACCACCAGAGGACACAGGTAGCTCAGTAAAGTAGCACCAAACACCACTACACTACACTACACCCCCCCTGTCACTTATTAACCCCTTATGAACCCATGATCACCCCATATAGATTTTTACGGATCCACTGATACATGGATCGGATCCGCAAAACGCATACGGACGTCTGAATGGAGCCTTACAGGGGGGTAATCAATGACGGGGGTGATCACTCCATATAGACTCCCTGATCACACCCCTGTCATTGATCACCCCCCTGTCATTGATCACCCCCCTGTAAGGCTGCATTCAGATGTCCGTATGTTTTTTACGGATCCACGGATACATGGATCGGATCCGCAAAACACACACAGGCGTCTGAATGGAGCCTTACAGGGGGGTGATCACCCCATATAGACTCCCTGATCACCCCCCTGTCATTGATCACCCCTTTGTAAGGCTGCATTCAGATGTCCGCATGATTTTTACGGATCCACTGATACATGGATCGGATCCGCAAAACACATATGGACATCTGAATGGAGCCTTATATGGGGGTGATCACCCCATATAGACTCCCTGATCACCCCCCTGTCATTGATCACCCCCCTGTAAGGCTGCATTCAGATGTCCGTATGATTTTTACGGATCCACTGATACATGGATCGGATCCGCAAAACACATACGGACATCTGAATGGAGCTTTATAGGGGGATGATCAATGACAGGGGGGTGATCACCCCATATAGACTCCCTGATCACCCCCCTGTCATTGATCACCCCCCTGTAAGGCTCCATTCAGACATTTTTTTGGCCCAAGTTAGCGGAAATTTTTATTTTTTTTCTTACAAAGTCTCATATTCCACTAACTTGTGTCAAAAAATAAAATCTCACATGAACTCACCATACCCCTCACGGAATTCAAATGCGTAAAATTTTTTAGACATTTATATTCCAGACTTCTTCTCACGCTTTAGGGCCCCTAGAATGCCAGGGCAGTATAAATACCCCACATGTGTCCCCATTTCGGAAAGAAGACACCCCAAGGTATTCGCTTAGGGGCATATTGAGTACATGAAAGATTGAAATTTTTGTCCCAAGTTAGCGGAAAGGGAGACTTTGTGAGAAAAATAAATAAATAATCAATTTCCGTTAACTTGTGTCAAAAAAAAAAAAATTCGATGAACTCGCCATGCCCCTCATTGAATACCTTGGGGTGTCTTCTTTCCAAAATGGGGTCACATGTGAGGCATTTATACTGCCCTGGCTTTTTAGGGGCCCTAAAGCGTGAGAAGAAGTCTGGGATCCAAATGTCTAAAAATGCCCTCATAAAAGGAATGTGGGCCCCTTTGCACACCTAGGCTGCAAAAAAGTGTCACACATCTGGTATCGCCGTACTCAGGAGAAGTTGGGCAATGTGTTTTGGGGTGTCATTTTACATATACCCATGCTGGGTGAGATAAATATCTTGGTCAAATGCCAACTTTGTATAAACAATGGGAAAAGTTGTCTTTTGCCGAGATATTTCTCTCACCCAGCATGAGTATATAAAAAAAGACACCCCAAAACACATTGCCCAACTTCTCCTAAATACGGCGATACCACATGTGTGACACTTTTTTGCAGCCTAGGTGGGCAAAGGGGCCCACATTCCAAAGAGCACCTTTCGGATTTCACAGGTCATTTACCTACTTACCACACATTAGGGCCCCTAGAATGCCAGGGCAGTATAACTACCCCACAAGTGACCCCATTTTGGAAAGAAGACACCCCAAGGTATTCCGTGAGGGGCATGGCGAGTTCCTAGAATTTTTTATTTTTGTCACATGTTAGCGGAAAATTATGATTTTTTTTTTTCCTTACAAAGTCTCATATTCCACTAACTTGTGACAAAAAATAAAAACTTCCATGAACTCACTATGCCCATCACGAAATACCTTGGGGTGTCTTCTTTCCAAAATGGGGTCACTTGTGGGGTAGTTATACTGCCCTGGCATTTTAGGGGCCGAATGCATGAGAAGTTGTTTGAAATCAAAATCTGTAAAAAATGACCCATGAAATCCGAAAGGTGCTCTTTGGAATGTGGGCCCCTTTGCCCACCTAGGCTGCAAAAAAGTGTCACACATCTGGTATCCCCGTACTCAGGAGAAGTTGGGCAATGTGTTTTGGGGTGTCTTTTTACATATACCCATGCTGGGTGAGAGAAATATCTTGGCAAAAGACAACTTTTCCCATTTTTTTATACAAAGTTGGCATTTGACCGAGATATTTATCTCACCCAGCATGGGTATGTGTAAAATGACACGCCAAAACACATTGCCCCAGATACCACATGTGTGACACTTTTTTGCAGCCTAGGTGGGCAAAGGGGCCCACATTCCAAAGAGCACCTTTCGGATTTCACCGGCCATTTTTTACAGATTTTGATTTCAAACTACTTACCACACATTAGGGCCCCTAGAATGCCAGGGCAGTATAACTACCCCACAAGTGACCCCATTTTGGAAAGAAGACACCCCAAGGTATTCGCTGATGGGCATAGTGAGTTCATAGAAGTTTTTATTTTTTGTCACAAGTTAGTGGAATATGAGACTTTGTAAGAAAAAAAAAAAATCGGCATTTTCCGCTAACTTGTGACAAAAAATAAAAAGTTCTATGAACTCACTATGCCCATCAGCGAATACCTTAGGGTGTCTACTTTCCGAAATGGGGTCATTTGTGGGGTGTACTGTCTGGCCATTGTAGAACCTCAGGAAACATGACAGGTGCTCAGAAAGTCAGAGCTGCTTCAAAAAGCGGAAATTCACATTTTTGTACCATAGTTTGTAAACGCTATAACTTTTACCCAAACCATTTTTTTTTTTACCCAAACAATTTTTTTTAAATCAAAGACATGTAGAACAATAAATTTTGAGAAAAATTTATATATGGATCTCGTTTTTTTTGCAAAATTTTACAACTGAAAGTGAAAAATGTCATTTTTTTGCAAAAAAATCGTTAAATTTCGATTAATAACAAAAAAAGTAAAAATGTCAGCAGCAATGAAATACCACCAAATGAAAGCTCTATTAGTGAGAAGAAAAGGAGGTAAAATTTATTTGGGTGGTAAGTTGCATGACCGAGCAATAAACGGTGAAAGTAGGGTAGGTCAGAAGTGTAAAAAGTGGCCTGGTCATTAAGGGTGTTTAAGCTAGGGGGGCTGAGGTGGTTAAGGACTATTGTTGTGTATGGCAGCAGCAATATATATTTTTAGTGCAACCTGCGCTAAATTGTTAAAACTTTACAGACCCAAAAGTCCTTTTAAGGACTATTGTGTGTGGCAGTCAGGGCTTTTTTTCTGGCGGAACGCACCGGAACGGCGTTCCGCCACCTTTTGACATCACAGCCTGCCATGCTCCAGCATCGCAGGCTGCGATGTATCAGCGGGGAGGGACTGGGAGGAGGAGCTGGGGGCCGGTGCGTTCACTGTGCTCCGGCCCCCAGCTCCAGTACAGTTATAGAATGTGTAAAATGAATAATGATTCTATTCATGAGGCCCCCTCTGTAGTAGAACATTCAATATATCCATCCTACTCACAGGGCTGTTATCGTAATCCAGGCCGGCCGGGCAGACGAGCGGCAGCGTCACTGACTGACGTCACGTGCCTGCGCCGCCTGCTTCATTCATAAAGTAGGCCGGGCAGGCACGTGACGTCAGTCAGTGACGCTGCCGCTCGTCTGTCCGGCCGGCCTGGATTACGATAACAGCCCTGTGAGTAGGATGGATATATTGAATGTTGTACTACAGAGGGGGCCTCATGAATAGAATCATTATTAATTTTACACATTTTATAACTGTACTGGAGCGGCAATGGGGGGGGTCTGTGGATGGCAGTGTTATGGCGGGGGCTGTGGATGGCACTGTTATGGGGTGGGGGGGCTGTGGATGGCACTGTTATGGGGTGGGGGGGGTCTGTGGATGGCACTGTCATGGGGTGGGGGGGTCTGTGGATGGCACTGTTATGGGGTGGGGGGGGTCTGTGGATGGCACTGTTAAGGGGGGGGTCTGTGGATGGCACTGTTATGGGGTGGGGGGGGGCTGTGGATGGCACTGTTATGGGGTGGGGGGCTGTGGATGGCACTGTTATGGGGTGGGGGGGGGTCTGTGGATGGCACTGTCATGGGGTGGGGGGGTCTGTGGATGGCACTGTTATGGGGTGGGGGGGTCTGTGGATGGCACTGTTATGGGGTGGGGGGGTCTGTGGATGGCACTGTTATGGGGTGGGGGGGTCTGTGGATAGCACTGTTAAGGGAGGGTCTGTGGATGGCACTGTTAAGGGGGGGTCTGTGGATGGCACTGTTATGGGGTGGGGGGGCTGTGGATGGCACTGTTAAGGGGGGGGGTCTGTGGATGGCACTGTTATGGGGTGGGGGGTGTCTGTGGATGGCACTGTTATAGGGTGGGGGGGGGGTCTGTGGATGGCACTGTTATGGGGTGGGGGGGTCTGTGGATGGCACTGTTAAGGGGGGTCTGTGGATGGCACTGTTATGGGGTGGGGGGGTCTGTGGATGGCACTGTTATGGGGTGGGGGGGTCTGTGGATGGCACTGTTATGGGGTGGGGGGTCTGTGGATGGCACTGTTATGGAGTGGGGGGGTCTGTGGATGGCACTGTTATGGGGTGGGGGGGTCTGTGGATGGCACTGTTATGGGGTGGGGGGGTCTGTGGATGGCACTGTTATGGGGTGGAGTGGGTTGTGGATGGCACTGTTAAGGGGGGGTCTGTGGATGGCACTGTTATGGGGTGGGGGGGGTGTCTGTGGGTGGCACTGTTATGGGGTGGGGGGGGTCTGTGGATGGCACTGTTAAGGGGTGGGGGGGTCTGTGGATGGCACTGTTATGGGGTGGGGGGGTCTGTGGATGGCACTGTTAAGGGGTGGGGGGGGTCTGTGGATGGCACTGTTATGGGGTGGGGGGGTCTGTGGGTGGCACTGTTATGGGGTGGGGGGGTCTGTGTATAGCACTGTTAAGGGGGGTCTGTGGATGGCACTGTTAAGGAGGGGTCTGTGGATGGCACTGTTATGGGGTGGGGGGGGGGGTCTGTGGATGGCACTGTTATAGGGTGGGGGGGGTCTGTGGATGGCACTGTTATGGGGTGGGGGGGGGGTCTGTGGATGGCACTGTTATGGGGTGGGGGGATCTGTGGATGGCACTGTTAAGGGGTGGGGGGGTCTGTGGATGGCACTGTTATGGGGTGGGGGGGTCTGTGGATGGCACTGTTATGGGGTGGGGGGGTCTGTGGATAGCACTGTTAAGGGGGGTCTGTGGATGGCACTGTTAAGGAGGGGTCTGTGGATGGCACTGTTATGGGGTGGGGGGGCTGTGGATGGCACTGTTAAGGGGGGGTCTGTGGATGGCACTGTTATGGGGTGGGGGGGTGTCTGTGGATGGCACTGTTATAGGGTGGGGGGGGTCTGTGGATGGCACTGTTATGGGGTGGGGGGGGGTCTGTGGATGGCACTGTTAAGGGGGGTCTGTGAATGGCACTGTTATGGGGTGGGGGGTCTGTGGATGGCACTGTTATGGGGTGGGGGGGTCTGTGGATGGCACTGTTATGGGGTGGGGGGTCTGTGGATGGCACTGTTATGGGGTGGGGGGGGTCTGTGGATGGCACTGTTAAGGTGGGGTCTGTGGATGGCACTGTTAAGGGGGGGGTCTGTGGATGGCACTGTTAAGGGGGGGGTCTGTGGATGGCACTGTTATGGGGTGGGGGGTCTGTGGATGGCACTGTTATGGGGTGGGTGTCTGTGGATAGCACTGTTAAGGGGGGTCTGTGGATGGCACTGTTAAGGGGGGGTCTGTGGATGGCACTGTTATGGGGTGGGGGGGTCTGTGGATGGCACTGTTATGGGGTGGGGGGTCTGTGGATTGCACTGTTATAGGATGGGGGGTCTGTGGATGGCACTGTTATGGGGTGGGGGGGTCTGTGGATTGCACTGTTATAGGATGGGGGGTCTGTGGATGGCACTGTTATAGGATGGGGGATCTGCGGATGCCATCCCCAGATCCCCCATTAACAGTGCCATCCCCAGATCCCCCATTAACAGTGCCATCCCCAGATCCCCCATTAACAGTGCCATCCCCAGATCCCCCACTAACAGTGCCATCCCCAGATCCCCCATTAACAGTGCCATCCCCATCTGGGGGGTTTCTTTGCTGGGCTGGACTTTTATAGTCCGCCCAAATTTTACTTGCATCCCTGTTCTCTAAAGGGGCGGTTTTAGGGGGCGGTCCTAGGGGTGGGTAGGGGCGTGGCCAGGGGAGGGGGGCTGAGTTCCACCACCTTTTCTCTGAGAAAAAACGCCCTGGTGGCAGCAATATCAATTTTTAGCGCATCCGGTGCTAAATAGCGTGCAATAGTTAGGCCGCTGCAGACAGCGACATTATCTGCGCTACATCTCCTGTGTAACGTGTGCGCATCCTAAAAATATCTGTGACATCCAGTGTACTTTTTCCGTAGACGGTGTCCGCTGCGGACAGTGACATTAGCTGCGCTACATCTCCTGTGTAACGTTTCCACATCCCAAATACCTGTGACATTCCCTGTAATTTTTTATTAGCTGCTGGTGACATCAGCGACATTATCTGCGGTATTTCTCCTGTGTAACATTTCCACATTCCATATTCCTGTGACATTCCCTGTAATTTTATATTAGCCGCTGGTGACATCAGTGACATTTTCTGCGGTATTTCTCCTGTGTAACGTTTCCACATCCCAAATACCTGTGACATTCCCTGTAATTTTTTATTAGCTGCTGGTGACATCAGTGACATTATCTGCGGTATTTCTCTTGTGTAACATTTCCATATCCCAAATACCTGTGACATTCCCTGTAATTTTATATTAGCCACTGCTGACATCAGCGACATTATCTGCTGTATTTTTCCTGTGTAACGTTTCCACATCCCAAATACCTTTTTTTATTTTTTTGCCTGTCCTACGCTATTTTTTTGCCTGTCCTACTTTCAAGCATATATAACATTTAAATTTGAAGAAGGCGAGCAGTAAGGGACAGGAAAGTGGCCGTGATGCTGATGGTGCACGCAGAGGCCGTGGCCCTGGGTGCATTGAAACTGTGCCTGCTGCCAGAGCACAAGAAAAACAATCATCCACGATACCTAGCTTCATGTCCCAGTTTGCAGGGCGGCACAGGACAACGCTCTCAAAGTCAGACCAGTGCGACCAGGTGGTCGGTTGGATTGCAGCCGATAATGCTTCCAGTCGGTTAAGCACCACCCTGTCTGCCACCAAGTCCAGTCTCAGTAGCCAAGAGTCTGGTCAACACAATCCTCACCTTGATCCTCCTTCCTCCCACCATGAAGAGTCTTGCCAAACAAGTGATCCCACACTCGAATATTCTGAGGAGCTCTTTTCAGCACCATTCCTTCATTTGGGCATCTCGACAAGCCCGCTTAAATAGGGACATGAGATCTTGTGCCCTGATTCCCAAACTCTTGAGCATCCACAGTCACAAGAAGATGATGGTGGGAAAAGGCAACTGCACAAGGTGGATGATGATGATGAGACAAAGTTGCCAATAAGTCAACAGCAATTAGTGTCTCAAGAGGTTGATGATGAGGATGAGATAGAGTTGTCAATAACTGAGGTTGTTGTTAGGTCAACAAGTCAGGAGGATGAGCAAAGTGAGGAAGTGGAAGAGGAGGTGGTGGATGATGAAGTCACTGACACAACCTTGGAAGATGGCAAGCCGAGCGAGGACAGCAGTACAGAGGGGGAGGGATCTGCAGCACCGCAACAGGCTGTAAGAGGCAGTGGGGTGGCAAAAGGGCGAAGGCGGGCCACACGAAACATGCCCGCAACTGTTCACCGGAGCACCCCCTTGCGGCAATCTCCCTTGCCAAGTGGTAGGTGTTCCGCAGTCTGGCGCTTTTTGAGAAAGGTGCGGATGACAAAAGAATTGTAATTTGCAACCTGTGCCATACAAAAATGAGCAGGGGCGTGAACGCTAGCAACCTCACCACCACCAGCATGATCCGCCATATGGCATCAAAGCACCGTAATAGGTGGGCCGAACACCTGGGTCCACAATCTGTGTCTGCGAGTCACACCACTGCCTCCTCTTCCCCTTTGTTAAGTGCTGGCTAGGGATGAGCGAACCCGAACTGTATAGTTCGGGTTCGTACCGAATTTTGGGGTGTCCGTGACACGGACCCGAACCCGAACATTTTCGTAAAAGAACGGGTTCGGTGTTCGGCGCTTTCTTGGCGCTTTTTGAAAGGCTGCAAAGCAGCCAATCAACAAGCGTCATACTACTTGCCCCAAGAGGCCATCACAGCCTTGCCTACTATTGGCATGGCTATGATTGGCCAGTGCAGCATGTGACCCAGCCTCTATTTAAGCTTGGGTCACGTAGCGCTGCACGTCACTCTGCTGATTCAAGCATAGGGAGAGGTTGCTGCTGCGACGTTAGGGCGAGATTAGGCAGATTAACTCCTCCAAAAGACTTAATTCAGTGATCGATCTCCAGCTGTGGATCATTGAAGTGCTGATATTGAACTGCTCACTTTTTTTAGGCTGCCCAGAGCGTTTTTATATCACTTTTTTTCTGGGGTGATCGGCGGCCCTTTTGTGGCTTGTGGTGCGCCAGCACAAGCTACCACCAAGTGCATTTAACCATCAATAGTGTGGTTATTTTTTGCTATATCCTACATCAGGTGCAGGCTGAGCCTGTGTCACCCAAGTGCATTTAACCATCAACAGTGTGGTTATTTTTTGGCCATATACTACATCAGGTGCAGGCTGAGCCTGTGTCACCCAAGTGCATTTAACCATCAACAGTGTGGTTATTTTTTGGCCATATACTACATCAGGTGCAGGCTGAGCCTGTGTCACCCAAGTGCATTTAACCATCAACAGTGTGGTTATTTTTTGGCCATATACTACATCAGGTGCAGGCTGAGCCTGTGTCACCCAAGTGCATTTAACCATCAATAGTGTGGTTATTTTTTGACCATATACTACATTAGGGGCAAGTTGAGCCTGTCACCCAGCGCCTAAAAAATAGACCTGACATTTATATTCCTCCAAATCAGTACTGTTTTAGCTGGTCAAGTTATTTGTAGTGACCGTAAAAGCACAGTTTTTGTTCTGGGTTGAAAAACTATTCCCAAATTTGCCATTCTCAAAATTAGTAGTTTCTGCTATATCAGGCCTACTTTAAATCTATCCCAAAAAGGATATCTTAGATTGAAGGTGCTGATAGTGTCATTCTGAAAAACTTAACACACACGCTACCGTGCAGATACAAGTCTAATTCTGTAATTAAAGGTATATCTGTCACACAGCGCGTAAAAAATAGGCCTCACATTTATATTCAACCAAATCTGTCATTACTTGTGTGCCTGTATTAGTGTAATACGGTACCTAAATAGATAGCCAGACAGTGTTAAGTGTCTGTAAAAAAAGGCCTGAATTTTAATTCAATACATTGGCCCGAATAATATTTTTCTTATTGTGGTGAACGGTAACAATGAGGAAAACAACTAGTAAGGGACGCGGACGTGGACATGGTCGTGGTGGTGTTAGTGGACCCTCTGGTGCTGGGAGAGGACGTGGCCGTTCTGCCACAGCCACACGTCCTAGTGTACCAACTACCTCAGGTCCCAGTAGCCACCAGAATTTACAGGGATATTTGGTGGGACCCAATGCCGTTCTAAGGATGGTAAGGCCTGAGCAGGTACAGGAATTAGTCAATTGGGTGGCCGACAGTGCATCCAGCACGTTCACATTATCTCCCACCCAGTCTTCTGCAGAAAGCACACAGATGGCACATGAAAACCAAGCCCATCAGTCTGTCACATCACCCCCATGCATATCAGGGAAACTGTCTGAGCCTCAAGTTATGCAGCAGTCTCTTATGCTGTTTGAAGACTCTGCTGCCAGGGTTTCCCAAGGGCATCCACCTAGCGCTTCCCCAGGGGTGGAAGAGATAGAATGCACTAACGCACAACCACTTATGTTTCCTGATGATGAGGACATGGGAATACCACCTCAGCACGTCTCTGATGATGACGAAACACAAGTGCCAACTGCTGCGTCTTTCTGCAGTGTGCAGACTGAACAGGAGGTCAGGGAGGAAGACTGGGTGGAAGACGATGCAGGGGACGATGAGGTCCTAGACCCCACATGGAATGAAGGTCGTGCCACTGACTTTCAGAATTCGGAGGAAGAGGCAGTGGTGAGACCGAGCCAACAGCGTAGCAAAAGACAAAGAGGGAGCAGTGGGCAAAATCAGAACACCCGCCGCCAAGAGACTCCGCCTGCTACTGACCGCCGCCATCTGGGACCGAGCACCCCAAAGGCAGCTTCAAGGAGTTCCCTGGCATGGCACTTCTTTAAACAATGTGCTGACGACAAGACCCGAGTGGTTTGCACGCTGTGCCATCAGAGCCTGAATCGAGGCATTAACGTTCTGAACCATAGCACAACCTGCATGACCAGGCACCTGCATGCAAAGCATGAACTGCAGTGGAGTAAACACCTTAAAAACAAAGAAGTCACTCAGGCTCCCCCTGCTACCTCTTCTGCTGCTGCCGCCTCGGCCTCTTCTGCTGCTGCCGCCGCCTCGGCCTCTTCCTCCGCCTCTGGAGGAACGTTGGCACCTGCCGCCCAGCAAACATGGGATGTACCACCAACACCACCACCTGCGTCACCAAGCATCTCAACCATGTCACACGGCAGCGTTCAGCTCTCCATCCCACAAACATTTGAGAGAAAGCGTAAATTCCCACCTAGCCACCCTCGATCCCTGGCCCTGAATGCCAGCATTTCTAAACTACTGGCCTATGAAATGCTGTCATTTAGGCTGGTGGACACACACAGCTTCAAACAGCTCATGTCGCTTGCTGTCCCACAGTATGTTGTTCCCAGCCGCCACTACTTCTCCAAGAGAGCCGTGCCTTCCCTGCACAACCAAGTGTCCGATAAAATCAAGTGTGCACTGCGCAACGCCATCTGTGGCAAGGTCCACCTAACCACAGATACGTGGACCAGTAAGCACGGCCAGGGACGCTATATCTCCCTAACTGCACACTGGGTAAATGTAGTGGCGGCTGGGCCCAGGGCGGAGAGCTGTTTGGCGCACGTCCTTCCGCCGCCAAGGATCGCAGGGCAACATTCTTTGCCTCCTGTCTCCTCCTCCTCCTACTCAGCTTCCTCCTCCTCTTCTTCAACCTGCTCATCCAGTCAGCCACACACCTTCACCACCAACTTCAGCACAGCCCGGGGTAAACGTCAGCAGGCCGTTCTGAAACTCATATGTTTGGGGGACAGGCCCCACACCGCACAGGAGTTGTGGCGGGGTATAGAACAACAGACCGATGAGTGGTTGCTGCCGGTGAGCCTCAAGCCCGGCCTGGTGGTGTGCGATAATGGGCGAAATCTCGTTGCAGCTCTGGGACTAGCCGGTTTGACGCACATCCCTTGCCTGGCGCATGTGCTGAATTTGGTGGTGCAGAAGTTCATTCGCAACTACCCCGACATGTCAGAGCTGCTGCATAAAGTGCGGGCCGTCTGTTCGCGCTTCCGGCGTTCACACCCTGCTGCTGCACGCCTGTCTGCGCTACAGCGTAACTTCGGCCTTCCCGCTCACCGCCTCATATGCGATGTGCCCACCAGGTGGAACTCCACCTTGCACATGCTGGACAGACTGTGCGAGCAGCAGCAGGCCATAGTGGAGTTTCAGCTGCAGCACGCACGGGTCAGTCGCACTGCGGAACAGCACCACTTCACCACCAATGACTGGGCCTCCATGCGAGACCTGTGTGCCCTGTTGCGCTGTTTCGAGTACTCCACCAACATGGCCAGTGGCGATGACGCCGTTATCACCGTTACAATGCCACTTCTATGTCTCCTTGAGAAAACACTTAGGGCGATGATGGAAGAGGAGGTGGCCCAGGAGTAAGAGGAGGAAGAGGGGTCATTTTTAGCACTTTCAGGCCAGTCTCTTCGAAGTGACTCAGAGGGAGGTTTTTTGCAACACCAGAGGCCAGGTACAAATGTGGCCAGACAGGACCCACTACTGGAGGACGAGGAGGACGAGGATGAGGAGGAGGTGGAGGAGGATGAGGATGAAGCATGTTCACAGCGGGGTGGCACCCAAAGCAGCTCGGGCCCATCACTGGTGCGTGGCTGGGGGGAAACACAGGACGATGACGATACGCCTCACACAGAGGACAGCTTGTCCTTACCTCTGGGTAGCCTGGCACACATGAGCGACTACATGCTGCAGTGCCTGCGCAACGACAGCAGAGTTGCCCACATTTTAACGTGTGCGGACTACTGGGTTGCCACCCTGCTGGATCCCCAGTACAAAGACAATGTGCCCACCTTACTTCCTACACTGGAGCGTGATAGGAAGATGCGCGAGTACAAGCACACGTTGGTAGACGCGCTACTGAGAGCATTCCCAAATGTCACAGGGGAACCAGTGGAAGCCCAAGGCGAAGGCAGAGGAGGAGCAAGAGGTCGCCAACGCAGCTGTGTCATGGCCAGCTCCTCTGAGGGCAGGGTTAGCATGGCAGAGATGTGGAAAAGTTTTGTCACCACGCCACAGCTAACTGCACCACCACCTGATAAGGAACGTGTTAGCAGGAGGCAACATTTCACTAACATGGTGGAACAGTACGTGTGCACACCCCTCCACGTACTGACTGATGGTTCGGCCCCATTCAACTTCTGGGTCTCCAAATTGTCCACGTGGCCAGAGCTAGCCTTTTATGCCTTGGAGGTGCTGGCCTGCCCGGCGGCCAGCGTTTTGTCTGAACGTGTATTCAGCACGGCAGGGGGCGTCATTACAGACAAACGCAGCCGCCTGTCTACAGCCAATGTGGACAAGCTGACGTTCATAAAAATGAACCAGACATGGATCCCACAGGACCTGTCCATCCCTTGTGCAGATTAGACATTAACTACCTCCCCTTAACAATATATTATTGCACTCCAGGGCACTTCCTCATTCAATCCTATTTTTATTTTCATTTTACCATTATATTGCGGGGCAACCCAAAGTTGAATGAACCTCTCCTCTGTCTGGGTGCCGGGGCCTAAATGTGTGACAGTGGCCTGTTCCAGTGGTGGGTGACGTGAAGCCTGATTCTCTGCTATGACATGAAGACTGATTCTGTGCTGACATGAAGCCAGATTCTCTGTTACGCGACCTCTCTCCTCTGCCTGGGTGCCTGGGCCTAAATATGTGACAGTGGCCTGTTCCAGTGGTGGGTGACGTGAAGCCTGATTCTTTGCTATGACATGAAGACTGATTCTCTGCTGACATGAAGCCTGAATCTTTGTTATGGGACCTCTCTCCTCTGCCTGGGTGCCTGGGCCTAAATATGTGACAGTGGCCTGTTCCAGTGGTGGGTGACGTGAAGCCTGATTCTCTGCTATGACATGAAGACTGATTCTGTGCTGACATGAAGCCAGATTCTCTGTTACGGGACCTCTCTCCTCTGTCTGGGTGCCGGGGCCTAAATATGTGACAGTGGCCTGTTCCAGTGGTGGGTGACGTGAAGCCTGATTCTCTGCTATGACATGAAGACTGATTCTCTGCTGACATGAAGCCTGAATCTCTGTTATGGGACCTCTCTCCTCTGCCTGGGTGCCGGGGCCTAAATATGTGACAGTGGCCTGTTTCAGTGGTGGGTGACGTGAAGCCTGATTCTCTGCTATGACATGAAGACTGATTCTCTGCTGACATGAAGCCTGAATCTCTGTTATGGGACCTCTCTCCTCTGCCTGGGTGCCTGGGCCTAAATATGTGACAGTGGCCTGTTCCAGTGGTGGGTGACGTGAAGCCTGATTCTCTGCTATGACATGAAGACTGATTCTCTGCTGACATGAAGCCTGAATCTCTGTTATGGGACCTCTCTCCTCTGCCTGGGTGCCTGGGCCTAAATATGTGACAGTGGCCTGTTCCAGTGGTGGGTGACGTGAAGCCTGATTCTCTGCTATGACATGCAGACTGATTCTCTGCTGACATGAAGCCAGATTCTCTGTTACGGGACCTCTCTCCTTGGCCTGGGTGCCTGGGCCTAAATATCTGACAATGGACTGTTCCAGTGTTGGGTGACGTAAAGCCTGATTCTCTGCTATGACATGAAGCCAGATTCTCTGTTTACGGGACCTCTCTCCTCTGCCTGGGTGCCGGGGCCTAAATATATGACAATGGACTGTTACAGTGGTGGGTGACGTGAAGCCAGATTCTCTGCTATGGCATGAAGACTGATTCTCTGCTGACGTGAAGCCAGATTCTCTGCTATGGGACCTCTATCCAATTGATATTGGTTTATTTTTATATATTTTATTTTAATTTTAATTCATTTCCCTATCCACATTTGTTTGCAGGGGATTTACCTACATGTTGCTGCCTTTTGCAGCCCTCTAGCTCTTTCCTGGGCTGTTTTACAGCCTTTTTAGTGCCGAAAAGTTCGGGTCCCCATTGACTTCAATGGGGTTCGGGTTCGGGATGAAGTTCGGGTCGGGTTCGGATCCCGAACCCGAACATTTCCGGGAAGTTCGGCCGAACTTCTCGAACCCGAACATCCAGGTGTTCGCTCAACTCTAGTGCTGGCCAATCCCCTGTCGAAGGCGCAGGCCCAGATGCCTCCCGCCCTGCACCTGGACATTCGCAAGCACCATCAGTGACCACATCCACTTCTGTGTCCCAGTGCAGCGTACAAATGTCCGTACCCTAGGCATTTGAACGTAATCGCAAATACCCAGCCATCCACCAACAGGCCATAGCACTAAATGCGCAACTTTCCAAATTACTAACCCTGGAAATGTTTCCATTTAGGCTTGTGGACACTGAGGCCTTCCGCAGCCTTATGTCGGCGGCCGTCCCTCCTTATGCAGTCCCCAGCTGCCACTATTTTATATGGTGTGCCATGCCCACCTGACACCAGCATGTGTCCCGTAACATCACCCGAGCCATGACCAACGCAGTTATTGGGAAGGTCCACTTAACCACTGACACATGGACAAGTGGTTTCGGCCAGGGACGCTACATTTCCCTTATGGCACACTGGGTGAATGTTGTGGAGGTCGAGAGTGAGTCGTACCCTGGGATGGCACAGGTGCTATCGACGCCAAGGATTGCCGGCCCTAATTCCATCAGGGTTTCCGCCAGCACCTACGTTAGTGGCTCCAACCCCCACTTCTCCTCCTCTGCCTCCTCCTCCACTTCCACCTCAGAATTATCCTTTTGCATCACCAGTCAGCCATCAGTCGGTAGCTGGAAGCAGTGTAGCACTGCAGTGGGGAAGCATCAACAGGCCGTGCTTAAGCTTATCTGCTTAGGTGACAAACAGCACACTGCTGCAGAGCTGTGGCAGGAGATAAGAGACCAGACTGAGCTGTGGCTCTCACCACTCAACCTAGAACCAGGCATGGTTTTTGTCTGATAATGGCCGTAACTTGGTGGCGGGTTTGGAGCTCGGCAAGCTCACACACATCCCATGCCTAGCCCATGTCTTCAACTTAGTGGTTCAGCGGTTTCTCAAAACCTACCCCAATTTGCCTGAGCTACTGGTGAAGGTGCGCCGGTGTGTGCCCATTTCCGCAAGTCATAGACAACTTCCGCCGGTCTGTCAACGCTGCAGCAGCGCTTACAATTGCCAGCTCACTGACTGTTGTGCGACGTGAGCACGCGCTGGAACTCAACGTTCCACATGTTGGCCAGGCTTTGTGAGCAGCCGAGGGCAGTAGTGGAATACCAGCTGCAACATGGTCGTTGCCTTTCCAGTGAGCATGGATGTCTGACCTCTGTGAAGTTTTAAGAAACTTTGAGGAATCAACACTGATGGTGAGCGGCGATAACGCTATTATCAGCGTCACAATCCCACTTCTGTGTCTACTCAAACGCTCGCTGCTCACAATTAAGGCCGACGCTTTGCATGTGGAAGAGGTGGAATTGGGGGAAGACATTACACAGGGTGATAGCCACACCACCCTCAGTTCGTCTTCTCAGCGCAAATTGGATGATGATGATGAGGAGGAGGAGCAGGAGACGGTTGCCTCTGCTACAGAGGGTAGTACCCATGTAAGTTTAATTCCATCTCTTCAGCGTGGATGGGCAGAAGAGGAGGAAGAGGAGATTAAGAGTCATCCTCCTGATGACGACAGCGAAGTCTTGCCTGTTGGCACACATGGCTGACTTTGTTAGGCTGCCTTTCCCGTGACCCACACGTTTTATGCCTTTTGGGCAACAACTATTGCTGGTTGTTCACCCTTCTTGACCCCCGCTACAAAGAGAACTTCTCATCTCTCATTCCTGTGGTGGAGAGGACGAGCAAAATGGTTCAATACCAGAAGGTCCTTATGGAAAAATTGCTCCAAAAATTTCCAGCTGACAACGCTGGCGGCAGAGTCCGTAGTTCCTTGGGCAACCGAGGAGGGGAGACGAGGGGAACACCCAGCAGTTCAACAGAGGCAGGGCAACACTCTCCAAAGCCTGGGACAGTTTCATGACACCCTGCCAGCACCCTCACCCTGATGCGCGTCCTAGTGTCACAAGGAGGGAAATATTTTGGAAGATGGTGAAGGAGTACGTAGCAGACCGTGTCAGCGTCCTCAATGATCCCTCAGTGCCTTACAACTACTGGATGTCCAAGCTGGACACGTGGCACAAACTGGTGCTCTACGCCTTGGAGGTGCTGGCCTGCCCTGCCACCAGCGTTTTGTCAGAGCAGGTATTTAGTGCTGCTGGGGGCATAATAACTGATAAGCGCATCCGCCTGTCAACTAAAAATGCTCACAGGTAGACTGTTATAAAAATGAATAAGGCCTGGATTACCCCCTACTTCTCTACTCCACCAGAGGAAAGCAGCTGAACATAAAGGCACTTTAAATGTGTTTTTTATAATGTACTGAATACACTGTATTCCCATGCACCACTTCCACCACAAAAAAGGGTATATGGTTCAATCTTCCTTTTCTCATCCTCCTCCGCCTCCTCTTCCATCATATCAACATGCTTATTAGTCTGCCCTCGCACCTAATGTTGCAGAGGGTCAGCTCACCTGCAGGTCCTCGCATGTAATGTTTTAGAGGGTCAGCTCACCAGCAGCCCCTCACCTATAATCTTTTGGAGGGTCAGCTCACCTGCAGGCCCTTGCATATAATGTTTTAGAGGGTCAGCTCTCCAGCAGGCCCTCACCTACAATCTTTTAGAGGGCCAGATCACCTGCAGGCCCTCGCATGTAATGTTTTAGAGGGTCAGCTCACCAGCAGGCCCTCACCTACAATCTTTTAGAGGGTCAGCTCACCTGCAGGCCCTCGCATATAATGTTTTTGAGGGTCAGCTCACCAGCAAGCCCTCAACCATAATGTTTTACAGGGTCAGCTCAGCAGCAGGCACTCACCCCTAATGTTTTAGAGAGTCAGCTCTGCAGCATACCCTCACCCCTAATGTTTTAGATGGTCAGCTCAGCAGCAGGCCCTCGCCTGTAATGTTTTAGAGGGTCACCAGCAGGCTCTTGCTCCTAATGTTTTTGAGATTCACCAGCAGGCCATCAATCATAATTTTTCAAGGGTGTATGATGCCCTCCTTTATGTGTAATAAAGGGTGTATTGGAGTGCCGGTTCCTTGTAATTTTTGGAAGCCCTTTCACTTAGTGCATAGGCTTTAAGAGTGTAGGAGTCCCACTACCTGAACAATTGTACCACAATGTGAATGAGGCCCTCCATTATGTGATATAAAGGTTGTATCGGAGTGCCTCTTCCTTGTAATTTTTGGCAGCACTTGCACTTTATTTACAAGTAAATATACAGGAAAAAATGTTTCCTAACAATTTTTCCTCTAAAATCGATTTTATCTTTGGTTTTGTGCGCATTATTGTCAGTCTGTAAAAGTGGTGTACTACTCGGGCACAACATCGTTCCCAGGAGCAACCTGGGAGTCCAAGATGCATTCAGACATCCTCCCCATGCTGTTCCCGAACCATTTCGGTGGTGTTTCCATCAATTCTGACCTTTTCATATGAACCAGACACCCTCCCCTCTTCAGAGGAGAGGGTGCCTGGTTTAATGTTCTCCCATTGACTTCCATTGTGCTTGGGTGCTCTGTAGAGCATCCCGAGGTGTTCGACCCAAGCTCCTCATCCTTTCTACCACCTTCCTTTGCACCTAATGGTGCTGGCGTCACGAACACCAGGGACCATGCCCCCACGGCACCTTAAACCATTCCACCTAGGGTACCTCAACCACCATCTGTACACCAGAGTGTGCCCCGAAGGAACAGGTGCTAACCTTCCCTACACTGCACGCAGGCCCAGGGAGCGCTACGGAACTGTGAGTATACAACTACTACGCCCATCTGCCCACTAACACTCATATATTGTCCCTGAGGCCCGGTCGCTACACTTGTTTGTTGCAAGTTATATATGATTTTGTTTGTACATGAACCCCCTGATTGCAATGCGCTGTGAAATATAGATTATTTTCTTATTTGACATTATATGGTATTGTCACAGTCCCTCCTGTGACAGAGCTTAGAAGATCTGAGAGACTGGCTGCACGTTAGGTTATCTGACAGCCTATCTGTTTTCGCTTGTTATGTTGTTGTTGGTAATGATCACACCTCTTGTCTCAGGTATAGCTTGTGGTCATTACTGCTCCTCTATTTAGTCTGGACTCACATGTCATATCATGTGATTGATATTATCTGCCTGGAGTTGGAAGAGCTGGTGTATGTTCCTCATCTAAGTTCCTGCTCATCCATTTTCTATTGAAGACAAGTGTGTTTCCCTTTGTATTTTGTTGTTCCCATTTGCTCGTTGTTTACTAGGCCTCAGGGAGACGCTGATTCGTTCATCTGGAAAGGAACCAGTGGTCTCAGACCCTGTCACTACTCCTAGGGATATTTAGCGTTTCTAGGGTCTAGGTTACCAGTGCATGAATAGCCCCACCTTTAGGGTCTAGTCATACTGACAGGAGTCAGGGCTAGGTTTAGGGTTTCCTAGGTGGTGACCCTTTCCCTAGCCGTGAGGCCTAGTTTCTGGTCATTTTCCTTCTGTTGTCATTCTATGTACCTCCCCTCCCCCTACATTGTGACATTATCAACCATCGAAAAAATGCCATTTTGTTTATGTCAGTGCAGCGATGGATACTATTTCTGCACTGCTCGAACAATTGCAAGGGCTTTTCTGGCAGCGGGAACCAGGTCTGTCCTGAACCTAAGGTCGCTCTCCCGGATAGATTTTCCGGGCGAAGTGACAATTTTATTTGTTTCAGGGAGTCGTGCAAAATCTATTTTAAACTACGTCCTAACTTTTCTGGGGACAAGAGTAAAAGAGTGGGTATAATAATTTCGTTACTTAAAGGTAACGCTCAGTCTTGGGCTTTTTTGTTGCTGACCAGATCACAGTCCCTCTGGTTGGTAGATGAATTTTTCAGAGCTCTAGGTCTCATCTACAATGACCTAGATCGGATCTCCATGGCCGATACCAAGTTGCGTGGCTTATGGCAGGGAGAGCATTCTGCGGAGACCTATTGCTCTGAATTTAGGAGATGGGCTACGGATCCACAGTGGAATGATCCAGCTCTCCGTAGTCAATTCTGTCAAGGGTTATCCGAGAGCCTGAAGAACGCGTTGGTGTTTCACGAATATCCTGAGTCATTGGAAGCGGCCATGTCCCTTGCTGTACGTATTGATAGACGCCTGAGGGAGAGATCTAAGGTTCCTCACTCAGGACGTACTACTTTGGGTAGAGAGACACTTGAGTTCATGTCTGGTGACGAGCCAATGCAGTTGGGGGGAGATACACCTGGACCTGGTGATGAGAACTTTAGGCTTAAGAAGGGACTCTGCTTTTTCTGTGGAAAAAGGGGACATTTTGTTAACCTATGTCCTTATGTTCAGCGTCAAGGTGAAAACAAAAGAAAAATGTTTAATCCTCATCTCACTCTTGGTGGTGTGGGTGGGGAATCTGAGAATTTACTTTTGTCATTTACCGGTAGTACCCGATTTCTTCTGTCTGCCAAGGTGGAGCTAGATTCCAAAACTGTGGGAATTGAAGTGTTTATTGACAGTGAGGCAGGGGTTAACCTAGTTAATGGTCAGTTCGTCCGTATTCATGGGTTGACAACAAGTGCATTAGACAAAAATATTTCGGTGTTTGCAATTGATTCCGGTCCACTAACACAGAAATATTTGTTGCAAATGGTGCAGGACATCCGTTTAAAAATGGGTAATTTTTTATCAAGAATCCATTTCGTGTTTTGTGCTAGAGGGTCTGCCTGCTCCCTTGGTGCTAGGTTTACCATGGTTAAGCAAACATAATCCTACCATCAATTGACAAGCGAGACAGATTCTTAATTGGAGTGATTGTTGCATAGACAACTGTCTTAGCACATCGCTTTCTGTTGTAACCACTAAAAATATACCTTCGTTTATTTCTGATTTTTCTGATGTATTCTCTAAAAGTGGAGACCAGGAGTTACCTCCACATCGGGAGTATGATTGCCCCATCAACCTTATTCCCGGAGCTAAGTTGAAAGAGCTGCCATGCGAGAATATATCACTGAGAGTTTGGCTAAAGGTCATATTAGACCATCCAAATCCCCAGTAGCTGCAGGATTCTTCTTTGTTAAGAAAAAGGACGGAAATCTTAGGCCATGTTTGGACTTCTGTGAGCTTAATCGCATTACTGTCCGTGATCCTTACTCCCTTCCTTTGATCCCGGATTTGTTCAATCAGATTGTCGGTGCCAAGGTGTTCTCTACGTTGGATTTGAGGGAGGTATATAATGTGGTAAGGATCAAGGAGGGGGACGAATGGAAGACTGCCTTTAATACCCCTGAAGGTCATTTTTAGAGATGAGCGAATTGAATCAGACAAAGTGGAATTCGATCCGAATTTCAGGAAAAATGCAATTCGCAACAAATGCAAATTTCCTCTCGCTTCGTGCTAACGAATCAAATTTTTTTCTAAAATAGCGGCTACAATGACGGCTACACGTGTGAGGGCAAGGGGAAAGGAACTCTGGGAAGGCGGGCTGACCCATAATGCCATGCATGCTTCGACAAAATACTGATTGATGGCTGCGATATACCTGTTGCTTGTAACGGGGCGCCGAAGGCGCACTCGGTCTCCCATCAGCCGCAGACCTGCTGCTTAGCTTTAGGCGAGAGGATCTGTGTTCAGCCTCATTACCAGGGCAGCTTTTGCTAGCTGGGAGGCTCCCTGCTCCTAGGTCTGCCTTGAGCGCCGATCTGATCACTCGGTGCTCGACTTGTTTGGCCTTCGGTCATGTGACGCTGGCCACGTCACATGACCCTCACTCACCTCTATAAATACAGGCAACCTGCTGGCTACAGGTTGCCTGTGATTTTGGTCCCTTAGGCTGTGTATTATTATTGTTATTTAGCTTACCTTTGGATTTGACCCTTGATCTGCTTCCTGACACCTCTTCTGCCTGCTCCCTGAACCTTGACGGTACCTCTCGGATTTTGACCTCGGCTTGCTTTTGGATTTTGTCTTTGCCTCTTCTCTTGTACTGACGTGACCTCCTGGGCTGACCCCGGCTAGATGACCCGCCTCGCCCTTCCGTTTTTGGTGGTACCTTGCTTGTTCCACCTCTCTGTCTGCTCTAGTGCTACCTCTCATTGGCTGTCCGCTTCCCTGCTGTCTCTATCTTTCTGCTTGCACTTACTCGGGTCAGGGACTGTCGCCCAGTTGCGCCCCCGTCACCTAGGGCGGGTGGTGCAAGTGGGCAGGGACAGGGGATCGAGTGGCAGCTCAGGGGGTGCACCTCCGCTCTATCTTTATACCTGCGCCTCTACCCCGTGACAGAATCACAGGTCTTAATTTAGCATGGACCCTCTACAGAGCCTCACCGAACATGTGCAGGGTCTTGCTAAAATAGTACAGGAACTTGGGGAGAGACTACAGGTTTAGGAGACCGTCCGAACTCCCCCCATTCTTGCTCCCACCACCGTTCAGGTAGAACCACACATTAAATTACCCGATTGGTTTTCGGGAGACCGCCAAAGTTTTTTAGCTTTCAAGGAAAGCTGTAAACTTTATTTTCGACTACGTCCTCACTCCTCTGGTCCTGATCCACAGAGGGTTGGTATTATCATCTCCCTGCTTCAAGGGGACCCCCAGGAATGGGCCTTTTCTTTGCCTCCCGATTCCCCTTGTCTTAATTCTGTGGACCTCTTTTTCCAGGCGTTAGGGGTTCTTTATGATGAACCAGACCGAGCCTCTGTGGCAGAATCCAATCTTAAGGCCCTCACTCAGGGGAATCTTCCCGTGGAGGATTATTGTACGCAGTTCCGCAAGTGTTGCGTTCCCTCGGGTTTGAACGAACCAGCGCTCAAATGTCAATTTAGGGCAGGCTTGACTGAGAAGTTAAAAGACATGTTGGCTTGTTATCCCTGTCCTGACTCTTTAGAGGAGATCATGACGCTAGCCATCAGACTAGATTGACGGATCAGAGAGAGACAGCAAGAGCATTTGTTTTCTCCTCATACCCTTCTTCAACCTGAGGTTTCCCCCATTGAACACAAGATGGAGGCCCACTCGGACAAGCCCATGTAACTCGGGATGACGCGAAGAGAGCTACGCCGTCGTCGGGGCTCTTGTTTTTATTGTGGGGATCCCGACCACTGGATCCATCAGTGTCCTAAAGCTCTGCCTTCTGGAAAGTCATCCAAGTCTGAAGTATCCAAGGACAAGGTACTCCCGGAGGTGGTAAGAAGTAAATTATTGTTGCCAGTTTCTATTACCTTTGGAGTCTTAAAGGGGTCAGGAAATGCCTTTGTGGATTCAGGGTCAGCTTTTAGTTTTATTGATTACAAATTTGTTGAACAAATGGGAATTCCAATATTAGAATTGTCCACCCCGATCCAGGTTGTCGCCATCGATTCTACCCCCCTGCTATGGGGCACGGTAAAACTCCGTACTCCGGAGGTTACCCTGTCTGTGGGGGAAATGCTCTTTCTTTGTTTTAAAGAATCTTCCTGTTCAGGTAGTCCTTGGTATGCCCTGGCTTCAGCAAAACAATCCGGTCATTAACTGGAGTTCGGGCGAATTAGAGAGATGGGGGCCTAACTGTAGTTCTTGCTTAACCGTAGTTCAAGCTGGGGTTTCATCAGATATTCCTCATTTTATTTCTGATTATTCAGATGTTTTTTCCACCACTGAGACAGATACTCTCCCTCCCATAGGTCTTATGACTGTGTTATCGACTTGGTACCCGAGTCCAAATTTCCTAAAGGACGGATTTATAATCTTTCTGGTTCTGAGCGCAGGGCAGTGAAAGACTATATCCAGGAGAGTCTCAAGAAGGGTCATATTAGGCCCTCCACCTCTCCCCTGGGAGCTGGATTCTTTTTCGTTAAAAAGAAGGACGGTGGTCTCAGGCCCTGCATTGACTATAGAAATTTTAATAAAATCACTATTAGGAATCAGTATTACATCCCGTTGATTCCTGATTTGTTTAACCAGATTTTGGGTGCTCCGTGGTTTTCTAAATTTGATTTGAGAGGAGCGTATAACCTAGTTCGTATTAAGGAGGGAGATAAGTTGAAAACTGCTTTTAATACTCCTGAGGGACACTTTGAGTATCTTGTTATGCC
The DNA here is from genome assembly GCF_905171765.1 of Bufo bufo. NCBI lineage: Eukaryota > Metazoa > Chordata > Amphibia > Anura > Bufonidae > Bufo > Bufo bufo. The sequence goes on from NC_053389.1 coordinate 384,346,187, forward strand.
ATTCAGTCTTTGCAATGCCTCAGAATTTCATGAACGACATTTTTAGAGAACTCATCGGCAAAGTTATGATTGTTTATCTCGATGATATTCTTGTCTTTTCACCTGACTGGGATTCTCATGTGTCTCACATCAGATTGGTTCTTAAAATTCTCAGGGAGAATCATCTGTCCGTTAAATTAGAGAAATATTTGTTTGGAGTTCAAGAGATTCCTTATCTCGGCTATATTCTTACTCCTCATTCATTTAAAATGGATCCCAGTAAGGTTCAGGCTATCCAAGACTGGTAAGACCATCCTCCTTAAAGGCTCACCAACGCTTTTTAGGATTCGCCAATTTTTACAGTAAATTCATAAAGAATTTTTCTGTTATTGCCAAGCCCCTTACTGACTTAACTAAAAAAGGTTCTGATCTGGTTAACTGGTCGTTGGAGGCCTGTCGGGCCTTTGATATCCTTAAAAATTGTTTTCAGATGGCTCCAGTCTTGGTTCAGCCTGATACCGAGGAACCTTTTGTGGTGGAGGTTGATGCCTCAGAGGATGGTGTGGGGGCCATCCTTTCTCAGGGGTCTTCTAACCTCACTAATTTAACGCTATGCACCTTCTTCTCTCGTAAGTTCTCTCCTTCGGAGAGAAATTACGATATTGGAAACCGCAAATTACTGGCCATAAAATGGGCATTTGAGAAATGGAGGCATTTTTTAGAAGGGGCTAGACACCGTATTACTGTCCTCACCGATCATACAAACTTAGTGTTTCTTGAGGCGGCCAAACGCCTTAATTCTAGACAAGCCAGATGGGCCCTGCTTTTTACTCGTTTTAATCTTTCTGTTACTTTCAGACCAGGTAGTAAAAATATTAAGGCAGATGCCTTATCCCGGAATTTTAATGCCGTCCAACCTCCTGACACCCCCCCGGAACCCATCTTGCCGACAAGCATCTTTGTGGCAGCAATTTCTGCGGATCTTTCCTCTGAGATTCAACGTGCTCAGCAACTTGCTCCTCCACAAACACCGGCAGATAAGTTATTTGTTCCTGAGTGCTTTCGTTTTCAGTTATTGGGTGAATGTCATGACTCCGTGCTCTCTGGTCATCCAGGTATTGCTGCCACATTAGCTCCCTGATGCAAAGATCTTAGCATCCTTGTTCATTGAACATGTGGTACGTCTACATGGTGTCCCTGAGAATATCATCTCTGATAGATGCGTTCAGTTTGTTTCTGGTTTCTGGAGGGCTTTTTGTCGAAGATGCGACATCTCTTTTTATCCTTTTCGTCTGCTTTCCATCCACAGACCAATGGGCAGACGGAACGGTTAAATCAGGCAGTGGAGCTTTTTCTAAGGTGCTATGTATAACATAACCAACTCTTATGGGTGAGATACCTCCCGTTGGCAGAATTCGCTATTAACAATCAAGTTAATCAACTTTTTTTGTAACAGTGGTTTGCATCCTCGCTTTTGTTCTAGTCCCTCTGTATCCTCACTCAACCCGCAGGCAGATTCTTTTACCTCTGGACTGTGCACAGTCTGGGCACAGGTTCAAACGAACCTGGAAAAGGCCCAGGAAACCCAGTGTAAACAAGCCAATAAGAGACGTTCCAAGGGAATAAATTTTGTACTCGGCGATAAGGTGTGATTGTCGACTAAGAATCTTGCTTTGAAACAGTGTTCTAGGAAATTCTCTCCGCGTTTCATTGGACCATACAATATTATTGAAGTTGTTAACCCAGTGTCCTTTAGACTTAAGCTACCCGACTCCTTTCGTATTCATAATGTGTTTCATAAGTCGTTGCTTAAGAGATATGTGTCACCAGTGGTTCTGGTTAAAAAACCTCCTCCACCTGTGGAGGTTGAAGGTCAGGAGAAATTCATAATCTCTAGAATTATTGATGTTAGAAAGGTTAGGAACTCCTTTCAATACCTGGTCCACTGGAAAGGCTATGGACCCGAGGAGAGGCCTTGGCAGGGGAGGGCTGGCAGCCTTAGTCCTGGGGGGCAAATCCAGTCAAGTGGCCCATTTTAGCCCCGCCCATTATTAAAAGCCCCTCTTACATACAATAGGCCACTCCCAACAGACACTGTACAGCTGACATTCTATAGTTGAGGCCTGTCTCTACACATCATACGGAGAGGGGAGGCCTGTCCTGGCTGCACTGCCTGCTACACATTATACAATAGACAACAGCAGGCTACAGCCAGGAAGCTCCTCCGCTCTCCTTCCTCCCCAGATCCTGCTCAAGTCTTGTGGTTCCCCCCCACCATCTGCCACCGGCCCGTTGCCTGCTGCCCCCTTTCGTTGTCCTCACCCAGCTCTGAATCCTCCTTCTGCAAATGGCAGGGGGAGGAGCCGGAGCATCTCCTCTCCTACATAGCACCACATACCTCTTACATCTAGTGATGTCACCTGTAACGAACCGTTCAGCACACAACTCCGTTCAGACGATATCCTCCTTTCAGATTGACAGGCAGTTACTGCAAGCACCAATTTCCCGAACTGTAAACTACATGAACACTGGAAACCGCTGAACAGGAAAAGCATACAATCGGCTTACACTCCTGGCAATCAGCATACAATCCAATTCCCCCAATAACGAGACGACACTTCGCTTGAATGTTAAGCAGAACTGGCTGTACTGGTACCTACAGCCTCTTTTTACAATCCACAAACATAGTACTGCCCACAGGGTTTTGAAATACAACCAATCAATCCGTACAATACACACAGACACTCCCACACAAAATCCTCCCCTCTGCCTGTGATATGATTACTGAACACAATGGCGAATATAATTATCACAGGCAGAGAAATACAGTTTTATAAAACATATCACAGGAACCCCAAAACATGCAATAACCCCATAACAATTATATCCTCGGAACCGGGGGATCTGGGTGAACACATATTCAAAATTCACCCAGATCCGTTCAGTAGTTTGGAAGATACAGTTTAATGCAGATTCCGCAGAACATATACCGGCTATATAAAAATAATTACTTTATAATGTGTCCCCTGTTGTATAGTTTAAAACTACTGCCCGATGTCTTTGTGCACCAAATACCGGCGAGATGGCACCGTGTAGAAAAGTCCAAACAGTGTCTGTGAGTTAAAATGGCCGCCATCCATTGTTCTCACCATGTGCCTCTGATACATGAAATGGTGGCCACCCAGTAACTCCACAGTATGTCCCCAGATGCTTCTTAAAGGGCCAGCAGCATAATAAAATACAATATGCCCAAACCTCCCAGGGACCATAATCACATGGCAAGAGGCTGGCAAGCAGTCCTCTACAGGCACAAGTGGCGGAGCTGGTTCCGCCACATCACCTTTGTTGTAGACGTTCTCTTTCCTCATCTTCTCCATTCAGACCAGACCGCCATGAAGATTTTTCAGCCTTCTCCCGTCTCTGCAGAGATTGAGAAACAGACATTAGTTTCCCACATTTCCATCATCTTCACATCTTCTGAACACCCTTTCCTGCCACCCCCAATACTATACTGCAGAAACAGTCCCCCTGGAAATACTGCTACCACACAGATAGTGCCCCAATACTGTGCCCGCTATCTCCCCAATACTATACTGCAGAAACAGTACCCCTAGGAATACTACTACCACACAGATAGTGCCCCCTTAAACAATTATTGGCACACAGTGCTCTAAAAAATAACTGCGCCCAGACACTAATAGTATAAAGATAATGTCCCCCAAAAATAATTGTGCTAAGCTGATACTATGCCAGGGTGCCCCCAAAGTAACAGTGCTCCCCAAAATCCCACCAATAGAAATAATTCTCTGCCAGAGCACACTTAGTAGTAATAATGCCCCTATAGTGCCCTAGTAATCATGTTCCTCATAGCCCCCCAGTAGTAGTAAAGCTCCCCATAATACCCCCTAGTAGTACTAATTCTCCCTATAATATGACAGTACATGAAATACCCCCGCTTAGTGCCCGCAGTTGAGCTAATGTCCCCATAATATATGCCAGTATAAAATACCCCTATATAGTGCCCCAGTAAATGCCCTCATAGTGCTCCTCTCCCCCTTCCCCATAGTGTCCCCCAATGGCAGTAAAAAAATGCCCCTTCTTAGTGCCCCCAGCAGATGCCCCTATAGTGCTCCTCTCCCCCACAATGTGCCAGTAAAAAATGCCCCTTCTTAGTGCCACCATATGCCCCAATAGTGCTCCACTCCCCCATAGTGCCCCCAAATAATGCCCCTATAGTAACACCAGATGCCCCATAGTGCTGCTCTCCCCTATAGTGCCCCCCAGAATGTGCCAATAATTTTTTTAAAAAAAGCCCCTTTAGAGCCCCCAGATACCCCCATAGTGCTCCTCTCCCCCATGGTGCCCCCCATAATGTGCCAGTAAGAAATGCCCCCATAGTGCCCCCCCATAGTGCCAGCTCCTCTCATAGTGCCAGCTCCCCCATAGTGCCAGCTCCCCCATAGTGCCAGCTATCCTCATAGTGCTAGCTCCCCCCAATAGTGCCAGCCCCCCATAGTGCCAGCTCCCCCCCATAGTGCCAGCTCCCCCCCATAGTGCCAGCTCCCCCCATATTGCCAGCTCCCCCCCATAGTGCCATCTCCCCCCATAGTGCCAGCTCCCCCCCATAGTGCCAGCTCCCCCCTATAGTGCCAGCTCCTCTCCCATAGTGCCAGCCCCCCCATAGTGCCAGCTCCCCATAGTGCCGGCTCCCCCATAGTGCCAGCCCCCTTATAGTGCCAGCTCCCCCATAGTGTCAGCCCCCCCATAGTGCCAGCCCCCTTACAGTGCCAGCCCCCCTATAGTGCCAGCTCCCCCTATAGTGCAAGCCCTCCCATAGTGCCAGCCCCCTTATAGTGCCAGCCCCCCGATATTGCTAGCTCCCCCATAGTGCCAGCCCCCCTATAGTGCCAGCCCCCCTATAGTGCCAGCTCCCCCTATAGTGCCAGCCCCCCCTATAGTGCCAGCTCCCCCTATAGTGAAAGCCCCCCCATAGTGCCAGATCCCCCCCATAGTGCCAGATCCCCCCCATAGTGCCAGAACCCCCCCTAGTGCCAGATCCCCCCCCCCATAGTGCCAGATCCCCCCCCCCATAGTGCCAGTCCCCCACAAAGAAAAAAAAACAAAAACACTAATACTTACCTCCATCAGCAGTGATGCGATGCAGGCCTCTTCCGGCCTGTGTCCCTGTGTGTGTTGCCCGGCTCAGGTGGCGCGATGATAATGACATCATCGCGCTGCCTGAGCCGGCCTCTGATAGGCTGCAGGCATTAGTGCCTGCAGCCTATCAGAAGAACAGGGGAGGGACACGCCTCTCCCTCCCCTGCCCCACAGCACACAGCCGCCACCACCGCCGCCGCAATTACATCCAGGGCCGCGCTGCCTGTGGTGATCGGCGGTGCGGCCCTGAAGAATAAAAAATAAAAAAAAATTTTTTTAAAGACGGGCGGCCCAGCGGACATTTTTTTAGGGCAATTGCCTCCCTGCCCCCCGACCCAGCCACTAAGATCCACGCCCCGAGGCTCATCAAGAAGTTTCATGATGAGCATCCTGGGAGATTTGTACCCAAGGGCTTGGGTCCGATGGCCCCTCGTAAAAGGGGGGTACTGTAACAGGGCGCCGAAGGCGCACTCGGTCTACCATCAGCCGCAGACCTGCTGCTTAGCTTCAGGAGCAAGGATCTGTGTTCAGCCTCATTCCCAGGGTGGCTTTTGCTAGCTGGGAGGCTCCTCCTCCTAGGTCTGCCTTGAGCGCCGAGCTGATCACTCGGTGCTCGACTTGTTTGTCTGTCGGTCATGTGACGCTGGCCACGTCACATGACCCTCACTCTCCACTATAAATACAGGCAACCTGCTGGCTACAGGTTGCCTGTGATTTTGGTGCCTTAGGCTGTGTATTATTATTGTTATTTAGCTTACCTTTGGATTTGACCCTTGATCTGCTTCCTGACACCTCTTCTGCCTGCTCCCTAAACCTTGACGCTATCTCTCGGATTTTGACTTCGGCTTGCTTTTGGATTTTGTCTTTGCCTCTTCTCTTGTACTGACGTGACCGCCTGGGCAGACCCCGGCTAGTTGACCCGCCTCGCCCTTCCATTTTTGGTGGTACATTGCTTGTTTCACCTCTCTGTCTGCTCTAGTGCTACCTCTCATTGGCTGTCCGCTTCCCTGCTGTCTCTATCTCTCTGCTTGCACTTACTCAGGTCAGGGACTGTCGCCCAGTTGCGCCCCGTCACCTAGGGCGGGTGGTGCAAGTAGACAGGGACAGGGGACCGGGTGGCAGCTCAGGGGGTGCACCTCCGCTCTATCTTTATACCCGCGACTCTACCCTGTGACATTGCTCCAATCAAACAGGGTGGTGTGATATAACTGTTGTGGCAAAAAAAATAATTGAGGTGTGTGATATACCTGCTTCCACAAACTACTGATTAAGGAGTTTGATATACCTGCTTCCACAAAATACTGATTAAGAAGTTTGATATACCTGCTTCCACAAAATACTGATTGAGGGCTGCGATATACCTGCTTCCACAAAATACTGATTAAGGGGTTTGATATACCTGCTTCCACCAAATATTGAGTGAGGCCTGTAATATACCTGCTTCCACAAAATACTGATTGAGGGCTGCGATATACCTGCTTCCACAAAATACTGATTAAGGGGTTTGATATACCTGCTTCCACAAAACACTGATCAAGGGGATTGATATACCTGCTTCCACCAAATATTGGTTGAGGCCTGCGATATACCTGCTTCCAAAAATTACTGATTAATGGGTTTGATATACCTGCTTCCACAAAATACTGATTGAGGGCTGCAATATACCTGCTTCCACAAAATACTGATTAAGAGGATTAATATACCTGCTTCCACCAAATATTGATTAAGGCCTGTGATATACCTGCTTCCACAAAATACTGATTAAGGGGATTGATATACCTTCTTCCACCAAAAATTTATTGAGGCCTGCGATATACCTGCTTCCACAAAATACTGATTAAGGGGTTCGATACACCTGCTTCCACAAATACTGCTCTTTTTTACGGACTTAGGCACAGGGTCATTTTGAAAATGATAGGCAGAGGTAGAGGCAGGTCGTTCTGCAGGGGTGGTAGGGGTCGGGCAGGTGCACCAGGCCAGAGCCTAAGTGGGAAGTTGGAGAAGGCACGTGCGATTACACCAGATGCACCAGAGTTGGTTGAGTGGCTCATTCAGCCTTCCGCTTCTGCACCCTCCTCACTCTCTGCTGTGTGCACCCCCAAAGACACCACCACCACCATAACCCCTCCATTTCAGTCAGAGGAATTATTTTCCCATCCATTCCCAGAGCTTACCGATGCGCAGCCATTCTTGGAATCGGATCAGGAAGAGAAGATAGCAACATCCACCAACCAGATCAGCCCAAGAAAGATTGTCCCCGCTGTGGCTGCCTACTCCGAGATCTCTAATGTCAGTGGTGGTGGTGAAGGTGACGATGATGACATGTCGATGGACACAAGTGAGGGAAAGGAGGGGAGTTCAGAGGGAGAGACATAGCAGCAGAGAGGGAGGAGAAGGAGGAGAATCAGGCAGAACTTGCAAGTCACAGGAGGCGAAAAGCAGACTGCAAATGAATCTGGAGCGAGCCATCCACCATGCACTGTGACTTCTGGCGCTCCCAGGACGCCAGCACATGGCTCCACAGTGTGGTCTTTTTTTAGTTTAGTTTTTTAAGTTGCGGTAAGCCCAACACTCACCTAGGGATGACCGCCTTAAGAAGGCACCTGGCCTCCCATCACCGAGCCCAGTGGGAGCAACTCCATCAGAACCCACAAAGCCACACTCCCTGTGCTCCACGTCCTGCCTCATCTCCTTCTGCTCTCTCCTCCCATTTGTCCTCCACTCCACCTTCCACCGTGCCGTCGTCGCATTCATCTGGCAGAAGGCAGGTTTCCGTGGCCCAAATATTTGTGCGTAAAAAGTTGATGACGCCGGATAACCCTCTTGCCCAACGGCTGACCGCTGGCTTATCGGAACTGCTAGCCCGCCAACTACTGCCATATAAACTGGTGGACGCGGAGGCCTTTAGAAAATTTGTGGCCATTGGCACACCGCAATGGAAGGTCCCCGGAAGGAAATATTTCTCCCAGAAGGGCACCCCAGAGCTATATGGCCACGTTCAGCGGCAATTGAATATATCTCTGGCACACAGTGTCGGTGCCAAGATACATCTGACCACAGACACGCAGTCTAGCAAACACGAGCAGGGAAGGTACATAACTTTTACTGCCCACTGGGTGAACCTTCTGACGGCCATCAAGCATGTAACCCATGGATCCCGTGTGAATTTGGTGTTACCGCCACTAATTGCATGCAGGCCTGCCTCTTCTTCTCCTACTCCATCCTCCGCTGTCTCCTCGGCTGACTCCTCCTTTTCCACTGCTACCACCTCTTCCGCTGCGCCCCCCAAGCTCCCCAGAACCTATTCGTCGTGCCAGGTGAGACGGTGCCATGCTGTGCTGTGGCTGTTGTGCCTGGAAGCCAAAAGCCACACCAGTCCTGCACTGCTTTCAGCTCTGCGGTCACAAGCCGAACAGTAGCTAAACAGTTACAGTTACTTTTGTTTGCCGAGTCTTTAAGGACCCAGGGCGTACCGGTATGTCCTAACTTTAAAATTACATTGCGGCGCGGGTTAATCGGAACAGGATGTCCGCTGAAATCATTCAGCGGGCATCCTGTCACAACACCGGGGGGGGGGGGCGGTTTGCTGTTTTACCTTATCCGGCGGCGGGCGGCGGTGCCATCGGGTCCCCATGCGGCTGTAGGGGGGGACCCGATGCATAGAAGGCAGCGCGATGCCTTCCTTAGGCATCTGCGCTGCCTTCCGGTGACGAGCCTGTGAGATCCAGCCCCCTGGATCTCAGAGGCCGGAAGCTGTATGAGTAATACACACTGTATTACTCATACAGCCAATGCATTCCAATACAGAAGTATTGGAATGCATTGTAAAAGGGATTAGACCCCCAAAAGTTGAAGTCCCAAAGTGGGACAAAAGATAAAGTAAAAAAAAAACATGACCTAACCCCTCAGATGAACACCGTAAAAAATAAAAAATAAAAACTGTGCTAAATAAACAATTTTTTTTGTCATCTTACATCACAAAATGTACAACAGCAAGCGATCAAAAAGGCGTTTTCCCACCAAAATAGTACCAATCTAACCGTCACCTCATCCCGCAAAAAATGAGCCCCTACCTGAGACAATCGCCCAAAAAATACAAAAACTATTGCTCAGAATATGGAGACACTAAAACATAATTTTTTTGTTCTAAAAAAGCTGTTATTGTGTAAAACTTACATAAATTAAAAAAAGAATACATATTAGGTATCACCGCATCTGTATCGACCGGCTCTTTAAAAATATCACATGACCTAACACCTCAGATGAACACCGTAAAAAATAAAAAATAAAGACGGTGCTAAATAAACCATTTTTTGTCACCGTACATCACAAAAAGTGTAATGGCAAGCGATCAAAAAGTCACACGCACCCCAAAATAGTGCCAATAAAACAGTCATCTCATCCCGCAAAAATCATACCCTACCCAAGGTTATCGCCCAAAAACTGAAAAAATTATGGCTCTCAGTCTATGGAAACACTAAAACATGATTTTTTTTGCTTCAAAAATGAAATCATTGTGTAAAACTTACATAAATAAAAAAAAAGTATACATATTAGGTATCGCAGTGTCCATAATAACTTGCTCTATAAAAATATCACATGACCTAACCCCTCAGGTAAATACCGTAAAAAAATAAAAATAAAAGCTGTGTAAAAAAAGCCATTTTTTGTCACCTTACATCACAAAAAGTGTAATAGCAAGCGATCAAAAAGTCACACGCACCCCAAAATGGTGCCAATACCGTCATCTCATTCTGCAAAAATCATACCCTACCCAAGGTAATCGTCCAAAAGCTGAAAAAATTATGGCTCTCAGACTATGGAAACACTAAAACATGATTTTTTTGGTTTAAAAAAAGAAATCATTGTGTAAAACTTACATAAATAAAAAAAAAGTATATATATTAGGTATCGCCGCATCCGTGACAACCTGGTCTATAAAAATATCACATGATCTAACCTGTCAGATGAATGTTGTAAATAACAAAAAATAAAAACGGTGCCAAAACAGCTATTTCTTGTTACCTTGCCTCACAAAAAGTGTAATATAGAGCAACCAAAAATCATATGTACCCTAAACTAGTACCAATAATACTGCCACCCTATCCCATAGTTTCTAAAATGGGGTCACTTTTTTGGAGTTTCTACTCTAGGGTCGTATCAAGGGGGCTTCAAATGGGACATGGTGTCAAGAAAACCAGTCCAGCAAAATCTGCCTTCCAAAAACCGTATGGCATTTCTTTCCTTCTGCACCCTGCCGTGTGCCCGTACAGTAGTTTACGACGTGGGGTGTTTCTGTAAACTACAGAATCAGGGCCATAAATATTGAGTTTGGTTTGGCTGTTAACCCTTGCTTTGTAACTGTAAAAAAATTATTAAAATGGAAAATCTGCCAAAAAAGTGAAATTTTGAAATTGTATCTCTATTTTCCATTAATTCTTGTGGAACACCTAAAGCGTTAACGACGTTTGTAAAATCAGTTTTGAATACCCTGAGGGGTGTAGTTTCTTAGATGGGGTAACTTTTATGGAGTTTCTACTCTAGGGGTGCATCAGGGGGGCTTCAAATGGGACATGGTGTCAAAAAAAACAGTCCAGCAAAACCTGCCTTCCAAAAACCGTATGGCATTCCTTTCCTTCTGCGCCCTGCCGTGTGCCCGTACAACAGTTTACGACCACATGGGTGTTTCTGTAAACTACAGAATCAGGGCCATAATATTGAGTTTGGTTTGGCTGTTAACCCTTGCTTTGTAACTGTAAAAAAATTATTAAAATGGAAAATCTGCCAAAAAAGTGAAATTTTGAAATTGTATCTCTATTTGCCATTAATTCTTGTGGAACACCTAAAGGGTTAACGACGTTTGTAAAATCAGTTTTGACGACCTTGAGGGGTGTAGTTTCTAGAATGGGTGGTTTCTATTATGTAAGCCTCGCAAAGTGACTTCAGACCTGAACTGGTCCCTGAACTGAATTTTTTTTACAAATTTTTGGTAAATTTGGTATTTTTTTATAAATAAAAATGATTTTTTTTTGCTTCATTTTACCAGTGTCATGAAGTACAATATGTGATGAAAAAACAAAACTCAGAATGGCCTGGATAAGTCAAAGCGTTTTAAAGGGTTTCTACCACCTCATTTTGACCTAATTAGCTCTCAGACACTAGTGATCTGCTAGTGTCTGATCTACCTAACAATGCTATTCTCAGACCTGTGTGTGGATCCGTTTCACTAAAAAACGAACTTTTATTAATATGCTTATGAGCCTCTAGGTGCTATGGGGGCGTCTTTTCAGCACCTAGAGGCTCGGTCTACTCACATTGTATGCCGCCCCGCTCGTCCGTTAAGCCCGCCCATCTCCTCTTGAATGCCATCCTCCAGCTGAGCCAGCAGACGAATTCCCGCGCCTGCGCCGTGCGCATCTGTATTCGGCGCAGGCGCAGTGAATGTCTGACCGCTCCCTGCACAGACATCTCCACTGCGCCTGCGCCGATGACGGAGATGTCTGTGCAAACGGATCCACACACAGGTCTGAGAATAGCATTGTTAGGTAGATCAGACACTAGCAGATCGCTAGTGTCTGAGAGCTAATTAGGTCAAAATGAGGTGGTAGAAACCTTTTAAAGTTATCATCACTTAAAGTGACACTGGTCAGATTTGCAAAAAATGGCCAAGTCCTTAAGGTGAAATGGGGCTTAGTCCTTAAGGGGTTAATGTTCCTCCAGCCACATAATTACAAATTCTTTTCTGTCAGGTGAATGCCTAATTTTTGGGGCCTGTACTGGCCTAAAGTAAAATTTTTATCCAGTGACCGCCTAATGTGCCTCCAGCCACATAATCACAAGTTCTTTTCTGTTAGGTGAATGCCTAATTATTGGTGCCTGTACTTGTGGTATGCCAGACCTTGCAGGGGAATTATGTGTGAGGTCACGGTGTGAGCAATAGGTGGGCCGAGATAAATACAGTTCTGGTTATTTACGGTTATGTCGTCCCTGGGCAGGCTCGCATAAGTGAAAAGGAGAACGGCATAAGTATTCTCTGGGGCACACTCTGGTGTAAGGAACACTGGCCAGATGGTGGTTCAAGGTGCCCTTGGTGGTCTGTATTAATGTGCCTGTGGCAAGGTCCCTTGTAGTCGTGACGCCAGTACCTCTTGTATGAAGGTACAACCATTTACTATAGTGTTAATTGAGGAACTTGAGACTGAGGCAAGCAGGATGAAATTCAAGGTGGAACTTTACTGAAGACTTCTGCTAACAGTACATCCAAAGTATTAAAACAGTCTCTTGGTACAGAGGTAACACTGCTGCAAGTCCTCTGCTGACAGGTGTAAATGTTCCTCTCTAGCTATTAAATGTAATGAAATCATAGCCTTACTGATAGAGGACTTCATGAATGGTCCTGGTGATCCTGGTTCAGGCTGGTAAAGTTGCCGGGGGCTAGTGACTCCTTCACTTGGGAATCCAAAGGTCCATAGCACTCCTTTCTTTAGTATTCTCTGAGTATGTAAAGCACTTCAGCTCTGGGCTGAAATTTGGCTGAGGGATAAAGATTGCAGACAGCACTTGACACAACTGGTCTCTCAACTGCAACTCTAGACTCAACTGGAACTAACTAGGCCTGAGCTGAACTATATACAGTACAGACCAAAAGTTTGGACACACCTTCTGATTCAAAGAGTTTTCTTTATTTTCATGACTATGAAAATTGTAGATTCACACTGAAGGCATCAAAACTATGAATTAACACATGTGGAATTATATACATAACAAACAAGTGTGAAACAACTGAAAATATGTCATATTCTAGGTTCTTCAAAGTAGCCACCTTTTGCTTTGATTACTGCTTTGCACACTCTTGGCATTCTCTTGATGAGCTTCAAGAGGTAGTCCCTTGAAATGTTTTTTACTTCACAGGTATGCCCTGTCAGGTTTAATAAGTGGGATTTCTTGCCTTATAAATGGGGTTGGGACCCTCAGTGGCGTTGAGGAGAAGTCAGGTGGATACACAGCTGATAGTCCTACTGAATAGACTATTAGAATTTGTAATATAGCAAGAAAAAAGCAGCTAAGTAAAGAAAAATGAGTGGCCATCATTACTTTAAGAAATGAAGGTCAGTCAGTCAGCCAAAAAGTTGGGAAAACTTTGAAATTAAGGGCTATTTGACCATGAAGGAGAGTGATGGGGTGCTGCGCCAGATAACCTGGCCTCCACAGTCACCGGACCTGAACCCAATCGAGATGGTTTGGGGTGAGCTGGATCGCAGAGTGAAGGCAAAAAGGGCCAACAAGTGCTAAGCATCTCTGGGAACTCCTTCAAGACTGTTGGAAGACCATTTCAGGGGACTACCTCTTGAAGCTCATCAAGAGAATGCCAAGAGTGTGCAAAGCAGTAATCAAAGCAAAAGGTGGCTACTTTGAAGAACCTAGAATATGACATATTTTCAGTTGTTTCACACTTGTTTGTTATGTATATAATTTCACATGTGTTAATTCATAGTTTTGATGCCTTCATAGTCATGAAAATAAAGAAAACTCTTTGAATGAGAAGGTGTGTCCAAACTTTTGGTCTGTACTGTATATGGGAGGTATTATCTCCCCCTAGTGGTAAGCTCAGTGTAAATGCATTCTAATACACCTGTTAGCAGGGATTATGCACCAAAACATATTGCAGCTTAAGACAGGCTATATAAGGCATAAAAAGCATAATACAACAACTTTGCAGTACCCACGAGGGTAGTGGGATGCTGCATACTGGCCTACAGTAGCATTTTTAGCCAGTGACCGCCTAATGTACCTCCAGCCACATAATCATAAGTTCTTTTCTGTCAGGTGAAAGACAAATTTTTGGGGCCTGTAATGGCCTACAGTAACATTTTTAGCCAGTGACCGCCTAATGCACCTCCAGCCACATCATCACAAGTTCTTTTCTGTCAGGTGAATGCCTAATTTTTGGGGCCTGCACTGGCGTACAGTAAAATTTGTTTCCAGTTACTGCCTAATGTACCTCCAGCCACATAATTACAAGTTCTTTTCTGTCAGGTGAATGCCTAATTTTTGGGGCCTGTACTGGCCTACAGTAAAATTTTTAGCCGGTGACCGCCTAATGTATCTCCAGCCACATAATAATAAGTTATTTTCTGTTAGGCTACTTTCACACTTGCGGCAGGATGGATCCGACAGGCTGTTCACCCTGTCGGATCCGTCCTTCCGCTATTTCGCCGTGCCGCCGCTCCGTCCCCATTGACTATAATGGGGACGGGGCGGAGCTCTGGCGCAGCACGTCAGCGCACGGCGAAAGGCCGCCGGGCTAAAAGTCCTGCATGTCCAACTTTTTAGTCCGGCGGCCTCTCACCGCGAACTGCCCTACTGCGCCGGACTCCGTCCCGTCCCCATTATAGTCAATGGGGACAGAGCGGCGGTCCGGCGGCACGGCGAAATAGCGGAAGGACGGATCCGACAGGGTGAACAGTCTGTCGGATCCGTCCAGCCGCAAGTGTGAAAGTAGCCTTAGGTGAATGCCTAATTTTTGAAGCCTGTACTGGCCTACAGTAACATTTTTAGCCAGTGATCGCCTAATGTACTGTACCTCCAGCCACATAATCACAAGTTCTTTTCTGTTAGGTGAATGCCTAATTTTTGGGGCCTGTACTGGCCTACAGTAAAAAAAAAATCCAGTGACTGCCTAATGTACCTCCAGCCACATAATCACAAGTTATTTTCTGTCAGGTGAATTCCGAATTTTTGGGGCCTTTTCTGGCCTACAGTAAAATTTTTATCCAGTGACCGCCTAATGTACCTCCAGCCACATAATCGCAAGTTCTTTTCTGTCAGGTGAATGCCTAATTTTTGGGGCCTGTACTGGCCTACAGTAAAAAAAAATTCCAGTGACCGCCTGATGTATCTCCAGCCACATAATCACAAGTTCTTTTCTGTCAGGTGAATGCCTAATTTTTGGGGCCTGTACTCCCGTGGCCTAAAATAATTTTTTTCTAGGCTCCAGCAGGGCACATTTTTGAGAGTTTCCCTTTAAGACGCATAAAAATGGCCCCTGATTAAGATACATATTTTTTGTGGGAATTTTTGCCAATGATTCCCCTCTGGTATGCCAGAGACCATGTTGTGGGACTATTTGTGCACTGGTTTTTCAGGTTCGCTTGCCATTAAAGCCAATGGGGCCTGCCGCGAACGTGCGATTCGCGAACATTTGATCGCGAACACGCGCTCACGAACTGTCCCGGCTGATGTTCGTCCATCACTACTTGTGGTGCAAGTGCTATGTTGAAAAGCCTTTAGTGGCTTATATCTTTTCAAACAAGAAAAATATATACGCAGTTCACTTCTGCAGTTATATGTGTTGAAAGCGTACAGAAAGAAAAAAATATACGCACTTCACTGGTGCACTTATTTGTGGCAAAAGCGTTTAGTGGACTATTTCATTATAGAAAGAAAAAATATACGCACTTCACTGGTGTAGTAATTTGTGGCAAAACGGTTTAGTGGCCTATTTCATTAAAGAAAGAAAAAATATACGCACTTCACTGGTGCACTTATTTGTGGCAAAAGCGTTTAGTGGACTATTTCATTATAGAAAGAAAAAATATATACACACTTCACTGGTGCACTTATTGTGTCATAAGCTTTCAGTGGCCTATTTTATTATAGAAAGAAAAAATATACGCACTTATTTAGTTATTTGTGGCAAAAGGGTTTACTGTCCTATTTCAGAACAGAAAGAAAAATATATACGCACTTCACTGGTGCATTTATTTCTGCTGAAATCGTTTACTGGCCTATATAAAAATATATTCTCAGTTCACGTTGGCAGTTATATGTGTTGAAAGCATACAGAAAGAAAAAAAAAATATGCACTTCACTGGTGCACTTATTTGTGGCGAAAGCGTTTAGTGGCCTATTTCATTATAGAAAGAAAAAAATATATGCACTTCACTGGTGTACTTATTTGTGGCAAAAGCATTTAGTGGCCTATTTCAGTACAGAAAGAAAAATATATACGCACTTCACTGATGCATTTATTTTTGCTAAAGGTGCTTACTGGCCTATTTCAGTACATAAAGAAAAATATATTCTCAGTTCGAGTCGGCGGTTATAGGTGTTGAAAGCGTACAGAAAGAAAAAAAAATACGCACTTATTTGTAGCAAAAGCGTTTAGTGGCCTATTTCATTATAGAAAGAAAAAAATATACGCACTTCACAGGTGCACTTATTTGTGGCAAATGCGTTTAGTGGCCTATTTCATTATAGGAAGAAAAAAATATACGCACTTTACTGGTGCACTTATTTGTGGCAAAAGCGTTTAGTGGCCTATTTCAGTACAGAAAGAAAAATATATACGCACTTCACTGGTAGATTTATTTCTGCTAAAAGCGTTTACTGGCCTATTTCAGTACGAAAATAAAAATATATTCTCAGTTCACGTCAGAGATTATGTGTTGCAAGCATGGCTGGGAGTCAGCAGGGTGGCAGCAGTGGGAGGTTGGGAGCCAAATGTGCCGGGGTAGACCACCTGCTTCGCAGCAGCCTACCTTCCTGGGAAGTAGTGGTGCAGGGTTTCACGGAAGTAGCAGTGGTAGCAGTCAGTCAGTGCGGTGGTTATATGTGTTATTTTGTATTTCAGTACAAAAAAAATAATACATTCTCAGTTTACGTCGGCTGTGTTTATATGTGCTGAAAGCGTTTAGTGGCCTATTTCAGTACAAAAAGAAAAATATATTCTCAGTTCACGTTGGCAGTTATATGTGTTGAAAGCATACAGAAAGAAAAAAAAAATGCACTTCACTGGTGCACTTATTTGTGGCGAAAGCGTTTAGTGGACTATTTCATTATAGAAAGAAAAAAATATACGCACTTCACTGGTGTAGTAATTTGTGGCAAAACGGTTTAGTGGCCTATTTCATTAAAGAAAGAAAAAATATACGCACTTCACTGGTGCACTTATTTGTGGCAAAAGCGTTTAGTGGACTATTTCATTATAGAAAGAAAAAAAATATACACACTTCACTGGTGCACTTATTGTGTCATAAGCTTTCAGTGGCCTATTTTATTATAGAAAGAAAAAATATACGCACTTATTTAGTTATTTGTGGCAAAAGGGTTTACTGTCCTATTTCAGAACAGAAAGAAAAATATATACGCACTTCACTGGTGCATTTATTTCTGCTGAAATCGTTTACTGGCCTATTTCAGTACAAAAAGAAAAATATATTCTCAGTTCACGTTGGCAGTTATATGTGTTGAAAGCATACAGATAGAAAAAAAATATGCACTTCACTGGTGCACTTATTTGTGGCGAAAGCGTTTAGTGGACTATTTTATTATAGAAAGAAAAAAAATATACACACTTCACTGGTGCACTTATTGTGTCATAAGCTTCCAGTGGCCTATTTTATTATAGAAAGAAAAAATATACGCACTTATTTAGTTATTTGTGGCAAAAGGGTTTACTGTCCTATTTCAGAACAGAAAGAAAAATATATACGCACTTCACTGGTGCATTTATTTCTGCTGAAATCGTTTACTGGCCTATATAAAAATATATTCTCAGTTCACGTTGGCAGTTATATGTGTTGAAAGCATACAGAAAGAAAAAAAAATATGCACTTCACTGGTGCACTTATTTGTGGCGAAAGCGTTTAGTGGCCTATTTCATTATAGAAAGAAAAAAATATATGCACTTCACTGGTGTACTTATTTGTGGCAAAAGCATTTCACTGATGCATTTATTTTTGCTAAATGTGTTTACTGGCCTATTTCAGTACATAAAGAAAAATATATTCTCAGTTCGAGTCGGCGGTTATAGGTGTTGAAAGCGTACGGAAAGAAAAAAAAATACGCACTTATTTGTAGCAAAAGCGTTTAGTCGCCTATTTCATTATAGAAAGAAAAAAATATACGCACTTCACAGGTGCACTTATTTGTGGCAAATGCGTTTAGTGGCCTATTTCATTATAGGAAGAAAAAAATATACGCACTTTACTGGTGCACTTATTTGTGGCCAAAGCGTTTAGTGGCCTATTTCAGTACAGAAAGAAAAATATATACGCACTTCACTGGTAGATTTATTTCTGCTGAAAGCGTTTACTGGCCTATTTCAGTATGAAAATAAAAATATATTCTCAGTTCACGTCAGAGATTATGTGTTGCAAGCATGGCTGGGAGTCAGCAGGGTGGCAGCAGTGGGAGGTTGGGAGCCAAATGTGCCCGGGTAGACCACCTGCTTCGCAGCAGCCTACCTACCTGGGAAGTAGTGGTGCAGGGTTTCACGGAAGTAGCAGTGGTAGCAGTCAGTCAGTGCGGTGGTTATATGTGTTATTTTGTATTTTTAGTACAAAAAAAATAATACATTCTCAGTTCACGTCGGCTGTGTTTATATGTGCTGAAAGCGTTTAGTGGCCTATTTCAGTACAAAAAGAAAAATACATGCTCAGTTCATGTCGGTGGCGGTTATATGTGTTGAAAGCATTTAGTTGCATATTTTAGTACAAAAAGGAAAAATATATATGCATTTCACTTCTGCAGTTATATGGGGTGAAAGGGTTCAGTGTCCTATTTCAGTACAAAAAGGAAAAAAATATACGCACTTCACTGGTGCATTTATTTCTGCTAAAAGCGTTTACTGGCCTTTTTCAGTACAAAAAGACAAATATATACATATTTTACTTCTGCAGTTATTATTATTTCAGTACAAAAACAAAATACTGTATATTCAGCGTTCACTTTTGCAGTTATATGTGGTAAAATCTTTAGTGATGTATTTCGGTAGAAAAAAAATATATATTCAGCGTTCACTGTTGCAGTTATATGTGGCAAAACCTTTAGTGACGTATTTCAGTCCAAAAGCAAAATATATTCAGCGTTCAGCACTGCAGTAATATTTGTGGTAAAATCTTTGACGTATTTCGGTCTAAAAACTAATTTTATTCAGTGTCCGGCGCTGCAGTTATATGCAGTAAAATCTTTATTGAAGTATTTCGGTTGAAAAACAAAATTTTGTCAGCGGTCAGCGCCGCGGTTATATGCAGTAAAATCTTTAGTGACGTATCTTGATGAACTTCACGACTCTTCCGGGCTCAAAGCTATCTTGACACTTTGGGCCAGATTTATCATTACTCTGACAGCTCACTCCACTTTAACATATGGCTAAAGTCAGTTTTAGCCAAGTCAGATTTATGATCCGCCCTTTAAGACTGTAATAAATTTGGTTTGACGGTAGCAGTTTATCCGTCAGTAAGCAGCTTTACAAAAGTCGCACGTTTTTATGAAAAAGTCGCACGTTTTTATGAAAAAGTCGCATGTTCTATTAAAAAGTCTCATAAGATAAGCATGGTCCTCACTGGAGTGAAATTGCGACTTTTTTGCGACTTTTTAAACAGTCCCAATAGTAAATCTGTCTAGAGATTAATTTACATAAGAAAACACGGCCACTTTCAGAAAACTGGCGAGCATAGTGCAGAGCAGAAAAAAGTCGCAAATTTGTGCACAGTTTTAGCGTTTGGGACTTTTTTTGGCACTTTTTCACTCCATTATTCTGACCTGAGCTAATGATAAATCTGGCCCTTTGTCTTTTCATTGTCTGTAGCTACTAGAGGCCTGTTCATGCCAGGCAGGTTCCCCCAGAAGTATCTGGGTCGATGAGCAGCCAATACCGCACTTGCATCAATCTTGACAGCATTCGTCTCCAGGTGGAGAGAAATTGTTTTTTGGAATGCTTTCTCCATCATAACCACGTCATTGAATAAACAGAAGACTGGCAGATTCTCTCCTGTCTTAGGCAACACTTAATTTTTATTATAAAATTTATTAAATATTGAATAATACATTGAACCAAAACTTGATTAAAATTATAGGAAAGTAAATTTAAATTCGCCAATTATCCCAATCTTGGAGGGAAATTCACGGACAATCAATTTGCCAAGCCTTTTGTGCCGGAGAACGTGTATTATTAAATCGTATTTTAAGCAACACTTTATAAGGGCTCATGCACATGACTATATGTATTTTGCGGTCCGCAAAAAATACGGAATGCACACGGACGTCACGGACGTCACAAACGGAACAGCTGGCCCCTGGTAGAACAGTACTATCCTTGTCCGTAATGCGGACAATAATAGGACATGTTCTATTTTTTTGCAGAACGGAAATATGGACATACGTAAACGGAATGCACACGGAGTAACTTCCGTTTTTTTGCGGACCCATTGAAATGAATGGTTCCGATACGGTCCGCAAAAAAATTGGAACGGACACTGAAAGAATATATGTTCGTGTGCATGAGCCCTAAAGCTGAGAAATTTTAACATTCTGTTCTGTTCCATATTCCCTATAAATGAATAGACGAAGCGGCCACTCTGTGGCCTCCTCATGCTGCTACCACCTCCACAATCTCTCGTCGTCATTCCACTCTCTGGCCCCCTCATGCTGCTGCCACCTCCGCAAACTCTCATCGTCGTGCCACTCTGTGGCCTCCTCATGCTGTGGCCTCTTCATACTGTGGCCTCCTGATGCTGCCGCCACCTCCACATTATGTCACCTTGCCACTCTTTGGTCTCCTGATGCTGCCGCCACCTCCACAATCGGTCATTGTGCCACCCTGTGGCCTCCTCCTGATGCTGCTGCCGCCACCAGCTCCGCACTCTGTCATTGTGCCACTCTGTGGCCTCCTCGTGCTGTTGCCACCTCCACACTGTTACCTTGCCACTCTGTGGCCTCGTGATGCTGCCGCCATCTCCACACTATGTCACATTGCCACTCTGTGGTCTCCTGATGCTGCCGCCACCTCCACACTCTGTCATTGTGCCACCCTGTGGCCTCCTCCTGATGCTGCCGCCTCCACCTCCGCACTCTGTCATTGTGCCACTCAGTGTCTTCTTAATGATGATGATGCTGCTGCCGCCACCTCCAGACTCTGTCATTGTGCCACTCAGTGGCCTTCTCCTGATGCTGATACTGCTGCTGCCGCCACCTTCAGGCTCTGTCATTGTGCCACTCGGTGGCTTCCTCATACTGCTGCCACCTCCACACTCTCTCATTGTGCCACTCTGTGGCCTCTTCCTGATGCTGCTGGTGCTGCCACCTCTACACTCTGTCATTGTGCAACTCAGTGGCCTCCTCATACTGCTGCCACCTCCACACTCTATCAATGTGCCACTCTGTGGCCTTCTCCTGATTCTGCTACTGCTGTTGCCACCACCTCCAGACTCAGTAATTGTGCCACTCGGTGGCCTCCTCATACTGCCGCCACCTCCACACTCTGTCATTGTGCCACTCAGTGGCCTTCTCCTGATACTGCTGCTGCCGCCACCTCCAGACTCTGTAATTGTGCCACTCGGTGGCCTCCTCATACGGCTGCCACCTCCAGACTCTGTCATTGTGCAACTCGGTGGCCTTCTCCTGATGCTGAACGCAACCTCCAGACTCTGTCATTGTGCCACTCGGTGGCCTCCTCATACTGCCGCCACCTCCACACTCTGTCATTGTGCAACTCGGTGGCCTTCTCCTGATGCTGAACGCAACCTCCAGACTCTGTCATTGTGCGACTCGGTGGCCTTCTCCTGATACTGCTGCTGCCGCCACCTCCAGACTCTGTAATTGTGCCACTCGGTGGCCTCCTCATACTGCTGCCACCTCCAGACTCTGTCATTGTGCAACTCGGTGGCCTTCTCCTGATGCTGAACGCAACCTCCAGACTCTGTCATTGTGCCACTCGGTGGCCTCCTCATACTGCCGCCACCTCCACACTCTGTCATTGTGCAACTCGGTGGCCTTCTCCTGATGCTGAACGCAACCTCCAGACTCTGTCATTGTGCGACTCGGTGGCCTCCTCATACTGCCGCCACCTCCACACTCTGTCATTGTGCCATTCGGTGGCCTTCTCTTGATGCTGCTACTGCTGCTGCCGCCACCTCCAGACTCTGTCATTGTGCCACTCAGTGGCCTTCTTCTTATGCTGCTACTGCCTCCTCCAGACTCTGTCATTGGGCCACTCTGTGGTCTCCTCATTGTCGGGGGGTAATAATTCAATTAAGAATTATTAATTATGGTCATAAAAATAATTAACCATAAAAAAATAAAATTTTGAAAACTTGTCATAAATTCTTAAAATCATGACCTGGTGAATTGTAGACAACCTAATTGATACAATTCACATCTGAGTCTGACTATTTCCTCAGATAAATAAGTTCTTTTTGACGTCAGATGACCTTAATGATAAAATGTAGTTCTGCATTATACAATAATACACAGGTATTATAAAAATATGCAGATTTATTGGTTACAAGGTTATAAACATATATAAGTAAATAAATACAATGATACATGCAAATGGATATATATAGCATTAATATAAAGCATTACAAGCTTAACAATACATGTGAGTGGAAATAACTTGTCACATTATAACCAAGCTATTATTAGGTTAGAATATCAAAATATGAACATAAGTGATATATATTACTTCTGTTCAGAGAAAACCTCATGATATCAGGATGGGCATGTCTAATCCTAGATATCATTATAGAATGCTAAATACATTCTGCCCCCCCTAACCAATTACACATCACATGACTTCAAGATGGGCAGATCCATCCAAGGATATAACTTAGAAGCGATAACTGTATCCTTCCGCCCCATCCTGGACTATTTTCACATATATAACCTTGGTAAGACTATTAAGACAAATAACAGGGATCTAGGATCTTGCTAGACCATATCTTAAATGGGAAGGACTTGAAACAAGTCTTTCCTGTGGGAATCCATCACTTAGCTTGGCGAAGAATGTTCTATCAATATACACTCACCTAAAGAATTATTAGGAACACCTGTTCTATTTCTCATTAATGCAATTATCTAGTCAACCAATCACATGGCAGTTGCTTCAATGCATTTAGGGGTGTGGTCCTGGTCAAGACAATCTCCTGAACTCCAAACTGAATGTCAGAATGGGAAAGAAAGGTGATTTAAGCAATTTTGAGCGTGGCATGGTTGTTGGTGCCAGACGGGCCGGTCTGAGTATTTCACAATCTGCTCAGTTACTGGGATTTTCACGCACAACCATTTCTAGGGATTACAAAGAATGGTGCGAAAAGGGAAAAACATCCAGTATGCGGCAGTCCTGTGGGCGAAAATGCCTTGTTGATGCTAGAGGTCAGAGGAGAATGGGCCGACTGATTCAAGCTGATAGAAGAGCAACATTGACTGAAATAACCACTCGTTACAACCGAGGTATGCAGCAAAGCATTTGTGAAGCCACAACACACACAACCTTGAGGCGGATGGGCTACAACAGCAGAAGACCTCACCGGGTACCACTCATCTCCACTACAAATAGGAAAAAGAGGCTACAATTTGCACGAGCTCACCAAAATTGGACTGTTGAAGACTGGAAAAATGTTGCCTGGTCTGATGAGTCTCGATTTCTGTTGAGACATTCAAATGGTAGAGTCCGAATTTGGCGTAAACAGAATGAGAACATGTATCCATCCTCTGATGGCTACTTCCAGCAGGATAATGCACCATGTCACAAAGCTCAAATAATTTCAAATTGGTTTCTTGAACATGACAATGAGTTCACTGTACTAAAATGGCCCCCACAGTCACCAGATCTCAACCCAACAGAGCATCTTTGGGATGTGGTGGAACAGGAGCTTCGTGCCCTGGATGTGCATCCCTCAAATCTCCATCAACTGTAAGATGCTATCCTATCAATATGGGCCAACATTTCTAAAGAATGCTATCAGCACCTTGTTGAATCAATGCCACGTAGAATTAAGGCAGTTCTGAAAGCAAAAGGGGGTCCAACACCGTATTAGTATGGTGTTCCTAATAATTCTTTAGGTGAGTGTATATATATATATATATGCAATCATTTAATGCTTTGCTAGATTATGAGTCTTGGTTCTTCTGCAGGTAGAATGAAGCCTCACAATATCCTAAGACTACATCTCAATATGGAGATGATCAATTAATTTAATCATTTATTTATTCGCCAATCTAGATGGTATAATTTCACTCACACTATCCAATTAGTCTTAATAAAATGAAATATCATTTTCTGTGTCTCTTACCAAGTCCTAGTAGGAATCTCACTTCTGCTCCTAGGAAAGCTGGGTGGTCCATCACAGCGCATCTCATTATGGCTTTCATCTAGATAGACCCCTCTAGAGAGCTCAACTTCTCTTCTCCTCTCTCTCTTCTTTCTCTCTTTTCTCCTACCTACCTGTGTATGGCTTATGATCACAAACGTATCAGTTAGACACACCTTCCTAGTTTGGAACTTTCCAATCATTGTCGGATGGGCGTGACCATCGATAAAAAATGTGACATCATAACCTTACCCAGAATGCGCTTTTGCTACTGTTGTGGTGTCACCTACTGATACCTAGGTGGCACTGCTGTGTAAGCTATTTGCATCATAGTATAAAGGGTTAACTTATGTAAGTCTGAATAAAATGTTTGACCTTAAAAGCTTTAATTCAAAGCTATAGGGATTAATTCTGACACTTGTAGCAATTAGAGACAGACCTCTAGGCGTCTCTCTGAATGTTTCTCACACTGTTGATTTATTGATATGAATGGCCTTGTTTTCTCACAGAGATATCAGTACCTCCTCTGTCATACCAAAGATGTGATTAATTGTTACAAAACACACATCTTCACAGACATTTTTTTTGAGACAATGACAACCTGCTGCACGTTAGTTCACTTGGCGATTCCCATTAAAGGGTTTTTTACCGGACATGCTGCCTCCATCTTCTTTTCTGGGACTCTTTTTGAGACAGATATTCTCCTAATGAGAAATATATATATAATATACTGGATACATGTTGTCTTCGTAACATATAACAATATAATATAAACAAATATATATATGTCCTACTGATTGTCTTATGCTAAGGACTAACTAAGGCTCATTAAATGAATACATACATATTATATATTTTGCTTCATTAATAAATGCCTAATTGCTGCATAGAGCTTATCTTTACCTCCCGTCATAAATTTAAAAGTAGACAAGGAGGCCTCTTCTCAGACTGGTACATTCATGAGAAGAATAACACTGAAGTAGAAACCTTTGTATGACCTTACTTTGGCCTACTCAAGACATACAAAATTGCAACTATAGTCGAGCATGGCTCTTAAAGGCAATGAACATCCATCTTGATAATAATGAATTGGATATGAATGTATTTACCTATGAAAAGGCACAACATCATGCTGTTCCCACCCTCTCTACTTCATGACTGGGCCACTATTTTGCCTTTTAGCCTAGCTGATATCATCATTTGTTTGACCCTTCTTCTGATCTGTCAGAAGGAAGGAAAAATGATACGCACAACGGATCCTTTGTGTGTAGCAGCTGTTAAAGCCTGTATGGTCCCTTCAGAATAGGTTTATGATTGGCCGGGGTTGCCTAAATGTGTCAGCTTGTGGTACTTGTGCACATGCAAAGGTGACACATACTCGGCCTTCAGGATCTCTACTTCCGTTGTCCATCCCGTCCCGACCTTGGACTAATTTATCCATGTACTTTATCACAGATCTGCCGAATTCCTCTGGAAAAACCGTGATTTTGGTGGTTGTTGATTGCTTCAGCAAGATGTTACACTTTATTGCATTATCAGGTCTACCTAATGCTAAAACTCTCGCACAAATGTTTGTCGATGACATCGTGAAGCTACATGGTATTCCTTCTGATGTGGTGTCTGATAGAGGGACTTAGTTTGTTTCCATATTCTGAAAGGTGTTCTGTACTCGCCTGGAGGTACAATTGTCCTTCTCTTCGGCCTTTCATCCTCAGTCGAACGGATAGACTGAACGCACTAAGCAGAATCTGGAGACTTATTTGAGATGTTTTGTCTCAGAGAATAAGGAGGAGTGGTCTTCATTTTTAACTTTGGCCGAGTTTGCCATAAATAACCATAGGCAGTAGTCCACTGATAAGTCACAGCTTTTTGGGGCATATGGGTTCCATCTGCAGTTTGGCACATTTTCTGGTACTAAGACTTCTGGAACCTGCAGAGGAATGATTTTCCTCTTCTTTGTCATCTATTTGGCGGAAAATTCTAAATAATAATAAAAAAAAGGGCAACAAGTACGGTATAAACAGATGGCTGACAAGAGACGTATGAGTGGTCCAGACCTGAGAGTGGGTGATTCTGTGTGGCTGTCCACAAGAAATATTAAGTTTAAGGTACCTTCTTGGAAGTTCGGTCCAAGGTTTATTGGTCCATATATGATCTCTGCCATTATTAAGCCGGTAGCTTTTCATCTTGAACTTCCGCAGGCTTTAAAAATTCATAACGTTTTCCACAAATCATTGCTATCGAGCTATGTTGAACCTGCTGAACCATCCTCCTTGCCTCCACTACTGTCATAGTGGACGGTAATCTTGAATTTCAGATCGCCAAGGTAGTGGACTCCCGAATTCTCCGTAGATCCCTCCAGTATGTCGTTCACTGGAAGGGTTACGGTCCAGAGGAGAGAATGTGGGTTCCAGCGGCCAACGTTAATGCCAGTCGCCGTGTGAAAGCCTTTCACAGGGCTCATACAAATAAGGTCAATCTTGAGTGTCCGGAGGTCACCCGTAGAAGGGGGGGGGGGGGGTACTGTCACAGTCCCTCCTGTGACAGAGGTTAGAAGATCTGAGAGACTGGCTACATGTTAGGTTATCTGACATCCTATCTGTTTTCACTTGTTGCAGTGTTGTTGTTGGTAATGACCACACCTCTTGTCTCAGGTGTAGCTTGTGGTCATTACTGCTCCTCTATTTAGTCTGGACTCATACTTCATACCATGCGGTTGATATTATCTGCCTGGAGTTGGAAGAGCTGATGTGTGGTCCTCATCTGAGTTCCTACTCATCCATTTTCTATTGAAGATAAATGTGCTTCCCTTTGTATTCTGTTCCCATTTGCTTGTTGTTTACTAGGCCTCTGGGAGACGCTGGTTCATTCATCTGGGAAGGAACCAATGGTCTCAGACCCTGTCACTACTCCTAGGGATATTCAGGGTTACTAGGGCCTAGGTTACCGGTGTATGAATATTCCCACCTTCAGGGTCTATTTACACTGACAGGAGTCAGGGCTAGGTTTAGGGTTTCCTAGGTGGTGACCTTTTTCCTTTCCCTAGCCGTGAGGCTTAGTTTCTGGTAATTTTCCTTCTGTTGTCATTCTATGTACCTCCCCTCCCCCTAGATTGTGACAGGTATATGTTGTACACATTTTAAATCCCACCCAAGTCCTAACCCTGCCATAACAGAGAGCACAATCCAATATTGAAAAAAACATTTGGGATCAGACAGGCTCAAATATTAATGAATGTACCGAGAAATATCCCTATAGAGTATTCATGATACAGTCCTGATCAAAAGTTTAAGACCACTTGAAAAATTACAAAAAAAAAATATTTTGCATGGCTGGATCTTAACAAGGTTCCAAGTAGAGCTTCAATGTGCAACAAGAAGAAATGGGAGTGGGACAAAACATTTTTTGAGCATTCAATTTAATGAAAACAACAAATAAACTGAAACAGGCTGTTTTTCAGCTGATCAAAAGTTTAGGACCACACCTCCAAAAAAAAACTAACCCCCCCCCAAAACAGAAATCCAACTTCCAAACATGAACTGAGTAGCTCCGCCGTTATTGTTTATCACTTCAAAAATTAGTTTCGGCATGCTTGATGCAAGCGTTTCCATGAGGTGAGTTGGAACATTTCTCCAAGTGGTGAAGAAGGCCGCACGAAGGCCATCTACTGTATGGAACTGTTGTCCATTTTTGTAAACTTCCCTTGCCATCCATCCCCAAAGGTTCTCAATTGGATTTAGATCAGGGGAACACGCAGGATGGGCCAAAAGAGTGATGTTATTCTCCTGGAAGAAGTCCCTTGTCCTGCGGGCATTGTGTACTGTAGCGTTGTCCTGTTGAAAAACCCAGTCCTTACCACACAGACGAGGGCCCTCAGTTATGAGGAATGCTCTCTGCAACATCTGGACATAGCCAGCGGCCGTTTGACGCCCCTGCACTTCCTGAAGCTCCATTGTTCCACTGAAGGAAAAAGCACCCCAGACCATTATGGCGCCCCCTCCACTGTGATGCGTAGAAAACATCTCAGGTGGGATTTGCTTGTCATGCCAGTAACGTTGGAAACCATCAGGACCATTAAGGTTAATTTTTTTCTCATCAGAGAATAAAACTTTCTTCCACCTTTGAATGTCCCTTGTTTGGTACTCTCTTGCAAAGTCCAAACGAGCAGTTCTGTGGCGTTCAAAGAGACGAGGTCTTTGAAGACGTTTTTTGTTTTTGAAGCCCTTCAGTCTCAGATGCCGTCTGATGGTTATGGGGCTGCAGTCAGCACCAGTAAGGGCCTTAATTTGGGTCGAGGATCGTCCAGTGTCTTGACGGACAGCCAATTGGATCCTCCGGCTCAGTGCTGATGAAATCTTTTTGGGTCTTCCACTTGACTTTTTTGTTCCATAACCCTCAGGATCATTTAAGAATTTAAGAAATTCCAAATGACTGTCTTACTGCGTCCCACCTCAGCAGTGATGGCGCGCTGTGAGAGACCCTGCTTATGCAGTTCAACAACCCGACCACGTTAAAAAAGGGAGAGTTTTTTTGCCTTTGCCATCACAACGTGTGACTACCTGACAGAAAACGACAATGAATCCACATCTTTGCACAGATTTGGCCTTTTAAAAGCATGTGGTCCTAAACTTTTGATCAGCTGAAAAACAGCTTGTTTCAGTTTATTCGTTGTTTTCATTAAAGTGAATGCTCAAAAAATGTTTTGTCTCACTCCCATTTTTTCTTGTTGCATGTTGAAGCTCTACTTAGAACCTTGTTAAGATCCAGCCATGCTAAATATGATTTTTTTGCCATTTTTTAAGTGGTCTTAAACTTTTGATCAGGACTGTACCATGCAGTTCCTATATATTCCTATACAATATGATTTGTCCAACCATATCTGCCTGGTTCATTTTCATCATCACCTTTTTTTCACTACATTGAACTCCAGAAAGCGACGACACTATGACACAACAACATCAGATTCATTACCAACTACCACTCCCATCCTCTGCAACGGCTCCCATTCAGTATCCATGATGCCATGTAGCTACTATATATTACCATACAGTATCCATGATGCCATGTAATTCCTATATATTACCATACAGTATCCATGATGCCGTGTAGTTCCTATATATTCCCATACAGTATCCACGATGCCGTGTAGTTCCTATATATTACCATACAGTATCCATGATGCCATGTAGTTCCTATATATTACCATACAGTATCCATGATGCCGTGTAGTTCCTATATATTCCCATACAGTATCCATGATGCCGTGTAGTTCCTATATATTACCATACAGTATCCATGATGCCATGTAGTTTCTATATATTACCATACAGTATCCATGATGCCATGCAGTTTCCATATATTACCATACAGTATCCATAATGCCATGTCGTTTCTATATATTACCATACAATATCCATGATGCCATGCAGTTCCTATATATTCCCATACAATATCCCATGATGTCATGTAGTTCCTATATATTCCCATACAATATCCCATGATGCCATGTAGTTCCTATATATTCCCATACAGCATCCATGATACCATGCGGTTTCCATATATTACCATACAATATCCATGATGTCATGTAGTCACCGCGATCTGCTTTCAGCCTAATCAGCAAGATGAGAGGTGCTCTTTTCCAAAATATGACATAGATGAAAATGATTATATATGTTACAGATCTTGCTTTATACTGAATAAAATAAAATATAATATAATGGCTGGGAGGTGTTCCCTTAAAGGCAGGGCAGGCATCAGCACCCGGCAAACCCGGCGCCCACTCAGGTCTATGCGGTACAGGGAATCCCCAAGTGTTACTGAACAGTCAGGACTCTAGTTCCGGACTTAGGAGTCCCTGCTCTGACGCCATACATGGCTATGTCCATATATGGAGTTAGTGCTATGAACATAAAGGGAGTATCATTGTCAGTATGCTTAGGGACACCCAGTGTATTAAAATATAATTTAGCCTCTATTTCTAAAATGTTTCTGCCTGGATTTGAACTCACAACCTTCTACATTAGAGGTAAGAACCTTAACCATTGAGCTATGGAGCTCAATGCTAAACTGAGCTAGAAAAGCCTCATAGTAGTTTCTGATGTATTAGGTATTCCTATACAGCAGAAGTATAATTTTTTTTTTTTTTTTAGTAATTGCAAAAAAAATGTGTAATTACTAAATATACAGTACAGACCAAAAGTTTGGACACACCTTCTCATTCAAAGAGTTTTCTTTATTTTCATGACTATGAAGGCATCAAAACTATGAATTAACACATGTGGAATTATATACATAACAAACAAGTGTGAAACAACTGAAAATATGTAATATTCTAGGTTCTTCAAAGTAGCCACCTTTTGCTTTGATTACAGCTTTGCACACTCTTTGCATTCTCTTGATGAGCTTCAAAAGGTAGTCCCCTGAAATGGTCTTCCAACAGTCTTGAAGGAGTTCCCAGAGATGCTTAGCACTTGTTGGCCCTTTTGCCTTCACACTGCGGTCCAGCTCACCCCAAACCAGCTCGATTGGGTTCAGGTCCGGTGACTGTGGAGGCCAGGTCATCTGGCGCAGCACCCCATCACTCTCCTTCATGGTCAAATAGCCCTTACTTTCAAAGTTTTCCCAATTTTTCGGCTGACTGACTGACCTTCATTTCTTAAAGTAATGATGGCCACTCGTTTTTCTTTACTTAGCTGCTTTTTTCTTGCCATAATACAAATTCTAACAGTCTATTCAGTAGGACTATCAGCTGTGTATCCACCTGACTTCTCCTCAACGCAACTGATGGTCCCAACCCCATTTATAAGGCAAGAAATCCCACTTATTAAACCTGACAGGGCACACCTGTGAAGTGAAAAACATTTCAGAAGACTACCTCTTGAAGCTCATCAAGAGAATGCCAAGAGTGTGCAAAGCAGTAATCAAAGCAAAAGGTGGCTACTTTGAAGAACCTAGAATATGACATATTTTCAGTTGTTTCACACTTGTTTGCTATGTATATAATTCCACATGTGTTAATTCATAGTTTTGATGCCCTCAGAGTGAATCTACAATTTTCATAGTCATGAAAATAAAGAAAACTCTTTGAATGAGAAGGTGTGTCCAAACTTTTGGTCTGTACTGTATATATATATATATATATATATATATATATACATTCAAAAGATGAGGCAGCACTCCAGACGTAAAGTGAAAAAATGATGGACCCTTTATTATCCCCTCTGCAATGTTTCAACTGCTCAATGCAGTCTTTATCAAGCATAAAACATGGTGTCTCACAGGGGTATACAGTTGCAAGAAAAAGTATGTGAACCCTTTGGAATGATATGGATTTCTGCACAAATTGGTCATAAAATGTGATCTGATCTTCATCTAAGTCAACAACAATAGACAATCACAGTCTGCTTAAATTAATAAAACACAAAGAATTAAATGTTACCATGTTTTTATTGAACACACCATGTAAACATTCACAGTGCAGGTGGAAAAAGTTAAAAAAAGCATTGCTGCACATTTACAGTTTGCACAAGAGCACCTGGATGTTCCACAGCAGTACTGGCAAAATATTCTGTGGACAGATGAAACCAAAGTTGAGTTGTTTGGAAGAAACACACAACACTATGGGCCAGATTTATCATTAGCTCAGGTCAGAATAATGGAGTGAAAAAGTCCCAAAAAAAGTCCCAAACGCTAAAACTGCGCACAAATTTGCGACTTTTTTCTGCTCTGCACTATGCTCGCCAGTTTTCTGAAAGTGGGCGTGTTTTCTTATGTAAATGAATCTCTAGACAGATTTACTATTGGGACTATTTAAAAAGTCGCAAAAAAGTCGCAATTTCACTCCAGTGAGGACCATGCTTATCTTATGATACTTTTTAATAGAACATGCGACTTTTTCATAAAGATGTGCGACTTTTGTAAAGCTGCTTACTGACGGATAAACTGCTACCGTCAAACCACATTTATTACAGTCTTAAAGAACCGATCATAAATCTGACTTGGCTAAAACTGACTTTAGCCATATGTGAAAGTGGAGTGAGCTGTCAGAGTCATGATAAATCTGGCCCTATGTGTGGAGAAAAAGAGGCACAGCATACCAATATCAAAACCTCATTCCAACTGTGAAGTATGGTGGTGGGGGCATCATGGTTTGGGCAGGGCCGTCTTTACCGCAGGGCAAAAGGGGCAGCTGCCCCGGGCCCAGTTGCTCCTGGGGGGCCCAAGCAGCATTTTACTTGGATTTTACTTGGGCCCCCTATATTTTGTTGCCGCCGCCGGCCATGTAACAGCACGGAGTCACGGTCCGGACTATAGAAATAGACTGAGTGAGGAGGGGGCGGGGCCCGCGGCCGCTCTGCGCTCCGCTCTGCTGCCTGGCCTGTCTCTTTAGATATACAGACCAGTGGCTGCTGGAGCGTGATGCAGCTGCCGCACAGGCAGAGAGAGGAAGGGGGCGGAGCGAGCCCCAGCCAGCAGCCACAACAGACACAGCCAAGCAACTAGCAGAACTTACAGGTATTTGGTGGGGGGGGGGGGCTCATATAGGACAGTGGGACAGTGTGTGCTTTCCTGCCTGCTACTACATCAACCCCCCCCCCCCCAGGGATTTTGGGGGCCATTAAGGGTTGTACTTGCTGCTGATGTTGAGTGTGCCAGTGTGTGTGTCCGTCCCTGTGTGTGTGTGTGTGTGTGTGTGTGTGTCTGTCCCTTTGTGTGTGTCTGTCCCTTTGTGTGTGTGTGTGTGTGTGTGTGTCTGTCCCTTTGTGTGTGTGTGTGTGTGTCTGTCCCTGTGTGTGTGTGTCTGTCCGTCCCTGTGTGTGTGTGTCTGTCCCTTTGTGTGTGTGTGTGTGTCTGTCCCTTTTGTGTGTGTGTCTGTCCCTTTTGTGTGTGTGTGTGTGTCTGTCCCTGTGTGTGTGTGTGTCTGTCCCTTTGTGTGTGTGTGTGTGTGTGTCCGTCCCTTTGTGTGTGTGTGTCTGTCCCTTTGTGTGTGTGTGTGTCTGTCCCTTTGTGTGTGTGTGTGTCTGTCCCTTTGTGTGTGTCTGTCCCTTTGTGTGTGTGTGTCTGTCCCTTTGTGTGTGTCTGTCCCTTTGTGTGTGTGTGTGTGTGTCTGTCCCTTTGTGTGTGTCTGTCCCTTTGTGTGTGTGTGTCTGTCCCTTTGTGTGTGTCTGTCCCTTTGTGTGTGTCTGTCCCTTTGTGTGTGAGTGTGTCTGTCCCTTTGTGTGTCTGTCCCTGTGTGTGTGTGTGTCCGTCCCTTTGTGTGTCCGTCCCTGTGTGTGTGTTCCAGTCCCTGTGTGTGTGTCTCTCCCTGTGTGTATCACCATGCCCACAGTGTTCCTATGTCTTGACGCAGCTGCTTCAGAACGTTCTGTGCGGGGGAAGAGGAAGAAGATGGAAGAGGAGGCAGCGCCAGCATGGAGTCTGTGCGATAGACACAGGGAGGTACACTAAGGACGAAGGTAACACTTCCACATGATCTACACTAGTGTTATCTGTGGTTTTACATAGGACTGCAGGTAACACTACTACATTATTTAGCACTAGTGTTATCTGTGGTTTTACATAGGACTGCAGGTAACACTACCACAAGGTTAGCTCACACAGGGCGCCTGAACACCTAAGGCCGGCCCTGGCTGCGCACCCCAGCGCCAAGGGATGACGTCACTGATGTAATATGCCTCTTATATGTGGAGAGCGGTGATGTCACAGATGTAATATATTACTTATAAGTGATATATTACATCAGTGACATCACCACTCTCCACACATAAGTAATATATTACATCAGTGACATCACTGCTGTCCACATATACCGGTAAGTAATATATTACATCAGTGACATCACCGCTCATCACATATATGTGGAGAGCGGTGATGTCACTGATGTAATATATCGCCTATATGTGGACAGCGGTGATGTCACTGATGTAATATAACATTATATGTGGAGAGAGCGGTGATGTCACTGATGTAAAATATCACTTATATGTGGAGAGTGTTCATGTCACTGATGCAATACAGCGCTCCAGATGGCGACCAAAATGGTCGCCAATGCGCCTTAAAATTTGCAGATGGCGACAAGACTTGTCATAGGCTACAGGCCTGAGGTCTATTTGGTAGTGAAATCCCAGCGCAGGCAGGCATGATGATGTCATCACGCCCGCCTGTGCCAGGACGCGGTGAGGTGTGCGCGTCTGCGTTGCACCATCCCTCGCCGTACCAGCAGCTAGTGAGCGCCAGTGAAAGGAAACAGGTGAGTATAAGATTTTCGCTTTTTTTTAAGGTGTGGGAAGGCAGGATCCAGGGGGCCCAAGTAAATTCTTGCCCAGGGTCCAATCAATATTAAAGACGGCCCTGGGTTTGGGGCTGCTTTGCTACATCATTCCCGAGTTTATTAAGACATTTTGCAGGAGAAATTAAGGCCATCTGTTCACCAGCTGAAGCTCAACAGAAGATGGGTGTTGCAACAGGACAACGACCCAAAGCATAGAAGTAAATCAAAAACAGAATGGCTTAAACAGAAGAAAATACACCTTCTGGAGTGGCCCAGTCAGAGTCCTGACCTCAACCCGATTGAGATGCTGTGACCTCAAGAAAGCGATTCACACCAGACATCCAAAGAATATTGCTGAACTGAAACAGTTCTGTAAAGAGGAATTGTCAAGAAATATTCCTGACCATTGTACACGTCTGATCTGCAATTACAGGAAACGTTTGGTTGAAGTTATTGCTGCCAAAGGAGGTTCAACTAGTTATTAAATCCAAAGGTTCACATACTTTTTCCACCTGCACTGTGAATGTTTACATGGTGTGTTCAATAAAAACATGGTAACATTTAATTCTTTGTGTGTTAATAGTTTAAGCAGACTGTGATTGTCTATTGTAGTGACTTAGATGAAGATCAGATCACATTTTATGACTAGAGTTGAGCGAACACCTGGATGTTCGGGTTCGAGAAGTTCGGCCGAACTTCCCGGAAATGTTCGGGTTCGGGATCCGAACCCGACCCGAACTTCGTCCCGAACCCCATTGAAGTCAATGGGGATCCGAACTTTTCGGCACTAAAAAGGCTGTAAAAACAGCCCAGGAATGGGCTAGAGGGCTGCAAATGGCAGCAAAATGTAGTTAAATCCCCTGCAAACAAATGTGGATAGGGAAATGAATTAAAATAAAAATAAAATAAATAAAAATTAACCAATGGAGAGAGGTCCCATAGCAGAGAATCAGGCTTCATGTCAGCAGAGAATCAGGCTTCATGTCAGCAGAGAATCAGTCTTCATGTCATAGCAGAGAATCAGGCTTCACGTCAGCCAAAACTGGAACAGTCCATTGTCATATATTTAGGCCCCGGCACCCAGACAGAGGAGAGAGGTCCCATAACAGAGATTCAGGCTTCATGTCAGCAGAGAATCAGTCTTCATGTCATAGCAGAGAATCAGGCTTCACGTCAGCCAAAACTGGAACAGTCCATTGTCATATATTTAGGCCCCGGCACCCAGACAGAGGAGAGAGGTCCCATAGCAGAAATTCAGGCTTCATGTCAGCAGAGAATCAGTCTTCATGTCATAGCAGAGAATCAGGCTTCACGTCAGCCAAAACTGGAACAGTCCATTGTCATATATTTAGGCCCCGGCACCCAGACAGAGGAGAGAGGTCCCATAACAGAAATTCAGGCTTCATGTCAGCAGAGAATCAGTCTTCATGTCATAGCAGAGAATCAGGCTTCACGTCAGCCAAAACTGGAACAGTCCATTGTCATATATTTAGGCCCCGACACCCAGACAGAGGAGAGAGGTCCCATAACAGAGATTCCGGCTTCATGTCAGCAGAGAATCAGTCTTCATGTCATAGCAGAAAATCAGGCTTCACGTCAGCCAAAACTGGAACAGTCCATTGTCAGATATTTAGGCCCCGGCACCCAGACAGAGGAGAGAGGTCCCATAGCAGAGATTCAGGCTTCATGTCATAGCAGAGAATCATGCTTCACGTCAACCAAAACTGGAACAGTCCATTGTCAGATATTTAGGCCCTGGCACCCAGACAGAGGAGAGAGGTCCCATAGCAGAGATTCAGGCTTCATGTCATAGCAGAGAATCATGCTTCACTTCACCCAACACTGGAACAGGCCACTGTCAGATATTTTTAGGCCCCGGCACCCAGACAGAGGAGAGGTTCATTCAACTTTGGGTTGCCGCGCAATATAATGGTAAAATGAAAATAAAAATAGGATTGAATGAGGAAGTGCCCTGGAGTACAATAATATATGGTTAAGGGGAGGTAGTTAATGTCTAATCTGCACAAGGGATGGACAGGTCCTGTGGGATCCATGCCTGGTTAATTTTTATGAACGTCAGCTTGTCCACATTGGCTGTAGACAGGCGGTTGCGTTTGTCTGTAATGACGCCCCCTGCCGTGCTGAATACACGTTCAGACAAAACGCTGGCCGCAGGGCAGGCCAGCACCTCCAAGGCATAAAAGGCTAGCTCTGGCCACGTGAACAATTTGGAGACCCAGAAGTTGAATGGGGCCGAACCATCAGTCAGTACGTGGAGGGGTGTGCACACGTACTGTTCCACCATGTTAGTGAAATGTTGCCTCCTGCTAACACGTTTCAGATCAGGTGGTGGTGCAGTTAGCTGTGGCGTGTTGACAAAACTTTTCCACATCTCTGCCATGCTAACCCTGCCCTCAGAGGAGCTGGCCGTGACACAGCTGCGTTGGCGACCTCTTGCTCCTCCTCTGCCTTCGCCTTGGGCTTCCAATTGTTCCCCTGTGACATTTGGGAATGCTCTCAGTAGCGCGTCTACCAATGTGCGCTTGTACTCGCGCATCTTCCTATCACGCTCCAGTGCAGGAAGTAAGGTGGGCACATTGTCTTTGTACCGGGGATCCAGCAGGGTGGCAACCCAGTAGTCCGCACACGTTAAAATGTGGGCAACTCTGCTGTCATTGCGCAGGCACTGCAGCATGTAGTCGCTCATGTGCGCCAGGCTGCCCAGAGGTAAGGACAAGCTGTCCTCTGTGGGAGGCGTATCGTCATCGTCCTGCGTTTCCCCCCAGCCACGCACCAGTGATGGGCCCGAGCTGCGTTGGGTGCCACCCCGCTGTGAACATGCTTCATCCTCATCCTCCTCCACCTCCTCCTCATCCTCATCCTCCTCGTCCTCCAGTAGTGGGCCCTGGCTGGCCACATTTGTACCTGGCCTCTGCTGTTGCAAAAAACCTCCCTCTGAGTCACTTCGAAGAGACTGGCCTGAAAGTGCTAAAAATGACCCCTCTTCCTCCTCCTCCTGGGCCACCTCCTCTTCCATCATCGCCCTAAGTGTTTTCTCAAGGAGACATAGAAGTGGTATTGTAACGCTGATAACGGTGTCATCGCCACTGGCCATGTTGGTGGAGTACTCGAAACAGCGCAACACTGCACACAGGTCTCGCATGGAGGCCCAGTCATTGGTGGTGAAGTGGTGCTGTTCCGCAGTGCGACTGACCCGTGCGTGCTGCAGCTGAAACTCCCCTATGGCCTGCTGCTGCTCGCACAGTCTGTCCAGCATGTGCAAGGTGGAGTTCCACCTGGTGGGCACGTCGCATATGAGGCGGTGAGCAGGAATGCCGAAGTTACGCTGTAGCGCAGACAGGCGAGCAGCGGCAGGATGTGAACGCCGGAAGCGCGCACAGACGGCCCGCACTTTATGCAGCAGCTCTGACATGTCGGGGTAGTTGCGAATGAACTTCTGCACCACCAAATTCAGCATATGCGCCAGGCAAGGGATGTGCGTCAAACCGACTAGTTCCAGAGCTGCAACGAGATTTCGCCCATTATCGCACACCACCAGGCCAGGCTTGAGGCTCACCGGCAGCAACCACTCGTCGGTCTGTTGTTCTATATCCTGCCACAACTCCTGTGCGGTGTGGGGGCTGTCCCCCAAACATATGAGTTTCAGAATGGCCTGCTGACGTTTACCCCGGGCTGTGCTGAAGTTGGTGGTGAAGGTGTGTGGCTGACTGGATGAGCAGGTGGAAGAAGAGGAGGAGGAAGCAGAGTAGGAGGAGGAGGCAACAGGAGGCAAAGAATGTTGCCCTGCGATCCTTGGCGGCGGATGGACGTGCGCCAAACAGCTCTTCGCCTGGGGCCCAGCCGCCACTACATTTACCCAGTGTGCAGTTAGGGAGATATAGCGTCCCTGGCCGTGCTTACTGGTCCACGTATCTGTGGTTAGGTGGACCTTGCCACAGATGGCGTTGCGCAGTGCACACTTGATTTTATCGGATACTTGGTTGTGCAGGGAAGGCATGGCTCTCTTGGAGAAGTAGTGGCGGCTGGGAACAACATACTATGGGACAGCAAGCGACATGAGCTGTTTGAAGCTGTCTGTGTCCACCAGCCTGAATGACAGCATTTCATAGGCCAGTAGTTTAGAAATGCTGGCATTCAGGGCCAGGGATCGAGGGTGGCTAGGTGGGAATTTACGCTTTCTCTCAAATGTTTGTGAGATGGAGAGCTGAACGCTGCCGTGTGACATGGTTGAGATGCTTGGTGACGCAGGTGGTGGTGGTGTTGGTGGTACATCTTCTGTTTGCTGGGCGGCAGGTGCCAACGTTCCTCCAGAGGCGGAGGAAGAGGCCGAGGCGACAGCAGCAGAAGAGGTAGCAGCGGGAGCCTGAGTGAGTTCCTTGTTTTTAAGGTGTTTACTCCACTGCAGTTCATGCTTTGCATGCAGGTGCCTTGTCATGCAGGTTGTGCTAAGGTTCAGAACGTTAATGCCTCGCTTCAGCCTCTGATGGCACAGCGTGCAAACCACTCGGGTCTTGTCGTCAGCACATTGTTTGAAGAACTGCCACGCCAGGGAACTCCTTGAAGCTGCCTTTGGGGTGCTGGGTCCCAGATGGCGGTGGCCAATAGCAGACGGACTCTCTTGGCGGCGGGTGTTCTGCTTTTGCCCACTGCTCCCTCTTTTGCTACGCTGTTGGCTCGGTCTCACCACTGCCTCTTCCTCCGAATTCTGAAAGTCAGTGGCATGACCTTCATTCCATGTGGGGTCTAGGACCTCATCATCCCCTGCATCATCTTCCACCCAGTCTTCCTCCCTGACCTCCTGTTCAGTCTGCACACTGAAGAAATACGCAGCAGTTGGCACCTGTGTTTCGTCATCATCAGAGACGTGCTGAGGTGGTATTCCCATGTCCTTATCATTAGGAAACATAAGTGGTTGTGCGTTAGTGCATTCTATCTCTTCCACCCCTGGGGAAGGGCTAGGTGGATGCCCTTGGGAAACCCTGCCAGCAGAGTCTTCAAACAGCATAAGAGACTGCTGCATAACTTGAGGCTCAGACAGTTTCCCTGATATGCATGGGGGTGATGTGACAGACTGATGGGCTTGGTTTTCATGCGCCATCTGTGCACTTTCTGCAGAAGACTGGGTGGGAGATAATGTGAACGTGCTGGATCCACTGTCGGCCACCCAATTGACTAATGCCTGTACCTGCTCAGGCCTTACCATCCTTAGAACGGCATTGGGCCCCACCAAATATCGCTGTAAATTCTGCTGGCTACTGGGACCTGAGGTAGTTTGTTCACTAGGACGTGTGGCTGTGGCAGAACGGCCACGTCCTCTCCCAGCACCAGAGGGTCCACTAACACCACCACGACCATGTCCGCGTCCCTTACTAGATGTTTTCCTCATTGTTACCGTTCACCACAATAAGAAAAAAATTATTTGGCCCAATGTATTGAATTCAAATTCAGGCCTTTTTTTACAGGCACCTAACACTATCTGGCTATCTATATAGGTACCGTATTACACTAATACAGGCACAACAGTAATGACAGATTTAGCTGAATATAAATTTTAGGCCTATTATTTAGGCGCTGGGTGACAGGTATACGTTTACGGACAGAATTAGACTTGGAAATGCATGGTAGCGTGTGAAGTTATTGAGAATGACCCTATCCGCACCTTCAATCTAATATACCCTTTTATGGATAGATTTAAAGTAGGCCTGATACAGCAGAAACCACTGATTTAGAGAATTGCTAAGTTGGGAATTGTATTTCAACCCAGAAGAAAAACTGTGCTTTGGCGGACACTAAATGAATTGACCAGCCTCAGCAATAAACACAGATTTAGCTGAATATAAATTTTAGGCCTATTATTTAGGCGCTGGGTGACAGGTATACGTTTACGGACAGAATTAAACTTGGAAATGCACGGTAGCGTGTCAAGTTATTGAGGATGACACTATCCGCACCTTAAATCTAATATACCCTTTTATGGATCGATTTAAACTTGGCCTGATACAGCAGAAAAAAATTATTTAGGGAATTGCTAAGTTGGGAATTGTATTCAACCCAGAACAAAAACTGTGCTTCGGCAGACAGCAGACAGTATTACAATTGGCTAGCCACAGCTGAAACACCAGATTTAGGGAACTGCTATTTTGGCAATTGTATTTTACCCCTCAATAAAATAGCAAGCACAGCCAAGCCCCTGATGTAGGATATAGCAAAAAATAACCACACTATTGATGGTTAAATGGACTTGGTGGCAGCTTGTGCTGGCACACCACAAGACACAAAATGGCCGCCGATCACCCAAGAAAAAAGTGACATAAAAACGCTCTGGGCAGCCTAAAAACAGTGAGCAATTAAATAGCAGCAGTTCAATGATCCACAGCTGTAGATCGATCACTGAATTAAGTGTTTTTGCAGAGTTAATCACTGTCTAATCTGGCCCTAACAGCAGCTGCAACCTCTCCCTACACTGATCAGAGCAGAGTGACGTGCGGCGCTACGTGACTCCAGCTTAAATAGAGGCTGGGTCACATGCTGCACTGGCCAATCACAGCCATGCCAATAGTAGGCATGGCTGTGATGGCCTCTTGGGGCAAGTAGTATGACGCTTGTTGATTGGCTGCTTTGCAGCCTTTCAAAAAGCGCCAAGAAAGCGCCGAACACCGAACCCGAACCCGGACTTTTACGAAAATGTTCGGGTTCGGGTCATCCCTATTTATGACCAATTTGTGCAGAAATCCATATCATTCCAAAGGGTTCACATACTTTTTCTTGCAACTGTATATACCCAAAATACATAGCGGCAAATCAAGTGATAATCAATTAATAAATAATATAATCATAAAAACATGTGCAAAAATACAAACAATATCTTCATATAGTGAACAATGAATCAATAATATAATTTACCGTATTTTTCGCCCTATAAGATGCACCGGCCCAAAAGACGCACCTATGTTTTTGGGGAGGAAAATAAGAAAAAAAATATTTTTAACCAAGAGGTGTGCTGTGTGTTTGGTGGGTTTGGAACTAATGGTGGTCTGTGGATGGCACTATTACTGGAGATCTGTGGATGACGGACACTGTTATGGGGGGATCTGTGGATGACGGACACTGTTATGGGGGGAATCTGTGGATGACGGACACTGTTATGGGGGGATCTGTGGATGACGGACACTGTTATGGGGGGATCTGTGGATGACGGACACTATTATGGGGGTATCTGTGGATGACGGACACTGTTATGGGGGGGATCTGTGGCTTGCACTGTTACAGGGGGATCTGTGGATGGCACTGTTACAAGGGGGATCTGTGGATGGCACTGTTACAGTGGGGGGATCTGTGGATGGCACTGTTACAGGGGGGATCTGTGGGTGGCACTGTTATATATGTGCCATCCACAGACCCCCCCACCTTATAACAGTGCCATCCACAGACCCCCCCAGCCCATAACAGTGCCATCGACAGACCCCCCCCAGCCCATAACAGTGCCATCCATAGACCCCCCAGCCCATAACTGTGCCATCCACAGATGTTCCCCATAAAAATGTCATCCGCAGACCCCCCCCGCCACTCCAGTATACTAATATAAGATGTCTTATTCAATTAATAGTTATTAAACATGCCCCCAAACTCCTAATAGTACCTTACATCCTAACAGCTTCTGTACAATGCCTGCAGGCAGTCCGGGCGGCCGGTGCGTCCCTCACTGACGTCACTTGCCTGCGCCGCCTGCTTCATTCATAAAGTAGGCGGCACAGGCACGTGACATCAGGGAGTTACGCTGCCGCCCGCCCGGCCTGCCTGCATTCTACAGAAGCTGTTAGGATGTAAGGAACTATTAGGAGTGAGGGGGCATGTTTAATAACTATTAATTGAATAAGACATCTTATATTAGTATACCGGAGCGGCGGGGCGGGGCTATACTACACTGACTGCACCGCCCCACCGCTATTGCCGGCCCCCAGCTCCTCCTCCCAGTCCCTCCCCGAGTCCCCGCTGGCTCGTACATCGCAGCTTGCGATGTAAAACTGCAAACATTCGCCCCATAAGACACAGGGGCATTTCCCCCCCATTTTGGGGGGAGAAAAAGTGCGTCTTATGGGGCGAAAAATACAAATCAATAATATTCCTGATTAGTACAAACATATACCATAAACTGTGTAAATTGTACTCATTAAAACAGTGTTACATCACCTGTGTATAAGTGTTAGCAATAGCTATAGTTAATAAAGATAAAAACTCACTCAGCGGGGACAGAATAGCGGCGCCAAAATCTGCGTCCTCCAAGTCAGACTGCGCATGTCTAGAAACCTAGCAACCGCAACTCAAACAGACAGAGCCAGGAGATGCCACCCGGGTCACGTAATTGATCACCTGACCATCCACATGACTCACGCAGCCATCGCGAGACCAGTCAGAGAGCAGCGCCTGGACTCGCCACGAAAGCGGGGAGGGGCAAGCGCACAAAGGCCAACACCGCCAGTAATACTGGCATCGTTGCCCCAGCAACAGCCGGCCGCACACCGCAGGCAAAGCGAATCCCAGCCAGAAGAAAGGCGACAACGCAATCATGACATCAAGGAGAGGGGGAAACAGAAGGCACAACAGAGAGAAAAAAGGTCAAAAGACCAATAGAATGGATGTCAAAATTGAATGACATAATTAAATAGATA
Source organism: Bufo bufo (assembly GCF_905171765.1). Classification (NCBI taxonomy): domain Eukaryota; kingdom Metazoa; phylum Chordata; class Amphibia; order Anura; family Bufonidae; genus Bufo; species Bufo bufo. The sequence goes on from NC_053389.1 coordinate 384,389,380, forward strand.
AGGACACCCAACTAGTCGCTGTATTCAGGTTATAGTCTGGAGCGATCGTGGTACCTTTAGTATCAAGACACACAGGGGGAAAGCCCTATAAGATAAATGCCATACATATTGAGAGTAAATAGAGAGAGACCAGTAGTTATATCATTTCTATGATCATCACCACGGGCCTATAACGGGACGGAGGTCAAGGACACGTCCATGCCTAAACACCTCCAGACCCAATATCTCCCCTAGACTCTACAACCAGGTAAATTAGGACCACCACTCACTTTGCAAAAGCCCTATACAAGCGGCCAGAGTAATCAATAGTAATAATTAATCTAAAAATAATTGTGCCCCATGAGTCCCCTCCCTCCCACAACATGTAGAAAAAGGCCCAGGATTCCGCATCCGCCATCTGTCCACTCCTACTTTGGTTGATTTAAAAAGATGTTATGAAGCTGATGCTAAGAAGATTGCGTCCACTGATTTTCACCTGATAATCCTTGGCCAGTATTTCAAGGATCATAGGATCCCTAGAGGGATCCGTTCACAGCTAAAGCCTAATCTATTTCCCACTGATTCCGTTTTTGCACAAAAGTTTGTTCAGATCTCAAACAAATATGCATTTGATGTAATCCTTCTCAACTTGGAATATCTACAGCATGAATTGGTTGAAAGCAGGACTCGGCAGTCTCAAACTAAACTAGCACTGCAATCCATGTTGTGGCCTGATGAATGGAAACTATATGATGATAATGGTCTACGTGTCCAAATTTATTAAAGATCAGGAAGCTACAAAAAGGAAAAAATGGCAGTGGGACGCTGATGACTATGCTAAGGGAAAGATATATACAAGGCAGAATAAAGGACTAAAGAAACAGATGTCCTCGTATCAGCCTGTTAACAAGAAATATCAGCAGTCTGGACAGTCTGCGTCTACAGCCACTTCTGCTTCACCTTCTTCACAGTCTTTTTTAGAGATGGGTTCAACGATAGCAAAAGAACCAGACGGGGTGGTAGAAGGAACCACAAATGGAGAAAACTCCTAATCTCTAAAACTGACAAAACCAATGGCACTCCGCAAGAAGGGCAACCAGGCCTAATGGATAATGAGTCAGAATGTAAATCCACTGTTGTAAATATTTCTTCTGTACCTCTGTCTGATATGCAAATTGATGTGCTTTCTAAGGGTCTTTCGTTTTGTCCCTCTACCAAAGTTGATTGGTTTCAGTTGGAGGTCGATCTGCAGCGCCTGTATAGGAATATCGAACTTAAGGTTTGGTTTGCGGATCGACCTCCTACAGACCAATTGACTGGTATAGTGACACATACTGAGCTAAGGTTGAAGTCATTTGGGTTATTTACGAAGAGTGATTTTTCACCTCATAGTAATCTACCTGCACTTGATACCTTTATTAAGGCTATTTCTGTGCATATGACCACCTTGCGTAATGAGGTTGCCAATACGCCTCTCAAACATCCTAATATGATTACTTCGGATGTCGATTTGCTTGAGGGGCTTTGTCATGACAACAGCCTCACAATTAAACCCGCTGACAAGGGGGGTGCGGTTGTTGTCATGGATACCTCCAAGTATATCCATGAAATCAAGAGGCAGCTGAGTGATCATTGGCGGGTGTATACAAGGCATTGGCGGGTGATCCAAGATTTTAAATTGCTCGACATATCAAGAAGGTCCTTGATGTCACTTTGAGTCGGGACATTATTGATGAGGAGCTTTATTCCTTTCTGATTATACAACATCCACGTACACCGGTCATATACGTGTTACCAAAAATTCATAAATCGATGGTTGATCCTCCAGGTCGGCCAATCGTTGCTGGTACCGGATCCATTTTTTCAAATATTTCCATTTTTTGGGATAGTTTACTCCGTAAATTTGGAGTCAGTGCCAGATCCTACATTAGGGATACAGGAGATTTTCTTGATAAAATCTCTGGTATCACACTACCTGATGGTTGTCTTGTGGCCTCTTTTGACGTCACAAGTCTTTATACTTCCATTGATCACACAAGGGGGTTGTCTGCTGTCCGGAGGCAACTATTGGACAGCGAATACTCTTTGGAGTGTCAAGATTTTATTATCCAATTACTGGATCTGGTACTGAGGAATAATTATTTCTTGTTTATGGAAGGTTTTTTTCTGCAGCTACGAGGGACCGCCATGGGGTCGAATGTGGCGCCCACTTACGCCAATGTCTTCATGGCGGCCCTCGAGGAGGACCTTGTCTATGTATCCCACCACTTCAGTCATGTACTGGGGTGGTGGCGGTACATAGACGATGTCTTCCTTATTTGGCAGGATGACTCCACTTCTTTGGAGTCATTTCACACTTTTTTTAACTATTTGGATCCCGATATTGCATTTACTTTGACATACTCTGACACTCATGTGCAATTCCTTGATACCACTGTCACTATGGTTGGTGACAAATTATCCACTGATATCTTCTCTAAGCCAACTGATTGTAACACTTTGTTGCATTATAATAGCTGTCATCCTAGGTCTACTATTGATTCATTACCATTTAGTCAATTGCTTAGAGTTAAAAGGATAGTACAGGACTCTGAGATACTACATACCCGGTATGCCCAGATGGTGCATAAGTTTAGACAGAGAGGTTATCCCCCTCTGGTGATTGATAAACATTTGAATAAGGTTAGGAATCCACAGCAGATTGTAACTGACCCTATACCTAATAAAGCGGTAAGGATTCCGTTCATATCCACATATTCCGAACAAAGTGGGATGGTTGCCAAAATCATTCGCAAACATTGGTCTATATTGAAAAGCAATATGCCCAATATTGCAGCTTTCACTGTACCTCCCCTTCTATCTTATAGGCGACCCACCAATTTGCGTGACAAATTAGTTCGGGCTGACATCCCAGTCAAAGGTTTGGTACAAACTCACATTGGGTCCCGAAGGAGGGGGTGTTACCCTTGCCTTAATTGTTTGAACTGCCCATTTATGATCAAGGGGGACAGATTTATTCACCCTGTAACAGGAACCCACTATGACATTCGTCAATTTTTGACATGTGACAGTGCATATGTTGTTTATGTGCTTCGTGTCCATGTGGTCTCCTATATGTTGGGGAGACCACATGTGACATGAAGACACATTTAAACAACCATCGTTTTTCAATCAGACGCAAGAGGAAAGACTTGCCAGTTCCAAAACATTTTGTTGAGGCAGGGCATAGGGAGAAGGATTTAAAATTCATGATATTGGATCAGATCAATCTGTCAAGGAGGGGGGTGATCGGACATTGGCTCTCAAACAGAGAGAGCTACGTTGGATTCATCGCCTTAATACTCTGAGACCAGTTGGTTTTAACGTCGAGTTTAAATGGAGTGTGATATAGATATGGTTCCTCATCATTCTGCTGTTTTTTTATTTTTCTTGTCCTGGGTGTGTGAATTCAATTGGTGTCATTTATTGTACATCTAATTTCGACAACTGAATTTATAGTTATCCTTTTTCTTTTCTTTTCTTTATCTTTAAGATCTTTTCTATCAATGCTTTTGCAGCAGTTTGGACAGATGGCGGATGTGGAATCCTGGGCCTTTTTCTACATGTTGTGGGAGGGAGGGGACTCATGGGGCACAATTATTTTTACATTAATTATTACTATTGATTACTCTGGCCGCTTGTATAGGGCTTTTGCAAAGTGAGTGGTGGTCCTAATTTACCTGGTTGTAGAGTCTAGGGGAGATATTGGGTCTGGAGGTGTTTGGGCATGGACGTGTCCTTGACCTCCGTCCCTTTATAGGCCCGTGGTGATGATCATGGAAATGATATAACTACTGGTCTCTCTCTATTTACTCTCAATATGTATGGCATTTATCTTATAGGGCTTTCCCCCTGTGTGTCTTGATACTAAAGGTACCACGATCGCTCCAGACTATAACCTGAATACAGCGACTAGTTGGGTGTCCTTATCTATTTAATTATGTCATTCAATTTTGACATCCATTCTATTGGTCTTTTGACCTTTTTTCTCTCTGTTGTGCCTTCTGTTTCCCCCTCTCCTTGATGTCATGACTGCGTTGTCTCCTTTCTTCTGGCTGGGATTCGCTTTGCCTGCGGTGTGCGGCCGGCTGTTGCTGGGGCAACGACGCCAGTATTACTGGTGGTGTTGGCCTTTGTGCGCTTGCCCCTCCCCACTGGAGTGGAGAGTCCAGGCGCTGCTCTCGGACTGGTCTCACGATGGCTGCGTGAGTCATGTGGATGGTCAGGTGATCAATCACGTGACTAGGGTAGCGTCTCCTGGCTCTGTCTGTTTGAGATGCGGTTGCTATGTTTCAGGACATGCGCAGTCTGACTTGGAGGACGCAGATTTTGGCGCCGCTATTCTGTCCCCCGCTGAGTTTTTATCTTTATTAACTATAGCTATTGCTAACACTTATACACAGGTGATGTAACACTGTTTTAACCGCCTCCGGACCGCCTAACGCAGGATTGCGTTCCGGAGGCGGCTCACTCAGGCAGAGTCACACATATACGCGTCATCTCGCGAGACGCGAGATTTCCTGTGAACGCGCGCACACAGGCGCGCGCGTTCACAGGAACTGCAGGTAAGCGAGTGGATCTACAGCCTGCCAGTGGCGATCATTCGCTGGCAGGCTGTAGATGCGATTTTTTTTAACCCCTAACAGGTATATTAGACGCTGTTTTGATAACAGCGTCTAATATACCTGCTACCTGGTCCTCTGGTGGTCCCTTTTGCTTGGATCGACCACCAGAGGACACAGGCAGCTCTGTAATAAGTAGCACCAAGCACCACACTGCACTACACCCCCCCTGTCTCTTATTAACAACTTATTAACCCCTGATCACCCCATATAGACTCCCTGATCACCCCCCTGTCATTGATCACCCCCCTGTAAGGCTCCATTCAGACGTCCGTATGTGTTTTACGGATCCACGGATCCATGGATCGGATCCGCAAAACACATACAGACGTCTGAATGGAGCCTTACAGGGGGGTGATCAATGACAGGAGGGTGATCACCCCATATAGACTCCCTGATCACCCCCCTGTCATTGATCACCCCGCTGTCATTGATCACCCCGCTGTAAGGCTCCATTCAGACTTCCGTATGTGTTTTACGGATCCACGGATCCATGGATCGGATCCGCAAAACACGTACGGACGTCTGAATGGAACCTTACAGGGGGGTGATCAATGACAGGGGGGTGATCACCCCATATAGACTCCCTGATCACCCCCCTGTCATTGATCACCCCCCTGTCATTGATCACCCCCCTGTAAGGCTCCATTCAGACGTCCGTATGTGTTTTACGGATCCACGGATCCATGGATCGGATCCGCAAAACACATACGGACGTCTGAATGGAGCCTTACAGGGGGTGATCAATGACAGGGGGGTGATCACCCCATATAGACTCCCTGATCACCCACCTGTCATTGATCACCCCCCTGTCATTGATCACCCCCCTGTAAGGCTCCATTCAGACGTCCGTATGTGTTTTACGGATCCACGGATCCATGGATCGGTTCCGCAAAACACGTACGGACGTCTGAATGGAGCCTTACAGGGGGGTGATCAATGACAGGGGGGTGATCACCCCATATAGACTCCCTGATCACCCCCCTGTCATTGATCACCCCCTGTAAGGCTCCATTCAGACATTTTTTTGGCACAAGTTAGTGGAAATGGATTTTTAATTTTTTTTAGTTTTTTTAGTTTTTTCTTACAAAGTCTCATATTCCACTAACTTGTGACAAAAAATAAAATCTCACATGAACTCACCATACCCCTCATGGAGTCCAAATGTGTAACATTTTTTAAACATTTATATTCCAGACTTCTTCTCACGCTTTAGGGCCCCTAAAATGCCAGGGCAGTATAAATACCCCACATGTGACCCCATTTCGGAAAGAAGACACCCCAAAGTATTCGCTGAGGGGAATATTGAGTCCATGAAAGATTTAACTTTTTGTCCCAAGTTAGCGGAAAGGGAGACTTTGTGAGAAAAAAAAATAAAAAATCAATTTCCGCTAACTTGTGCCAAAAAATAAAAAATCTTCTATGAACTCGCCATGCCCATCATTGAATACCTTGGGGTGTCTTCTTTCCAAAATGGGGTCACATGTGGGGTATTTTTACTGCCCTGGCATTTTAGGGGCCCTAAAGCGTGAGAAGTCTGGGATACAAATGTCTAAAAATGCCCTCCTAAAAGGAATTTGGGCCCCTTTGCGAATCTAGGCTGCAAAAAAGTGTCACACATGTGGTATCGCCGTACTCAGAAGAAGTTGGTCAATGTGTTCTGGGGTGTCATTTTACATATACCCATGCTGGGTGAGAAAAATATCTCGGTCAAATGCCAACTTTGTATAAAAAAATGGGAAAAGTTGTCTTTTAGAGAGATATTTCTCTCACACAGCATGGGCATATATAAAAAGACACCCCAAAACACTTTGCCCAACTTCTCCTGAGTACGGCGATACCACGTGTGACACTTTTTTGGAAAGAAGACACCCCAAGGTATTCCGTGAGGGGCATGGCGAGTTCCTAGAATTTTTAATTTTTTGTCACAAGTTAGCGGAAAATGATTATTTTTTTCTTTTTTCTTTTCTTACAAAGTCTCATATTCCACTAACTTGTGACAAAAAATAAAAACTTCCATGAACTCACTATGCCCATCACGAAATACCTTGGGGTGTCTTCTTTCCAAAATGGGGTCACTTGTGGGGTAGTTATACTGCCCTGGCATTTTAGGGGCCCTAATGCGTGAGAAGTAGTTTGAAATCAAAATGTGTAAAAAATGCCCTGTGAAATCCTAAAGGTGCTCATTGGAATGTGGGCCCCTTTGCCCACCTAGGCTGCAAAAAAGTGTCACACATGTGGTATCGCCGTACTCAGGAGAAGTTGGGAAATGTGTTTTGGGGTGTCTTTTTACACATGCCCATGCTGGGTGAGATAAATATCTCTGTCAAATGACAACTTTGTATAAAAAAAAAGGGAAAAGTTGTCTTTTAGAGAGATATTTCTCTCACCCAGCATGGGCATGTGTAAAAAGACACCCCAAAACACATTGCCCAACTTCTCCTGAGTACGGCGATACCACATGTGTGACACTTTTTTGCAGCCTAGGTGGGCAAAGGGGCCCACATTCCAAAGAGCACCTTTAGGATTTCACAGGGCATTTTTTACACATTTTGATTTCAAACTACTTCTCACGCATTAGGGCCCCTAAAATGCCAGGGCAGTATAACTACCCATCTGCCCATCAGCGAATACCTTAGGGTGTCTACTTTCCGAAATAGGGTCATTTGTGGGATGTTTTTACTGTCTGGTCATTGTAGAACCTCAGGAAACATGACAGGTGCTCAGAAAGTCAGAGCTGCTTCAAAAAGCGGAAATTCACATTTTTGTACTATAGTTTGTAAACGCTATAACTTTTACCCAAACCTTTTTTTTTTTACCCAAACATTTTTTTTTATCAAAGACCTGTAGAACAATAAATTTAGAGAAAAATTTATATAGAAATTTTTTTTTTTTTTTTTTAAAAGTTACAACTGAATGTGAAAAATGTAATTTTTTTGCAAAAATTTCGGTAAATTTTGATTAATAAAAAAGTTAAAATGTCAGCAACAATGAAATACCACCAAATAAAAGCTCTATTAGTGAGAAGAAAAGGAGGTAAAATTCTTTTGGGTGGTAAGTTGCATGACCGAGCAATAAACCGTGTGTAGTGCAGAATTGTAAAAAGTGGTCTGGTCATTAAGGGTGTTTAAGCTAGGGGAGCTGAGGTGGTTAATGAGTACAATTTACACAGTTTATGGTATATGTTTGTACTAATCAGGAATATTATTGATTTGCACATTGGAACACATCATGTAAATTATATTATTGATACATTGTTCACTATATGAAGATATTGTATGTATTTTTGCACTTGTTTTTATGATTATATTATTTATTAATTGATTATCACTTGATTTGCCGCTATGTATTTTGGGTATATATACCCCTGTGAGACACCATGTTTTATGCTTGATAAAGACTGCATTAAGTGGTTGAAACGTTGCAGAGGGGATAATAAAGGGTCCATAATTTTTTCACTTTGCGTCTGGAGTGCTGCCTCATCTTTTGAATGTATGTCTATCTGCTAGCCGTTGAGCCTGCGGCTGGGAGGATTTTGCACCCGTACTACTGGACTAGTTCTGCTGTGTATTTTTTGTTTGATATATATATATATATATATATATATATACCAAGGAAAAAAGGCGGCACTGGTACAAAATCAGTTGAGGTTCGGGTGCACGTCCCAAGGGGAATAGGCTTCTTACCCCAATGTGTAGGTCCAGAAAAACGGGCGGCACTCCAAGAGGTAAAAGAAAGAAAGTGAACCTTTATTCACCCAGGTGGTGCAACGTTTCGGCTCTACACTTGTTAATATGATGATAATATGTGGGAAACTACTATAGAGGTTTTTAGCCATACTATATGCACAGCAGGTTAACATGAAGCTCTATACCCCAGTAGTTAAGGTTTTTGCCTTTAATGTAGAAGGCTCTGAGTTCGAATCCCAGCAGAATAATTTTAAAAATAGAGGCTAAATAAAACTTAAATAGACACACCAACCTTTTTAATTTGTGTAACTATTATTTTTTGTTGGGAAAGGTGGAAACCCTAACAGAACCCCTGCTCCCCGGTGACCCCCATATTTTTTTTATAGTTATGTCTACGGTGATGTGTGGGGGCTTATTTAACCACCTCCGGACCGCCTAACGCAGGATCGCGTTCCGGAGGTGGCACACAGGCGCGCGCGCTCACAGGAACGGAAGGTAAGAGAGTTGATCTCCAGCCTGCCAGCGGCGATCGTTCGCTGGCAGGCTGGAGATGTGTTTTTTTTAACCCCTAACAGGTATATTAGACGCTGTTTTGATAACAGCGTCTAATATACCTGCTACCTGGTCCTCTGGTGGTCCCCTTTGTTTGGATCGACCACCAGAGGACACAGGTAGCTCAGTAAAGTAGCACCAAGCACCACTACACTACACTACACCCCCCCCCCCCGTCACTTATTAACCCCTTATTAGCCCCTGATCACCCCTGATCACCCCATATAGACTCCCTGATCACCCCCCTGTCATTGATTACCCCCCTGTCATTGATCAACCCCCTGTAAAGCTCCATTCAGACGTCCGCATGATTTTTACGGATGCACTGATAGATGGATCGGATCCGCAAAACGCATCCGGACGTCTGAATGAAGCCTTACAGGGGCATGATCAATGACTGTGGTGATCACCCCATATAGACTCCCTGATCACCCCCCTGTAAAGCTCCATTCAGATGTCCGCATGATTTTTACGGATGCACTGATAGATGGATCCGATCCGCAAAACGCATCCGGACGTCTGAATGAAGCCTTACAGGGGCATGATCAATGACTGTGGTGATCACCCCATATAGACTCCCTGATCACCCCCCTGTAAAGCTCCATTCAGATGTCCGCATGATTTTTACGGATGCACTGATAGATGGATCCGATCCGCAAAACGCATCCGGACGTCTGAATGAAGCCTTACAGGGGCATGATCAATGACTGCGGTGATCACCCCCCTGTCATTGATTACCCCCCTGTAAAGCTCCATTCAGATGTCCGCATGATTTTTACGGATGCACTGATAGATGGATCGGATCCGCAAAACGCATCCGGACGTCTGAATGAAGCCTTACAGGGGCATGATCAATGACTGTGGTGATCACCCCATATAGACTCCCTGATCACCCCCCTGTAAAGCTCCATTCAGATGTCCGCATGATTTTTACGGATGCACTGATAGATGGATCCGATCCGCAAAACGCATCCGGACGTCTGAATGAAGCCTTACAGGGGCATGATCAATGACTGTGGTGATCACCCCATATAGACTCCCTGATCACCCCCCTGTAAAGCTCCATTCAGATGTCCGCATGATTTTTACGGATGCACTGATAGATGGATCGGATCCGCAAAACGCATCCGGACGTCTGAATGAAGCCTTACAGGGGCATGATCAATGACTGTGGTGATCACCCCATATAGACTCCCTGATCACCCCCCTGTAAAGCTCCATTCAGATGTCCGCATGATTTTTACGGATGCACTGATAGATGGATCCGATCCGCAAAACGCATCCGGACGTCTGAATGAAGCCTTACAGGGGCATGATCAATGACTGTGGTGATCACCCCATATAGACTCCCTGATCACCCCCCTGTCATTGATCACCCCCCCTGTCATTGATCACCCCCCCTGTCATTGATCACCCCCCCTGTCATTGATCACCACCCCTGTCATTGATCACCCCCCTGTCATTGATCACCCCTCTGTAAGGCTCCATTCAGACATTTTTTTGGCCCAAGTTAGCGGAATTTTATTTTTTTTTTTCTTACAAAGTCTCATATTCCACTAACTTGTGTCAAAAAATGTAATCTCACATGAACTCACCATACCCCTCACGGAATCCAAATGCGTAAAATTTTTTAGACATTTATATTCCAGACTTCTTCTCACGCTTTAGGGCCCCTAGAATGCCAGGGCAGTATAAATACCCCACATGTGACCCCATTTCGGAAAGAAGACACCCCCAGGTATTCCGTGAGGGGCATATTGAGTCCATGAAAGATTGAAATTTTTGTCCCAAGTTAGCGGAACGGGAGACTTTGTGAGAAAAAAATTAAAAATATCAATTTCCGCTAACTTGTGCCAAAAAAAAATAATTTCTATGAACTCGCCATGCCCCTCATTGAATACCTTGGGGTGTCTGATTTCCAAAATGGGGTCACATGTGGGGTATTTATACTGCCCTGGCATTCTAGGGGCCCCAAAGCGTGAGAAGAAGTCTGGTATCCAAATGTCTAAAAATGCCCTCCTAAAAGGAATTTGGGCCCCTTTGCGCATCTAGGCTGCAAAAAAGTGTCACACATCTGGTATCGCCGTACTCAGGAGAAGTTGGGGAATGTGTTTTGGGGTGTCATTTTACATATACCCATGCTGGGTGAGAGAAATATCTTGGTCAAATGCCAACTTTGTATAAAAAAATGGGAAAAGTTGTCTTTTGCCAAGATATTTCTCTCACCCAGCAAGGGTATATGTAAAATGACACCCCAAAACACATTCCCCAACTTCTCCCGAGTACGGAGATACCAGATGTGTGACACTTTTTTGCAGCCTAGGTGGGCAAAGGGGCCCATATTCCAAAGAGCACCTTTAGGATTTCACAGGTCATTTACCTACTTACCACACATTAGGGCCCCTGGAAAATGCCAGGGCAGTATAACTACCCCACAAGTGACCCCATTTTGGAAAGAAGACACCCCAAGGTATTCCGTGAGGGGCATGGCGAGTTCCTAGAATTTTTTTATTTTTTGTCACAAGTTAGTGGAAAATGATGATTTTTTTTTTTTTTTTTTTCATACAAAGTCTCATATTCCACTAACTTGTGACAAAAAATAAAAACTTCCATGAACTCACTATGCCCATCAGCGAATACCTTGGGGTCTCTTCTTTCCAAAATGGGGTCACTTGTGGGGTAGTTATACTGCCCTGGAATTCTAGGGGCCCAAATGTGTGGTAAGGAGTTTGAAATCAAATTCTGTAAAAAATGACCTGTGAAATCCGAAAGGTGCTCTTTGGAATATGGGCCCCTTTGCCCACCTAAGCTGCAAAAAAGTGTCACACATCTGGTATCGCCGTACTCAGGAGAAGTTGGGGAATGTGTTTTGGGGTGTCATTTTACATATACCCATGCTGGGTGAGAGAAATATCTTGGCAAAAGACAACTTTTCCCATTTTTTTATACAAAGTTGGCATTTGACCAAGATATTTATCTCACCCAGCATGGGTATATGTAAAATGACACCCCTAAACACATTCCCCACCTTCTCCTGAGTACGGCAATACCAGATGTGTGACACTTTTTTGCAGCCTAGGTGGGCAAAGGGGCCCATATTCGAAAGAGCACCTTTTGGATTTCACAGGTCATTTTTTACAGAATTTGATTTCAAACTCCTTACCACACATTTGGGCCCCTAGAATGCCAGGGCAGTATAACTACCCCACAAGTGACCCCATTTTGGAAAGAAGAGACCCCAAGGTATTCGCTGATGGGCATAGTGAGTTCATGGAAGTTTTTATTTTTTGTCACAAGTTAGTGGAATATGAGACTTTGTATGAAAAAAAAATAAAAAAAAAATCATCATTTTCCACTAACTTGTGACAAAAAATAAAAAATTCTAGGAACTTGCCATGCCCCTCACGGAATACCTTGGGGTGTCTTCTTTCCAAAATGGGGTCACTTGTGGGGTAGTTATACTGCCCTGGCATTCTAGGGGCCCAAATGTGTGGTAAGGAGTTTGAAATCAAATTCTGTAAAAAATGACGAGTGAAATCCGAAAGGTGCTCTTTGGAATATGGGCCCCTTTGCCCACCTAGGCTGCAAAAAAGTGTCACACATCTGGTATCTCCGTACTCAGGAGAAGGTGGGGAATGTGTTTTGGGGTGTCTTTTTACATATACCCATGCTGGGTGAGAGAAATATCTTGGCAAAAGACAACTTTTCCCATTTTTTTTATACAAAGTTGGCATTTGACCAAGATATTTATCTCACCCAGCATGGGTATATGTAAAAAGACACCCCAAAACACATTCCCCACCTTCTCCTGAGTACGGGGATACCAGATGTGTGACACTTTTTTGCAGCCTAGGTGGGCAAAGGGGCCCATATTCCAAAGAGCACCTTTCGGATTTCACAGGTCATTTTTTACAGAATTTGATTTCAAACTCCTTACCACACATTTGGGCCCCTAGAATGCCAGGGCAGTATAACTACCCCACAAGTGACCCCATTTTGGAAAGAAGAGACCCCAAGGTATTTCGTGATGGGCATAGTGAGTTCATAGAAGTTTTTATTTTTTGTCACAAGTTAGTGGAATATGAGACTTTGTAAGAAAAAAAAAAAAAAAATCATCATTTTCCGCTAACTTGTGACAAAAAATAAAAAGTTCTATGAACTCACTATGCCCATCAGCGAATACCTTAGGGTGTGTACTTTCCGAAATGGGGTCATTTGTGGGGTGTTTGTACTGTCTGGCCATTGTAGAACCTTAGGAAACATGACAGGTGCTCAGAAAGTCAGAGCTGCTTCAAAAAGCGGAAATTCACATTTTTGTACCATAGTTTGTAAACGCTATAACTTTTACCCAAACCATTTTTTTTTTACCCAAACATTTTTTTTTTATCAAAGACATGTAGAACTATAAATTTAGAGCAAAATTTCTATATGGATCTCGTTTTTTTTGCAAAATTTTACAACTGAAAGTGAAAAATGTCATTTTTTTGCAAAAAAATCGTTAAATTTCGATTAATAACAAAAAAAGTAAAAATGTCAGCAGCAATGAAATACCACCAAATGAAAGCTCTATTAGTGAGAAGAAAAGGAGGTAAAATTCATTTGGGTGGTAAGTTGTATGACCGAGCAATAAACGGTGAAAGTAGTGTAGGTCAGAAGTGTAAAAAGTGGCCTGGTCTTTCAGGGTGTTTAAGCACTGGGGGCTGAAGTGGTTAAAGGAAATCTGTCTTTTTTGACAATACCATTTTGGGGTGTGTATGACTTGATCACTATTTATTAAATTTTCTTGGGAGATAAAGTCATGAAAAAACGGCAAATCAGGCTTTTTTTTTTGTTACATCCTTCACCATATGGGCTAACTTTTTTAAAATATTTTAATAGTATGGGTGTTTTGGCATGCGACGATGCCAATAATGTTATTCTTATTTTGTTCATTTTTATTTTGGGGAAAGTGGGGTGATTTTCCGTTTTAATTTTTCTTTATATTTTCAAACTTTATTTTTTTACTTTTTATTAATGGAAATTGATCCATTATTCTCTATAGAAATCACTATATCACAGTTTAGTGTTGCCACCTAGTGGTCTGAATTAGGATATACTAACAATGAGCCTGGAAGCCTAGTACAGGCTGCGGCTCATTTTTAGAACAGGGTGCTTTCCCTGATATCTGCTGGGGGGAGGCGCGTCTGAGCAGGAAGCCTGCACTTCCGTTTGTTAACACTCTCAGATGCCATTGTGACACAAGGGGGCCCACTGAGATTTATTGCCCAAGGGCCCACATGAACCTGGAGCCGGCCCTGCTTAAAGGGGTTGTCCGAGTTCAGAGCTTAACCTGGACATACCTCCATTTTCACCCCGGCAGCCCCCCTGACTTGAGCATCGGAGCAGTTCATGGAAAAGGCATTTTTTGGAGATCCAGTGACGTACCGGGGCTCTCCATGGGGCTGCCAGGAAGCCCGGTGACGTCACCGGCACTGATGGGTGTAGTGGCGTCTCTAGCTTTCAAATTTCGGGGGGGCACACTGGTGGCCAGGACAAAAGTAGAGGGGGCAGCTATAACAACGATACATTTACACAAGTACGCTTAGAAATGCTGCGATACTTTACCCAATAACTAAAACCGCAACAGGGAAGAAAAGTCCTGCTGTCTGTGGTTTAAAAAAAATATATAAATCACTGAGATTTCAACATGTCCTAGTTGCCTGTGGATGACACTTTTATAGGGAGGGGGATCTGTGGATGACACTGGTATGAGGGGGATCTGTGGATGACACATACCGTATATAGCATCTTATGCTATATGTGTCATCCACAGATCCACCCAATGACAGTGTAATGCCCATTTCCCCCTCCATAACAGTGTCATCCACAGATCTCCCTCCCCGCCTCTCACAGGAGTGTACATTTGACATTTCTAAACTGTAATCCATATCCTGCAGTAACTTTAACTTTAAATCAGGATTAAGCGGCCGCTCATCTCTACTAGTATCTTAACCTTACACCACTCGGCTAGCTTCAGTAACAGGGCCAGGCTACATCCTACAGGTACTGCCTGTTACTTGTTACTGAGCGAGTGCTGATTTCTGCAGGTCAGAGCATACGGATTACAGTTTAGAAGAAATGTACACTCCTGTGAGCGGTCCAGACCAGTGGCGGATCCAGAGCCTGGTCTCGGGAGGGGCACTTCCAGATTCTTTTCTGTCCGCCGCCACAGAACAAGGATGCTTATAGAACAGACTTCACAGTGTAGAGGTATACTGTACTTGTGTGGCACAGTGTAGAGGTATACTGTACATTGTGTGGCACAGTGTAGAGGTATACTGTACATTGTGTGGCACAGTGTAGAGGTATACTGTACATTGTGTGGCACAGTGTAGAGGTATACTGTACATTGTGTGGCACAGTGTAGAGGCGTACTGTATATTGTGTGGCACAGTGTATGCTATATGTGTATAACATAAACATATTTCACATCAAAAATTACAATAATTTGGCTTGGCCCTTGGGGATCTCGGACACCACTTCAACACTTTGGCCAGGTCTCGGCAGAGCTGATGTTGTGTTTTATCCTAATGAGAAAGATTTCATAATATGGATTTGGAGAAGGGGCAGAGGGATAGCAGAGCAGAGAGAGGCTGGTGCTGCTACTTTGGGGCTCATACCCTGGGGGAGTAATAAAGCCCACCATAATGCCCCCCCAGTAGAAATAATTCTCCTTATAATGTGACAATGCAAAAAATACCCCCTTGTAATGCCCCCAGTTGAGCTAATGTCCCCCATCATGTGCCAGTATAAAATACCCCTATATAGTGCCCCCAGTAAATGCCCCCATAGTGCTCCTCTCCCCCTTCCTCCTAATGCCTCCCATAATGTACCAGTATAAAATGCCCCATATATCGTGCCCCAGTAGATGCCCTCAGTGTCCCCCATAATTTGCAAGTATAAGATACCCCTTCTTAGTGCCCCCCGTAGATGACTCCATAGTACTCCTCTCACCCCTTCCCCATAGTACCCACCATAATGTGTCCCAGTATAAAATGCTACTGTACAGAGCCCCCCATATAAAATACCCCTTCTTTGTGGCCTCAGTAGATGCCCATATAGTGCCCACCAATAATGTGCCAGTAATAAGTGCCCCCAATAACGTGCCAGTAATAAGTGCCCTCCCATCATGTGCCAGTAACAAGAGCCCCCATCACGTGCCAGTAGCAAGAGCCCCCCAATGTGCCAGTAATAAGAGCCCAGCCCCCCATCATGTGCCAGTAACAAGAGCCGCCCAATGTGCCAGTAATAAGAGCCCAGCCCCCCATCACGTGGCAGTAATAAGAGCCCACCCAATGTTCCGGTAACAAGAGCCCCCCATCATGTGCTAGTAATAAGCCCCCCATCATGTGCCAGTAATAAGCCCCCGCCATCATGTGCCTGTAATAAGCCCCCCATCATGTGCAGTAATAAGCCCCCCATCATGTGCCAGTAATAAGCCCCCCATCATGTGCCAGTAATAAGCCCCCCATCATGTGCCAGTAATAAGCCCCCCATTATGTGCCAGTAATAAGAGCCCCCATCATGTGCCAGTAATAAGCCCCCCCATCACGTGCCAGTAATAAGCCCCCATCACGTGCCAGTAATAAGCCCACCATCACGTGCCAGTAATAAGCACCCATCACGTGCCAGTAATGTAATAAGCCCCCCATCATGTGCCAGTAATAAGCCTCCCATCATGTGCCAGTAATAAGCCCATCATGTGCCAGTAATAATCCCCCCATCATGTGCCAGTAATAAGCCCCCCCAATGTGCCAGTAATAAGCCCCCCCAATGTGCCAGTAACAAGAGCCCCCCTAATGTGCCTGTAAAACTATTGTAAAAAAATAAATAAACACTTATACTTACCTTCATGTCCCACGCTGTATGGCTCAGGCGGCGCGATGACGTCATCGCACCGCCTGCGCCGGCCTCTGATAGGCTGCCGGCCTAGTACCTGCAGCCTATCAGAGGAAGGGGAAGGGACACGCCTCTCCCTCCCCTGCCCCGCCGTAGCACAGGCAGATGACTATGGAGATGAGCGCAATGGAAGCGATCATCTCCCTGTGCCCGACTGCGGTGGCTCACTTGGGGGGGCATTTTAGTTGGGGGGCACATGGGGGGGCACAGCGTGATGTAGGGGGGGCCGTGGCCCCCTCTGGCCCCCCCCCTGGCGATGCCACTGGATGGGTGGGATTTTGCTCTGCCCTAGCCAGTAAAACGGCTAGGGCAGCGCTAAAGCCTGCCCATCAGAGTCGGTGACGTCACTGAACACACTGCCGGGCGGAAGTCTTCGCCCGGCAGTGTGTTATTGAAAACCAAAGGGCCCGTGCCCTGCGCGATCTAGCACAGGGCAAGGGAGCGCATCGGAGCATGAGATGGTCCGATGCTAGCTTCAGGGGGGCTGCCTGGGTGAAAATAAGGGTATGTCCGGGTTCAGCTCGGGCAAGGGCTCTTTTGTTTACAATAGCACACTGCCGGGCGGAAGCTTCTGCCTGGCAGTGTGTTCGGTGACGTCACTGGCTATGATAGGCAGGGCTTTAGCGCTGCCCTAGCCTATCGCCACACGGGGAGCCGGGGCACAACCGAAAGTGCGCACTTTCGGTTTCAGCGCGCTCAGATGCCGTGGTCAGGATTGACCACGGTATCTGAGGGGTTAAATGTTTGCGATCAGCATTACTGCCGGTTTGCTGACATGAGCAGCGGGTGTCTGCTAAAAGAAGCAGATGGCCACCTGTGGCTATGGCGCCCGCAGCGGGCAGGAGCGGGCGCCATCTTTAAACACGCGCCGGCGCTGGGCGTAAATGGGTTAAATGCAAACCTCACATAAGACCCCCAAATTAATTTGGCTCCACATAATCCTCCCACCCAACCATCCCTTAAATCAGACCTCAAAATTCATGTCGCCCTCCAAAATCTCCTTCCCTCAGATCCCTGCAGACCTCAGATCAGACCCCACATTCATCTGGCCCCCTAATCCCCATTCCCTTAGATCCCTGCAGACCTCTGATCAGACCCCGATATGGCCCCATAAGCCACCTTCTCTCAGATCCCTACAGACCTCAGACAAAAAAAAATAAAACAACTTACCTTCAGATCCAGCACACTCTTCTTGAGGCGTTACATGGACAGTTTTTTTTTATGTCTGAAAAAGTGGACATGTCCTGAAAAAAGAGGATGGATTTTCACCCTACTACAGGATGATGATGAAGCTGATGGTCTACAGTAGTTTCAGCAAAGTTGAAGCTGGGATCATTCTTATTCCGAGTTTAGTCACTGATAAATGTAACAAAATAAGGGAAAGGGGAAAGCACACTCTCTGTTCTCTTTTGTACACTGTCGTATATTATTGTATATTATTTATTCTAATAATTGAGACCATATATCTATTAGTAGTGAAGCTTCTATATTATTCGTCAAAAAGTGACAGGTACCACGCCCCTTTTCTTTGTCTACCAAAACCCCTCTCGTCAACACGCCCCTTTCGTCCTCTTGACAGGTCCCCACGCCCCCACCCCTGAGCCTCCACCCGCCCCTACAACTCCACCCGCCCATTCGCCTCCTCCCTCCCAAATCGGAATAATGCGTGCCTGGACATGTTACATTATATTATAGTGGTAGATAGCGACCTCCTCTCAGGGCAGGGGTCTCATGTATTTGATATTATTATGGTAGATACGTGCCTGGACATGTCACATTATATTATTATGGTAGATAGCGTCCTCCTCTCAGGGCAAGGGGCTCATGTATTTGATATTATTATTCGACCTCCTCTCAGGGCAGGGGTCTCATGTATTTGATATTATTATGGTAGATGCGGGCCTGGACATGTCACATTATATTATTATGGTAGATAGTGTCCTCCTATAAGGGCAAGGGGCTCATGTATTTTGCACTTATATTATTATGGTAGATCTAGAGGCCCGCACAGCGAGCCCCCTTATTGACAGTAAACAAATTGAGTACAAACAAAATAAAAGTTTTAAAAACTTTATTGAGCAGATAAACAACTTGCAGAAAAGCGGCAATGTTACAACACATATATAAATACAAAAATACGTCTATCTGGGTTACAATATACATTACATTAATAATATCTACACATAATCCGTATTCACAAGCTTAACCAAGAAGATTGTAACATTGGCGATGTCCTTCTTTTAGGTAACAGACTACCCTGTCTTATACCCATAGGTGTGGAGGGGTCGGTAAGGAGTGTGCGATTAGGTGTGGCACTTACAGGCAACTCATTCAACTTCGTTTTTAAATCATCCAGAATCTCTCTAGTAGATGAATTACCCACAACAGTAGACGGCATATTTATGTCCGCCATGGCATGCATAAATGCAACCCAGCCTGGCGGGTTTTTGTTTTTTGACAGTCTGTGGTTTTGCCTCACATTGCGCACAAGATCCATCATGTTAGAACCAGGAATAACATCACCCTTATAAATAAATTCACCTTTATCATTCCACGTTGTAACACTGGTATTCTGCTTCAACCTGCTTAACAAAAGTTCAGCATTTTTCTTAAAACGGGGGTTGACATGTGTTACAATTTCAAGGACAGAATCGTATTTATTAGCGGGTGTATTTGGCAGTTGTTGATGATCAGGATCAGATTGGTTAACAAGGTTTAAAGTCGCTAGCTCTTTAGTCTCCTGTTTGGCTAGAACCAAATATATTTGCATTATATTGGTGTATCTTTTAATTTTCACATCATCCGGCAATCCAGAGCTGTGTAAAATACCGTTAATTTCATCATCCAAGCGTTGTATCACGCTCTGCCTTACACCGGTCGGCGGTTAAAGACCTGACATCCTCTTGAGCTCGTGTTTTGGAACCAAGTACATAATAATATAGAAGCTTCACTACGAATAAAATAGAAGCTTCACTACTTCTATTTTAGCGATAGTAGCTATCTAGATATTGCAATGGAAATCGATTTGTATTTGTCTTACATAACATCCATGTCCACGTAGTTCAGGATCCGGATTTTGGGATCAATAGTATGACATCAACCCACAATTCCCTTTAAAAAGCAGGGATCCGGAGGAAGACCCTTACTCACTGATGAAGGGACTTTGTGTCCCGAAACGCGTTTGTGAAAAGAAAGGGTCCACCTCATATCAAAGTGATCACTAAGGATTTAAAGCAAAGGATTCCTAAAGCATTCATCATTGAACTGTGATTTGCCTCACGGAGCCTTCGGGTCACATGATCGGAGCCCCGAGTCACGTGGACAATCACGTCATCATACCCGGAAGTACACGCCGCTAGTAACCTCGAGGAATGCCGACTATTACAACCACACACAGCACAGCACCTACCTCCAGCCACGAAACAGACAGGACATCACCGAAGAAGAAATATCCACATAGGGAACTCTGTAAAGGGGAAGGTCTGAACTAGAGGTAAGACCAGTGCCACAGACTACGCGGGACGCCGCGTCTAGGCACATCCTTGGAACGACATTATCCCCAGAAGCGTGAGTTACCCTAATATTACTAAAAGGTGAAATACTGATTGTGGTATATGAAGCTATGCAATAGGTGACAGTGTCTGTATAGTGGTTTGTGAAACTAATGCCCTGACGACAACTATCACCATATGGCGTATATAGTACGGGGACTTCTTACATAATCATGGAACTATGAACTATTGTACCTAGAGCTGCTTTGATTAACGCCTCCAACATCGGGACTGCCTACATATTGTAGTAACCTAACCAGTGTACTACTATATAGTCATAGCCAGCAATCAAGTCCAATCAGCCGCCTCATCTATTTTTTACATTTTTTATTTATATATTTATACATACAGTTTTTCCAGCTATTCAGTTGAGGAGCTACTATATACCATCGATTTTTTAACCTTTTATTTTTATATTTAAATCCACCATTTTATTAATAAACGTGTATCCAGTTGAAAAGCGAGTGCCTGCTAAAATTTTGTATACTCTTTTGTACACGGTCTGTCCATATTTCCTGCATGCTATGTGATACTTTGGACACCACTCGATTCAGGCTGTGAGCAGTATCAAGGTAACTCACTCCTGGCTGATGGGGGCTGATGAGGGCCTGATTTAGTCAATTCCAGTTCACGGTGAGGTTATTGCTTTGACGGTTGATTTTCAGGCCATAAAGTTCTCAGCATGGTCAACAAACTTTGATAGACTGTTGTTTATTAGCACTTTGCATATCATGTATCTGGTGAAGTCAGACATGTCTGAACTCCCATTCCTTCTTGCCAGATTAACCTGTGGTGCCCCTAGAGCATGTAAGTTCTCTCGTGTATAAGGCCTCTTGCACACGACTGTATGCCCTCCGAGACTGTGCGCAACGAAGTACACAGCATCATAGATCACAATGATGCTGTGCACGTCGGGCTGCCCGCGGGACTATTGTCCCGCACTCATAAGATCATGTGAGGACAAAATATAACATAAGGGTTAAGCTGTGATTTAGTCTCTGGAGGATCTGCTGGCTTGAGGCTTGAAGTTATTTTGTCACTGGTAGGCACTAGGCAGCAGCAACTTTTGCTGTGTGGGTACATCTGTCTGGTAGATTGTAAGTAGTTCTGCATATGCAACTTAGAAGTTTCTGTTTTTAGCTTTAGATAATTGTGGCTAGCAGGCTGTATAGATGATGATTGCTTTAGCATGCATGCAGTAGTGTGATTAGCTGGGTCTTCCACTTCTCCTGGGAGGAAGCAGTTCAGATCGGTATGCTTATTGAAGGACCTTCAGCTAAGAGGATTCTTTATTCCCATTCCATTTGTAAAATTTGTAACTGAACCTTTATTTGGGATTCTTTTGTCCTCTCCTCTGCATCTTCTTGTGCAATTCTTGCCTTTGCCTCTGCTTTCTTTTGTATAATTTTGCTTACCTTTCCTTCTTAGCAAAGGAACTTCTAACACTAGCTTCTTCTCTAATGGCACATAATTCTATTAGTGTTAACTATCAGTGAGTGTGGACCCACTGTGCCAAATAACCAGTTTGGTGTAGGGCTAACCCTAAGGATATTATTCTGACACTCTCCTGGTATTCACTCTCAATCCCTGTACAGGGATCTGGCCTTTACTGCAGGGAAGAATACAGACAGCTACCTCCTGGGATAGTTCAGATGTAGTTGGCAGCTGACCCACTGGGGTCATGGACTCCAGTGCAGGCATCGGGAACTCAACATACAGAGAGCGCATCCAAACTACAAGTAAACCTCAGGAACAGTCTAAACAGTCACAAAGGCTTACATGCAGGTTACTAGATCCGAACTGCACAATGGTAGTGTAGATGAGTAAAGACACAAGACAAATAGGCATGCTGGGTGGTAGTGAAGACACAGGCAGGACAGACAGGCTGGGTACTTGACAGGAACATCAACAGCGCAGACAGAGTTCACTTAAACAAGAATAGAGCTGAAATTGGAAGTTTAGGAACATTCAGACAGGGCAGGTCTAGGGCCAGATCAGAAACAGGAACAAACACAGGATAATTGCAGGCCATATGCAGGAGAACCACAGAAACACTAGCACCCTCTGTGTAGAACAAATGGATCAAATACAAGCCCAGGATTTAGTACAAGGCTATATTATACACAGCTGATTCCAGTACTTGCCAAGGTGAAAGTGAGGCAATGTAATACATGTTTTCACACGCTACGCTAGAAACTGATATGATCCTCTACCAATGATAATTCGTATGCTACTACATTGTGCAGTGCTGTTTCCTTGCAGAAGTTAATTATGAGCATATGCTGGACAGAACCTTTGTCACGAAGCAGTACCACATGCAGTGAGCCAGTGTGTATGTCACCCTGCTACGTCTACCAATCACAGAGCAGAGCTCTACGTGCCAGTGTGTCTCGCGGTACAGAATGTTCCGAAGCAGTATTTAGATGTGTCAACAGCCTTGAGACGGGGGTTGTATCTCTACATGACATACTTGTGTTTCTAATACAATACATTTGGATTTCTGTTTTTCACTTCAGACACCTGCTACTGTAGCTTTGCCAATATCACTTCCTTGCACCACATAATGATTTCCTCATGTGAAGCTGACCATATATTTCTTATACATTTTGTGCTGTCAGAACAGCTGTTCTTAATAGGAATGATTTTCACATGGAAATGTGTTTCTATCTGTGCAAAACTTGTTAGTTGGCATTATACCACATGGTTGGGCCATGAAAGAGATTTTGGAATGTTAAAGAGTACCAATGGAGAAGAAGGATGTCCTGAGCGACAGAACAGTAGTCTCTCTTTACATTATATCATGGTATCTTCAACATTTTACCATATAGGTGCATCTCAATAATCATTGAAACGTTAATTTATTTCAGTAATTTAATTAAAAAAATGAAACTCATATATAGATTCCTTACACACAGAGTGATCTATTTCAAGTGTGTATTTCTTCTGATGTTGATGATTATGGCTTACTGAAATAAAATTAAATGATTTTGGCGTACTGTTAATGAAAACCCAGAAGTCAATATCTCAGAAAATTAGAATATTATATAAGACCAATAAAAATTATGATTTTTAATACAGAAATGCTGGCCTACTGAAATGTACAGTATATGCACTCACTGCATGAATTACTGCATCAATGCTGTGTGGCATGTAGGCGATCAGCCTGTGGCACTGCTGAGGTGCTATGGAAGCCCAGGTTGCTTTGCTAGTGGCCATCAGCTCATCTGCATTGTTGGTTCTGGTGTCTGTGATCTTCCTCTTGACAATACTCCAAAGATTCTCTAGGGGTTTAGGTCAGACAAGTTTGCTGACAAAACACCATGATACCATGGTTATTAAACCAGGTATTGGTACTTTTGACAGTGTGGGCAGATGCCATGTCCTGCTGGAAAAAAATAAAGTAAGCAGAGAGAAACAAGTACTATAACATTTCCTGGGAGAAAGTTGCTCTAACTTTGGACTTGATATAACACAGTGGACCAACACCAGCAGATGACATCGCTCTCCAAACCATCACGGACTGTGGAAACTTCACAGTGGACCTTAAGCAACTTGGATTTTGTGCCTCTCCACTCCCTCCAGACTCTGGGACCTTGATTTCCAAATTAAATGCAAAATTTTCTTTAATATATAAACAGGACTATGGACTCCAGCTTACCAACATTATACTAGGATAGACTGGGTACTAACCTCAACACGACTTCTCACGCATATCCTATATGCCAGACATGTTCCTTGTGCCTGGTCTGATCATGATTTGGTCCTGATAGCATTTAATCTGGAGACACCGTCCGCTATACAAGAAAATTTAATGATTTACTTCTCACAGACTCCTCTATAGCAAACCATGTTTCTCCAGTAGTGTTGATCGTGAATATTCTAATTGCAATTTTTTTTCGCAAATATTGGAACTTCGAGAATTCATGAATATCTAGAATAGTGCTATATCTTCGTAATCGTGAATATTCTAGATTTATTTTCATCAGTACCAATGATCCCTCACTACTTCTTGCTTGTGGGCCAATGAGAAGGCTGCAATATCTTTGACTTTAGGAGTAGTGTTGATCGCGAATCTTCGTATGGTAAATTTTTATCGCAAATTTTCCGATTGCCTATTTTTGCAATCAAAAAAATAATGAATGGAGATCACGAATTTTCGAATTCGCAAATATATGGCGAATATTCACTCAAATATTTGTGAAATATTGCGAATTCGAATATTTCCCCTGCCGCTCATCACTGTTCTCCAGCGCTTAGGTAGTTCTTAATTTTCAATATTCCCTCTGATACCTCCCATGTCGTTAATTGGGCCACACATAAATCAGTTATATGAGGGGTCATCATAACTGAAGCTTCTAAACGGAAGAAGGAACGGTCTAAAGTACGGTCACACTTGGAGTATAAACTGTTCCGTTTGGAATTAGCTAATCAGACACAACCTTTCTTATATCTCATTAAAGCTAGAGACACAAAGCTTCAGCTTGATGCGACCCTTCTGCACCGCTTTGAGAAAGCCTTGAGATGGAATTTGTGAATTCTACAAATTAGTCAATAAGCCAGATAAAATGCTTGCTGACAAATAGCATGCCCGGCAGTGTCTTAACGCTGTATATCAAATTAAGGATGAGAGGGGGCAGGTTACTTCCAATCCAATGACGTTTGGTGGAAACATGCGAGATTTCGCCATGTTGGTGACTTCTTGGTTAATTCTAAACTCATGTCCAGAGCATACTTTCTTTCTACCTTCTCACCCCCAAACACTGAAGTCTTTAGAGTGGCCCAAATCTTCCACTTCTTAACCTCCCTAGTCCCAGCAAATGGCTCAGTAGAATACACAACATTTGAATTACTGCAAATATAGAGCCTTGGAGAGGGGTATTCGTCGCCCTTCTTTATTCAATTTTAAACGCACCCCTTTTTGATACTAAGATGGCCTTTATGCATGGTTGGGAGGTGGAATTGGGAGAGACCCTCACACTGTAATAATTGTATAAATGCTGTACAGCAACTAGCAAAGGGAGCTGGCAGGTAATCCTAATGGAGACCTCTTTAAAGATACTTCACAGAGTATATATGGCGCCTTATCGACTGCACCTTATTCATCCCATGGTTTCCCCTTTAGGGTCCATTCACACATCAGTATTTTTCTTTCCAGATTTTACATTCTGTTTTTTGCGAATCCGTGTTTCCAGAAAAAACGTTCCGTGTTTCCGCAAAAAAAAAAGGAGGAATAGATGTTGCTAGGGTACCAAAAAAATATATATATATTGTTAACAGAGGACATGTGATAGAACATGCACCATTTATTGTGCATTTGGTGTCATTCAGAACTGTGTAAGAAAACTTTATTTGGCTGCCATAGTTTGTGGGCCGCAATGCACGAACACCGACCATGGGGCAGCCGCTGCGTATTGCGGAACCATTCACTTGAATGGGTCCACGATCCGCCCGTTTTGCAAAAAGATAGGACATGTTCTATCTTTTTGCGGAACGAAAGTACGGGACGAAACCCCACGGAAGCACTCTATAGTGTTTCCGAAGGGTTCCGTTCCGTGCTTCCGTTCTGCACCATTCCGCATCTCCGGATTTGCGGACCCATTGAAGTGAATGGGTCCGCATCTGTGATGCGGAATGCACACGGAACGGTGCCCGTGTATTGCGGATCCGTATACGCGGTCCTCAATACGTGTGCAGGAGGCCTTTGTCAGCGATCATCCTGGCAGAAGACCTGGATAACGTACTTTTTCATTGGATTCTTAGTTTAGTTGGATCCCCTGTTGTTAGTTTAGATTAGGGACTCGCAAGAGAATAAGGACCCTTGACATGGGCTTGCGGGCTGAAGTATTTTGTAAAATCCAAGTTTATTTTTAAATTTGGTGTAAATACCTTTTACATCTTTAAAAAATGTTTTTTTTTTTTTTTTTTTTTACATTTGTGTATTGACTCAAAGCTAAACACGAACATGTCCCATTTTTATTAATAAAAATGGTATATGTCTGCGTTCAGCTTTGAACAAGGACTACACCAGACGTAATCAGGCCTGCAATCCACTAAGAATAAACTTCTACGCAGAAAAGGTAAGTATATAACATTATATTTTTATCCAGGCAGACCCTGCGATCTGAGCATCGGGGCATTTCATCCTCCAATGCTCTCCCTTGCCATGCGCTTGATTGTGCATGGAAAGGGCTCTTTTTGTTAAATCAACACACTGCCGGACAGATGCTTCCGGCAAGCAGTGTGTTTGGTGATGCCACCAGCTTTGATGGACCAGCTTTAGGACTGCCCTAGCCCTTTAACAGGCTAGGTCAATGCAGAAGCCAGCACATTAGTCCTGGTGACATTACCGAACACACGGCTTGCTGGAAGCATCTGTCCGGGAGTGTGTTGATTTAACAAAAAGAGCCCTTTCCATGGACGATAAAGCGCAGGGCAAGGGAGAGCATTGGAGCATGAAATGCTCCGATGCTCATATCACAGGGTCTGCCTGGATTATTAGATGGTTATGTTCGGGTTCAGCTCTGAACCCGGACAACCCCTAGGGGGAGGGGACATGATAACTTCTACTATTTACTCAATCACCATGTTGCTTAAGCATTGGTGTGAGGAAAAATAATAGAAGTCATTATGTGACGTATCATAAAAAAGATTATTTTCCATAGTGAGGCCGTTCCATGTATTGGTGACCAAAAATTGCGGGCCACAATGCACGAAACAGATGCACAACATTTGTGTACATCTGGCCTTTTTTAATAGTAATGACCTAAACAGAAAATAGGTCATCAATATTAAATACAAACATAAATTTTTAAATATAAACCTTTGTAAATAAAAAATACATACAAAATATTAACAGTATCAAACGTTTTTATTACAAAAATAAAAATTCAGAGATCATATAATTGCCTCATGAAAGGACCAGGGGTATTAATGATAGGGGGGATTACAGGAAGGAGGGATAACAAGATGAAGCATTTGATTTCTGGACATTTCAACATAATTTACACGGGAATGTGGCTCCTAAGGCCCTGCAAATTGATCTATCACCAGCGCTAAAGTTGCAAGGCACCGAGTTTGTCTATCACCGAGAATCTGGCACACGGTGCAAGGAAGGGGCGGATAGCTTTCAAAGCTAACTCTTCCTTGGCGTCAGATCGATTCCGGTTTAGATATTCGAGCACCATATTATCAACCTGGGCTCGAATATCTAAACCAGAATCTATCATGACACGTCGACCTTGTCTGCAAGATGAACGGCAAACTGGTACACCAGCTTCTACTGGGATGACCTCAGGGATTGGCTGTACGGTGTTTTGATTTACATCGATTTGCTGCATCCCTTGGGAAACAGAAGATTCGCCCAAGGCCTCTTGGTCTTCGTCCTCCACTTGTCTTTGCTCCTCTTCAGTGGATGGGGCTTGCATTTCCTCCACTTCAGTGGACGGGGCTTGTTAAGCTGAACATTCGGAGATGTTGTCAACAGTTCTGTTAAAAAATTTTGATTATTAAATTATTTTATATCAATAATGATATAATATTAAAAATATAATATAAAATTTGCTTACTTTCTTACTTCCATAATTTGTTTTAGAAATTGGAGCTGACGTGTATACATATACGGTTTCTTTTTTTTCCACGGTCACCACTCTTGTGTTTAATGTTAATTTCCCTCCGGAACTGGTTCCGGCATGTGTACCAGAGTTTCTTTAATTGTTGTACTGAAAGGATAAAAAAAAAAAAAATAATTATTTGAATTTAGTGTGTGAGATTTTGCTCCCGTTCACACAATCAATGCTGTTCTGTGACATATGGCCTGTTCACGGACCTTGTGTCTCAGAGTGAATACAGTAGTGTGTATGAGGGATGATACAAACATCCTTCTAGTATTAGGGCTCATGCACATGGCCGTTGCACGGCCAGGGACGTATTGCGGCCCGCATATGGTACTCCCCAATGCACGGAATTCAACGGCCATTTCCGTGATCCCTTATAATCAAATTTGTGAAAAAGGCCTATTATCAATTCATATCTAAGAAAATTAGAAATAGATACATTTTTTTATTAAAGTAGAAAAAATATTTGCTATGTGTTAAGGGGGAATATTAATTACCAATATTTATGCAAATATCAATAATTAATATTCATAAATAGGAGGAATCGTCTACTGATGACTCCACCTATTTATGCCTTAAATAAAGATATCACTATTACTTTGCCTTACACTAATCATCAAACTAGCTGCATGCGCCTTACTGAACTAGCTACCGCTAATAAAACACACTACACAGTAGGTACAAATAACACACAATATTTATCGCTACCTACGGTACACTAAATAGTGACGCATACAATACACTAACAGTATAGCACTAAAAATACAGTACTAACTACACTACACAATCCCAAACTCCACCCACAAACCTTAACTAACATACATACATACAAAAGCAGCCCACCCTTACTATCACTGGACTATCCCTAGGGGAAAAAAAGAAACACACACCTGTAGCAGTGAAGGGGTTATTGCACTTCTGCAGTGGCAATAGAGGGGTCAGTACAGGGTGCAGGGGACTGTGGGTTGCAGGGCATACTGGGACCTGCAAGGGTTAATGCAGGCCACAGATACACCGGGCTGAAGGCTACTGTTCAGGGTTGGCAAGATAGGGTTAAATGCAGGGATAAGGAGGAGGGAGGTCAGGGGTTAATAGTTGGTGGGATATTGGGTGGTGGTAATATGGGCAGGTAGGGGTTAATAGAGCGTTGGTGGGATAGTGGTAGGGGAATATGGGCAGGTAGGGGTTAATAGCGTTCGTGGGATAGTGGGTTGAGGTAGGGGAATATGGGCAAGTAGGGGTTAATAGCGTTGGTGGGATAGTGAGGTTAAATACTCAGCCCTCCAGGGGTATGCTCTTTTTCCTGGGGATGATTCTCATGGGGGGGCGGCTCTACTCCCTGAGTGCAGGGGCCACTGTATATTTATATCCGGCAGCCCGCACTCCCAGGCTGCCTGCGCTGTGGCGCGCGGCACAGGCGAGGACACGTGGGCCGGCACGGTGATATGACGTCACCGCGCCAGCCCGCGCGTCATTGCACGTGCTCGGCCAGGTCGCGCCGCTCGCTGCCAGGCGGGAGAAGCCTTTGATCTCCCGCCTGTAGCAATTTGCATTCCAGGCAGCATCCAGGCAGCACGATAGTAATCGCGCTCACGGAATGCGCATAATAGAAGGAGGGGAGGTTTCTCCCTTCTTTCTGTTATGCGTAATTATCTCCAGCCCTGTTGAATCAGAGTCCTTCGTAGTCATCAGGATGACCGGCCCTTGTCCGGTCATTCTGATGCAATCAACCAGATTGGATCAGTGTGAATGCTTGGGGCACATTCAGACTGATGCACCTGGTTCCAGTACATATTATAAAGGGGCCTATGGGGGGGGGGACAAATTCTATAAGGGGACACATATGTATTAAAGGGGGCATTATAAATAAAGGGGACATGTTCCCCACAGGGGCTGCAATCACTAAGGACAGATGTGCGCAGAAGCTGGGCACATCATCTTATATTAGTGTATGCACATATATTATATATGCACATATATTATATATGCATATAATATATATATGCATATTTTTCAACCCTTCCTCAACAATCCCCCTGTTGTTGGAAATACGACAATATTTTGGGGGAAGGGTTGAGACATATTTGCCCCCCTCAACCCCATTCTTAGTGATAGTTCAGGAAGAACTGGAGTACACACTGATCCTTAGGTACCTAGACATCACCCATCCCGACTGACTTTTCTCCGACCTGCTTTTCACCGTATCCAACTCCTCCATCCACAGGATATGCCGTTGTCAGGACTCGAACCTGTGGCCAGTCATGTCCCAGGCGGTAGCTCTACCCACTAGGCTACCGTCTCTCCCTGGACTGTTCTCTAGCTAACTTCTAACTACCTCTCTTGTCCTTGCCTTGACCTGCTGATTATTCCAATCTCTTGCACCTGCTACTTCCCTATAAAACCCAGCCCTTGAACACAGCCCTTTGCTGGTTATTGTGCCTCCAAGCCTGTAGCAAGCTTCCTCTCTGCTCCTCCACCACTATTGCTGATTTACCATCGTTGCCAACCCGGACCGTTTTGACCTCGCTGAATTGCCGCCTGCATTGACTTACTGCTTACCACCGACCACGCCTCCGTCTACTCCTGCTGTTACCTCGCTGCCATCTCTGCTGCCGACCCGGACTGATCGACCGCGCTACCTGCCTCCTGCTTCTGTGGGCCTCTGCCACTGGACTCCATACTTCCAGCTCGGGTGTCCTCAGACTCAGGTGAGCCTCGATTGACACTACTCCCTAACAGCCGTCGCCTTCTTCTCGCGGGAACTTTCTGGACATCTTTTGCTTTGATCGTTTCAGTATCAGCCCCTCCTACTGTACTTCCGGAGCGGCTTGACCCTCGCAGTCTTCAACTTGCCTTTCTTTCAGGTAACAGTCTTCCTGTGTCGGTCACCCCTGATGAGTTTGGAGTGACCACACCCTCACCATCTCTCGGTATTGCTGCCGATCTTCAGGTGTTATATATTAGAAAAACCAGCACTCCGTTTTTTCTTGGCTGAACAGAAACTTCTTTATTGTGGGTGACGAATAAAGAAGTTTCTGTTCAGCCAAGAAAAAACGGAGTGCTGGTTTTTCTAATATATTTCTAGTGGGATCCGACCTATTGACCGCGCACCCGGACCTTAAAGAGCGCAGTGCCGTCCATTTGTTTGTATTGATCTTCAGGTGTTGTCCACCCCCAAGGAATCTGGAGTGGGTTCACCCTCACAATTTCAGTATCCAACTGCGCCAACTTTCTTTAAGCAAGACCTCCGACATCTCTTGTTCCATCTTGATTGAAGGATGGGTGCGGTTCTCCCATGGACAGATAAGTAGGTCTTTACAAGGCAGGTCAGATTTTTCATTAAGTGAGATGATGTCATGGTACCTAAATTCTAACTGCGGGAAATACCTCCGCCACACTACACATCCAGCCCTTCCCTCACGAACTTCACCATTCCAGGGTTCAAAGTGGCAAATGGCGAACAGAGGGGGCCTGTCCCTATCGTGCCCTAATCTTATCCCCATTCACACAAAATACATCCTATTTACACTGTTCCCCTCCACCTCCCCCAACCCACATAAACCAAAGGATATTTATACAAAAAAAAGAAAATATATTTACAATACTATGAGGTCTCAGGAAGGCATAGGACGTACCTCCCAAAACCTCATATGAAAAATTTTATTTTCTGGTTTAATCAATCATGTTCTTTGGATCTTAGGCTTCAGGACTTTGGTGAAATTAAGTCCTGAGCCTCCGGCGGTTGAGTTCAGGAAGTGCCGTCTGGTTCTGGCTTAGTTGGTTCGCTAGTCTCTTGACCCTCCGGTACATCCACCACAGTCCTAGGTACATAAGTCCAACCAGAAGCACTATCACCGGGTGTATCAATAAATTAAAGAAAGAGGTTGCCGTAGGGCTGTATCCAAAAAGACTCTCCCACCACAAAATCTTTGAGTCCTTGTCCAAGGCTGTGGCAACCGCGGTCATTTTTGTTCGGTCAAGGGTTAGTTGTATGGTGGCCTGTTTCTCCGTCTCCCGAAGATGTTGGATAATATCTTCCTCTTGGCTGAAATCCAGCAGGAGATGTTTAAGTTCTTTGCTGATCCAAGAGGAATCTTTTGGAGCCTCACAGGAACATCAGGGCGAATGTTGAGTCTCTTTCCCGGGGTAATCGGGGTTCTTCCCTGCTGCTCTGCGATGTCCAGACCTAGAAGGGGACTAAGGGTACAGTACGCTCCGGGGAGGAGTTCTGCTCTCTTGGTGCAATTAAGTCCATAAATTGCATACAATCTGTTACCCCCTTGGTACCAACACCAATACCCCTGTCCCAAGTATTTTAAAGAGGATGAGGATATTGGGTTGGCCTTCATCTCACAGGTCCCCTCGGTGTTCCAACACTGGTGCCTAAGCACCTGATCCCAACTACCCTGACAGAGGATGGCATCCTCTCTCAACCAACATCCCTCAGTGTCAAACAAAGAAGGATGGCCTTCTTCATAGGTTAGAATGCTCGAGGGGAGCTGGGGATGAAGTACCATCCGGTTGTTCATCATCGTTCCTAGATTGATGGCACTGTATCCCTGTCTGAGGTGACCGGACACGAGTGCCAAGGACAAAGCAGCGCAGGTTAAATTCCGACATCCATGCCACTGAGCTACCCACCAGTTGGTATGATTGATGGCAAAAGGAGAGATTAGTGGACTTATCCGCTGACGGAGGTTGAATGGGAAGTGGCTGCTGTGTAAAGCTGAAACAAAATGTTTAAGGTTGTCAGAGAGTTCACTTTGGACCTGCGTACACGCCAGAGCAAGCTGAGCTCGATCCTGCTCCTCCAAGAGACCCACAACTAACCTCCTAAACTTCTCACGTATAGCAGAAGATATAGAGGTAGTGGCATCTATGTGTGAATGCTGCAAACCCTCTAGGACATGGTTTACATCAAGCTGGGTCTTGAATCCTTCCCCGGCGTGTCGCGCAACCTCCCCAAGCTTACTTCTCAGGACTTCCATATCCATAGTGTTCAGGGCGCCCACTCCCAAAGCACCTCCGCCAAGTCCCATAGCCACTAGATCTCTCCTCCCCCTGTTCTTCCTATGTCGGGAGTCATACAATTACCTCTTGCCCCGCCTCTATCCAGCCTCTTACCATGTCAATTTGTTTCCTAACAAACTCCTCACACCTGTGATCCCAATGGTCAACTTGGAAGTCATCTACGGAAATTCTCCAGGTGAACAGGATGAATTTGGCATCCGTGATGATATTCCAGGGGGATGACAGTTAAGGAGCTATGGGATCTGCCAATTGATGGATGGTGGTGGTGCAATAGTCCGAATGCGGTTTTACCGGTTGGAGACCTTCTGTATCATAGGGGACCCTTACCATTGTTACACAGATCTGCCCCCTTCCCTTGAACGGATACCACTGTTCGTTTTCTCCAGCCTGTAACACTAGTTTCCCTACAGGTTTGGATTGGGACAGATAGATCCATTGAGTAAAGGTCCAGCACCCTTCGTCTACTGCCTCGCAAAAAGGCCACTTAAACGAACCATCTATATTGATGTCAAAGTTAATGTCCCTGCCCCTGGGGTCTTTCCAATCAGAAGACACATACCTACCCCAATATTCTTCAGTCATAGGGGTACCATCCATCCATACATCCACCGTAGGGGTATCCACCCCGTTGCACACCAAATCCCACCTCCAGGGATTAGTGTCCAACATCACCATCTGGGTTTTCTGCTTCCAGTGGGCATACTGTAGGTGACAAAATAGTATCCTGTCACCTCAGGAACACAGTTGTCTCTCATGATCGTGATCATGAAAGACCGTATGGATGGAGATCCCTTTAACTGAACATACCTAGGGTCCTTGGCATTGGTTCGTACCTTTAAAACTGTGGCTTGGTATAAGCCTTCCAGTTTTACCGGACCACTCTGATCATTCCAAATAGTCTGACTAGAGTCACTGCAGTTTAACTTTAACATTATTATGCTGGTTCGCAAGTAATCTGTGGACACATGTGTCTGAACATAACTGGATTCCCTGGTGATAATCATCCGGGAATCCCTCAACATACAATAAGCCTTCAGGGTGCCTTTTACTGGAATGGGCCTATCAAAATATGTCCTCACCCTTAACCTGTCATGGCTAGCCTTCCCCAGGAAGGTAGCTTTCAGGATATACCAACCGCTGTACTCTGCCCCAGTGACATCTCTAGGACTCAGCATTCCCTCCTTGGTGCACAACACCGTGGTAGTGTTGGTTCTCACTTGCTGGTAAGGGTGCAAGTGTGGGTTCCTAGACACCCATCTTAAGGATTTGATAGGTGTAGGGTCTGAGTCCCGAAAATGTCTGAATTCCTTAAGACAGAGGGCGTGTAAGTCATGTTGTATGGCAGACACATTCTCCACCAGGTTATAATGCTGAATTACACCGTTGGCAAAACCCTCTCTCTGAAAACCATACAGATACCACTGACCCGGTGTAAAGGTGAAGTTCTCGTATGGTTCCCGGATTTTGCCACCCAAACATTCCACCATTAAAAGGCCGGGTCCAAGTGATATGTTGGCCATACCAATGTTAGTCCCCAGGCCATCCCCTGAAGAGGCCGATCCCGCCATCAACATGCTTACCACCAGGGTCACAAGCTGGAGACTTATCCTGTTCAGAGGACGCCTAACTCTTCCCTGGCAATGTGGTCCCATGGGGTATCTCCCTCTTGTGTTCTGTAATTAGATGGAGTGTGATAAGTGTAATGGATACACCATCGACCCACCAAGCCCTTTTCCACCCCTTCACCCAACTCTGAACGGAATGCGTTATTGAGTTGGGGAGGCTCGGGTGGCCTTGGCCTGGTCGATGTGAATCCACAAGACTTCCTGCCATCTACGGGATCTCTTTTTGTTGGTTATTGGCCTTTGTATTTTTCAGCATGGTGTCTCCCATTACTTCAAGGACCTTGTAGGGTCCTTCCCAGTTTGCGTCCCATGGACCAACCCGACGAAAGACTTTCACCATCACCATTTCTCCTACAGCGGGCATTGGTGTTTCCCCCTGTAGATACGGTTTGTGCAACCGTATCGCTGCATGCGCCAGTAACTCCTTCAGGTTCTGTTGAACCTGTTGGAGAAACATGTCTCTGGCGATGGCATTCTTCGTGGGCTCCGACACTTGGGGTTCGTTAGGCAGACATAAGGGCATCTTACGTCCGGTCATCAGTTCAAACGGGGAGATACCGGTAGTGGAGGCCTCGGTGGCTCGAATACCCATTAGCACGTCAGGGAGAGAGATTACCCAAGAGGAACCTTTCTCCAGCAGTGCCTTGGAAAGCCGGGTTTTGATGGTCCGGTTCATCTGCTCCACGATGCCCGCAGACTGAGGGTGGTAAGCCACATGAAACCTTTGCTTTATGTCTAGGAGTCCACAAAGTGCTTTCATTACCCTTCCTGTGAAATGGGTCCCTCTGTCTGATTCAATCACTCTGGGGATACCCCATAGTGACAGAACCTGTTCCCAGAGAACACAGGCAGTGGTGGCAGCCGAATCGTTGACCGTGGGGATGGCTTCTACCCATTTTGAGATTATTATTGATACCAGTGTGTAACGGCAATTACGACTTCCGGTCGGCAACGGTCCGATAAAATCAATTTGTATCGCGGACCATGGACCATCAGCAGGAGGAACTCGCTGCAACACCGGCTTCAGGGCTGACGCCCTTGGGTTGACCTGAGCACACACCAGGCACTTTTGAGTAACCTCCTCTACTGTATTGGACATTCCTGGCCAGTATAATTTGTCTCTCAGAAGAGGCAAGAGTTTATTCCGGCCGAGGTGTCCAAACAGTTGGTGGTTCAATCTGCTTGCAGATGCTGCGGGACCACCGGAAGAGGAAGCTGCTGAGTACCGGTAATCGTAACACAGGATCCCTTGTTGTACCGACCAGGGATGCTGTGGTGATTTGATATGTGTCACTAGAAAAGGATCTTTGGCTTGTTCCTCCTCAAATGACACCGGGCCGTCACTCAGATGGGTACGCGCTGCAATCCGGTACGTTAGAAGTGGCTCAGTGCCTGGTTCCTGGAGGGTACCAGACACTGCCGCTAGTTTTGCAAGCTCGTCGACCTTGTTGTTACCCGTTATCAAATTTTCGTCCCCTTTTTGATGCGCCGGGATTTTGATAATGGCTGCTTCCGCCATGTGTGCCATGCCCCACTCCCACAGCTCCTTCAGGACCGACACATGAGCCAGAGGTTTGTTTTGGCTGTCCACTAATCCTCTCCTCTTCCATATGTCAAGGTGCAGCGTGAGGGAGGGAACTACATATGAGCTGTCGCTATTTATAGCTCAATTTCCTGGGGGCTGAAGAAGCAGAGCTTCTTTGACAGCCTCTAGCTCTGCCCGCTGTGCCAACATGTGACCTGGTAACATGACAAGACTCTGGGTACCAGTGGTCTCATCCAGCACAGCAAAACCGGTGACATATTCCACATACAGATAGAATCGAGAGCCATCAACAAAGATGACTCTGTCATCTGGACACCTGTCAGTCCTGAACATCTGTGGTGAGTCGTCCAGTTCTGTTTGGCCACAGTCATATTCGGTTCCAGTCAGGTTAATCAATTGGGATAGAACTTACTTGGCCTTGTGGTCCACCTGCAGATTCCAGCCACTGAGATCCATGATCCATCTCCCGAATCTCTGTTGAGAGACTCCAGGGAGAGTATAACGGAGCAAGAGGGCTAACGGAGAATGTGGATTATGCACGGTGAGGGGCCGGAAGCCTACAATATGCTCTATGGTCTTGACGGCATAGTGTATGGCTGCCAGTTGCTTGGCACATTCATTGAACCCTCGATAGATGGGCGAAAGTAGCCTGGAGAAATATCCCAGCGGTCTGGTCTCATACCCTACCTTCTGTAGAAGGACCGCTGAGATAGACTCCATCCCTGTATGCGCCTGAATGGCCATTTCCCTATCCGGATGTGGAGTGGCCAACACAGGCGCCAAGGAGAGATGTCTTTTCAAGGTAGAAAAGGCCTCTTCCTGCGCATCGGACCAACCTTTGATTGAAGGTTCTTCTCCTCGGAGGAGCTCATAGAGAGGTTTCGCTTTGGCAGCAAAATCCTCTATGAACTCCCTCATGAAGTTGGCCACCCCCAGGAATTTTCTAAAATCCTGTAGAGTGCCAGGCCTAGGTAACTTCACCATGGCTTCCACTCGGGCTGTCATGATCCCTCTGGATCCAAAAGAAATTTGGACCCCAAGGAAAGTTACCTCTTCTTTGGCCAAATTTGCCTTGTGGGGACTCAGCTTGAGTCCTGACTTTGCCAGGAGTCCCAATAGCTCTCGCAACAGAACCAAGTGTTCCTCTATGGTTTCTGTGTGTAAGAGCAAGTCGTCCACGTACCGCAGAAGACATTCCGGCTGTGAAAACACACTCAGTTTGTCCCCCACCGTGAAGGAAAATTTGTACCTGCAGGTTTCCGTGAGTTCGATAGAGAAGAACCCGTTAGCAACATCTATGGTCGAGAATACGCTGCATTTGCCTCTTATTCTGGCCATGATGTCGGGAGTCTGGGCCACCACTGGAGCGGACATTGGGGTGTATTTATTGAGGACCCGGAGGTCTATGGTAAGCCTCCATGCATTAGTGTCCTTCTTCTTGACTGGCCAGAGGGCATTGTTGCATTTTGAATTACCCTCAATGACCATACCCCTAGTCTTCAATTCCTGGACAGTGTCCATAATTGAATGGGTGGCCTCTGGTGGAAATCGGTATTGGCATTGAGGTGAAGGGTCAGGACCCTGTATGTCCACCTGAACGCCAATCAGTTTGCCACAGTCGTTTTTGCTCTGAGCCCACAGATCGGGATGCTCGTACACAATAGGCTCCAGGTCTGGATTGTGTGAGACCTCAGGCTACTTGTGTTCGAGCACATCAGTAGAATTCTCTACTGCTTGCAAAGGTGGTCCCAGACACTGGTGTTGGATGACAAACACCATGGCTCATCTGGGACCCTTCCACACAATGCAATTTGCCAGATCTAGGATCCACCCGTTTTGTGTCATTACTTCGGTTCCAATGATGTTATCGGAACCAGGGTAATACCACATGGGTATCCTAAGGGTCTTGTGCCTGGTAATCCGGACAATAACCTCTTCAATTCTGTGGGCCATCACCCCCCCTTGTTGGTGATCAAATCCGATCACCACACATTGAGGGCTGTTGGGGTGTAAATCATGTTTGACATTAGTAATGGAAATTTCCGCACCCGTGTCAAGCATGATTTTCGTTTCCTGATCTTTTATTTTGGCTTTTATGTGGGGTCTCCCTGAAAAATCCAGTATGATGGGACATACTGGTGCCAATTCTTGAGGGACTCCTAACCCTCAGTCGATGTCCACCAGACTCCCAGTAGGTACCTGTGTGGTACATACTGCCACTTGTGCGCTTTTGCCCTGAGTATTTGGTGTGGAATCTTTTGATTCCACACCCCCTGTGACATTCACGACAGCCAAGCGTTTTGGTGATTGGCTTGGTGAATGTCCCAGATTCTTATCAACATGTTCCCCCACTGATTTGGCAAAATTAGGTTTCATCCTGAAACCATTATTATTGCCCGTCTTTTCCGAATTTGTCCAGTTACTCCTTGCCCATTGTGGACAATTCTTTCATGTGCCCGTATTGTAAACACAGGAAACAACGAATGTTTCCTGAGTTTTCCCATGGCGGGGCCGTGGGGCGAACAGATGATGCAGACCTGGTGTGCTGTACCCGTTCATCTTGCGATCTAACGTGTACAGGCACACGCTCCCTCACTTTAACGGATTTCTTATTGTGCAGTATATCCTGTCTACACTGCTCAATAATCATAGCCGCATCCGTGAGGGTTGGCTCCCTAACTGCGCTCAGCCGGATTGCAGTATCAAGGTATGGGAACTTTTCCACAAACATGGGTATCATACCCTGTGGAATTCCGACACCTTGATCTTTTGTGACCCTCCTGTACATTGCTTAAAACCGGCTGCACAATGACAAAGATTCATCATGTATAGTGGGCTTGAATTTGGACAGGACTTTTGGAGTGACGTCCCAATGACCCGTTGCCAGTCTCATGAGTATGGAGAGGCGTTCCTCCTTATCATGAAACTGTCCATTTATGGGTTGCATCCTCCTGTTACCTCATACCTTTGGTTAAGGTGTGTGGGTAACCACAATTTGAAAAACTCCATGCAATATTCCGGAGCCACTGAATATTTGTTAGTGACCCTCGAAAATATTGCACGAAGTAAACGGATCTACTTTGGGATCGTATTTTGGGATCACCTTGCAGATCCGTAACAGGAAGTTTATCCTTTCCATACTGGAATGGTTAGGATACACCTCTTCCTGTTTTTCCGGACGTATTGGCGGATTGGAAGTGGAAAATGGCCAACCACTTTCCTCACCCCAACTGTTGTCCTGTTCCTGGAAACGGCTACTATACCTATTCTCCCTGGGTGTCGGGGTGAAGTGTAGTGTCCGTTCCACCTGTCCCCTAGTATCTACCACTTCGGATGTATGATCCGCGGGAGACCTTGGCGCAGTCGCCGTTGTCTCCCCCTGTGCCGTTCCTGAAACGCAAATCTGTTTCGTGGGCACCATGCCGTTAGTACTAGGCCGTGACAGATTGGAGATCGCCTGCCGCAAATCCGCAATGGTTTGCGTTTTTGCAGCCAGGTCCTCCCCCATCTGAACAGTCATGGCATCCGTAGATGCCGCATTGTTCCTATACTGATTAATCTCAGTGTACAGTCTGAGTAGCTCTCTGTCCCTGTCAGAGCAGAAACTCTCCTTGTACGAGAGTCTCGACTCTAACACGCAGATTTCTCTGCCCCTCTCAACTGTACACTGGGCCCTCTCTTGCAGTTGAGCTTCTAGTGTGTGTACCCTTTTAATGTTGTCAACACAACAATTGCAGTGGAAGTTTGCCTTGTCCGGACACTTCCTCTGCCTTTCCCGTGCTGGCGAGTGTCTCTGTGTGTTCTGCCTTCCAAATGGTATCCTCAAAGGGGAGAACCAATTTGGCTAACATTTGGAGGCGTTTGTTAGTCTTGTTGAAGACACTCCTACTGATACAAATCCGGTCATGAGCGTATGCCTGGTCCAGCAAAGTGGACCATAGCAGCTCAGCGGATTTGTATGTAGTGGGGATAATGGGATTAAAAGTGCTGTTTGCTCAAGTGTTGCAGTGTGGAGTAGTTCATACTCACTTTTTGCTGAGCGTCCATCTTCTCATTGGTGCTGTATTTCTTTGTCCTACGCAGCTGCTTGGAAGAAGTCCTTTTTCCTCCGGAGGGTGTCAACCTGTCGACCTACTGGAGGGTGTCAAAGACTGTCTTCTGGTCAACTGTCAAGTCAGCAGTCTCGCCCATGATTGTGTAGCCTAATCAAGCAGACTGAGGGACCATTTAAAGGCTTAGGAGACCTTTGTAGGTGGTTTGTGTTGATTACATGATTAGAGTGTGACACTATGAGTCTCCAATATTAAACTTTTTCACAATATTCTACTTTTCTGAGATACTGACTTTTGGGTTTTCATTAGCTGTAAGCCATAATCGTCAACATTAAAATAAATAAATAAATGGTTAAAATATATCACTCTGTGTGTATTGAATCTATATAATACATACGAGTTTCACTTTTTTTTTATTGAATTACTGAAATAAATTACCTTTTCAGTGATATTCAAATTTATTGAAATGCACCTGTATGTTTCAGATGTGGTGGCATGACTAAGTAAAATAAATAAGGCATACGAACGTCACTATTAATTCATTACAGTACACATGGCAGCTGAGCAGCTTTACCTTCACCCTGTTTCGTTCTTTGCATAAGTCCTCGGGGGTCAATTGGCTTCTGTTCTTGTAGACAGCAACATAAAAGTAGAGATGGCCTTGCAGTTCGCCCAGCGGTCGTTTCGCGGTGAACTTTGCTCACGATTCGCAGAACATGCGAACATATGACGATATTTGTAAAGAAATATGGATGGGCACTCATATATGAAGATATAGGACGCAATTTATTCAAACATAAATTCTATAACAATAAAATACACTGAATTAAAAATATATATAAATAAAAAATTGCAAATAAAATTTGATGTCCTTTGGATGGAGGTGAAATAGCACAAAAATCCTCACTGGGCTTTCCCCATATAGTTCTGTGATTTGTAAAGAGGGGGGGAGGACAGTTGTGCAATTAATCTCAATCCAAACAAATAATATTCCTCCAAAGTTAATCAATCGATTTTATAAAAATGGCATAAATATCCAATTCATAAGAACACATTAAATATTGCATATATATCCTATATTCAAATATAAAATGCACACATGTGCTGTATTGCCACTGACTAATCTTGGTTATTTAAAGTGTGTCAAAAATACTCAGATAACGTTCCACATATACGACTTTTCCTTTGTGTTTGATATTCTTTTGCAAAGTGTATCCAGTCTCTGTTGTATCAACAGAGTGATATTGCGATTCAACCTAATGGAGGTTGTTGACATAGAAAAGTCCTTAGCGTATTACTAAGTGCAGTTTGTTTCTCCTTAAGGTAGCTTAGTATTTTGCCTCATAAATTTTGTACCCAATATCTTGGCTGACCTTTGCCTGGTTCTTTATTTGTGGGGGCTTGCGAATGAATTGCTACTCCGTATTAGGAGCCGGAGTCCCAGCTATGGAGTTTGTCGCATCCCATGTGTGTTTCCCAGCTGGTTTCAAGGGCTGGCTCGATACAAGAGTTGCGCACTTGCAGCTTTAGGTGCAGGTCAATGACGTAGTGAGGTCTTTCTAAGGTAACAGGAAACTTTTTATCTTCTTCTTTGTAGTGCACTTGTGTCCATAGGAAACGGGGTATTTGTCCAAGATTTCACACCAGACGCGTTTCAGAGAGACGCTTTCCCCTTCTTCAGTGGTATACCCCGATTCTGTGAGTCAATGTAATTTATACTAGATCTAGGTCCTACTCAAAACCTGGTCTGGACCCAGAATCCACCAAAAAGCCAGTCTGGCTCAAGATTTTAGATCTCATTTTCTATCCTTATAGCTTAATTGCGTTTTTAGTGCTGTTTTTTTCATAGGGTCGCGTTTTCCCTATTATATTTGCAGTTTTGTGTTTATATTTTGATCCACTTATAATTAATTGGATAGGACATTTCGTTCTTAGGATATACTTCTTAGTATGTTGTTATATGATATAAATATACAATAAATAAATATAAAAATGTATAGGACATGTGTGTATAAGAAATACATATAGAATCACATAAAAATATATATAAAAAATATATAGTGTATACATATACAAACTATTTGCAAATTTCTGCAGTTTCTAGATATGGAGGGTGATTCTCTTCTGAATGGATCTCTTCTAAGTCAATTTCATCAAAATACGCATCTGCGTTTTTGTTGCATTTTCTTCAAATCGCTTGCGTTTTTATCTCCTATTAGTGTTTTTTCATAGAGATATCTTAAATGTTTGAAAAAAAGTTTGAAAAAAAGGTTTCTCATAGGAGATATGTGAAATTTCTTTAGTAATTCCTTAAATAGTGTAGAGAGCGGGGGGCCCATGTGGGGTAGAGGAAGAGTTGCAGTGCTGGAATAAAACAGCCCGACATGCAACTCTGCATCGACACCCACACGGACCACCCTATCCTCATATGTACCCAAATATCTCAAGTTCTGCATTTAGTCCTCTCGGCAATAAACTGCCGAACTCATAGATTTTCCTAGATTCCGCACTTGATAGTCTTTCAATCTGATTTCCTCCTCGCCAGTGTTTGTCTACCTTTTCCAGTGCCATGAAGGAGAGACCCTTAGGATCCTGATTGTGTGCGGCCTTGAAATGTCTGGACAGCGAGTGTTTATCATAACCTTTGGTGATGTCATTCAGGTGCTCTGCTATCCTGACTTTCAAGGCTCGCTTGGTCCTACCCATGTATTGTCTCCGACATGGACACTGGATCAGGTATATAACATTGGAGGAGTCACAAGTGAGGAAATGTTTGATATTCATAGAGTGAAATTTTTGTGTGGAGGTAACTGATGTTGTTTTCCTTGTTAATTTGTTCTTTTACATCCCAAACATCTCCCACATCTAAAGAAACCTTTTGGTTGAAGCCAATTCGTTATAAGGCCTTTTTTGGATTTTTCTTTTATTGATGGTGCTATTTGTATTCCCAAATTTGGGGCCTTTAAGTATATTATTTTAGGTATTGGGGGCAGAAGCGACCCTATGGTTTTATCATTATGTAAATGATGCCAATGAGATTTTACAATATATTCGATCTGCCTTGCCTGAGTGTTATATGGCAAAATAATACGAAAGCCCAAATTTTCTTCCTCCCTTGATTTTTGTGGTGATTTAAAGAAGGTTTTCCTATCTAGGCTTTTTACCTTCACCAAAGCTTCATTTATAATAGATTCTGGGTAATCTTTCTCTTTGAATTGATTCCTCATAACATTAGCCTCTTCCTCAAATTTTTTGTCTTCCGTACAGTTCCGTTTTATACGGCGGAATTGTCCAAAAGGAACATTCGTTAGCCACTTTGGCAAGTGGCAACTTGAGAAAGGAATGTATCCATTTTTAGCCGTTGGTTTCTGGAAAGTATTGCACACGTATCTATTCTCTCTTCGTGTGATTTCGATATCCAAAAACTCTACCCTCTCATTTCCAATATTAGAGGTGAATTTCAAATTGTTCACATTGTCATTAATTTTGTTTTCTGAATATGTCTAAATTTTCTTTGGTTCCACCCCAAATAAATATAATGTCGTCTATGTATCGCCGCCATAGGACCAGGTCCGCCCCCAGTTCGGGGTCGATATTACTAGCCTCCCAATGTGCCAAAAACAAGTTGGCATAACTGGGGGCGAACCTGGTACCCATGGCGGTTCCTCTCCTCTGTACATAGAATTGATCCAAGAAGAGAAAATAGTTACGGTGCAGGATGTGATTCACTCCCTCTAATAAGTATTCAATTTGATCCTTATTCCACAATTTGTTCCTGGATAGTTGTTCTCTCAGGGCTATAATGCCCTGATCATGGTCAATAATAGTATAGAGGGACTGGACGTCCAATGTACCCATAATCCAATGGTTATGGACATCCAGGCTCTCTAAAATACCCACAATCTCAGTTGTGTCACGTACATAGGATTTGATTTTCTTCACCTCAGTTTGAAGTAAAGTGTCTATGTACGGTGACAAATTAACTGTTAGAGATCCAATGCCCGAAATGAT
This sequence comes from Bufo bufo, assembly GCF_905171765.1. Taxonomy (NCBI): domain Eukaryota; kingdom Metazoa; phylum Chordata; class Amphibia; order Anura; family Bufonidae; genus Bufo; species Bufo bufo. The sequence goes on from NC_053389.1 coordinate 384,433,628, forward strand.
AGGACGGCCTGGCGGGTCCACAATATTTTTGTTGACTTTAGGTAAACAATAGAAAATGGGTAATCTACCCGGTGTGTCCATAATAAAATTAAATTCCTGTTGTGTTAAAATTCCCTGTTGTAATCCTTTTTTACAGAGATTAAAGGTATCCGTGGGGTCTTTTTTTAGGGGAGTATATGTGGTCTAGTCTCCTAATTGTTTGAGACATTCACTATTATATTGATCTTCTCCCCAGATCACAATAGCCCCCCCTTTGTCCGCTGGGCGGATAACTACCTTTTCGTTTTTTTGTAACTCCCTTATAGCATTCATTTCTCCATGTGTTAGATTGTTTCTATATCCTTTTTTTATCTTTAATTTTTCCAAATCTGTTTCTACATTTTTTTGAAATGCGGCTATTTCAGGACCAATTTCTGCTCTGGGGAATTTTTTTGATTTTTTTCTTTAGCTGTGTGTGAGTGTAGGAATCTTTTATTTGTTGTTCCACAATTGGTGGGTTTTTAATGAAATACTTTTTCAGACAGATTTTTCGGATAAACTTCTGAATACCTATATAGGTATCAAATTTATTCAAGGAAGCTGACGGTGCAAACTTTAGACCCTTATTTAAAAGTTTAATCTGTGTGGTAGTGAGATCTATTTTACTTAAATTAATAATATTATCTTTTAAGTTCAGTGATAATTCCTGTGTTCTCCTCTTTCTCTGTGATCTTCGTGCCTTCCTCTTTTTTGCTGATTTTCCCTGTGTTGGTGGTTTTCCCATGTGTTCTCTAAATTGTGATCGTTCTGTGGGTCCATTGTCCATCTTCCTTGACTCCCTATATCTGTTTTTGGATGTGTTTGGTTCCTGTGTTCCAGTGGTGCTCTGTGCCTCATGTATGGTGTTGTGTGTATAAGGTGGTGTCTTTTTGTGATCTGTTGATTGAAATTGTCTTGGTTTCAATCGTGGTGAATGATGAGGGGGAGTGTGGTCTAAAAAAGAATTGTCAGCCAAATTTTCATATCTGTTCTGGGTTGGTATATTATACCTCCTTGGTTCTTTTACTTCATTAATTCTGGACTGGGGATTTTCTTCTATGTAATCTTCTCTGTTGTGTTTTTTCTCATCTTTTCTATCTATGTTTTTGTGTTTTTTTTGTTTTTTTTAGCTATAATTTCCTGTTTTATTTTATCCAGGCTATTGTGTAATCTTTCCTGCCACATTTCGTATACTTGGTCCTTTGGGAATTTTTCTAATTTCGTTTTTAATGTTAATATTTTTTCAGATAAACTATCCAGGATTGTAGTTCTCCTTTTAATAATAAGCTCCATTAGGGCTCGGGATTGTATATATAATAAATCCCCCCATTCCTTATCAAAATCTTCCCCTGCTAGGTCCTGTGCTGGGGTTTTACTTAATTGTAGACCTTTGGGGATTTTATTATGGTTTAAATATAATTGTAGGGAGCGTATTTCCCAGATCTGCCTTAATTTTTTACGCAGTAGATCTTCCAAATCTCGGAATGTTTCTACTACGGATCTTTCTTCTGGGCTACTATTATTTACTCCCTCCATATCTTCGAAACTGTAGTTTTCTGCTTTGCGCAGTTTTGTCTCCATATAGCTCCATATATCCATGATGAGTGCAGAGGGAGCTCGATCTCAGTGGGTGATTGTATTAAAAGTTGAAAAGGATTTTTCAGAGATCCGCTCACCTCTGCTCTCTCAGGGCAGGTGCACCAACTAAAATTTGAGACACCCCTCAAAATTGGATTGAAAATGTAAAGAAATATGGATGGGCACTCATATATGAAGATATAGGACGCAATTTATTCAAACATAAATTCTATAACAATAAAATACACTGAATTAAAAATATATATAAATAAAAAATTGCAAATAAAATTTGATGTCCTTTGGATGGAGGTGAAATAGCACAAAAATCCTCACTGGGCTTTCCCCATATAGTTCTGTGATTTGTAAAGAGGGGGGGAGGACAGTTGTGCAATTAATCTCAATCCAAACAAATAATATTCCTCCAAAGTTAATCAATCGATTTTATAAAAATGGCATAAATATCCAATTCATAAGAACACATTAAATATTGCATATATATCCTATATTCAAATATAAAATGCACGCATGTGCTGTATTGCCACTGACTAATCTTGGTTATTAAAAGTGTGTCAAAAATACACAGATAACGTTCCACATATACGACTTTTCCTTTGTGTTTGATATTCTTTTGCAAAGTGTATCCAGTCTCTGTTGTATCAATAGAGCGATATTGCGATTCAACCTAATGGAGGTTGTTGACATAGAAAAGTCCTTAGCGTATTACTAAGTGCAGTTTGTTGTTTCTCCTTAAGGTAGCTTAGTATTTTGCCTCATAAATTTTGTACCCAATATCTGGGCTTACCTTTGCCTGGTTCTTTATTTGTGGGGGCTTGAAAATGAATTGCTACTCCGTATTAGGAGCCGGCGTCCCGGCTATGGAGTTTGTCGCGTCCCACGTGTGCTTCCCAGCTGGTTTCAAGGGCTGGCTCGATACAAGAGTTGCGCACTTGCAGCTTTAGGCGCAGGTCAATGTCGTAGTGAGGTCTTTCTAAGGTAACAGGAAACTTTTTATCTTCTTCTTTGTAGTGCACTTGTGTCCATAGGAAACGGGGTATTTGTCCAAGATTTCACACCAGACGCGTTTCGGGGAGACTCTTTCCCCTTCAGTGGTATACCCCGATTCTGTGAGTCAATGTAATTTATACTAGATCTAGGTCCTACTCAAAACCTGGTCTGGACCCAGAATCCACCAAAAAGCCAGTCTGGCTCAAGATTTTAGATCTCATTTTCTATCCTTATAGCTTAATTGCGTTTTTAGTGCGGTTTTTTCATAGGGATGCGTTTTCTCTATTATATTTGCAGTTTTGTGTTTATATTTTGATCCACTTATAATTAATTGGATAGGACATTTCGTTCTTAGGATATACTTCTTAGTATGTTGTTATATGATATAAATATACAATAAATAAATATAAAAATGTATAGGACATGTGTGTGTATAAGAAATACATATAGAATCACATGAAAATATATATATAAAATATATAGTGTATACATATACAAACTATTTGCAAATTTCTGCAGTTTCTAGATATGGAGGGTGATTCTCTTCTGAATGGATCTCTTCTAAGTCAATTTCATCAAAAAACGCGTCTGCGTTTTTGTTGCGTTTTCTTCAAATCGCTTGCGTTTTTATCTCCTATTAGTGTTTTTTTTTAATAGAGATATCTTAAATGTTTGAAAAAAAGTTTGAAAAAAAGGTTTCTCATAGGAGATATGTGAAATTTCTTTAGTAATTCCTTAAATAGTGTAGAGAGCGGGGGGCCCATGTGGGGTAGAGGAAGAGTTGCAGTGCTGGAATAAAACAGCCCGACATGCAACTCTGCATCGACACCCACACGGACCACCCTATCCTCATATGAACCCAAATATCTCAAGTTCTGCATTTAGTCCTCTCGGCAATAAACTGCCGAACTCATAGATTTTCCTAGATTCCGCCATTGATAGTCTTTCAATCTGATTTCCTCCTCGCCAGTGTTTGTCTACCTTTTCCAGTGCCATGAAGGAGAGACCCTTAGGATCCTGATTGTGTGCGGCCTTGAAATGTCTGGACAGCGAGTGTTTATCATAACCTTTGGTGATGTTATTCAGGTGCTCTGCTATCCTGACTTTCAAGGCTCGCTTGGTCCTAGCTATGTATTGTCTCCGACATGGACACTGGATCAGGTATATAACATTGGAGGAGTCACAAGTGAGGAAATGTTTGATATTCATAGAGTAAGAATTTTGTGTGGAGGTAACTGATGTTGTTTTCCTTGGGAATTTGGTTCTTTTACATCCCAAACATCTCCCACATCTAAAGAAACCTTTTGGTTGAAGCCAATTCGTTATAAGGCCTTTTTTGGATTTTTCTTTTATTGATGGTGCTATTTGTATTCCCAAATTTGGGGCCTTTAAGTATATTATTTTAGGTATTGGGGGCAGAAGCGACCCTATGGTTTTATCATTATGTAAATGATGCCAATGGGATTTTACAATATATTCGATCTGCCTTGCCTGAGTGTTATATGGCAAAATAATACGAAAGCCCAAATTTTCTTCCTCCCTTGATTTTTGTGGTGATTTAAAGAAGGTTTTATATTTGAATATAGGATATAAATGTAATATTAAATGTGTTCTTATGAATTGGATATTTATGCCATTTTTATAAAATCAATTGATTAACTTTGGAGGAATATTATTTGTTTGGATTGAGACTAATTGCACAACTGTCCTCCCCCCCCTCTTTGCAAATCACAGAACTATATGGGGAAAGCCCAGTGAGGATTTTTGTGCTATTTCACCTCCATCCAAAGGACATCAAATTTGATTTGCAATTTTTTTTAATATATATATTTTTAATTCAGTGTATTTTATTATTATAGAATTTGTTTGAATAAATTGCGTCCTATATCTTCATATATGAGTGCCCATCCATATTTCTTTACATTTTCAATCCAATTTTGAGGGGTGTCTCAAATTTGGTTGGTGCACCTGCCCTGAGAGAGCAGAGGTGAGCGGATCTCTGAAAAATCCTTTTCGACTTTTAATACAATCACCCACTGAGATCAAGCTCCCTCTGCACTCATCATGGATATATGGAGCTATATGGAGACAAAACAGTGCAAAGCAGAAAACTACAGTTTCGAAGATATGGAGGGAGTAAATAATAGTAGCCCAGAAGAAAGATCCGTAGTAGAAACATTCCGAGATTTGGAAGATCTACTGCGTAAAAAATTAAGGCAGATCTGGGAAATATGCTCCCTACAATTATATTTAAACCATAATAAAATCCCCAAAGGTCTACAATTAAGTAAAACCCCAGCACAGGACCTAGCAGGGGAAGTTTTTGATTCCCGAGCCCTAATGGAGCTTATTATTAAAAGGAGAACTACAATCCTGGATAGTTTATCTGAAAAAATATTAACATTAAAAACGAAATTAGAAAAATTCCCAAAGGAAGAAGTATACGAAATGTGGCAGGAAAGATTACACAATAGCCTGGATAAAATAGAACAGGAAATTATAGCTAAAAAAAACAAAAAACACAAAAACATAGATAGAAAAGATGAGAAAAAACACAACAGAGAAGATTACATAGAAGAAAATCCCCAGTCCAGAATTAATGAAGTAAAAGAACCAAGGAGGTATAATATACCAACCCAGAACAGATATGAAAATTTGGCTGACAATTCTTTTTTAGACCACACTCCCCCTCATCATTCACCACGATTGAAACCAAGACAATTTCAATCAACAGATCACAAAAAGACACCACCTTATACACACAACACCATACATGAGGCACAGAGCACCACTGGAACACAGGAACCAAACACATCCAAAAACAGATATAGGGAGTCAAGGAAGATGGACAATGGACCCACAGAACGATCACAATTTAGAGAACACATGGGAAAACCACCAACACAGGGAAAATCAGCAAAAAAGAGGAAGGCACGAAGATCACAGAGAAAGAGGAGAACACAGGAATTATCACTGAACTTAAAAGATAATATTATTAATTTAAGTAAAATAGATCTCACTACCACACAGATTAAACTTTTAAATAAGGGTCTAAAGTTTGCACCGTCAGCTTCCTTGAATAAATTCGATACCTATATAGGTATTCAAAAGTTTATCCGAAAAATCTATCTGAAAAAGTATTTCATTAAAAACCCACCAATTGTGGAACAACAAATAAAAGATTCCTACACTCACACACAGTTAAAGAAAAAATCTAAAAAATTCCCCAGAGCAGAAATTGGTCCTGAAATAGCCGCATTTCAAAAAAATGTAGAAACAGATTTGGAAAAATTTAAGATAAAAAAAGGATATAGAAACAATCTAACACATGGAGAAATGAATGCTATAAGGGAGTTACAAAAAAACGAAAAGGTAGTTATCCGCCCAGCGGACAAAGGGGTTCTATTGTGATCTGGGGAGAAGATCAATATAATAGTGAATGTCTCAAACAATTAGGAGACCAGACCACATATACTCCCCTAAAAAAAGACCCCACGGAGACCTTTAATCTCTGTAAAAAAGGATTACAACAGGGAATTTTAACACAACAGGAATTTAATTTTATTATGGACACACCGGGTAGATTACCCATTTTATATTGTTTACCTAAAGTCCACAAAAATATTGTGGACCCGCCAGGCCGTCCTATCATTTCAGGCATTGGATCTCTAACAGTTAATTTGTCACCGTACATAGACACTTTACTTCAAACTGAGGTGAAGAAAATCAAATCCTATGTACGTGACACAACTGAGATTGTGGGTATTTTAGAGAGCCTGGATGTCCATAACCATTGGATTATGGGTACATTGGACGTCCAGTCCCTCTATACTATTATTGACCATGATCAGGGCATTATAGCCCTGAGAGAACAACTATCCAGGAACAAATTGTGGAATAAGGATCAAATTGAATACTTATTAGAGGGAGTGAATCACATCCTGCACCATAACTATTTTCTCTTCTTGGATCAATTCTATGTACAGAGGAGAGGAACCGCCATGGGTACCAGGTTCACCCCCAGTTATGCCAACTTGTTTTTGGCACATTGGGAGGCTAGTAATATCGACCCTGAACTGGGGGCGGACCTGGTCCTATGGCGGCGATACATAGACGACATTATATTTATTTGGGGTGGAACCAAAGAAAATTTAGACATATTCATAAACAAAATTAATGACAATGTGAACAATTTGAAATTCACCTCTAATATTGGAAATGAGAGGGTAGAGTTTTTGGATATCGAAATCACACGAAGAGAGAATAGATACGTGTGCAATACTTTCCAGAAACCAACGGCTAAAAATGGATACATTCCTTTCTCAAGTTGCCACTTGCCAAAGTGGCTAACGAATGTTCCTTTTGGACAATTCCGCCGTATAATACGGAACTGTACGGAAGACAAAAAATTTGAGGAAGAGGCTAATGTTATGAGGAATCAATTCAAAGAGAAAGATTACCCAGAATCTATTATAAATGAAGCTTTGGTGAAGGTAAAAAGCCTAGGAAAACCTTCTTTAAATCACCACAAAAATCAAGGGAGGAAGAAAATTTGGGCTTTCGTATTATTTTGCCATATAACACTCAGGCACGGCAGATCGAATATATTGTAAAATCCCATTGGCATCATTTACATAATGATAAAACCATAGGGTAGCTACCTAAAATAATATACTTAAAGGCCCCAAATTTGGGAATACAAATAGCACCATCAATAAAAGAAAAATCCAAAAAAGGCCTTATAACGAATTGGCTTCAACCAAAAGGTTTCTTTAGATGTGGGAGATGTTTGGGATGTAAAAGAACCAAATTCCCAAGGAAAACAACATCAGTTACCTCCACACAAAATTCTCACTCTATGAATATCAAACATTTCCTCACTTGTGACTCCTCCAATGTTATATACCTAATCCAGTGTCCATGTCAGAGACAATACATAGGTAGGACCAAGCGAGCCTTGAAAGTCAGGATAGCAGAGCACCTGAATGACATCACCAAAGGTTATGATAAACACTCGCTGTCCAGACATTTCAAGGCCGCACACAATCAGGATCCTAAGGGTATCTCCTTCATGGCACTGGAAAAGGTAGACAAACACTGGCAAGGAGGAAATCAGATTGAAAGACTATCAAGGGCGGAATCTAGGAAAATCTATGAGTTCGGCAGTTTATTGCCGAGAGGACTAAATGCAGAACTTGAGATATTTGGGTTCATATGAGGATAGGGTGGTCCGTGTGGGTGTCGATGCAGAGTTGCATGTCGGGCTGTTTTATTCCAGCACTGCAACTCTTCCTCTACCCCACATGGGCCCCCCGCTCTCTACACTATTTAAGGAATTACTAAAGAAATTTCACATATCTCCTATGAGAAACCTTTTTTTCAAACTTTTTTTCAAACATTTAAGATATCTCTATGAAAAAACACTGATAGGAGATAAAAACGCAAGCGATTTGAAGAAAACGCAACAAAAACGCAGATGCGTTTTTTGATGAAATTGACTTAGAAGAGATCCATTCAGAAGAGAATCACCCTCCATATCTAGAAACTGCAGAAATTTGCAAATAGTTTGTATATGTATACACTATATATTTTTTTTATATATTTTTATGTGATTCTATATGTATTTCTTATACACACATGTCCTATACATTTTTATATTTATTTAATGTATATTTATATCATATAACAACATACTAAGAAGTATATCCTAAGAACGAAATGTCCAATCCAATTAATTATAAGTGGATCAAAATATAAACACAAAACTGCAAATATAATAGAGAAAACGCATCCCTATGAAAAAACCGCACTAAAAACGCAATTAAGCTATAAGGATAGAAAATGAGATCTAAAATCTTGAGCCAGACTGGCTTTTTGGTGGATTCTGGGTCCAGACCAGGTTTTGAGTAGGACCTAGATCTAGTATAAATTACATTGACTCACAGAATCGGGGTATACCACTGAAGAAGGGGAAAGCGTCTCCCCGAAACGCGTCTGGTGTGAAATCTTGGACAAATACCCCGTTTCCTATGGACACAAGTGCACTACAAAGAAGAAGATAAAAAGTTTCCTGTTACCTTAGAAAGACCTCACTACGACATTGACCTGCGCCTAAAGCTGCAAGTTCGCAACTCTTGTATCAAGCCAGCCCTTGAAACCAGCTGGGAAGCACACGTGGGACGCGACAAACTCCATAGCCGGGACGCCGGCTCCTAATACGGAGTAGCAATTCATTCGCAAGCCCCCACAAATAAAGAACCAGGCAAAGGTAAGCCCAGATATTGGGTACAAAATTTATGAGGCAAAATACATAGAAACATAGAATGTGTCGGCAGATAAGAACCATTTGGCCCATCTAGTCTGCCCAATATACTAAATACTATGGATAGCCCCTGGCTTTATCTTATATGAAGGATGGCCTTATGCCTATCCAATGCATGCTTAAACTCCTCCACTGTATTTGCAGCTGCCACTTCTGCAGGAAGGCTATTCCATGCATCCACTACTCTCTCAGTAAAGTAATACTTCCTGATATTACTTTTAAACCTTTGCCCCTCTAATTTAAAACTATGTCCTCTTGTAGCAGTTTTTCTTCTTTTAAATATTCTTTCCTCTTTTACCTTGTTGATTCCCTTTATGTATTTAAAAGTTTCTATCATATCCCCTCTGTCTCGTCTTTCTTCCAAGCTATACAGTACATGTTAAGGTCCTTTAATCTTTCCTGGTAAGTTTTATCCTGCAATCCATGTACCAGTTTAGTAGCTCTTCTCTGAACTCTCTCCAAAGTATCAATATCCTTCTGGAGATATGGTCTCCAGTACTGAGCACAATACTCCAAATGAGGTCTCACTAGTGCTCTGTAGAGCGGCATGAGCACCTCCCTCTTTCTACTGGTAATTCCTCTTGCTATACACCCAAGCATTCTGCTAGCATTTCCTGCTGCTCTGTGACATTGTCTGCCTACCTTTAAGTCTTCTGAAATAATGATCCCTAAATCCCTTTCCTCAGATACTGAGGTTAGGACTGTATCACTGATTTTATATTCTGCTCTTGGGTTTTTACGTCCCAGGTGCATACTAAGCTACCTTAAGGAGAAACAACAAACTGCACTTAGTAATAGAAAAGTCCTTAGCGTATGTCAACAACCTCCATTAGGTTGAATCACAATATCACTCTGTTGATACAACAGAGACTGGATACACTTTGCAAAAGAATATCAAACACAAAGGAAAAGTCGTATATGTGGAACGTTATCTGTGTATTTTTGACACACTTTTAATAACCAAGATTAGTCAGTGACAATACAATACAATACAATTCATGCTGCCCCCTCTGTCTGTAGTATAACATTCAATATATATATCCTACTCACAGGGCTACTGATATCGTAATGCAGGCCGGCCGGGCAGACGAGCGGCAGAGTGACTGACTGACGTCACGTGCCTGCGCCGCCTGCTTCATTCATAAAGCAGGCGGCGCAGGCACGTGACGTCAGTCAGTCACTCTGCCGCTCGTCTGCCCGGCCGACCTGCATTACGATATCAGTAGCCCTGTGAGTAGGATATATATATTGAATGTTATACTACAGAGGGGGCAGCATGAATCATTATTAATCAGAATTACACATTTTATAACTGTACTGGAGCAGCAATGGGGGGTATGTGGATGACACTGTTAAGGGGTGGGGGGGTCTGTGGATGGCACTGTTATGGGGTGGGGGGGTCTGTGGATGGCACTGTTATGGGGTGGGGGGGTCTGTGGATGGCACTGTTATGGGGTGGGGGGGGTCTGTGGATGGCACTGTTATGGGGTGGGGGGGTCTGTGGATGGCACTGTTATGGGGTGGGGGGGTCTGTGGATGGCACTGTTATGGGGTGGGGGGGTCTGTGGATGGCACTGTTATGGGGTGGGGGGGTCTGTGGATGGCACTGTTATGGGGTGGGGGGGTCTGTGGATGCCAGGGGGAGAGGTGAGAGGCACTATGATACTACTGGCACATTGGGGGGGAGGCACTATGACACTGGCACATTATGGGGGGAGATGGCACTGATACTACTGGCACATTGGGGGGGAGGCACTATGATACTGGCACATTATGAGGGGAGATGGCGCTATGATACTGGCACATTATGGGGGGAGGTGGCACTATGATACTGGCACATTATGGGGGGAGGTGGCACTATAATACTGGAACATTATGGGGGAGATGGCACTATGATACTGGCACATTATGGGGGTAGGTGGCACTATAATACTGGCACATTATGGGGGAGATGGCACTATGATACTAGCACATTATGGGGGGAGATGGCACTAGGATACTGGCACATTATGGGGGGAGGAGGCACTATGATACTGGCACATTATGGGGGAGATGGCACTATAATACTGGCACATTGGGGGGGGGAGAGATGGCACTATGATACCGGCACATGGGGGGGAGGAGAGAGGCACTCCGCACTTGATACTGGCACATGATTAGGGGGGCATCTATGGGGACACTTACTGGCACATTATTGGGTGGCACTGTGGGGCCACTTCTTATTGGCACATTATTGGGGGGCACTATGGGGGCATCTACTGAGGCAACAAAGAAGGGGTATTTTATATGGGGGGCTCTGTGTGGTACTAGTATTATCAGGGGTATTATCTGTTTCTGCAGTATAGTATTGGGGAGCACAGCGGCACAGTATTGGGGGTGTTAGGATGATTTGTCCAGAAGATGGGAGGATGATGGAAAAGTAGTAAACTAAGATTTTTTTTTGTCAAACTGCAGAGACGAAAAATGGCTGAAAAATGGTGCTCTGGTCTGAAGGTCTGAAAGGAGAAGATGAGGAAAGAGAACATCTACATCAAAGGAGACGTCACTGGATATAAGAGGTATGGGGCTGTATTACCCTGTATGTTCTGTAGTGATAGGAGCAGGGGTCATAGCAGGGGTCATCGTGGTCATATAGGGTGCGACCGTGACTGGGAGGTGGAGGTTCAGACAAACTGACGCGGTCCGACTTTGTTTCTTACACCGTTCACACAATTATGTACAGGATTCGTAGGATTCGAGATTCGAAAGATTCGATATATTCGAGAACCTTTTCGGATTCGGATTTAAAAAAAATTGGATTCGTCCCACCTCTAATTTTTTGCCTTATAAATGGGGTTGGGACCATCAGTTGCGTTGAGGAGAAGTCAGGTGGATACACAGCTGATAGTCCTACTGAATAGACTGTTAGAATTTGTATTATGGAAAGAAAAAAGCAGCTAAGTAAAGAAAAACGAGTGGCCATCAATACTTTAAGAAATGAAGGTCAGTCAGTCAGCCGAAAAGTTGGGAAAACTTTGAAAGTAAGGGCTTTTTGACCATGAAGGAGAGTGATGGGGTGCTGCGCCAGATGACCTGGCCTCCACAGTCACCGGACCTGAACCCAATCGAGATGGTTTGGGGTGAGCTGGACCACAGAGTGAAGGGCCAACAAGTGCTAAGCATCTCTGGGAACTCCTTCAAGACTGTTGGAAGACCATTTCAGGGGACTACCTCTTGAAGCTCATCAAGAGAATGCCAAGAGTGTGCAAAGCAGTAATCAAAGCAAAAGGTGGCTACTTTGAAGAACCTAGAATATGACATATTTTCAGTTGTTTCACACTTGTTTGTTATGTATATAATTCCACATGTGTTAATTCATAGTTTTGATGCCTTCATAGGCATGAGAAGGTGTGTCCAAACTTTTGGTCTGTACTGTACCTGTTTCCACAAAATATTGATAGAGGGAATCGATATACTGGCTTCCACCAAATATTGATTGAGGCCTGCAATACACCGGCTTCCACCAAATATTGATTAAGGGGTTTGATATAATGGCTACCAGCAAATACTCATTAAGGGGTTCTATATACCTGTTTCTACAAAATGCTGATAGAGAGGATTGATATACCAGCTCCCACCAAATATTGATTGAGGCCTGCGATTAGTAATGGATGAACATCGACCGGGATGATTCGTGAACGCGATCACGTAATAACGATCAAATGTTCGCGAACCGCAAGTTCGCGGCGGGCCCCATTCACTTTAATGGCAGGCGAACCTTAAAAACCTTCAGGTCATATTTGCAGCCACCAAATACTTACTAGAAGTGCACAAATCGTCCCACAACATGGACAGTGACATACCACAGGGGAATGAATGGCTATTCCCCCAAAAATATGTATTTTAATAAGGGGCCATTTTTATGCATCTTAACCTCTTAAGGACTCAGCCCTATTTCACCTTAAGGACTTGGTCATTTTTTGAAAATCTGACCAGTGTCACTTTAAATGCTGATAACTTTAAAACGCTTTGACTTATCCAGGCCATTCTGAGATTGTTTTTTTGTCACATATTGTACTTCATGACACTGGTAAAATAAAGTAAAAAAAATAAATTTTTATTTATAAAAAAATACCAAATTGACCAAATTTTTTTTAAAAAATTGCAAATTTCCAAGTTTCAATTTCTCTACTTCTATAATACATAGTAATACCTCCAAAAATAGTTATTACTTTACATTCCCCATATGTCTACTTCATGTTTGGATCATTTTGGGAATGATATTACATTTTTGGGGTATGTTACAAGGCTTAGAAGTTTAGAAGCAAATCTTGAAATTTATCAGAAATTTTCAAAAACCCAATTTTTAGGGACCAGTTCAGGTCTGAAGTCCCTTTGCGAGGCTTACTTAATAGAAACCACCCAAAAATGACCCCATTCTAGAAACTACACCCCTCAAGGTATTCAAAACTGATTTTACAAACGTCGTTAACCCTTTAGGTGTTCCACAAGAATTAATGGAAAATAGAGATAAAATTAAAAAATTTCGCTTTTTTGGCAGATTTTCCATTTTAATAATTTTTTCCAGTTACAAAGCAAGGGTTAACAGCCAAACCAAACTCAATATTTATGGCCCTGATTCTGTAGTTTACAGAAACACCCCATATGTGGTAGTAAACCGCTGTACGGGCACACAGCAGGGCGCAGAAGGAAAGGAATGCCATACGGTTTTTGGAATGCAGATTTTGCTGGACTGTTTTTTTTGACACCATGTCCCATTTGAAGCCCCCCTGATGCAACCCTATTGTAGAAACTCCATAAAAGTGACCCCATCTAAGAAACTACACCCCTCAAGGTATTCAAAACAGAATTTACAAACGTCGTTAACCCTTTAGGTGTTCCACAAGAGTTATTGGCAAATGGAGAGGAAATTTCTGAATTTCAATTTTTTGGCAAATTTTCCATTTTAATAAATTTTTCCTCAGTAACAAAGCAAGGATTAACAGCCAAACAAAACTCTATATTTATGGCCCTGATTCTGTAGTTTACAGAAAGACCCCATATGTGGTCGTAAACAGCCGTACGGGCACACGGCAGGGCGCAGAAGGAAAGGAATGCCATACGGTTTTTGGAAATAGCTGTTTTGGCACCGTTTTTATTTTTTGTTATTTACAACATTCATCTGACAGGTTAGATCATGTGTTATTTTTATAGACCAGGTTGTCACGGATGCGGCGATACCTAATATGTAATATGTATTTTTTTATTTATGTAAGTTTTACACAATGATTTCACTTTTGAAGCAAAAAAAAATCATGTTTTAGTGTTTCCATAGTCTGAGAGCCATATTTTTTTCAGTTTTTGGGCGATTACCTTGGGTAGGGTATGATTTTTGCGGGATGAGATGACTGTTTTATTGGTACTATTTTGGGGTGCGTGTGACTTTTTGATCGCTTGCTATTACACTTTTTGTGATGTAAGGTGACAAAAAATGGTTTATTTAGCACAGTTTCTATTTAAAAATTTTTACGGTGTTCATCTGAGGTGTTAGGTCATGTGATATTTTTATAGAGCCAGTCGATACAAACGCGGCGATACCAAATATATATAATTTTTTTTATTTATGTAAGTTTTACACAATAACAGCTTTTTTAAAACAAAAAAAATTATGTTTTAGTGTCTCCATATTCTGAGCCATAGGTTTTTTTTTTTTTGGACGATTGTCTCAGGTAGGGGCTCATTTTTTGCGGGATGAGGTGACTGTTAGATTGGTACTATTTTGGTGGGCAAACGCCTTTTTGATCACTTGCTGTTGTACTTTTTGTGATGTAAGGTGACAAAAAAGGTTTATTTAGCACAGTTTTTATTTTTTATGGTGTTCATCTGAGGGGTTAGGTCATGTGATATGTTTATCGATACAGACGCGGCGATACCTAATATATATTTTGGGAAAATGGCATTTTTGTTTATTTTTACTTGAAACTTAAAATTTTTGGTGGGGAAAACTTTTTTTTTTCAACTTTTTTTTTTTTCAACTTTTTTTTTTCACTTTATTTTTTGTCCCACTTTGGGACTTGAACTTTTGGGGGTCTAATCCTTTACAATGCATTCCAATACTTCTGTATTGGAATGCATTGGCTGTATGAGTAATACTGTGTGTATTACTCATACAGCTTTCGGCTGGATCTCACAGGCTCTTCACTGGAAGGCAGCGCGATGCCTTCCTTAGACATCGCGCTGCCTTCCATGCCATCGGGTCCCCCCTACAGCCGCATGGGGACCCGATGGCACCGCCGCACAGCCGCCGCAATCGCAGGTAAAAGCCACATTACCCCCCCCGGCGTTGTGACAGGATCCTGTTCCTATTGACCCCCGCCGTGCCGCAATGTCTGTTTAAAGTTAGGACGTACCGGTACGCCCTGAGTCCTTAAAGGGGTTGTCCGAGTTATGAAAAAAAAATAATATAGCACTAAAAATCTGATATATAACTGAGCTAAGCAAGTTTTATGCAAAAATATATATATATATTTCCTCATTTCCCTGGTTCTTTTCTGGCCCTTTGTTTACATGCAATAAAAACAATCTCTGCCCCTCCCCCTGCTCTGCTAAGGGAATGGATACAAGAGCTGCCCTGAGTGACATGTCTACCTGCTGGGAGACTCTGCAGCATGTTGTATGTGTAGGACTACAAGTCCAAGCTGTATAATGACACTGCTAAGGGAGTGGATACAAGAGCTGCCCTGAGTGCTGGGAGAATCCACAGCAACTTAGTGTAGAACTACAAGTCCCACTTTTATAATGACACTGCTAATACACACAGAATATTCCCCCTACCTTGTTGTGCAATGCTCTCTCTAGTATGTCAGTTCCAGTGCCCAGCATTGTCTCCTCACTGCCTGCAGAGCTAGCCAGTATGTGCAGCTGAAGGGGTTAAGAATCCTAGCAGAGAGTAGACGGCAGTAAATGGGGGGGGGGGGGCGTGGCCAGCACAGTGACTTCTTGTCTACAGGCTTGTAAATGACCTTTATCAGAGCAGGGAGAGAAGCTGACATCACAGGTCATGTGACCCTCAGTGAAATCTGAGAAACCAGGCACTGTAGATAAAGTGAGTTAATTGGAAAGCTGTTACATTTGCTTAGTTAGGAACATAGAACCAAAAAATAACTCGGATAACCCCTTTAAGGACTCGGGAAACAGGGCATACCGGTATGCCCTAAGTCCCTAAGGGGTTAAAGGGAAATTCTCAGAAATGAACCCTGGAGCCTAGAAAAATATTATTTTATGCCACGAGAGTACAGGCCCCAAAAATTAGGCATTCACCTGCAGAAAACATCAAGTGATTATGTGGCTGGAGGTATATTAGACGGTCATTGGATATCAATTTTACTGCAGGCTAGTACAAATAGATGTCAAATACATATGTTTAAAAGAACAAAAAAAAGAAAATTTGATTAAAAACATGGCTAACGAAATCCCCCCTCTTGAAAAAAAACTAAATGATAATAGTTGAAATTCGATAACACGTGGTCGTCACCGATGTTGAATTCCTCCGAGGTCCCAAACATTAGGCATTAACCAGACCGAAAACGATGTTTATGCCGCTGTATTTACCTAAGACAGGGACCATTATTTGTTCTGGATGGTGGTGGATATTTGTGGGCTGTCATGAGGAAATTCAATTAAACGTGGTCGTCACAGGTGTTGAATTCCTCTGAGATCATTCATTTTTAGAAATGTGAGGTAGTCCACACTGTCGTGACTAGGCGAGTGCGCTTATCGGTCACGATCCCCCCTGCTGCGCTGAATGTTCTTTCGGACAGGACACTCGACGAGGGGCAAGCCAAGAGTTCCATGGCAAATTGTGCCAGCTCTGGCCACAGGTCAAGTCTGCACACCCAGTAGTCCAGGGGTTCCTCGCTTCTCAGAGCGTCCACATTGGCCGTTAACCCGATGTAGTTGGATACCTGTCGGTCTAGGCATTCCCTGAGGCTGGATCCGGAGGGTGGTTGTCGATGGGTTGGCTGCAAGAATGATCTCATATCCGAAGTGACCAATAAATCTTCAAACCGCCCTCTTCTTGCATGCGCTGTAGGATTGGTACCCGCAACTGTTTCTCTGTGGGTGGAAATTCCTCTGCCAGCACCCGCAACAGCAGAATGCAGCATCTCTCGTAGCAAGGCCTGGAAATGCTGCATTCTGACAGCCCTCTGTAATGCTGGCAACATGTCCGCCATTTTGTGTTTGTACTGGGGGTCTAAGTACATTGCCACCCAGTACAGGTCTTTGCCCTTTATGCTTTTTATATGGGGGTCCCTCTTCAAACACAGGAGCATGAAGGCCCCCATTTGCACTAAATTGGAAGCGGTGGAGCGGCCTGGCTCCTGCTCATCGCCCAGGAGAATGTCATCCTCGGTCTCCTCGCCCCATCCACGGACAACACCAGGGATTCCAGAAAAGTTTAAAGCCTGCTCTTCTTGCTCCTCCTCCTTCCCCTTCCCAGGCACCATCCTACTCTGAATCCTCTTCAGACTCCTGATGACTTGTCTCAGATGGAGTAGCACCCCCTTGGAATTAATTCAGCATTGCGACTTCCTCATCTTCCTGCTCCTGCTCCTCGACGGCTTGATCAATGACACAATGCAATGCACACTCCAGAAAGAAGGCGTAAGGTACGATGTCACTGATGGTGCCCTGGCTGCGACTGACCGGTTTGGCGATCTCATCAAATGGCTGCAGAAGTCTGCATGCGTCACGCATGAGCAGCCATTGGCGCAGTGAAAAAAAAAATCAAGCTTCCCAGAACCTGTCCTGCCGCAGAATTCGTACAGGTAATTGTTAATGGTAAGTTTCTGCTGGAGAACCTTATCAAGTATATACAAGGTGGAGTTCCAGCGTGTCAGACAGTCATAAATCAGACATCTGAAGGGCAAGTGGTGTCGCAGCTGAACGTCAGGACGTGTGTCATTTTGCCCTGTTTCAGCGCGCTCAGCAGATTGGCACTGTTGTCGCACACCAATTTACCAACTGTCAAATTGAGCGAGGTTAGCGACTGATCGGCCTGTGACCGCAGAACTAAAAGCAGTGCAGGACGGGTGTGGCTCTTGGCTTCCAGGCACAACAGCCGCAGCACAGCATTGCAACGTCTCACCTGGCCGGTCAAATAGGTTCTATGGAGCTGGGGGGGTGCAGCGAAAGAGGCGGTAGCAGTGGAAAAGGAAGAGTTAGCCGAGGAGGAGACATAGGATGGAGTAGGAGAAGAAGAGGCAGGCCTGCATGCAATCCTTGGCGGTAACACCAAATCCACACGGGTGCCAAGGGTTACATGCTTGATGGCCGCCAGAAGGTTCAACCAGTGGGCGTTAAAAGTTATGTACCATCCCTGCCCGTGTTTGCTAGACCACGTGTCTGTGGTCCGATGTACCTTGGCACCGACACTGTGTGCCAGAGATACATTCACTTGTCGCTGAACATGGCAATATAGCTCTGGGATGCCCTTCTGGGAGAAATATTTCCTTCTGGGGACCGTCCTTTGCCGTGTGCCAATGGCCACACATTTTCTAAAGGCCTTTGAGTCCACCAATTTATATGGCAGTAGTTGGCCGGCTAGCAGTTCCGACAAGCCAGCGGTCAGCCGTTGGGCAAGAGAATTATCCGGCGTCATTATTTTTTACGCTCGAACATTTGGGCCACGGAAGCCCACCTTGTGCCAGATGAACGCGACGACGGCACGGCGGAAGGTGGAGTGGAGGACAAATGGGAGGAGAGAGGAGAAGAAGAGGCAGGACGTGGAGCACCAGGAGTGTGGCTTTGTGGGTTCTGACGGCGTTGCTCCCACTGGGCTCGGTGATGGGAGGCTGTCATCCCTAGGTGAGTGTTGGGCTTACAGTGATATATGCTTACAGGCTGCAGATGGCAACACTATTATAAGCAGCTGACAAGTTAAAAAAAGCCCACACTGTGGAGCCATATGCCATCGTCCTGGGAGCGCAAGATGTGACTGTGCATGGTGGATGGCTCGCTCCAGATACATTTGCAGTCTGCTTTTTGCCTCCTGTGCCCCGAAAGTTCTGCTTGCTTATACTCCTTCTCCTCCCTATCTGCTGCTCTGTCACTCCCTCTGAACTCCCCTCCTCTTCCTCTCTTGTGGGCACCCACACGTCATCACCTTCACCACCACTGACATTAGAGACTTTGGAGTAAGCAGCAACAGCGGGGACCACCCTCCTTGGGCTGATCTGGGTTGTGTAGTCAGACCGCTGGGTGGAGGCCGTTGCTACCTCCTCTTCCTCATCCGATGCCAAGAATGGCTGCGCATCGGTAAGGTCTGGGAATGAATGGGAAAATAATTCCTCTGACTCGAGTGGAGGGGCTATGGTGGTTGGGGTGGTGTCTTTGGGAGTGCACACAGCAGAGAGTGAGAAGGGTGCAGATACAGAGGATGAGGAGGGTGCAGAAGCGGAAGGCTGAGTGAGCCACTCAACCAACTCTGGTGCGTCCTTTCTGCCTAATCGCATCCACCTTCTCCAACTTCCTACCTAGTCTCCGGCCTGGTGCACCTGCCCGACCCCTACTATCCCTGCGGAATGGCCTGCCTCTTCCTCTGCCTATCATTTTCAAAATGACCCTTTGACAAAGTCCCTATAGAAGAGCAGTATTTGTGGAAGCAGATATAAAAAAATGCTTAATGATTATTTGCTGGAAGCCGGTATATCAAACCCCTTAATCATTTTTTTGGGGGGCAACTGGTATATCACACCAGTTGAAATTATTTGTTCCAATAGCGTTTGTAGCTCTGTATAGCTGGGGCATCTCAGCAGAACCGCACACAACTCCTGCAAATTACAAATGTACTATATGGAAATTATATTATAGGTATATCACGCCCCTGCCTCATTCAGCTTTTTTGGGGGGCAACTGGTATATCACACCAGTTGCAATTAGTTATTCCAATAGTGTTTGTCCCTCTGTATAGCTGGGGTATCACAGCAGAACCGCACACAACTGCTGGACAAAACAAATGCACTATAATATACTTTCTATGTTAGAAAGTATATTATAAGTATATCACACCCCTCAGTATGTCACAACTATAGATAGCACACCTATAACAGTCCTTTAAAGGACTTTTGTGGTCCTATTAGCTAGCGTTTGGTGTCAGTAACAGTCTGTCCCTACTCCACACAGAAACCTCTCCCTACACTGGCAAAAAACTGAATGTAAAATGGCGGCCAGATCGGGTTTATTTATAGGGTAGGGGGTGTGTCCATGTGCTGAAACATCTAAATTGGCTGTCCTGTCCCACCTGATGGATGTATTATGGATCAAAGTTCAGCGCTATGCAAAAAAATATAGCCCGTGTGAATATCGCCATATGTTCGCATGTTCGGTGAATCGCGAACGAGCAAAGTTCACCACGAAACGACCGCCGAGCGAACTGCAAGGCCATCTCTACATACAATACACCGGTTTCCACCAAATATTGATTATGGGGTTTGATTTACCGGATTCCAGCAAATA
The DNA here is from genome assembly GCF_905171765.1 of Bufo bufo. Classification (NCBI taxonomy): domain Eukaryota; kingdom Metazoa; phylum Chordata; class Amphibia; order Anura; family Bufonidae; genus Bufo; species Bufo bufo. The sequence goes on from NC_053389.1 coordinate 384,454,047, forward strand.
CTCATTAATGGGTTCTATATACCTGTCTCCACAAAATACTAATAGAGGGGATTGATATACCGGCTTCCACCAAATATGGGTTGAGGTCTGCGATACACCGGATTCCACCAAATATTGATTAAGTAGTTTGATATACCAGCTTCCAACAAATACTCATTAATGGGTTCTATATACCTTTTTCCACAAAATACTGATAGAGGGGATTGATATACCGGCTCCCACCAAATTTTGATTGAGGCCTGCGATACCCCAGCTTCCACCAACTATTGATTAAGGTGTTTGATTTACCAGCTTCCAGCAAATACTCATTAAGGTGTTCTATATACCTGTTTCCACAAAATACTGGTAATTGGGATTGATATACCAGCTTCCACCAAATATTGATTGAGGACTGAGATACACCGGCTTCCACCAAATATTGAATAAAAGTGTTGATTTACCGGCTTCCAGCAAATACTCATTAAGGGGTTCTATATACCTGTTTCTACAAAATACTGATAGAAGGGATTGATTTACCGGTTTCCACCAAACATTGATTGAGGCCTGCAATACACCGGCTTCCACCAAATATTGATTATAGGGTTTGATTTACTAGCTTCCAGCAAATACTCATTAAGGGGTTCTATATACCTGTTTCCACAAAATATTGATAGAGGGGATTGATATATCGGTTTTCACCAAATATTGAATGAGGCCTGCGATACACCCGGTTCCACCAAATATTGAATAAAAGTTTTTATTTACCGGCTTCCAGCAAATACTCATTAAGGGGTTCTATATAGCTGTTTCCACAAAATACTGATAGATGGGATTGATACACCATCTTCCACCAAATATTGATTATGGGGTTTGGTATACCGGCTTCCAGCAAATACTGATTATGGGGTTTAATATACCTGTTTCCACAAAATACTGATAGAGGGGATTGATATAACGGCTTCCTCTAAATATTTATTGAGGCCTGCAATACACCGGCTTCCACCAAATATTGATGTCACGGCCTATGGTGTACGCTGTGACACTGTTGCCACACTTGCTGTTGCCGTTGGTAACGTGTGGCTTAGTTTGCTTGTGTGTGCACTTCCTCTTTAAGTGGCTTCCTTCCTCTGTCTGGTGTTGGAAGGGTTAACTCCCTTCCTAGTGTTTTGTGAACACTGGGTATATGTGTTTGTGGGTGTGGCTGCTTGGGCTATTTAGTCTCTGCTGGAAGCCTGTAGCTTATTTGTTCCTCCAGGCTTGGTGTGTTCTGGTGGTTTACTGCTCCTGGCTTTACCATCTTTCCAGTGAGGGTCACCCTTGAAGTCATAGATGTTCAATGTCATCCCGGTGTCTCCTTCCCTTCCTGTCCCTATTTTGTATGGAGTGGGTTATGTTCAGGGTGTTTGTATGTCTAGTTTGGTGTTACATGTCTGGTGGTGTTTGGTGTCCAACATGTTTACTAGATATTCCCCTGTCTCATGTTATAGCAGCTATGGGTGTCCTGGGTCCCTGTGTGGTTTGTGGTGTATGCTGTGTCCTTTAGTGTTGGTGTGGACACCAGCACTTGTGCACGGGTTCCAGTGAGTGTGTCTGTGGCAGGTAAGTGTGTTATGGGTTTCGCTTGCCTGCCATCTCCATATGCTGTATGTGTTCCCCTCTCCTTGCAGCCTGGCCTCAGATAGAGACTCCTGTTCCTCCATTACTGGGATGAACAGGTCGTCTCTTCCCTGCTCCTTGGTGAGGGATTACCAGGGCGACTTAGGGTTTCTAGGAATCCTGAGTATGAGTCGTACTACCATCGGGGTCCGCTCATACGGTGAGGAGTCAGGGAGAGGATTAGGGACGCTGTAGGAGGTAACCTGCTCCCTTATTACTCCTTTTTGGCCAGGCTGATTCCCTTTTACCCTTTGACACCGCACGGTAGGGGGTTTCCCCCACTCCCCGCCGTGACAATTGATTATGGAGTTTGATATACCAGCTTCCAGCAAATACTCATTAATGGGTTCTATATACTTGTTTCCACAAATTACTGATAGAGGGGATTGATATACCGGCTTCCACCAAATTTTGATTGAGGCCTGCGATACCCCCAGCTTCCACCATATATTGATTAAGGGGTTTGATTTACCAGCTTCCAGCAAATACTCATTAAGGTGTTCTATATACCTGTTTCCATAAAATACTGATAGACAGGATTGATATACCGGCTTCCACCAAATATTGATTGAGGCCTGCAATACACCGGCTTCCACTAAATATTGATTATGGAGTTTGATATACCGGCTTCCAGCAAATACTCATTAATGGGTTCTATATACCTGTTTCCACAAAATACTGATAGAGGGGATTGATATACCGGCTTCCACCAAATATTGATTGAGGCCTGCGATACAATGGCTTTCACCAAATATTGATTAAGGGGTTTGGTATACCGGCTTCCAGTAAATACTCGTTATAGGGTTTAATATACCTGCTTCCACAAAATACTGATAGAGGGGATTGATATACCTGCTTCCACTAAATATTGATTGAGGCCTGCAATACACCGGCTTCCACTAAATATTGATTATGGGGTTTGATTTACTGGCTTCCAGCAAATACTCATTAATTGGTTCTATATACCTGTTTCCACAAAATACTGATAGAGGGGATTGATATACCGGCTTCCACCAAATATTGATCATGGGGTTTGATTTACCGGCTTCCAGTAAATACTAATTAATGGGTTCTATATATCTGTTTCCAAAAAATACTGATAGGGGGGATTGATATACCGGCTTCCACCAAATATGGATTAAGGCCTGCTATACACCGGATTCAACCAAATATTGATTAAGTAATATGATTTACCAGCTTCCAGCAAATACTCATTAAGGGGTTCTATATACTTGTTTCCACAAAATACTGATAGAGGGGATTAATATACCAGCTTCCACCAAATTTTGATTGAGGCCTGCGATACCCCAGCTTCCACCAAATATTGATTAAGGGGTTTGATTTACCAGCTTCTAGCAAATACTCATTAACTCTTTAGGGACCGGGCTCATTTTCACCTTAATGACCAGGCCATTTTTTGCAAATCTGACCAGTGTCATTTTATGTGGTGAAATCTTTAAAATGCTTTGACTTATCCAGGCCATTCTGAGATTGTTTTTTCGTCACATATTGTACTTCATGACACTGGTAAAATGGAGTTAAAAAAAAATCATTTTTATTTATAAAAAAAATACCAAATTTGCCCAAAATTTGGAAAAATTAGCAAATTTCAAAGTTTCAATATCTCTACTTCTATAATACATAGTAATACCTACAAAAATAGTTATTATTTTACATTCCCCATATGTCTATTTCATGTTTGGATCATTTTGGGAATGACATTTTATTTTTTGGGGATGTTACAAGGCTTAGAAGTTTATAAGCAAATCTTTACATTTTCCAGAAATTTTCAAAAACCCACTTTTTAAGGACCAGTTCTGGTCTGAAGTCACTGTGAGGCTTACATAATAGAGACCACCCAAAAATTACCCAATTCTATAAACTACACCCCTCAAGGTATTTAAAACAGATTTTACAAACTTTGTTAACCCTTTAGGTGTTCCACAAGAATTAATGGAAAATAGAGATACAATTTAAAAATTTCACTTTTTTAGCAGATTTTCAATTTTAATAATTTTTTTCCAGTTACAAAGCAAAATTTAACAGCCAAACAAAACTCAATATTTATGGCTCTGATTCTGTAGATTACAGAAACACCCCATATGTGGTCGTAAACCGCTGTACAGGCAGACGGCAGGGCGCAGAAGGAAAGGAATGCCATACGGTTTTTGGAAGGCAGATTTTGCTGGACTGGTTTTTTAACAGCATGTCCCATTTGAAGTCCCCCTGATGCACCCCTAAAATAGAAACTCCAAAAAAGTGACCCCATTTTAGAAACTACGGGATAGGGTGGCAGTTTTGTTGGTACTAGTTTAGGGTACATATGACTTTTGGTTGCTCTATATTACACTTTTTGTGAGGCAAGGTAACAAGAAATAGCTGTTTTGGCACCGTTTTTTTTTTTTGTTATTTACAACAATCATCTGACAGGTTAGATCATGGGGTATTTTTATAGACCAGGTTGTCACGGATGCGGCGATACCTAATATGTATACTATTTTTTTATTTATGTAAGTTTTACACAATGATTTCATTTTTGAAACAAAAAAAATAATGTTTTAGTGTTTCCATAGTCTGAGAGCCATAGTTTTTTCAGTTTTTAGGCGATTATCTTGGGTAGGGTATGATTTTTGCGGGATGAGATGACGGTTTGATTGGCACTATTTTGGGTTGCATATGACTTTTTGATCGCTTGCTATTACACTTTTAGTGATGTAAGGTGACAAAAAATTGCTTTTTTTACACCTTTTTTTAATTTTGTTTACGGTATTCATCTGAGGGGTTAGGTCATGTGATATTTTTATAGAGCAAGTTATTACTGACACCGCGATACCTAATATGTATACTTTTTTTTTTTTTTATTTATGTAAGTTTACACAATGATTTCATTTTTGAAACAAAAAAAAAATCATGTTTTAGTGTTTCCATAGTCTGAGAGCCATAGTTTTTTCAGTTTTTGGGCGAATATCTTGGGTAGAGTATGATTTATTTTTTTCACTTTTCTTTTTCCAACTTTTCGGGGTCTAATCCCCTTTACAATCCATTCCAATACTTCTGTATTGGAATGCATTGGCTGTATGAGTAATGCAGTGTGTATTACTCATACAGCTTCCTGCCTGTGAGATCCAGGGGGCTGGATCTCACAGGCTCTTCACCGGAAGGCAGCGCCAAGGCCTAAGGAAGGCATCGCGCTGCCTTCCAGGCTATCGGGTCCCCCGCCCGCCGCAACTCCCCTACAATCTGCAAACCGCAGGTCTGAATTGACCTGCGGTTACCGGCGATCGCCGACACGGGGGGTCACGGGACGCCCCCCACTAATTTTCCCAGGGTGCCTGCTCAATGATTTGAGCAGGCACCTTGTTCCGATCACCGCACGCCGGGACTTAAAAGGACACACCAGAGTTGGCCAAAGGACACACCAGAGTTGGTTGAGTGGCTCACTCAGCCTGCCGCTTCTGCACCCTCCTCATCCTCTGTATCTGCCCCATCCTCACTCTCTGCTGTGTGCACCCCCAAAGACACCACCACCACAACCATTGCCCCTCCACTCGAGTGAGAGGAATTATTTTCCCATCCATTCCCAGACCTTACTGATGCGCAGCCATTCTTGGCATCGGATGAGGAAGAGGAGGTAGCAACGGCCGCCACCTAGCGGTCTGACGACAGTACCCAGATCAGCCCAAGGACGGAGGTTCCTGCTTTTGCTGTCTACTCCGAGATCTCTAATGTCAGTGGTGTTGAAGGTGACGATGATGACGTGTCGATGGATGTCACTTGGGTGCACACAAGAGAGGAAGATGAGGGGAGTTCAGAGGGAGAGACAGAGCAGCAGATAGGTTGAAGAAGGAGGAGAAGCAGGCAGAACTCGCAGTGCACAGAAGGAAAAAACAGACTGCAAATGTATCTGGAGAGAGCCATCCACCATGCACGGTCACACCTGGCGCTCCCAGGACGGCGACACATGGCTCCGCAGTGTGGGCTTTTTTAGGCGTGTCAGCTGCTGACAATAGTGTTGCCATCTGCAGCCTGTGCTGTCAGCGCATGAGTCACGGTAAGCCCAACAGTCACAAGGGGGTGACCGCCTTAAGAAGGCACCTGGCCTCCCATCACCAAGCCCAGTGGGAGCAACACTGTTAGAACCCACAAAGCCACACTCCCGGCACTCCACGTCCTGCCTCTACTCCTCTCTCCTCCCATTTGTCCTCCACTCCACCTTCCACCGTGCGGTCGTCGAGTTCATCTGGCAAAAAGAAGGCTTCCGTGGCCCAAATGTTTGAACGTGAAAAGTTGATGACACCAGATAACCCTCTTGCCCAACGGCTGACCGCTGGCTTGTCGGAACTGCTTGCCCGCCAACTACTGCTATATTGTCACTACCAGAGCTTTGGGACGTTCTCACAGCTCTGTTTCTCCACCCCTGTGATGATATCACTACTAGAGCTGGGAGGAGTTCTCACTGCTCTGTTTACTTTTGGTTTCCTTCCTCCCAGCTGTTCCTCATGCGTTTGATTTCCCTCTCTTTATATCACCCCTCCTCCTATTGTAGGGCGTGGATTATAGTTCTCATTTCAGTTGTAGCTCTTGCTTTAGTATCTTCACTTGTAGCTATCAGTTCACTGGACCTGTGTTCTGCTGCAGCAAGCACTCCGGATATTGCCAGCTGTCCTTGGATCCGTCTTCTCTGCGGCTGCAACACCTTCAGCTAAGTGTACAGACATTGTTGTATACCTGATTATTTTCTGACTGGATCTGAGGTGGCCACGGTTCCCTCCATATACTGAGTAGGGCACCGGTGGCCGTGCCCCTTCCACTATTGTAGGGGTTACAGTGGTCATCAGTCTTAGGCACATGGGCATGCCTTGTTCCGCCATTTGGATCCGGGCATGTGCTTTAGCAGCATAGGGAGAGCTTTGAGGGTCGGACAGGGGTCACCCTTTATCCTCCCTAGTTTGGGTCCGGTCAGTAGCTCTTTTACTGTGTATACTATTGTTGCTCACATACAGCCGTGACATATATAAACTGGTGGACTCGGAGGCCTTTAGAAAAATTGTGGCCATTGGCACACCACAATGGAAGGTCTCCGGAAGGAAATATTTCTCCCAGAAGGGCATCCCAGAGCTATATGGTCATGTTCAGCGGCAAGGGAATGTATCTCTGACACACAGTATCGGTGCCAAGATACATCTGGTCTAGCAAACACGGGCAGGGAAGGTACATAACTTTTACTGCACACTGGGTGAACCTTCTGACAGATGTCAAGCATGCAACCCATGGCACCCTTGTGGATTTGGTGTTACCGCCACGGATTGAATGCAGGCCTGCCTCTTCTTTTCCTCCTCCTACTCCATCTCCTCCTCGGCTAACTCGTCTTTTTCCACTGCTACCGCCTCTACCGCTGCACCCTCCAAACTCCCCAGAACCTCTTCGACGTTCCAGGTGAGACGTTGCCATGCTATGCTGCGGCTGTTGTGCCTGGAAGCCAAGAGCTACACCCGTCCTTCACTGCTTTCAGCTCTGCAGTCACAGGCAAATCAGTGGCTAACCCCTCAATTTGACAGTTGGTAAAGTGGTGTGTGACAACGGTGCCAATCTGCTGAGCACGCTGAAACAGGGCAAAATGACACACGTGTCCTGCACTTAGTCGTGAAGTGATTCGTTGCCAATTACCCTGGGGTCCAGGACGTTTTGCGGCAGGCCAGGAAAATCTCTGGCCATTTTAGAAGATCTTACACGGCCATGGCTCGCCTTGCTGACGTTCAGCGGCGACACCACCTGCCCGTCAGACGTCTGATTTGTGACTGCCCGACGCGCTGTAACTCCACCTTGTGTATGCTTGATAGGCTGCTTCAGCAGAAACGTGCCGTTAACGACTACCTGTACGAACTCTGCAGCAAGAAAGGTTCTGGGGAGCTTTGTTTTTTTTCACCATGCCATTTTATGAGTTCATCAAACTGGTACCTTAAGCCTTCTTTCTGACAAGTGCATTGCGTCGTGTCATTGATCAAGCCTTCGAAGAGCAGGAGCTGGAAGATGAGGAAGTCGCTGTAACGGACCATTCAGCACACAACTCCGTTCAGATGATATCCTCCTTTCAGATTGACAGGCAGCTACTGCAAGCACCAGTCTGCCGAACGGCAAACTACACGAACACTGGAAACCGCGGAACAGGAAAAGCATACAATCGGCTTACACTCCTGGCAATCAGCATACAATCCAATTCACCCAAGAATGAGACGACACTTCGTTTTGAGGTCAAGCAGAACTCTTTAATGGGTTATTTTTCAGCCTTTTATGCAGGTCTCCTAGCAAGGGACACTCCCCCTGGGGCCCTTGTAAAAGACTGTGACAGTTTATATTTTAGCCAATCACATGTATTTACAGTATTGAAACCTTACCAGCAATTATACACAAAATCCCCTTCCCTCTGTCTGTAACACAATTAACAAAATACAATGAGCATTGTTTGAGACGCAATTAACTAACACACTGGCATTGTCTGAGACGCAATCCACAAAATACAATTACCAAACGTAATGGGCTAACTTAATCACTCACAGACAGAAAACACACATTTTTCCCCCAAACACAGAAAACACCCCAAAACCCCACATATCCCCATAATGTATACATCCATGGATAGATCTGATCTGGGTGAACAACATATCCAAATATCACCCAGATCCGAGCAGGGGTTCCCGAATTCCATGGAAGTCACATTTGGCCGGCCGCAAGCAAGGCTTTCCTGCCCAAAACAGTTCCACAGATTTAAGCTGTGCGGCCGGTCTGTCTTCTCCTTCAAAATTAGTATGGGCCATAATCCTGGGGCAGGAGGCGGGCAAACAGCCCTCTCCAAAACACCGTGGCGAAGTGGCTTTCGCCACATATCTTCCCATTCGGGGGGAGACTAACCAGGTAGCTGACCGTCTGTCGGTCAGTGCCTGAGTTAGTCGAGTCACCCACTCACAGTAAATTATAATCAACAAGGTAGCCCCCCCACAATAATATAGAATCCGCAGTGCAGACCCCCCCAACACTTGGTTACTGCACTCGGGGGCAATTTTGTAGCTTGTTTCGGTCCCATGGCTTCACCATGGCTGTGTTGGGCACTGGTCTCTTGGCTTTGTGGGTCGCTGAGTGAGCAGAGACCGGCGGTACTCTGCCCTGGTGCCAGTGCTTCAGCTGGGGGGACCTGCAGATGGACAAGCCTGGGACAAGGGGACAAAGGAGGGCAGAGGCCAACTGTGCTCTGCCCAGTTGCCAGCTCTTCCGCTGGAGCAACCGGGGTATAGTCCTGCCCTGTGACAAAGGGAAAGTTAGGGCAGAGGCCAGCAGCGCTCTGCCCAGATGCCAGCTCTTCTGCTGGGAGGGGGTCAGAGGAAGCTAACGGCTCCTCTACTGACCTCAGTACCTCGGTAGGGGTTAGCTGTGGAGGGTAGGGATCTCTTACCTCCTCCTCCTGGTACTCACACTGCCGCTGGAGATCTGGGCCGACTGCCCAGCATCCCCGTAGGGCCGGTAGAGAGACTTCGGTCCCATCTCCCCCTGCCTGCTTGGAGTCCTCCCAGGACCAGTCTATGAGGTCCGCAAACCTCCGGTACTTCTGGTTGCTGTTGGGGGAGAGGACCGACTGTCTCTTCTCCCATGAATACACACTGGCGCTGGGGAGAAAGGACGGCACCTTCAGCTCCCTGTAACTCACACTGCCGCTGGGGAGCAAGGACGGTACCTTCAGCTCCCTGGGACTCACTTGGCTGCTGGGGAGAGAGACCAACTATCTCTGCTCCCTGCAGGACACACTGCCGCTGGGGGGAAGGACAGCACCTTCAGCTCCCTGTAGATCATTTGGCTGCTGTGGAGAGGGACCAACTGTCTCCTCTCCTAAGGGTACACACTGCCGCTGGAGAGAGAGACCGGTTGTCTCTGCTCCCAATACAATAGCTGTTGGGGGGGAAGGACGGCACCTTCATCTCCCTGTAACTCACACTGCCGCTGGGGAGCAAGGACGGCACCTTCAGCTCCAGGGAACTTGCTCGGCTGCTGGGGTATCTGCCCCCTGTCTACCGCTGCCATGGCCTGCAGGTACTCTCTGATCCTCCACTTCATGATCTGTACGAGGTTTTCCGCAGGGTTGGGTCCCAAGAGAGACAGCACCCCATTAACCTCTCTATCAAACTCCTCCTGAGTGTAGCAGGGCTCCATGCTTTCTCTGCTGATTTTGGTTCCTTTGTAGATAAGGGCGCTGTACGGGTACTAGTGTTGCCCTCAGTTTGTAATCCAGGAACTGGTGTTGCCTTGTAGCTGTCCTTCTGGGCCGTGAGAATTATCCCGTTGCTTGCCACCAATTGTAACGGACCGTTCAGCACACAACTCCGTTCAGACGATATCCTCCTTTCAGATTGACAGACAGCTACTGCAAGCACCAGTCTGCCGAACTGCAAACCACACGAACACTGGAAACCGCGGAACAGGAAAAGCATACAATCGGCTTACACTCCTGGCAATCAGCATACAATCCAATTCACCCAAGAACGAGACGACACTTCGTTTTGAGGTCAAGCAGAACTCTTTAATGGGTTATTTTTCAGCCTTTTATGCAGGTCTCCTAGCAAGGGACACTCCCCCTGGGGCCCTTGTAAAAGACTGTGACAGTTTATATTTTAGCCAATCACATGCATTTACAGTATTGAAACCTTACCAGCAATTATACACAAAATCCCCTTCCCTCTGTCTGTAACACAATCAACAAAATACAATGAGCATTGTCTGAGACGCAATTAACTAACACACTGGCATTGTCTGAGACGCAATCCACAAAATACAATTACCAAACGTAATGGGCTAACTTAATCACTCACAGACAGAAAACACACATTTTTCCCCCAAACACAGAAAACACCCCAAAACCCCACATATCCCCATAATGTATACATCCATGGATAGCTCTGATCTGGGTGAACAACATATCCAAAAATCACCCAGATCCGAGCAGGGGTTCCTGAATTCCATGGAAGTCACATTTGGCCGGCCGCAAGCAAGGCTTTCCTGCCCAAAACAGTTCCACAGATTTAAGCTGTGTGGCCGGTCTGTCTTCTCCTTCAAAGTTAGTATGGGCCATAATCCTGGGGCAGGAGGCGGGCAAACAGCCCCCTCCAAAACACCGTGGCGAAGTGGCTTTCGCCACATATCTTCCCATTCGGGGGAAGACTAACCAGTGTTTGAAGAGGGACCCCCGTATAAAAAGCATAAAGGGCAAAACCAGTACTGGGTGGCAACGTACTCAGACCCCCGGTACAAACACAAAATGGCGGACATGCTACCAGCATCACAGAGGGCTATCAGAATGCAGCATTTCCAGGCCTTGCTGTGAGAGATGCTGCATTCTGCTGTTGCGGGCACTGGCAGAGGAATTTCCACCCACAGAGAAACATTTGCCTGTACCAACCTACCACGCATGTAAGAAGAGGGCGGTTTGAAGATGTGTTGGTCACTTTGTATATGAGATCATTCTTGCAGCCATCCCATCTTGCAGCTAACCAATAGAAGCGAGGAACCGCTGGACTACTGGGTGTGCATGCTTTTCCTGTGGCTAGAGCTGGCACAATTTGCCATGGAACTCTTGGCTTGCCCCTCGTCGAGTGTCCTGTCCGAAAGGACGTTTAGCGCAGCAGGCGGGATTGTGACCGATAAGTGTACTCGCCTAGCTTACGACAGTGTGGACTACCTCACATTTCTAAAAATGAATGAGGCATGGATCTCGGAGGAATTCAACATCTGTGACGACCACGTTTAATTAAATTTCCTCATGCCAGTCCACACATATCCGCCACCCCCCAGAACAAAGAATGGTCCCTGTCTTATGTAAATACAGCGGCAGAAAAGGCCTTTTCTGTCCAGTGAATGCCTAATGTTTGGGGCCTGTTCTCCACTGGCCTGCAGTAAAATTGGTATCCAATGACCGTCTAATATACTTCCAGCCACATAATCACTTGATCTTTTAAGTCCGGTGAATGCCTAATGTTTGGGGCCTGTACTCCACTGGCCTGCAGTAAAATTTGTATCCAATGTCCGCCAAATATACCTCCAGCCACATAATCATTTGATCTTTTCTGTACGATGAATGCATAATTTTTAGGGCATATAATCTAACTGGCCAACAGTAAAATTGTTATACGGTGACCGCTTAATGTACCTCCAGCCACATAATCACTTGATCTTTTCTGTATAGTGAATGCCTAATGTTTGTGCCCTGTACTCTACTGACCTGCAGTAAAATTGTTATCCAATGACCGCCTAATATACCTCCAGCCACATAATCACTTAATCTTTTCTGTCCGGTGAATGCCTAATGTTTGGGGCTTGTACTCCAATGTCCTGCGGTAAAATTGATATCCATTGACCGTCTAGTATACCTCCAACCATATAATCACTTAATCTTTTCTGTACAATTAATGCATAATTTTTGCGGCATATAATCTAACTGGCCATCAGGAAAATTGTTATACGGTGACCGCCTAATGTACCTCCAGCCACATAATCAGTTGTTCTTTTCTGTACGGTGCATGACTAATGTTTGGGCCCTGTACTCCACTAGCTTACAGTAAAATTGTTATCCAATGACTGTCTAATATATCTCCAGCTAGATATTCACTTGATGTTTTCTGTATGGTGAATGCCTAAAGTTTTTGGCCTGTAGTCCACTGGTCTGCAGTAAAATTGATATCCATTGACCGTCTAATATACCTCCAGCCACATAATCACTTGATCTTTTCTGTTCGGTGAATGTCTAATTGTTGGGGCCTCGGAGGAATTCAACACCTGTGATGACCACGTGTTATTGAATTTCACCTATTCTCATTTGGGGTTTACTGTATTCAAGAGAGGGGATTTCGTTAGCCATGTTTTTAATCCAATTTTATATTTTTGGTTCTTTTAAACATATGTATTTGACATGTATTTGAACTGGCCTGCAGTAAAATTGATATCCAATGCCCGTCTAATATATCTCCAGCCACATAGTCACTTGATCTTTTCTGTCCGGTGAATGCCTAATGTTTGGGGCCTGTACTCCAGTGGGCTACAGTAAAATTGTTATTCAATGACCGCATAATGTACCTCGAGCCACATAATCACAATTTCTTTTATGTCAGGTAAATGCCAAATTTTTAGGGCCTGTACTCCTGTGGCCTAAAATAAAAATTCTCTAGGCTCCAGCAGGGCACATTTTTGAGAATTTTCCTTTAAGACGCATAAAAATGGCCCATGATTAAAATACATATTTTTTGTGGGAATTTTTGTCATTGATCCCCCTCGAGTATGTCACTGTCCATGTTGTGGGACTATTTGTGCACTTCTAGTAAGTATTTGGTGGCTGCAAATATGACCTGAATGTTTTTCAGGTTCGCCTGCCATTAAAGTAAATGGGGCCTGCCGCGAACTTGCGTTTCGCGAACATTTGATCTGGATCGCGTTTGCGAATCGTCCCGGCCGATGTTCGTCTATCAATACATAAGAGTAATTATGATCAGCACACTATACAGGCTGTTCACACTAGATTTGGGGCATACATTCCCATTGTAAAAAAACAAGTGATCAGTGTATAAACATCAATCAAAATTCCCACTGAATACAATGGCAGGTGAATCTGCTGTTGATTTTGGTGTGTATTCCACGTCGGAATCCATGTGAAAAAATGCCAGGCCTTGTCATAAATTATCTGCCTCCTCTGGCACATTCGTGTGCCGGAGTGAAATCTTTGGCAGCTTGGAGTTTAGTCATTATTTATTCCAGTTTCTGGTGTAAATAATGATAAATTAGCTGGAGTCCATGGCCTCACCCTCACAGCTTGCTCACTCCACCCTTGCCAAGCCCCCTTTTCGTAGACTTGGCGAGGGAGTCGTAAAATGCAGATTGTGACTAGAAAAGTTGCAAATCCATAAAAAAAATCACAAATTGGATTTTACATTTTCCTAGGCCATAAATAGGTTTAACCCCTTAGCGACCCAGGACGAGAATGCTCGTCCTAAATCGCCGGCACTTAGCGCTAGAGGACGAGCGTTCTCGTCCTGCAGTCGTTCCTCCCCCCCGCGTGCGGTGCTGCGAACAGCGGTAGAGATCCGGCTGTTACTGACAGCCGGATCCCTGCTGCATCCACCAGCATCGGCGATAACGCCGATGCCGGTGGATTAACCCCTCATATGCCGCGGTCAGTGCTGACCGCGGCATATGGGAGGTTTGCGCTCCCTCACCTCATCCATCAGTCCCCGCACTTCTGTGGCGGCCCCAAGCCAAGCATGTACGGAGGCCTAAGAGGCCCAGCCCCCAGGCTGGGTCTCCTAGGCAACTGTTAGCGTCTTACAGTGTAAGACACTAACAGTTCAATACAGCACAATACAGATGTATCGTGCTGCATTGAAACAGGAATCAGACCCTGTAATGTTGAAGTCCCAGAGTGGGAAAAATAATAAAGTGAAAAAAAAAGTTCATAAAATTTAAGTTTTAAAAAAAAAATGAAAATTTTAAGTAAAAAAAAAAGCGTCCTTTTACACAAATAAACTAAAAAAGAATTGTAAAAATAGGGAAAATACATATAGACATATTAGGTATCGTCGCGTCCGTATCGATCAGCTCTATAAACATATCACATGACCTAACCCCTTAGATTAACACCGTAAAAAATTAAAAATAAAAACTGTGCTAAATAAACAATTTTTTTGTCACCTTACATCACAAAAAGTACAACAGCAAGCGATCAAAAAAGCGTACGCCCACCAAAATAGTACCAATCTAACCGTCACCTCATCCCGCAAAAAATGAGCCCCTACCTGAGACAATCGCCCAAAAAAAAGAAACTATGGATCAGAATATGGAGACACTAAAACGTCATTTTTTTTGTTTTAAAAAAAGCTGTTATTGTGTAAAACTTACATAAATAAATAAATAAAAAGTATACATATCGACCGGCTCTATAAAATTTCACATGACCTAACCCCTTAGGTGGACACCGTAAAAAATAAAAAATTAAAACTGTGCTAAATAAACCATTTTTTGTCACCTTACATCACAAAAAGTGTAATAGCAAGCAATCAAAAAGTCATATGCACCCCAAAATAGTGCCAATCAAACCGTCATCTCATCCCGCAAAAATCATACCCCACCCAAGATAATCGCCCAAAAACTTAAAAAATTATGGCTCTTAGACTATAAAAACACTAAAACTTTATTTTTTGGGTTTCAAAAAGGAAATCATTGAGTAAAACTTACATAAATAAAAAAAAGTATACATATTAGGTATCGCCGCGTCCGTATCGACCGGCTCTATAAAAATATCACATGACCTAACCCCTCAGGTGAACACCGTAAAAAAAAAAAAAAAGGGTCAAAAAAGCAATTTTTTGTCATCTTACATCACAAAACGTGTAATAGCAAGCGATCAAAAAGTCATATGCACCCCAAAATAGTGCCAATCAAACTGTCATCTCATCCTGCAAATGATGAGACCTTACCTAAGACAATTGCCCAAAAACTGAAAAAACTATGGCTCTCAGACTATGGAAACACTAAAACATGATTTTTTTGTTTCAAAAATGAAATCATTGTGTAAAACTTACATAAATAAAAAAAAGTATACATATTAGAAATTTGCTGCATCCGTGACAACCTGCTCTATAAAAATACCACATGATCTAACCTGTCAGATGAATGTTGTAAATAACAAAAAAAGAAAACGGTGCCAAAACAGCTATTTCCCCCCTCGCCTATGACAGCACCCATGGATAGCATCCGCCCCCTTCCTCAGGACAGGAAACAGGAAGCACAGCTTCTTCAAAAGGGAGGTACAACCCCCAACATGCCAGTTCTGTTTCCTGTCCTAAGGGACAGGGTGGATGCACAGCATTAAGAGACGGAGCTGCGGGAGCCCCTTGGTTTTGTTACCCGTGGGAGGAGGGCCTACCCGAGCGGCGTAAGCCTTCCTTGGAAGCCGCTGCTGAAGCCTGGACCTCTGGACTCCCCCTCGTTCCGGTCACTCCCCCGTCGGGGCCGCCCTGTGTGTCCCCAGCGCGGCGAACCGCTGCGGCCGTGCTGTATGTTCGGCTGCGGTTGGCGTTCGCGTGGAGCGCGACGCCATCACTTCCGGGTAGGTCAGGCCGGCGCTGACGTCATTAGTTGGCGCCGGATCCTGGCCTCCGGATTCTGCAGTGGGAGGAGGCGTGGCCTTGGGCCGGAAGAGGAGGGTGCCGGTTCGCGCCCGGCAAGTTCAAATCCAGCCAGCTCTCACTACAGGCTGGTGTTTTGGCCTGCAGTGACCTCCATAGATGAAAGCCAGTGGCAGAAAATGGAGCCCACACAGCGCGCAGAACCCACTGAAACCACCAACGATTCCTTGGTACCGGTGGGGGTAAGAGGGGTGAATGCCCTGTTTTCTTTCATTCATTTCAGATCTTGATGGGAGTCTTTTGTTTATTTTATATGTTTAGACTTCCAAAGAGAAAAGGGGGTCAAGGTCCAAGGAACGGGGCTGTGCTATTTGCAAAGGAAAGCTACCGTCCGGTTGGGGTAAACCTGCCTGCCAGGCCTGCGTAAGCAAATTGCTGGAGGATGAGGCCCCTTCTCTCTTGTCAAGCCTAAAAAAGATTATCAAGGATGAGGTTAAAGAATCAGTGAAGAAGTCCTTGAGTAATCTACTTGAAGATCGCCCTTGCACTTCCACTGCCGTCTCTAATCCCGCTTCAAGTGATCAGGAGTTGTTATCGGGATTAGAGGAGGAAGGAGAACTTCCGTCCTCGGATCACTCCCAGGATGAGCAACTGGCAGGGAGACCTCTGTTCCTTCCAGAGAACATTAATTCCCTAGTTGGGATTGTCAGGGCAACTATGGGGCTTGACGATCAGGCAGAACCCCAGTCCATGAGAGATTCCATGTTTGAGGGCTTAGGGCCTAGGAGGCTGAAGTGTTTTGATCTACATGAAAACATAACTTCAGTAATTAAGAGTGAATGGAGTAGGCCAGATAGAAATTTTTTTGTGCCGTCTGCCTTAAAAAGGAAGTATCCCTTCGAAGACAAAGCCTCAGCTGACTGGGATAGAGCCCCGAAGCTAGATGCTCCGGTAGCAAAAATCTCTAAGAAAGCAGCACTCCCGTTTGAAGACTCGGGTACTCTGAAGGATCCAATGGACAGAAGAGCCGAGGTTTATTTAAAAAAGAACTGGGAGGCAACAGCTGGCTCATTCAGGCCCGCTATAGCCGCCACTTCTGTTGCTAGGTCTTTGAAGGTGTGGATGAAAGAGATGGAAGAGCAAATAAGGATGGGAGCGCCCGTGGAACAATTGCTCTCGTCATTTCCAACTCTGTATAGCGCCATGGACTTTTTAGCAGATGCCTCAGTGGACTCCCTGAAGCTGTCAGCGAGAGCCGCAGCTCTTTCAAATTCTGCCCGCAGGGCGATTTGGTTAAAGGATTGGAAGGGAGATGCAGGTTCAAAGGCGAAATTGTGTGCTATTCCCTGTCAGGGAGAATTCCTCTTCGGGCCCACGTTGGACGATCTGCTGGAAAAGGCTTCTGACAGAAAGAAGGGTTTCCCTTCTATGTATCAGCAGCCCCCTAAGAAGCCCTTTCGTTCTCAGGCATCCAGATTTAACTTCAAGAGAAGAGAAACCCCTAGACAATCTGGTAACGCGGCTAGAAGAAACAAGGGGTTTCTTTTTTCAGGAGGAGAGGCCTCTAAAAAACCTCCACAATGACGCCAGACCCCCGGTTGGAGGTCGCCTCTCCCTCTTCACAGAGCAGTGGCGGAAGATCTCGAACAGCCCTTGGATTCTTTCAATCATTTCAGAGGGCTATTGCCTGAACTTCCTAAGAACTCCTCCAGAGAGATTCGTTTTGACGGACTATCGCTCCAGCCCAGAGAAGCTAGAAGCATTAAGTCTGGAGATTTCGGATTTACTGAAGAAAAGGGTCCTGCAGGAGGTCCCAGCTCAAGAGAGGGAGACGGGATACTATTCAACGCTTTTCCTTGTAAAAAAGCCAAATGGCACCTTCCGTGCTATAATAAATCTGAGGTTGCTCAACAAATACCTGGTGTACGAGAGGTTTCGTATGGAGACTATCAGTTCCATAATCCCAAATTTATTTCCAGGCTGCTACATGGCGACCCTGGATCTCAGGGACGCTTATTACCACGTTCCAATCCATCCCAGTCACCAGAGGTATCTAAGAGTAGCAGTTCAGTTCCCGGACAGACTCCTTCATGTACAGTTTCGGGCCCTGCCGTTTGGGTTGTCTCAGGCACCCAGGCTTTTCACAAAGATCGTAGCAGAGATGATGGCTCATCTGAGGGAGAAGGACCTGATTGTCATTCCCTATCTAGACGATTTCCTCCTTCTCTCTCGAGAACCAGATCAATTAATCAATCAGATTTCCTGGTTCAGGGAGGTGCTGGTGAAGTTGGGTTGGGAGTTAAATCTCCAGAAATCCAATCTTGTGCCAAGCCAGATATGCACCTTTCTGGGGCTACTCCTCGACTCCCAGAAGCAAACATGTTTTCTTCCAGCGCGGAAGATTTCTCTGCTAGTCTCCAGGGTTCAGGACATGGTAGCCCGCCACTCCATCTCTTTAAGAGAGGCTATGTCAGTTCTAGGCCTAATGACGGCCGCAATCCCGGGGGTGGAATGGGCCCACTTCCATTCGAGGTCACTTCAATTGCAGATCCTGGGGGTTTGGGACAAAGATCCCCAATCCTTGGATTCTCTCTTTTTCCTTTCAACCCAAACGTTAAACGATCTAGAATGGTGGACGGTACCTTCCAACCTTCAAAAAGGAGTCCCTTGGTCAAGGAAGGATTCCCTTACTCTGACTACAGATGCAAGCCCTTGGGGTTGGGGAGCTCACACAGATTCTCTACTTCTGCAGGGGCAGTGGAATCAGGAGATAGTTCCCAAATCTCACAATTTCAAGGAGCTTCTAGCGATCCTCATGGCCTTGAAGAGGAGCCTCCACCTCTTAAAAGGCAGAAATATTTTGGTCTACTCAGACAACATGACGGCAGTAGCTCATATCAATCGTCAGGGGGGGACCAGATCTCCAGACCTAATGTCCCTCTCCAAAGAGATTTTCGGGTTAGCAGAGATTTTCCTTCCATCAATCAGAGCAGTACACTTAAAGGGAAAGGAGAATGTGACGGCGGATTTTTTGAGCAGGCATTGTGTTCGACAGGGGGAATGGTCCCTGAATCAGCAGGTCTTCAGCGACATTGTGGCTCTTTGGGGTCTCCCGGTGGTAGATCTCTTTGCCACAAGGGGAAACAGAAAAGTGAAAAGTTTCTTCTCTCTGTCCCCATCAGAGCGGCCCACGGCAGTGGACGCATTGGCCCAATCATGGAGAGTAGGCCTCCTGTACGCCTTCCCTCCTATAAAACTACTCCCAAGGGTCCTGAGGAAGATTCGGGAGGAGAAGGCCCTAGTAATTACTATAGCCCCCTTTTGGCCCAGGAGGGTCTGGTTTTCCTGGCTAAGGAGGATGTCAGTAGCGGATCCCTGGGTACTTCCTGTCTTCCCGGGGCTACTAGTGCAGGGGCCGATACTTCATCCAGAATTAGAGAGCCTGCACTTGACAGCCTGGCTGTTGAGAGGCGGATCCTAGAGATGAAGGGTCTCTCTGGGGAAGTGATAAACACCCTCTTGTCCAGTAGGAAAGCTGTCACTTCTAAAATCTATTTGAGGGTTTGGAGGGCCTTCCTTAGATTTGCAGATAAGCCAGTTAATGTCTTGGAGCCCCCTGAATTACCTCTAGTCCTTAACTTCCTCCAGGAGGGCTGGAATAAAAAACTAAGGCCTAGTACTTTGAAGGTTCATATCTCTGCCTTAAGTGCTCTCTTTGAGTATAAGTTAGCAGACCACCCCTGGATTAAAAGATTTGTAATTGCAATTTCTAAACTTGCTCCCGTCCAGAAGTCTAGAGTTCCCCCCTGGGATCTAAATTTAGTCTTGTCTGCCTTAACCAGGGATCCCTTTGAGCCTATTGAGGATATCTCATTGAAGATCCTAACCTATAAATTAGTTTTTTTGCTAGCCATTACTTCAGCTAGAAGAGTGAGTGAGATATCGGCCTTCTCAATCGAGAGACCATACCTTAATATTTTAGAAGATAGGGTTATTTTATCTCCTGACCCTGCCTTCCTTCCAAAGGTTTCATCATCCTTTCACCGGTCTCAAGATATAGTTTTGCCTTCCTTCTGTTCCTCACCCAGGAATCAGAAGGAAAGGGAATTCCACTGCCTTGATGTTAGAAGGTGTCTAATTCAATACCTTTCTGCCACTCAGGACTGGAGGTCGTCCTCTAAACTGGTGGTTTCCTTTCAGGGACAGAAGAAGGGCTCCCCTGCTTCCTCTCAGTCCATTGCCAGATATATAAAGCAAGCCATTTATCTTGCATATTCCTCTAAAGGGGTTCCTCCTCCTGCCGGGTTTGGAGCACACTCAACAAGAGCGGTGTCTACAACCTGGGCAGAAAGAGCTTCCGCTTCTATTGACCAGATTTGTAGAGCTGCTACGTGGAGCTCTTCTCATACCTTCTTTAAGCACTATAGACTGCAGCTTCCTTCACAGGAAGGTTTAGGGTTTGGGCGTAAAGTCCTCCAAGCAGTTGTCCCACCCTAGATAATCTCGCCTAGATATCCATGGGTGCTGTCATAGGCGAGGGGGGAAATATAGGATTACACTTACCGGTAATCGTTTTTCCTTGAGCCTATGACAGCACCCGCCTAATTCCCTCCCAAATAAGAAAATAAATAAAAAAAAAAAAAATAATAATAATAAAAAAAAAAAAAAAATATATATATATTTATATATATAGAGATGTACGTGTGTGTTTACATATACTTCTATATACACACGGATATAAGCATTTGTTCTGTTGTAGATTTGTTGCGGTGTAGTCTGGTTTTTTGTCTCCTTAGTTCTTGGAATAGGACTGGCATGTTGGGGGTTGTACCTCCCTTTTGAAGAAGCTGTGCTTCCTGTTTCCTGTCCTGAGGAAGGGGGCGGATGCTATCCATGGGTGCTGTCATAGGCTCAAGGAAAAACGATTACCGGTAAGTGTAATCCTATATTTCTTGTTACCTTGCCTCATAAAAAGTGTAAAATAGAGCAACCAAAAATCATATGTACCCTAAACTAGTACCAACAAAACTTCCACCCTATCGCATAGTTTCTAAAATGGGGTCACTATTTTGAAGTTTGTACTCTAGGGGTGCATCAGGGGGGCTTCAAATGGGACATGGTGTCAAAAAAACAGTCTAGCAAAATCTGCCTTCCAAAAACCATATGGCATTCCTTTCCTTCTGCGCCCTGCCGTGTGCCCGTACAGCAGTTTACGACCACATATGGGGTGTTTCTGTAAACTACAGAATCAGGGCCATAAATATTGAGTTTTGTTTGGCTGTTAACCCTTGCTTTGTAACTGGAAAAAAAAAATCTAAATTGAAAATCTGCCCAAAAAGTGACATTTTGAAATTGTATCTCTATTTTCCATTAATTCTTGTGGAACACCTAAAGGGTTAACGACATTTGTAAAATCGATGTTTTGAATACCTTGAGGGGTGTAGTTTCTTAGAAGGGGTCACTTTTATGGAGTTTCTACTCTAGGGGTGCATCAGGGGCAGGGCCAGCGCTTCCATAGAGGCAAGGGGGGCAATTGCGCCCGGGCCCTCGAGTCCTTAGGGGCCGCCCCGCGCCGGCCCGCAACTAACTATAGGCAGGGCAGTGACAGTCACACGGAGATTAGCGCTTCCATTGTGGAAGCGCTCATCTCCAGTCATCTGTATCGCCATCCTCAGGCTACTGGCACAGGCTACTGGCACATGTTGATGGGGGGGGGGGGGGGCTAAGGCAACTGGTACATGTTTATGGGGAAGCTCAGGCTACTGGCACATGATAGGGGGGCTATGGCTACTGGCACATGATAAAGGGGGCTCTGGCTACTGGCTCATGATAGGGGGGCTCTGGCTACTGGCACATTATAGGGGGGCCCTATGGCTACTGGCACATCATAAGGGGGGCTCTGGCTACTGGCACATGATAGGGGGGGCTCTGGCTACTGGCATATTATAGGGGGGCCCTATGGCTACTGGCACATGATAGGAGGGGCCTATGGCTACTGGCACATGTTGACGGGGGGGCTCAGGCTACTGGCACATGATAGGGGTGGCTATGGCTACTGGCACATGATGGGGGGGGGCTCAGGCTACTGGCACATGATAGGGGGGCCTATGGCTACTGGCACATGTTGATGGGGGGGCTCAGGCTACTGGCACATGATAGGGGGGGACTCTGGCTACTGGTACATGATATAGGGAGGGCTCTGGCTACTGGCACATGATATATGGGGGTCTGGCTACTGGCACATGATATAGGGGGGGCTCTGGCTACTGGCACTGGCTCCACTTTCTCAAAGATCGTTGAAGGGAATAGTTCAAAATATCCGTTTGACTGTGGGTGATGCTCATGTTGAGGATATGTCATGTTTCGGCCTAAGCGGATTACCTACTCCTCTAGTGTTGGGGGTACCCTGGCTTACTAAACATAACCCCACCATTGATTGGCAAGCAAGACAAATAAATGGTTGGAGTGAGTTTTGCAGAGAGAATTGCCTCACGGTGTCTCTTTCAGAGGTTTCTACCAAGACTGTACCATCTTTTCTCTCTGAATTTTCGGATGTGTTTTCCGAGAGTGGTGTCCAGGAGTTGCCCCCTCACAGGGAGTACGATTGCCCTATTAATCTCATCCCAGGCGCCAAGCTGCCAAAATCACGTTTATACAATCTCTGCCAACCTGAAAGAGTCTACTTATATCTCTGAGAGCCTGAGAAAGGGACACATCCGACCATCGAAGTCACCTGTTGCCGCAGTTTTTTTTTTTTTAAGAAAAAAGATGGTTCTTTAAGACCTTGTCTGGATTTCAGGGAGCTGAACCGTATCACAATTCGTGACCCATATCCGCTTCCTCTGATCCCGGACCTGTTTAACCAGATTGTTGGTGCTAAAGTTTTTTCTAAGTTGGATTTAAGAGGGGCATACAACCTAGTCAGGGTCAGGGAAGGGGACAAATGGAAGACGCCTTCAATACCCCTGAGGGTCATTTTGAGAATTTGGTTATGCCCTTTGGTTTGATGAATACTCCGGCCGTCTTCCAACATTTTGTGAACAGCATTTTTTATCATTTAATGGGGAAATTTGTACTGGTGTATCTAGATGACATTTTGATTTTTTTCTCCTGATTTCAAAACTCATAGGGACCACCTACGTCAGGTCTTGCTCATTCTGCGGGAGAATAAATTGTACGCTAAACTGGAAAAATGTGTGTTTGCGGTTCCGGAGATTCAATTTCTTGGTTTTCTTCTCTCCGCTTCTGGTTTTCGCATGGACCCTGAGAAGGTCCGTGCTGTGCTTGATTGGGAGCTTCCTGAGAATCAGAAGGCGCTGATGCGGTTTTTGGGTTTTGCCAATTATTACAGAAAGTTCATTTTGAATTATTCCTCTGTTGTTAAGCCACTCACTGATATGACTAAAAAGGGGGTAGATTTTTCCTTCTGGTCGGTAGATGCGCTTAAGGCCTTTTCTAGTATCAAAGAGAGTTTTGCTTCCGCTCCCATTTTGCTACAACCTAATGTCTCTCTACCTTTTATTGTTGAGGTGGACGCTTCTGAGGTGGGTGTGGGTGCAGTCTTATCTCAGGGTCCCTCTCCTGCCAAATGGCGACCATGTGCCTTTTCTCAAGGAAACTCTCCTCTGCAGAGAGAAATTACGATGTGGGAGATAGGGAGTTGTTGGCCATCAAATTAGCTTTTGAGGAATGGCGCCATTGGTTAGAGCCAGACACCCTATTACCGTGTTTACCGACCATAAGAATCTGGCCTACTTGGAATCAGCCAAGCGTCTGAACCCGAGACAGGCCAGATGGTCTGTTTTTTTCTACGTTTAATTTTGTTGTCACGTTCCGCCCTGGGGTTAAAAATGTGAAGGCGGATGCCCTGTCACTTTGTTTTCCGGGAGGGGGAACTTTGAAGACCCGGGTCCCATTTTGGCTAAAGGGGTGGTCGTCTCTGCTCTTTATCCTGATTTGGAGGCAGAGGTTCAGGCAGCCCAGGCAGAGGCTCCTGATCTTTGTCCTCCTGGGAGGTTGTTTGTGCCTCTCGCTTTACGACACAAGATTTTTAAGGAGCACCACGATACTGTCCTTGCTGGGCACCCGGGGAGTAGAGCCACAGTAGATCTCATTGCTCTGAGATTCTGGTGGCCGGCTCTTCGTAAGACGGTTGAGAGTTTTGTGGCAGCCTGCGAGACCTGCGCTCGTGCCAAGGTCCCTCATTCACGGCCATCGGGTTCTCTCCTCCTGTTACCCATTCCTTCCCGTCCTTGGACGCATCTGTCCATGGACTTCATTACAGACCTGCCTCGTTCCTCGGGGAAGACTGTGATTCTGGTGGTAGTGGACCGTTTTAGCAAAATGGCGCATTTCATTCCCTTTCCTGGGTTACCCAATGCTAAGACGTTGGCGCAAGCGTTTGTTGATCACATTGTTAAATTGCATGGCATTCCTTCAGACATTGTTTCTGATAAGGGCACGCAATTTGTTTCTAGATTCTGGAAGGCCTTCTGTTCTCGCTTTGGGATTCAGTTGTCATTTTCTTCTGCTTTTCATCCGCAGTCGAATGGTCAGACCGAACGCGTCAATCAGAATCTGGAGACATATCTGCGCTGTTTTGTGGCGGAGAATCAGGAGGATTGGTATTCTTTTTTTGTCCCTTGCTGAGTTTGCTTTAAATAACCGTCGCCAGGAGTCCTCTGATAAGTCACCATTTTTTGGTGCATATGGGTTTCATCCACAGTTTGGGACATTCTCTGGAGAGGGGTCTTCTGGTTTACCTGATGAGGAGAGATTTTCCTCGTCTTTGTCATTTATTTGGCAAAAGATTCGGGGTAATCTGAAGAGGATGAGTGAGAGATATAAACGTGTGGCGGATAAGAGACGTGTGCCTGGTCCGGACCTGAATGCGGGTGATCTGGTGTGGTTGTCTACAAAGAATATCAAACTGAAGGTTCCCTCCTGGAAGTTGGGTCCTAAGTTTATTAGGCCTTACAAGATCTTGTCCGTCATCAATCCCGTTGCCTTCAGTCTTGATCTTCCTCAGACTTGGAAGATCCATAATGTTTTTCACAGGTCCCTATTAAAACCTTATGTTCAACCCACTGTACCCTCCTCTTTGCCTCCTCGTCCGAATTTTGTTGTTGGTAATCTTCAATTCCAGGTCTCTAGGATTGTGGATTCTCACATTGTCCGCGGTTCTCTCCAGTACTGTCACGGAACCATGAACCAGACGTACAACAAGAGATAAGAGAAAATAAGAAGGCTTTATTGAAAATAAAGCTGTAAAGCAAAAGTCCAAACGGATGGTGAAACCGAGCAGAGTCTTTGCGAAGCCAGAGGTCAGGAACCAGAAGGGTAGTCAGACGAAGCCAGGATCAGGAACCAGCAGGGTAGTCAGACGAAGCCAGGATCAGGAACCAGCAGGGTAGTCAGACGAAGCCAGGATCAGGAACCAGAAGGGTAGTCAGACGAAGCCAGGATCAGGAACCAGAAGCAGCAGCAGTCTTAGAAGCATGTGAACACAAGAGGACCAAGCAAGGAACTGAAGCCACAGACCTCCTATATATATGAGCTAGGCATCCAGCTCCTCCCAGTGGGAAGGAGGAGCCGCAGGGTGGAAGGCTACAAGAAACCCAGAAACCAAGATGGCCGCCAGCACATGTCAAACGAAGGAGAACAGCAAGAAGGTAAGACCATGACAGTACCTCCCCCTCAAGGGCCCCTCCTCCGCGGAGCACAAAACGGTTTCTGAGGGAAGCGTGCGTGGAAGGCTCGGAGCAAGGCAGGAGCATGGACATCTGCGGAGGGAACCCAGGAACGCTCCTCTGGACCATAACCACGCCAATGGACCAAAAACTGCAACCGACCGCGGACCAGGCGTGAGTCCAGGATATTGCTCACCTCATATTCCTCACAATTGCCCACTTGGACCGGACGAGGCCGAGGAACCGAGGAAGTGAAACGATTACACACCAGTGGCTTCAACAGGGAGACATGAAACACGTTGGAGATCCGCATGCCAGGAGGAAGCGCAAGGGCATAGGCTACCGGGTTTACCCTGCGAAGCACTCGGAAGGGACCAACAAAGCGAGGCGCCAGCTTGGGAGTGGGCACTCGAAGGTTGAGGTTGCGGGTGGACAACCATACACGGTCTCCGACCTGGTAGGAAGGAGCAGGCGCTCGTCTGCGATCAGCCTGGAGTCTCTGGCGCTGCGCAGAGACCTCAAGGGACTTCTGGATCTGTACCCAAGAAGCACGTAGGACGGAAAGGTGATCCTCCACAGCCGGAATATCCTGGGGAGAGAATACCTCCGGTAACACGGCAGGTTGGAACCCATAATTGGCCATGAAGGGAGACGTCCCAGAGGAAGAGTTCACCGCCGTGTTCCTGGCAAACTCAGCCCAAGGCAGGAGGTCAACCCAATTGTCTTGGTGATCGGAGACATAGCAACGAAGGAATTGCTCCAAGGCCTGATTGGATCGTTCTGCGGCCCCATTGGACTGAGGGTGGTAGGCCGAGGAGAAGGAGAGATGAATCCCCAACTGGGAGCAAAAGGCGCGCCAGAACCTGGACACAAACTGACTCCCCCGATCCGACACAATCTCCTTGGGCAAACCGTGCAACCGGAAGACCTCCCTGGCAAAAATCGTGGCCAACTCTTGTGCAGAGGGTAACTTCTTGAGAGGAACACATTGGCACATTTTGGAAAACCGATCCACAATCATGAGAATGACCGTATGGCCTCGGGATGCAGGGAGGTCCACAATGAAATCCATCCCCAGGTGTGACCATGGGCGCTCCCCGGTGGCTATGGGTTGCAGAAGGCCCAACGGAAGGTGCCGAGGGGACTTACTCTGGGCACAAACGGAGCATGCCGCTACATATGCGGCGATGTCGGAACGTAGGGAAGGCCACCAGAACAGACGTGAAACAGCCCAGGACAGCTGATTCTTTCCAGGATGCCCCGCGGTCTTGGAGTTATGGTAGGTTCGCAACAACCGAGTGCGCAACTCCTCAGGCACAAAACATCTGCCGTTGGGTCTCCCAGAGGGAGCACCAGATTGAGCCGCCAAAATCTGCTCACCCAGGGGAGAGGTCAGGCTGGTGCGAATGGCGGCCAGGATCTGATTCGGAGGTATGACCGAAGTCGAAATCGACTCCTCCCTGGACAGCTCGGAGTACTGCCGTGATAAGGCATCCGCCCTGATGTTCTTGGAACCGGGTAGGTAGGAGACCACGTAATTAAAACGTGACAAGAACAGAGCCCATCTGGCCTGACGTGGTGTCAATCTCTTGGCCTCAGAAAGGTAGGTCAGATTCTTATGGTCCGTCAGGATGAGAACCGGAACCACCGAACCCTCGAGCAAGTGCCTCCATTCTTTAAGGGCCTGCACGATGGCCAATAACTCCCTGTCACCAATCTGATAGTTGCACTCCGCGGAAGACAGTTTCCAGGAGTAAAACCCACAAGGAAGCAGAGGACCCTCTGGTGTTCTACGCTGAGACAGAAGGGCGCCTACTCCCGTCTCAGACGCGTCCACCTCGAGGACAAAGGGCAACCCAGGGTTGGGATGCGACAGAATCGGAGCCGACACAAAGGCGGACTTTAGGGCCTCAAAAGCTCGGATGGCCTCGAGCGGCCAGACCTGGGAATTACTGCCCTTCCTGGTCAGATCCGTGAGAGGCTTGGCCAGCATGGAAAAGTCCCTGATGAACTTCCGATAATAATTGGCGAAGCCCAAAAAGCGCTGCAGGGAACGAAGACCACTGGGCTGGGGCCACTGTAAGACAGCCGAAACCTTCTCAGGATCCATGGAGAACCCCTCAGAGGAAATGATGTAACCTAAGAAGGTTACCTGGGATCGGTGAAATTCGCATTTCTCAAGCTTACCGAACAGCTTGTTCTCTCGTAACCGTTGCAACACTCGTCTGACATCCAGAATGTGGGCCTCCATGGATTCAGAATATACCAAGATGTCATCCAAATAGACCACCACACACTGCTGCAACAGGTCACGGAAAACATCGTTGATGAATTCCTGAAAGACTGCGGGCGCATTGCACAACCCAAAGGGCATAACCAAGGATTCATAATGACCGGTCCTGGTGTTAAACGCGGTCTTCCACTCATCGCCCGCCTTGATCCTTACCAGGTTATATGCCGCCCTCAGGTCGAGTTTGGTAAAGACCGTGGCCCCTTTAAGGCGATCGAACAGCTCGGAAATCAAGGGTATCGGGTAAGCGTTCTTGATCGTGATGCGATTGAGACCCCTGTAATCGATGCAAGGCCTCAACTCACCGCCCTTCTTTTTCACAAAGAAAAATCCAGCCCCTGCCGGGGACGAAGATTTGCGAATGTGTCCGCGTGAAAGCGCCTCCCTCACGTACTCCTCCATGGCCTCATTCTCCGCTACCGACAGTGGATAGACTTTGCCACGAGGAGGAACGGCACCAGATTGTAACTCTATGGCACAATCGTATGGGCGGTGCGGAGGTAGGGCAACCGCGCGCACCTTATCGAATACATCCCGGTACTCCTCGTATTCAGGAGGCAACAGAGAGTCCGAGGAAGTACACAGCAACTTGACAGACCCATGGATGCAACTAGCCCCACACTGCGGTGACCACGAGAGGATCTCGACCGATCTCCAATCGAAAGTCGGATTATGCTTCTGGAGCCAGGGGTACCCCAAGACCACCGAGTAGTGTGGAGACGAAATAACCTGGAGGCAGACCGACTCTCTGTGAACGGCACCAATGGCTATCCCCACTGGAAGGGTCTCATGAGTCACGTGTGGCGGCAGAAGGGGTCTGCCGTCTATCGCCTCAAGAGCCAGTGGGGAACCTCGAGCCTGCAGAGGAATGGAATTGGCGGCAGCGAACACACTATCAATGAACAAACCACCAGCACCAGAGTCCACCAACGCCTGGGTCGTCACCGAGCCCCCGACCCAGGAGAGGACAACAGTGATCAGTGGTTTGTCAACACGGGAAAACGGGGACGAGGAGACTCCACCCAAGATCTGCCCCCGACAGGATCTCAGGTACGAGCATTTTCCCGGACGGTTCGGACATGCCAACCGAAAATGCCCACCGAGACCACAGTACATGCATCGGCCCTCGCGTCTCCGGAGTGCCCTCTCCCCCTCGGACAGGCGAGCAAACCCTAGCTGCATGGGTTCACCCCCAGACAAGTCATCCCCAGGAGGCGTGGGAGGAGAGGGAGGCACGGGTGGGACAGCAAACGTAGGCACCAATCTGTTAGAAGACCTCCGCAGGTTCTCCTTAAAGGAAGGTCTCTCCCTGAGTCTGGTGTCAATCAAAATCAGGAAAGAAATAAGAGACTCGAGCTCAACTGGTAGGTCCTTAGCTGCAACCTCATCCTTCAAGGCATCCGAGAGACCATGAGAGAAAGCAGCGACCAGAGCCTCATTATTCCAGCCCACCTCTGCTGCCAGGGTACGAAACTCAATGGCGTATTCAGCTACGGATCGTGAACCCTGTCTGATGGACATAAGGAGCTTCGCAGCAGAGGCAGCACGAGCCGGCACATCGAATACCTTCCGAAGAGAAGCAACAAAACCGGAAAACTCGGCAACCACCGGATTGTTGTTCTCCCATAAAGGGCTGGCCCAGGCCAAGGCCTTGTCCGAGAGCAGCGAGATCAAGAAGCCCACCTTTGATCTCTCAGTAGGAAAGGCATGTGGCAGCAACTCGAAATAAATGCCCACCTGGTTAAGGAAACCTCGGCACTGAGTTGGCTCTCCCCCAAAGCGCCGTGGAAGAGGGGCAGAACCGGTCATACCCCGAAACACCGCAGGCGCAACAACAGGTGTCGGGGTAGACTCTGGCGCAACAACCGGAGCGGCAGTAGGAGCGAGCCCAGGAGCGACAACCGACCCATCGGCAACGGGAGCGAAATGAGCCGTGCGTTCAAGCAGGGTTTGCAACGCCACAGCGAACCGACCCAACAGGTGATCCTGCTGATCAAGTCTGGCAACCAGCGTGGGTAGCGAGGATGGCCCTGTACCGTCAGAAGTCATGGCTTGGTCCTAATGTCACGGAACCATGAACCAGACGTACAACAAGAGATAAGAGAAAATAAGAAGGCTTTATTGAAAATAAAGCTGTAAAGCAAAAGTCCAAACGGATGGTGAAACCGAGCAGAGTCTTTGCGAAGCCAGAGGTCAGGAACCAGAGGGGTAGTCAGACGAAGCCAGGATCAGGAACCAGCAGGGTAGTCAGACGAAGCCAGGATCAGGAACCAGCAGGGTAGTCAGACAAAGCCAGGATCAGGAACCAGAAGGGTAGTCAGACGAAGCCAGGATCAGGAACCAGAAGCAGCAGCAGTCTTAGAAGCATGTGAACACAAGAGGACCAAGCAAGGAACTGAAGCCACAGACCTCCTATATATATGAGCTAGGCATCCAGCTCCTCCCAGTGGGAAGGAGGAGCCGCAGGGTGGAAGGCTACAAGAAACCCAGAAACCAAGATGGCCGCCAGCACATGTCAAACGAAGGAGAACAGCAAGAAGGTAAGACCATGACAAGTACCTTGTTCATTGGGAGGGTTATGGTCCTGAGGAGAGGATGTGGGTCCCAGTGGCAGACATTAAGGCCACTCGTCTCATCAAGGCTTTCCATAGGTCTCATCCTGAGAAGGTGGGTTCTGAGTGTCCGGAGTCCACCCGTAGAGGCAGGGGTACTGTCACCGCCACTTCTGTGAGAAGGTCTGACAGACGTCCTTCTCTACCTCTTGCATGATGTTCTTTGTTTTGGTTTCACTTTCTCATCTCATTTTCTTCTCCCAGGTGTCACCTATTTAGACTAATCCTCTTTCCTTTATATTCCCTCCCATACTGCCTCACTTTGCGGTTTATACTACTTCCTGGATTGAAGTGTTCACTGCTGGAGGCTTCTGCTGCTGCTTGTTCAGATAAGTCCTTTCATGTATTGTGTTTCCTTTCTGGCTTAATTCTAGGTGACCCTGACTCCCTCCGTATGAAGTGCAGGGAGCCGGTGGTCATGTCCCCTCACTATTATAGGGTTTTCAGGTGTCACACAGTCTAGGTATGGGGGCATACAATCGTCTACCTTTGAGACCCTTGTATGTGCTTAGCAGTCAGGGTGAGCTCTTAGGGTTTTATAGGGGTCACCTATATGCTCCTTAGTTTGGGATCAAGCTAGTCGGACGTTTATTCATAACTTCCAGCTATCTGCAACATCATCCGTGACATCAGATTTGCAAAAAATGGCCTGGTCCTGAAGGTGAAAATGAGCCCCATTCGGGGTTAAAGGGAATGATAAATTCTCATGTGTGTCTAGATTCAAAAATCTAAATAGCCTGTTAGCCTTATGGCCGTGATTGCAGTTTCAGGCCATAATGTGTCATAGAACATAGAATTTAAAGCAACATTTATTTGACTGTATTGATTTATTCCTTGTGCAGCCAATTATTCCCAGGGAAAAACCTGGAGGAATGTTTAATGTATGAAATGGAATTCACATTGACCTGTAAAAGAGTTAGCAGTCAATGAAAATCAATCTGCAGAGCGGATCTTGGTTTAAAGGGGTTGTCCAACATTTATCAAAATTATGCAGGGTGCAAGAAGCAGTATATTCTTTAAAAACAAAAAACGTACTCACCTTTAAAATATCCCGCACCTCCACTCTGATCCCCACTGGTCCTGCAGTGGTCACGTGCATTTCATTATCACTTGAATCCATTGCTATCACTGGCTCAACAGTGACATGCCATTCATGCAGATGTGATCACTAAGGCTAATGATTTCCTGTTTCAGTCACAGGACTGAGGAACATGATGGAGGAACGTGATGTTGTCAGTACAGGCCCAGTGGGGACTGAATTGTCGGGCACCAGAGCTGCAGAGTGGAGCATTTTAAAAGGAACTAAGACCCCTTTCACACAAGCAATACGTATTGTGTCAGGTTCTGTTCAATCAGTTTTTTTTCTGTGATTGTGTTCAGTGTGCGTGTTTTTTCTGTCTGGATTGTATCCAGATTGCATGCCTGAAGAAAAACTGAAGAAAACCAATCTACATCTCCTAGCAATCATCAGTGAAAAACGCATTGCATCCGGATAGCTTCCATTTTTCATGCAAGCCCCATTCGCATCTATGGAACCAAGGCTGTGTGAAAAAAAAATATAGAACATGCTGTGATTTTTCTTAAATGCAAAGATGATGCGTGAAAAACAATGCTCTTGTACACGGACCTATTCAAATTAATAGGTCAAGATTCAGTCCGGATGCTATGTTTTCACTACTTGCAATGCATCCAGATGGAAAACTCCTCTGTGTGAAAAAGAAAAAGGGTCTTTTTTTTTTATTATACACTTGCCCGTCCTCTTTGTATGGTTTTAATAAACCTTCAGTAAAGGAAGGAAAATATTTAAAGAGGTTGTTTGGCATAATAAAACATCTCACACATGTCCCCTGAATGCTGTAAAATAAAAAAATTATAGTATACTTACTTGTTCCTTCTGCACTGTTCTCTGAGTTACCATTTCGGTCCTCCTGCTAGTTTACAGACAGTAGCGGTGACATGCCTGTATATGGCATGTGACCACTGCAGCTGTAACACCCCCGAGTGGGGTTGCCACTCCTACACCCTGCTACTGTCCCTAATGGTCTAACATAAAGTAATCTATGCATTATGTTCCAGGTCCTCTCCATAATGTGCATCTATAATAATGCTTACAACTGTTTATAACATGTAATATGCCTGGTTCACCAGCAGGTGGCAGCAAACACGGCAGAGCTGTAATTATGTAGAATGGAGCTAACCATTCCATTGTAACCTCCCTCTGGAGAGAAGTGTCCGAGTCCTATTTCCTGGAGGAAGGGTGGGGACCAGTAAGAACTGGTACTAGTGGTAGTGTGTGTGCTGGTAGGGACTCCATGTTGGAGCTCACTGGATTCTACCACATCCCTTGGCTGAACATAAGCCTGACCA
Organism: Bufo bufo; assembly: GCF_905171765.1. Taxonomy (NCBI): domain Eukaryota; kingdom Metazoa; phylum Chordata; class Amphibia; order Anura; family Bufonidae; genus Bufo; species Bufo bufo. The sequence continues at coordinate 384,486,793 of NC_053389.1, forward strand.
AAGAGTGAAGCACAGCATCACGAAGAAAGCAAAGACACTAATTAAGCTTGTCAGGATAGCAGAGTTGAGCTTGCCTGCCAGTTTAATGCTAAAGCCTTCTGGAACCAAGACAAAGCCTGAAACTGTTTGGAGAAACGTTTATTCAAGTAAAGCTGCTGTATCAGACACAGTACTAGGAAGTGCCTTTTGCGCTGTGGTATTAGAAGAATTTTGATATCTCTGACTTTTTAGTCTAACCAGACTGACTATACTCTGTAATTCCTCTAGCGCCGTTCTATGGAAACAGTAGGTTTAAAGAGCACACCAAATGCTTGAAATAGTTTCTTTATTAACTTCAACTTTTCTTCATATAACACTGCCACCTCCACAGCAGATAGTCCATGTACAAAACACATGTTGCATAAAGATTCATAAAATGGCGGTATGCATAAGATGGTGGTTCAACTGTTTAATCTTGTCATTCAACATAAAATGGTGGATATATTTCTCTCTTGAGTATCTGTACTCTCACTTTAACTTATTTAAGCACTTTATGATCTCTCTGAGTGGTACAGTACATCTGAGGTCTAATAGTTCACTTGCTGAATTTGGTCGCAATTTGCAGTATTGTAATGACCGACGTCACGCACAGGGAGGATAAAAGGGAAAGCCCTGCCCAAGGGAGAGGGAAAGGTGGTGACCCCTAACTCACCTTGCGGCTGGCACCTGACTGCCCTGACGTCCCTAGACGGGTTCCTCACCCGTGTGGCGATCACGTGCCTAAACCCTGGCTTTCCCTAAAATGAGCCCTAGATAGTGAACGGGCCGGTGGGATCGCTAGTCCGCACCACTATCACTAAGAGGGAAACACCAGGGAGAGGACAGACAAAACAGACAAACACATACACCCAGGTGGGCGATCACAATAGACCACAAAGGTCCAACAGGGATCCGGAGGGTAGCGTTCTGGACCAACTACCAGAGAACGCAGCAACACAGCTCCAGAAGGTCAGAATAGATGTCCAGGCAGGAAGTTCTATCTCTGGCAACCAGAGAAGTGTGAGAGAGGAATATAAGGAGGTTTGGGAGTGCTGGACAAGGAACAGCTGAGGAGAAGGAGCTACGGATCCCTGAGTGAGCCAAAAGGGTTTGCAAAGCAAACCCCAGAAAGCTACCATAAGGAAAACAGCCCTATCTTAAATAGAGCGTGCAGCCAACCGCTGCGACTTCCTGACCCCGGGTATAACGGAGTCAGGCGTGGTTCTCGATACCCTCGTGACAGTACCCCCCTCTCTACGAGGGGCCTCCGGACACTCAGGACAAGGTCTCTCAGGATGAGAGGCATGAAAAACCTGAACTAGCCTGTCGGCGTTTACCTCAGACGCAGGAACCCACATTCTTTCCTCGGGACCGTAACCTCTCCAATGCACCAGACATGGAAGAGAGTGGCGGACCCGACGAGAATTAACAATTTTGGATATCTGAAATTCTAGATTACCATCCACGACAACAGGAGGGGGTGGCAGCGGTGATGGTTCTAGAGGTGGAACATATTTTTTGAGTAACGACTTATGAAAAACATTATGAATTTTAAAAGTCTGAGGTAACTCCAGGCGAAAAGCCACGGGGTTGATGATGGCTACAATTTTGTAAGGGCCAATAAACCTAGGACCCAGTTTCCAAGAGGGAACCTTCAATTTAATATTCCTAGTAGACAACCACACATAGTCATTCACTCCTAGGTCCGGACCTGGCGACCGTCTCTTATCAGCCATGCATTTGTATTTACCTCCCATATTTTTCAAGTTAGCTTGCACCTTTTGCCATACCGATGAAAGAGATGACGAAAACCGTTCCTCTTCGGGAACCCCAGAAGACCCCCCCTCTTTGAAAGTACAGAATTGGGGATGAAAACCATATGCACCAAGAAATGGTGACTTGCCAGTGGATTCCTGACGACTATTATTTATGGCAAACTCAGCTAACGGTAAATATGATGACCACAACTCTTGGTTTTCAGACACAAAACATCTTAGATATGTCTCAAGGTTTTGGTTGGTACGCTCAGTCTGTCCATTCGACTGAGGATGGAAAGCTGAGGAAAAGGACAAGTGTACCCCCAAACGGGAACAAAAAGCTTTCCAAAATTTAGAAATAAACTGGGTACCCCGATCCGAAACAACATCGGAGGGGACCCCGTGAAGCTTCACGATTTCACTGACGAATACCTGAGCAAGAGTCTTAGCATTAGGTAGTGCGGGTAACGCAATGAAGTGTACCATTTTGCTAAACCTGTCCACTACTACCAAAATAACTGTTTTACCCGCAGACAAAGGTAAGTCAGTGATAAAATCCATTGACAGATGTGTCCACGGTCTATTGGGAATGACGAGTGGTAATAGAGACCCTGCAGGACGTGTATGCGAAACTTTTGCGCGCGCACAGGTAGAACAAGAAGACACAAAATCCAATACATCCTGACGCAACCTTGGCCACCAAAAACGACGAGACAATAGCTCCAAGGTTGCTTTACTACCTGGGTGCCCAGCAAGTGCCGAACTATGATGTTCCTTTAATAATTTGAAACGTAGGTTCAACGGTACAAACAATTTCTCTGAGGGGCAAGAAAGCACAAGGACGCCATTTGCCAGGAGACGGACCCTGAGACAGCACCGCCCCCACTCCCACCTCTGACGCATCGACTTCAACAATAAAAGGCTGAGAGACATCTGGTTGGACTAGTACAGGTGCTGAGGTAAACCTCTCTTTTAGAGAGGAAAAAGCAACTTTAGCGGCGTCAGACCATTTAGAAAAATCAGTCCCCTTCCTAGTCATGTCAGTAAGCGGTTTTACAATAAGTGAATAATTTTTAATGAATTTCCTATAGAAATTCGCGAAGCCCAAGAACCATTGTAGTGCTTTGAGGTTCTCAGGAAGATCCCAATCTAAAATTGCCTGGACCTTCCTAGGATCCATACGGAAACCTGAAGCAGATAAAAAATAACCTAGGAATTGTATCTCCTGAACGGCGAAGACACATTTTTCAATTTTAGCATATAATTCATTCGTCCGTAGGACCTGCAGTACTTGTCTGACATGCACCTCATGTGTTTTCAGATCAGACGAATAAATTATAATATCATCTAGGTATATTACCACAAACCTGCCGATAAGATGACTAAAAATGTCATTAACGAAATGTTGAAAGACGGCAGGAGCATTGGTCAGACCGAAAGGCATAACTAGATTTTCATAATGCCCCTCAGGGGTGTTAAACACTGTCTTCCACTCATCCCCCTCCTTAATACGAATCAGACTGTAGGCCCCCCTAAGATCAAGTTTGGAGAACCTCCTAGCACCCGCAATCTGGTTAAACAGGTCAGGAATGAGAGGAAGAGGGTATGGGTCTCGGATGGTTATCCGATTTAATTCGTGAAAATTTAGGCAAGGACGCAGGCCCCCATCTTTCTTTTTAACGAAGAAAAACCCTGCAGCCACGGGTGAAGAAGAGGGTCTGATGTGTCCCTTAGCCAAGCTCTCGGAGATATAATCTTTCATGGCTTGTCTCTCTGGACCCGAAAGATTATATAACCTCGTCTTGGGTAATTTTGTGCCGGGAATAAGGTTAACCGAGCAATCATAAGGACGATGAGGTGGTAACTTCTGACAACCCTTTTCAGAAAAAACATCCTCAAAATCCGAAATAAATGTAGGTAGGGTAGTTATGGAGGCGACTAAGCAATTGCTATTTAAGCAATTTTCTCTGCACTGCTCACTCCACTCCAATATCTCCCTGGCCTGCCAATCCACTACTGGATTGTGCGCTACCAACCAGGGGAGACCCAGTACTACCGGAGTGGGAAGCCCCTCCAGAACATAACCTGAAAGCATCTCGTTATGTTGGTCCCCTACCCGAAGGTGTAAATTATGAACAATGTGCGTGAGGTTTCTCTGAGACAGGGGAGCAGAATCAATAGCGAATATGGGAATGGGTCTCTGTAACGTACAGAGAGACAAACCCATAGTGCGGGCAAAATGGGCATCTATCAAATTTACCCCTGCTCCACTGTCTAGAAAGAAAGAAATAGTCTCCACACAGCCTGGGGTTAGTAGTTTTTCCGACGGTCTTTTGTTTCTGAGGAAAGAAGGACAGACATTAATGAAATGACCCCTCTCCCCACAAAAAAAACAAACCCCACGCCTACGGCGAGCCTCAGGAGGACGGACCTGACGAGTAGTTCCTCCTAGCTGCATAGGCTCATCTAAGTCCGTACAGACTAACTGCTGCTTGGGAGGGGTTACCAATTGCTCCGGTTTTTTCAACCTGTCCCTAAGGCGTCTCTCTATACGGATAGAAAGGGACATAACCGCATCAAGGGAAAAGGGGGTCTCATATAATGCAAGCGCATCCTTAACCCTTTCGGATAACCCAGAGCAGAACTGACTCCTGAGAGCCGGGTCGTTCCATTGGGTATCCGTAGCCCACCTACGGAATTCAGAGCAATACTTCTCTACCGGCCGCTCTCCTTGTAAGAGTCTCCGTAATCTTGATTCAGCCAGTGCGACTCGGTCAGGGTCGTCATATATGAGACCCAAAGCCCCAAAAAACTCATCCACTGACCGAAGAGCCTGGGAATCAGTAGGTAAAGAACGCCCAGGACTGCGGGTCCCCCTGCAGCAGGGAAATAACAACCCCCACCCGCTGATCTTCATTACCAGAGGAGTAAGGGCTCAGTTTAAAATATAACTTACAGGCCTCACGGAATGTCAAAAACTTGTCCCTTCCCCCAGAAAATCTGTCAGGGAGAGGGACCTTGGGTTCCGCAACAACTTGGTTACCAGTAGCAACCGCTGGGCTTGCGGTTAGTTGTAATCGCTGCTGTTGCTGGAGGACCGACGCCTTCAATCCTGCCACCTCAAAAGACAGGCCATGAAATTGTTTGGACAGAGCAGCAATTTGATCCATACTGGATTCTAAGTAGGTAAATTTATTTTTTTTATTTTTTTTACCTACACAAAATAAGGGCCAGAGATAATGTAATGACCGACGTCACGCACAGGGAGGATAAAAGGGAAAGCCCTGCCCAAGGGAGAGGGAAAGGTGGTCACCCCTAACTCACCTTGCGGCTGGCACCTGACTGCCCTGACGTCCCTAGACGGGTTCCTCACCCGTGCAGCGATCACGTGCCTAAACCCTGGCTTTCCCTAAAATGAGCCCTAGATAGTGAACGGGCTGGTGGGATCGCTAGCCCGCACCACTATCACTAAGAGGGAAACACCAGGGAGAGGACAGACAAAACAGACAAACACATACACCCAGGTGGGCGATCACAATAGACCACAAAGGTCCAACAGGGATCCGGAGGGTAGCGTTCTGGACCAACTACCAGAGAACGCAGCAACACAGCTCCAGAAGGTCAGAATAGATGTCCAGGCAGGAAGTTCTATCTCTGGCAACCAGAGAAGTGTGAGAGAGGAATATAAGGAGGTTTGGGAGTGCTGGACAAGGAACAGCTGAGGAGAAGGAGCTACGGATCCCTGAGTGAGCCAAAAGGGTTTGCAAAGCAAACCCCAGAAAGCTACCATAAGGAAAACAGCCCTATCTTAAATAGAGCGTGCAGCCAACCGCTGCGACTTCCTGACCCCGGGTATAACGGAGTCAGGCGTGGTTCTCGATACCCTCGTGACCAGTATGCAGTTAGCAGTAACTATTTGCAGATTGGTTGAGTATGATCTGGCATGGTTGTATGCCATTTGGATTGCAATATGGAATTTGGATTGTGAACTTTGTAGTTTGCAATTGAATTTGTGGTTTGCAATTGGTGGAACTGTAAGTAAACACACATATAACTGGTTCAGTATACATTTATAATCACTATATTAACAATAGGAACATTATATAACTGTTTTAAATACATATTTTGGCCTCTCTGCTTCCATAAAACACAGCTCTGTTCAGCTTCTCTCTCTGGTGAATAATGATTCCAGCAGCTCCTGCTAGGGGAATTTCCTACACAAGCTGTGTGTAAGGCTGACTGTAATTGGTCAAAACTCTTGCTGTGTGTGAGGTAGGCTGCGATTGGTTTAGACTCCTGCTCAGCAACAACAGTTTAACTCTATGCTTTCTGTTATTTCTGCTGTGTCATTGAGCTTACCTCACATCCATATAATGAATCTTAAAGGCATATCTTTTCTGCTTCTGTGAACACAATGTATCAGTTATATGACATCCAAACATGAAGTCACTGTAAATAACGCTTACAGTTATTGGCAGGTTTAGCTGTATAAACATATAAGCTATATTAGCAACCTAGGACAGGTCTTAACTGACCAGCTATAGCTGCCATTGAACTTTATCTCAAGGTCTGGACTCAAGTTATTTTTTTATCCCTCAATTATTCCCCCTATTTATTGCTTTGGAGCCAAAGCCTGGGGTACAGCCGTATCCAGGTAGGAGCACCGTGACACACATAAAGAGACATTTAGGCCACACAATTACACTACTCTGCATTTCCTAAACCTGGGACGCGTTATATAGAGGGCCCTAGGGGGAGGCACCCATTGCAATTTTGGCATCACAAAACAGGATCTACTTTTGCGCATGGAAGGCCCCCTCTATATGTACAACCTCCTACAAGAGACTTTATAGCATCTACTTACTGCTGGAGAATGTGAATCTGCATCAGTTGCAGCACTGTGGCAAAACAGGGGTTAATCGGCCATCTTTGATCAGGGCATCCTGTGTTGAGAGGAAGACATCCACCCAGCAGAGGGGAGGTAACCAAACAGCCCGCCTCCACAGAGGAACTATTCTTGTAGCAGAAGGAACTAAAGTGCTCAGTACAAGTTCCCAGGAGGACAGAGAAATCAACTGTACCCCCTTACAGGAAGTGGAAGTGGCTGCCATCTTGGAAAAGGGAAAATACAGTTCCTTTTTCCCTGGATCCTGAGAAGCTATGTCCAGTGGTCTGAATGAGTACTGCTGGGGAAAATAACCTTGCTAGAGACTGTTGGAGGCTATAGTCTGCCTGCCAGAGCATCATACTCCACAAAATTGTGCAGTTTCAGCGACTCTAAAAGGAGGCAATCACCAATTCTGCCGCCGTTGCCCATAGCAACACGTACTTAAATTGCAATTTACCTTACATTAACCCCTCTAGTCTGCTAAAGGATATCAGAAGCCATGTCTGACAGCAAAGATAGCACCCACTTGGACTGCAGTGGTCCACCAGCAGCAGCTGCAGCCACCTTCATCATGCCTCTTACTATGCCATACTACTTTGGAGCACCTTGGCTCCCACGTTATTCAGGACAACCTCATTCACGGTAATTCCGTGATAAAATGTTGGCCACCTTTAAGCTATATCCAGTATCTCAGGACCAGAAAGTGTAAATCCTGATTGGCCAGCTACAGGGAGCTTTGTTCAAGTCCTGGCCTCGGCCAGAGCGAAAAACTGCTGAGCAGATCCTAGACCGACTCAGTTACCACCTTTGAAACTAGGACCACCTCCGAGCTTAAGATGAGCTTCTTTGGGAAGCAACATCAGTCAAAGGAGACTTTGAGAGACTTTGCCCTGTCCCTGCAAGAAGCTCTGTGGGCAGTTTATTGAAGGTGTCCTCGATGAACCTCTCAAACGTCAGCTGAAGATGCTGTCAGTACAGCACCCGGATACCCCGTTCTTAGATTTTAAGGAGCTTGCTATTGGCATCCTGGGGGAAAGCCACAATTCTGAACCTCCTGAAGACAAGAAGGCATGGTCCGTTCTGCGACCTGCTGCCCACAGCCAGATAGCTGAGCATGGGGCTCAGGCACCTGTCCCAGATGCTGTTGCAGCCCTGACTGCTCAAGTCTCCCTCCTAGCTGAGAATATGGAGAGGAAGCAGCTAGAGCGACTGGAACAGCAGCCCAAGGCTGAGAAAGGGACTACTACACCAAGACCGTCCTACACCCGGTCCATGAGAAGATCGACGTCGGCCGACTGGTAGGTTGTCAGATCCCAGGTATCGAGACACCAGAAAGTGTGTATGCTAGCATTGTCAGAGGCCTGGATACACCGAAATGGACTGCTGGCAGTTAAACGGGTATCCCCTGAGGCCAAGGACCGCCCCTTGGGAGGAAGAATACTAGGTCCCAAAGATCCAGCCTTCATACCTAGATATGTGGGCGCCCGCCCCGTGGCTGAAGTTAGCTTCAACAGAGTAATGTTTTCTGCTTTGATTGATACTGGATCTTAAGCGACTACCATTCGTCAATTTGCATTCGAAATATGCCGGAACGGAGCCCAGCTGACGCAACCCCCGAAATCCTGGCTCCACATCATAGCTACCAATGGACAACCAGTGCCTATATTAGACTATTGGGAACCTACCTTACAGATTGAAGATACCAAACTCCCACACCAAGGGGTTGTCGTAATCCAGGTTCCAGAAGATGACAATTGCTCTGTGGTCCTGGGGGAGAATTTACTTGGCAACTGTTATACTAAAGTGCTGGAAGCCTTGAAGAAAACTCTACTGACTGCACCTTGTGTAACTCAACGCATCATAAACCAGACCATCCAGGTGCTAGCTGCCCAACAAAAATTCAGCAACCGACAAGGTCAAATCTGCCGTGTTCGCATCAAGGATGCTCAGCATATTAGACTCCAGCCTGAAGCAGAGACCCTGATATGGTGCAAGGCTTGCATCGGTGTCCGAGGTCAGGATTTCCCGGCCCTCATTTAACTCCAGCATCTACGAGATCATCCCCTTGTCCTAGCTGCTAGGAGCTTGGTCACTGTGTTGCGTGGAAATGTACCCATACGCTTGGTCAATGTAAGTGATGAAGCTGTAGAATGAAAAAAGTACTATCCAGTGGCGAGTCTATATCACTTCCGTCTGCAAGATGTCCTGGATCCCCCTATTGCTGCTGCACAACAAAACAGGATCTACTTTTGCGCCTGTAAGGCCCCCTCTATATGTAAAACCACCCACAAGAGACTTTATAGCATCTACTTACTGCTGGAGAATGTGAATCTGCATCAGTTGCAGCACTGTGGCAAAACAGGGGTTAATCAGCCATCTTTGATTTGGGCATCCTGTGTTGAGAGGAAGACATCCACCCAGCAGAGGGGAGGTAACCAAACAGCCCGCCTCCACAGAGGAACCATTCTTGCAGCAGAAGGAACTAAAGTGCTCAGTACAAGTTCCCAGGAGGAGAGAGAAATCAACTGTACCCCTTACAGGAAGTGGTAGTGGCTGCCATCTTGGAAAAGGGAAAATACAGTTCCTTTTTCCCTGGATCCTGAAAAGCTATGTCCAGTGGTCTGAATGAGTACTGCTGGGGAAAATAACCTTGATAGAGACTGTTGGGGGCTATAGTCTGCCTGCCAGAGCATCATACTGCCTGAAATTGTGCAGTTTCAGCGACTCTAAAAAGAGGCAATCACCAATTCTGCCGCCGTTGCCCATAGCAATGCGCACTTAAATTGCAATTTACCTTACATTGACCCCTCTAATCTGGTACAGGATATCAGAAGCCAGGTCTGAAAGCGAAGATAGCACCCACTTGGACTGCAGTGGTCCAGCAGCTGCAGCCACCTGCATCATGCCCAGGGCCGTCTTTACCAAGGGGCAAAAGGGGCAGCTGCCCCGGGCCCAGTTGCTCCTGGGGGGCCCAAGGCAGCTGCCTCTTGAGCCCTGCTAGCTACTGCCCCGGGTGTCAAGCTGTCAGCTACACAGGCATCGCACTGTGTTAAAGTTGTGATCAAGGACCTTAATGACATCATCACCATGTGACCAGTAACCTAGCAATTACTGGTCACATGGCTATGAGGTCATCACAGGTCCTAGCAGGAATTGACTGTGGAGCTTTTTTGTGTGAAGATTACATCAGAAAAAGGTGACAGGGGCTGTTATGTTAATATACTGTAAACTACTGTATAGTGGGGTGCTGTATACTGTGTGGGGGGCTGTATATTGTGTGGGACTGTATACTGTGTGGTGGGCTGTATACTGTGTGGTGGGCTGTATACTGTGTGGGGGGCTGTATACTGTGCTGGGCTGTATACTGTGGTGGGCTGTATACTGTGTGAGACTGTATACTGTGTGAGACTGTATACTGTGAGGGACTGTATACTGTGTGCTGGGCTGTATACTGTGTGCTGGGCTGTATACTGTGGGGGGCTGCATACTGTGGGGGGCTGCATACTGTGGGGGGCTGCATACTGTGTGGTGGGCTGTATACTGTGTGGTGGGCTGTATACTGTGTGGTGGGCTGTATACTGTGTGGGGGGCTGTATACTGTGGTGGGCTGTATACTGTGGTGGGCTGTATACTGTGTGAGACTGTATACTGTGTGGGACTGTATACTGTGTGCTGGGCTGTATACTGTGGGGGCCTGTATACTGTGGGGGGCCTGTATACTGTGGGGGGCTGCATACTGTGGGGGGCTGCATACTGTGTGGGGGCCGTATACTGTGTGGTGGGCTGTATACTGTGTGGTGGGCTGTATACTATGTGGTGGGCTGTATACTGTGTGGTGGGCTGTATACTGTGTGGGGGGCTGTATACTGTGTGGGGGCCTGTATACTGTGGTAGGGGGCTTATACTGTGTGGTGGGCTGTATACTGTGTTGTGGGCTGTATACTGTGTTGTGGGCTGTATACTGTGGTGGGCTGTATACTGTGTGGTGGGCTGTATACTGTGTGGGGGGGGGGGGCTGTATACTGTGTGTGGGGCCTGTATACTGTGGGGGGGGGGCTTATACAGTGTGGTGGGCTGTATACTGTGTGGGGGCCTTATACTGTGTGGGGGCCTTATACTGTGTGGGGGCCTGTATACTGTGTGGGGGCCTGTATATTGTGTGGGGGCCTGTATACTGTGTGGTGGGCTGTATACTGTGTGGTGGGCTGTATACTGTGTGGGGGGGCTGTATACTGTGTGGTGGGCTGTATACTGTGTGTGGGGGCTGTATACTGTGTGGGGGCCTGTATACTGTGTGGTGGGCTGTATACTGTGTGGTGGGCTGTATACTGTGTGGGGGGGGGGCTGTATACTGTGTGGGGGGGGGCTGTATACTGTGTGGGGGGGGGGCTGTATACTGTGTGGGGGGCTGTATACTGTGTGGGGGGCCTTATAGTGTGGGGGGCCTATATAGTGTGGGGGGCCTGTATAGTGTGGGGGGCCTGTATACTGTGTGGGGGCCTGTATACTGTGTGGGGGGCTGTATACTGTGGGGGCCTGTATACTGTGGCGGTCTGTATACTGTGGGTGCGGTATAGTGTGGAGTGCTATACTGCTGTACTGTATAGTGTGGGGGGCTGTATTGTGTATATTTTGGGGTGCTGTATACAGTGAGGTGTTGTATACTGTGGGGTGCTGTATACTGTGGGGTGCTGTATACTGTGGGCTGCTATACTACTCTACTGTATACTGTGATGTGTTGTATACTGTGGGGTGCTATATACTGTGGGCTGCTATACTGCTCTACTATATACTGTGGGGTACTGTACAGTGTGGGGTGCTAAACTGCATACTGTGTGGTGCTGTATACTATAGGGTGCTATACTGCATACTCTGGGGTGCACTGTAACACTAGGGTGAGCCGAGCCCTAGTCTCCTTCCTGCAGAGCGGTGCCCACTTCCAGCCTGAGCCCAGCTGCCCAGAGCACTGATCCTGAGCCGCTGGAGTCTTCAGAACTGGAAGTGTTTACAGTCATTCACTGGACTCTACCAGGGGTGTGGATTTTTTGTGTGTGTGTTGTGGTGGAGGGCGTGATTGCCTGCTAAGGTGTGGGAAGGCGGGATCCAGGGGGCCCAAGTAAATTTTTGACCAGGGTCCAATCAATATTAAAGACAGCCCTGATCATGCCTCTTACTATGCCATACTACTTTGGAGCACCTTGGCTCCCACGTTATTCAGGAGAACCTCATTCACTCAGGGAATTCCGTGATAAAATGTTGGCCACCTTTAAGCTATATCCAGTATCTCAGGACCAGAAAGTGGAAATCCTGATTGGTCAGCTACAGGGAGCTGTGCTCGGGGAGGTCAAGTCCTGGCCTCGGCCAGAGCAAAAAACAGCTGAGCAGATCCTAGACTGACTCAGTACCACCTTTGAAACTAGGACCGCCTCCGAGCTTAAGATGAGCCTATTTGGGAAGCAACAGCAGTCAAAGGAGACTTTGAGAGACTTTGCCCTGTCCCTGCAAGAAGCTCTGCGGGCAGTTATCCACATAGATCCCCGTGAAGCTGAGGGACAAGATCAGAACCTCAGAGAGCAATTTATTGAAGGTGTCCTCGTTGAACCTCTCACACGTCAGCTGAAGATGCTGTCAGTACAGCTGTGCTGCTACGGAGTTAAAATTTATATAGTTTAATTCATATGATATTCTATATTTGTCATATGCTCCAATCTAGTGGCCGTTTTTGGTAATGCGCTTGTTTTTCTGTTTGTGATATCTGTCATTCATTTCATTGCTCCATCCCTTCCTGTTTCTTCATAATGCTCCAGGCATTTGCACAAGGTACACATGTATTCTCATGTAAGCTTACAAAAGCATCATCTTTTGACCGCACAATACCAGAATCCATCTGTTCTGCTGTATTCTGTTATCTGGCTTACAGAATAAAGCAACTTACACGGATAAACTCGGTGTTGGTGAGTTCAAGCTATCTGATAAGGATGGTCCGCAGTGATTATATCTGCTCATACAGGCCAGGCATATAGGTCTCACTAGGGATAAATCGCTATTACAACAATTTGAGTCAGAATAGTCAAAAGATGCATAGAATTCCTACAGCCTGCTGTGTATATGTGTGTGCCTAGTCTGCAATCAAGCTCAGTGCCATCCGCCATCTTGTGAAAGCACATGGTCGCACAAGCTTACTGCACTTCAAGTGAATGCTGAAAACAGTTTCTCTACATTGCACTGTGTTACCTCACCTGTCTAAGCTGCTGTTTGTCTTCTTAAAGAGACAGTACCATTTTTTTCGCAAAACCGTAAACAAATGTTTAGACAAGGCTCTGAACACTCTTTTGTGGCTGAACCAACGCAGATACATCATGCTTTTGAATCGGCAGACGTACAAGAAGCAGATTCTGCAGATAATACCGAACAGAGTGTAAGACCCAAACATACAATAAAACCAACACAGAAACTCAGAGAAAACTATCAAGCCACTACAGATAAGTTCTCCAGTAATCTGTCAGATCTCTGGGACAGAACGTCACACCGCATGTCAGTTTTGTCACACTCTAATGATCAACCAGCTGAAATAATAGACTCTATAAATCACCTATTTGCTGTGTATGTAAAATGCTCAGCCTTCTTATAGAGGATTCTTTAGCAGAACTGACTAGGACTGATGCACTAAACCAGCAAAGGGATCTCGCAGTGCAAAATACTAAGCCTAAGGCAGAACTCTGCATTACTTAGCTGCAGGAGACCAGATCTCACAGATCCACCACAACCAAGCGCACTGCACTTTCTTCCAGATCCTCTCGTTCCAGAAGATCAACATTAAGCGACAAGTTAATAGAGGCCCGCGCTGATGCCGAATCAAAAAGGCGCAAAGCTCCTTTACCAGAAAGCAAGCAGAGATGGAAGCTCAAATGGCAGCTCATCAAGCAGAGATGGCAGCTCAACAAGCAGAGATGGCAGCTCATCAAGCCAAGATGGAAGCTCAAAGCAAAGCTCTCCAAGCAGAGGCAGATTCACAAATAAAGATTCTGCAAATGGAAGGGGAGGAAGCAGCTTCCCTAGCAAGGCTGAAGGTCCTTGAACAAGCAATGGGACAAAGTGCTAATTCAGACTGCCTTATCCCAGTAGAACTGGAAGATCCAGCTGAACGCACCAGTGAATACGTTCTAAAGCATAACATCTGCAAAGATACAGAGTCATCTCCTGTACCTCCTACTAACAACACTGTTCTGACTCCCAACGCAGAGACCTCTCAGCTCTATATGTCTGAGCCTCTTCAAGTCTACAATGCAAGTAAATCTATGCAGCAAACCGGATCAACTCATGTCAACAACAAGCTGACTTCCAGTGATAAGCCGCAGCTCAAACCAAAGCCAGCACAAGCCTCAGAGACTACACCACAGTTAAACGCTCATGTAACATCATTTTACCCTGGTAAACCTCACCTTACATCACCAGAGAACTTTCACACCCAAGGGGTTCCACAAGTTACTTTGACACCAAGGAGTGAAAGACCAGACATGAATGACTTTGCCAGATACATGGTACGCCGTGAGCTCATTAACACCAGCCTCTCAAGGTTTGACGACTGTCCAGAGAGCTACAGGGCCTGGAGATTAAACTTCAAGCCGATCTTAACCTTACTGCTAAGGAAGAACTTGATTTGCTCATAAAGTGGCTGGGACCAGAATCTGCAGGTCGTGTTAAAAGACTCAAAACAGTACATGTTGTGACCACCCAGATGCAGATCTTGTTGCTGCATGGGCAAGAAATGGGCAAGCCTATGGTAGCTCTGAAGCCATAGAAAGCGCTCTATTCAAGAGACTGCAAAACTTCCCAAAAATAGGGTACAAAGACTATCGCAATCTCCAAGATCTAAGTGACCTCCTCATGGAGCTAGAGTTGGCAAAGACTGACCCACGTCTACCTGGACTAAGCTTCCTGGACACCGCTCATGGTGTCAACCCAGTGGTTTCTAAACTGCCATATGGCCTACAAGAGAAATGGGCACAACAGGGCTCAAGATACAAAAGAGACTATAATGTATCCTTCCCTCCATTCTCATACTTCTGCAGGTTCATCAGTGATCAAGCCTGGAGGAGAAATGATCCCAGCTTCAGCTTCAATGAACCCAACCTGCCTGCTTCATCCTCACCATCATCAAGGTATAATAATACAGCAGCTAATCGTAGAGTTATTGCTGTGTTTCTTATAGCCATTTTGCTAAAGACTGTAAAGTTGTCATCAAGTGCACAGAATGTGGTAGCGACAGACATGTTACAGTCATGCATCCTACTCCACTTCCAGACAACCCACAACAGCTTCCTACCTCCACTCCAGTCTCAAATCATGGCGGGGAGCAACAAGGTCATGCTCCAACCAAAGATAATGTCTCTTCTTCATGTACAGAAGTCTGTGGAGAAGGCAAGGACCACAAATGCTGTGCCAAGATATGCCTAGTCAAAATATACCCAGGGGATCATCCTAAGGAAAGCTGCTAGGATGTATGCCATAATAGATGAACAGAGCAACAGATCTGGTTAAGCCTAAATTCTTTGAGATCTTTGGCATAGAGGGTCATGCAACACCATATACTCTCAGAACTTGTTCTGGTCGTGTAGAGACCTTCGGCAGAAGGGTTGATGGATTCATGGTCTCTCATATCTACGAGGGAGAGGGCATACCCCTACCAACATTAGTCGAGTGCGACCATATACCAGATGAAAGGGAAGAGATTCCCACTCCAGAAGCTGCGTATCAACATTCTCATTTAAGGCACCTTGTTAATGAGATTCCTGCAATGGACAAGAATGCTGAAATCTTAATCCTGTTAGGAAGGGACATTCTCAGAGTACATAAAGTACGCGATCAGTGCGATGGGCCTGACAACGCCCCTTATGCACAAAGACTTGACCTAGGCTGGGTATTAGTGGGCGATGTATGCTTGGACAGGATGTGTATTGTTGTGCATTTTCAAACGTATACAATATTATCTAATGATATTATAGCGAAAATGAATGCTCATTGCCTTTAAGAATAAAATCAGCTTGAACCAAAGTTCTGTTATGTGGCTGGAGAGGCCAAGATGAGTTCATGGCAAGTTCAGCTTATATAAAAATAATTGTGAACATGAACGGATATTATATTTTAAAAGTTATTGCTAAAGATATGGGTTTATCTATGGGGAGTACACTAGCTTCCTCAGACATGTCTGTCTGAAGAGAACAAGGTTGTTTCATGGAAAAGCCATGACGAGATAAGAATTCATATCCTTGAGGCACACATGCTGTATGAGGTTCAATTCATATATTCATAATTATATTATATATATTTCTGTATGGTATATTTAGTTTACAACATATTTTAACCAATAATTCATGTAACAATGTATCGATTTATTATATATATTGTACTATGTGTGTGTCATTTAGAATGTATCCTGTAGAAGATACAGGAGCATTGAAGTAATTTTCTGTTAATTGGATTTCTGAGAAGAGTTAAAAGTTATTTCAAAACAATAGTTATTCATGGATGTACATAAGTAAAATATACAAGTTCCGATGCCGAGTATCAAGGCCGTTATATAAATTTTTATCAAGTTAACATATATTCAAAAAGATAGGTGAAGACAGTGACTCCAACAAGTCTAGTTTATAGGTAATTAAAAGTTTCAGGCAAAGACCTTCCTCAATGATGTATATTAAAAAGGTTAAAAAGGTCATGTGAACGAATTATTAGGTATTTAAAATTAATGTTTAAGGCTGTGATATTCATCTGCAATACCACAGTGCCATCTGGAGGCAGATGGACAATATTATATTATTTTATAATTTGTTTTCTATACTATGTCAAGGGTTAATATGACATCATTGTATTATTAGCATGCGAATACACCCACCTCACCTGATTGGAAATCCCTAATCTAAAGGGGATGATTCTTAGATAAGGGGGGGAATAATTACTCGTGTGCAGAACATCAAGGGAAATCCATAGTTTCATAGATCCATCCATAGATCCATTCAATCAAGACCAAAAGAAAAACTCAAAAGAAAACTTTACCAGAATAAAATTGGATTATTTTTTTGGATTACTAGGAAAGTTCTTGAGAACTGGTCCCATCTGAACTCTGTCTACCTTTTGACCCGGTAACGTATATTGTGTTTACTGCTCGTGATATTAATAAGATATTTCTCTCGGTATATAGCCAAGAGTTCCCCATACTGTGGGAATATATAGTATTAGGTGCCTCCATAATGCTGATTATTCTCTTAGCAAAGATGCAAATTGTTAATGGAAGATCTGACATTATTTGAAAAGAGGACTCAACCCTTGGAAAGTTATTTTCCATAGTCTGATTGCCAAGCTGAATATTTTATCATATTAATATCATATATCTTTGATTGGTCATAGGAAAACAGAGTCAAGGGATTACATTTATTTTCCTGCATAATCCGTACTTTATTGCTATAGCCTGTTTGATAAACAGAAGATCCTAAGTTTCTCTTGGTATATGAGTCTGTTTGTTAAAGGTATGACACTGGTTGTCATAAATCACTAAGTTATACTGTGATGGTGAGATAGGGGTGTGTTAGCACCACCGTGTGGTACATTTTGGGTATTATTTTGTAACTTTATCATCTGTTTTGCAATTGTATTGATTTTATATTCTTTGTTTTTATAATAAATGATTATATATTTTGCATATACAATTGTCCCTTTGTTTCACTGCTTGCACAAATCAAATTAAGATACTCGATAAAAGAACTTAGAGGCGTTTATGCCCGCCTGAAGGATCATATAATTTTTTTGATATACATACATATTTTTTTATTTTTTTTATCCTCTCTTTTATATGAAGATTCTTTTTATATTGAAGATATATGACATAAATGGAGAGCGAATAATTCTTTAATTGATTGTGCAAATAGTGAAAGGTTCCACATTTCTTCTTGGCTAGCCAGTGTGGTGTGACATCTGTGTATTGATTATTGATCAGAAAGATGAGTGCTACAGGCAGTGACCCGGGTAGAGGGGAGATATGGCAGTTAGGTGGCATGGTTGAAAGATACCTGACATATATTGATGTGTTTCAAGATAAAAGCAAAAAGGACCAACACCTTTTAAGCACATTGGCACCTGTTTTGTATGCATTATTGGCAGTCAGTACTCTTTCACAAAAGAGACGTGTGCAGGGAATGGAGAACTATATAGCCCAGCTAGAAGCAGATCTCAGAATTCACAGAGGCCAAGATTAAAGACTTAAAATACAACCTTAATCACAGCCATGATGCATATCAAAGGGCAAAAAGTGACTTAGAGGAGTTACATCTCCGGTATTCCAAAATTCAGCAGACAGGCAAATCAAGCCATACTGTAATTGATATTGATCAAGAACCATCTGATACTACGGGATTTCCATACCCCCCAAATCTTACGCCCCAACATCTTAAAGCAGACTCCATCCCAGACCACAAGCCACCCAGAAGTGATGGCATGATTACACAGGAGGCATTAACCCAATTAAGTTGGGCATTCCAAACTGTAACCACCATACTAGGTGCCAGCAATACAGAAGCCCCTAGAAGTGTCTCTCCACTTATTCCCCTGGAGAGATATGTAAGGGTTAAATCCCCTGCGCCATATGTGTCTTATGGAAGTGATCAAAGTGCATGTGATTCTGACAGTGATACGGGATAATGTATGTCTTATTCCCTACCACGCAGGCATGAGTTTGAACATAAAAAAGATCAGGGTCCCAGGCGACCAACATATGCTGAAGTGGTCTCTAGGAAGAAAAATCCTCAGTATTCAGAAAAGGATCAGAGTTCCTCAAGCATCATTACGTTTCTGAATGCCACTGTGCCCAAGTTTTCTAAGAAAGGTTCTTCTCAAATAGCAAACCACTTAGAACTGTATGAGTCCACTATGGATTCTTTAAAGTTGTACTCTGATGTTGACAGGTTCAGATTCCTATCATGGGCATTTGATGATAGGTACCGTCACTATTTTTTTTCCTTTAGGGATAGAGGAATTCAAGATTGGCAAGATGTTTTGCATGAAATTAAATTGGAATTCGGACCTTACCGAACCCTTACTGCTGCAAAACGTGAGATATATAAGCTTACATGTGGGCCTAATCAGAGTCCCCGTGAATTCCTCTCTGTCCTTAAAAATGCCTATGGGTTAGCATATAGGTCCCCAAACTGGGATTCTGAAGAGTTTGAGCAGCTGTTCTATGATGCAATGCCAACCCAAATCAAACTTAGCCTAGCCAGAGATCTTGATATTGAAGCTCCCTTGGATAGGTTGGTGACGGCTGCCACCACACTATATAATATTAGTGAGTGCCATGCTACAGGTGATAGGAGGTTCAAAAAGTCTCCAGAACAAAATGTAGCTGAAGCTAAGGTAAACCCTAGCTTGGGTTTTGAAACGCAGCCACATAAATACCTTCAATCTACAGGACCTGTCCAACAAGCCCAGCGACAAAAGGTATGACACAAACAGATAAAACCCCAAAACCTCAATGGGTCAGAGGGAGATAATTCTGGTGCTGAGTGGTCTAACTACTGTCCATATTACAATAGGGGTCCCCAGGGATATAGGCTCTTTAACAATAGAGGTTCCGAAGGATACATGAGCTGGAATAACAGGCCCAGACAACAAAGGGAAGATAGGCAAGAACCCTCAAATTCACCTAGGAGTTGGTCACCCACCAATAACCAGGCCGCCCCACAAAATCAAAATGTGCGCAAACCAAACTGGTTTGATCAACTGGCTGAACAAATGACCCATCTGTATGACATTGTAAGTAAGACAGAAACACAGAAATGAAGTGGCAATTCTGGAGGAGCTGCTCAGCCCCTGACACTGTGGCGTGTCTTTTATTGGGGGAGCAGCCCGACCGCGTGTGGACCGCAATAATCGACTAACCCCAGCAAAATATGCATACAATGGAGGATGTCGACGCGGTCCACATGCACCACAAGAAGCAAACTACACAGAATGTAGCAAATAAACATATGAAACACAGAGAGGAAATGCACCAAACAGAAATGCTACTGACTATACTGGGAAGTCATGAATGCAGGTATTAAAAGCTGAGACTTTCGCCAATATGTTCCAGTCAGGAAAATATCGGAGCCCATCAATGCACCACGTCACGGTCACTCAGCATGGCAAAGGGTCCTAGCCGCTACTCTAACTATGGTGTGAACACGGTCTGGGGGTGATATAATTCAGCTCACAGCCAAGCCTCCACACAAAGGCCCAGCATGAATACTGTGGTAGTACAATGTGAATGAGGCCAGGCTGTGAGCCACACCTATGCCAGACCATGTGATGGAGGTTACCAGGTGCAACAGAGTGTTTGAACACACTCAAATCTAGCAAGACAGAAACACAGAAATGAAGTGGCAATTCTGGAGGAGCTGCTCAGCCCCTGACACTGTGGCGTGTCTTTTATTGGGGGAGCAGCCCGACCGCGTGTGGACCGCAATAATCGACTAACCCCAGCAAAATATGCATACAATGGAGGATGTCGACGCGGTCCACATGCACCACAAGAAGCAAACTACACAGAATGTAGCAAATAAACATATGAAACACAGAGAGGAAATGCACCAAACAGAAATGCTACTGACTATACTGGGAAGTCATGAATGCAGGTATTAAAAGCTGAGACTTTCGCCAATATGTTCCAGTCAGGAAAATATCGGAGCCCATCAATGCACCACGTCACGGTCACTCAGCATGGCAAAGGGTCCTAGCCGCTACTCTAACTATGGTGTGAACACGGTCTGGGGGTGATATATTTGCTACATTCTGTGTAGTTTGCTTCTTGTGGTGCATGTGGACCGCGTCGACATCCTCCATTGTATGCATATTTTGCTGGGGTTAGTCGATTATTGCGGTCCACACACGGTCGGGCTGCTCCCCCAATAAAAGACACGCCACAGTGTCAGGAGCTGAGCTTTTAATTACCTGCATTCATGACTTCCCAGTATAGTCAGTAGCATTTCTGTTTGGTGCATTTCCTCTCTGTGTTTCAGACATTGTAAGTAAGTTGTCCCAGGGGTCCCAAGGAAAACAGCCTGAACCTTTTTTTGGGGCAACTCCAGGTCCCAGCTCAGCCCCGTAAAGCAAATAGGGCAGGGTCAGAGCCCAGGCCAACGCAAGGTTATCAAGGTGGTTGAGGAAGAATCTAAATTGATTTCTAATCATATTTTGCCTTGCAGCGTTCCTGACCCTAAAGTTGGGGCCAGGGAGGAGGTGTCTAATTTGTTATCTATTTTGCAGACTAATCTTGTCGATCCATACAATCCTGTGTCTTCTCCAACAAGTGATCCTATCGTATCAGCGTCAGGCTGTGAACCGTCTATAAACTGTGACATAGTCCAGCTTTCTCCAAAGATGGGGGCTATTACTCCTGTTCCCTGCAGCAGGAATGTGAAGGATTCACCAGAGGTCGTGACGCTGCAGAGAGGTCACGCTCTCAGAAAACAGGAAAAGAATACCCACCCTAACTTCCTATGTGATTTATTTCAGGTTGGAGGCTGATATTTTGTGGATTCTTATCTTCAAGATGAGCATATCTTATCACATAGTTATTTCCAACAGGTTCTGGATTAAACAGCAAAGAGACCGAGATTAAAATCGTTCGATGGCCCTCTGATAAGTGTAGGTGGAGACGCTTTGCAGGTAAAAGGTACATCATGGTTGACATTCAAAATTGGCAAGAAGACAGTTAGACACCCCACACTGATTGTGGACCTTCCATATGATCGGCTGATCATAGGAATTGACCTTCTAAAAAGGTTGAGTTCCATAATAGACTTCATTAATAAAGCAGTTTGGACTCAAGTAAAGGCACCCATTGCCTATGATTATTCTTGCAATGCACAAACCCAACATGGTTGTCATGTGATTGAAGAGAGGCCTAACACTGTTGAAGTTCATTTTAGGAACAGTCAAACGCCGGATGTCACGATCCTGAAAAATGGTAAGCCCGAGGAAGCTGTCAACGGTGCCGCTCATATCATTACCACCCAGAAGGACAGAATCGAGACAGTAACCTTGGATGAGTATGTATTGACTATTTCCCTTGAAGGGGGAAGTCACGAAGTCGCGGACCTGACCAAACATACTCAATCCATGGTACGGATTGAAAAGGTCAATGCCAATTTATTGATTCCCATGCAGGTGAACAATATAGCCTGGGTGAAATATGCCAAGTTGGATTTTAAATCCGAAGCCAGCTACATAAGCCTAGGACTATTAAAACAGGTCGCCAATCCTAAAATGATTGGGCCAATGGATTCATGATCTGGATGGAGATTCCCAGAGTCATAATGTGATTGCAAGATGTCTTTTGTCTATCTCCAAAGGAAGTAAGACTACAGAACACATTTTCATTGTGTTGAATGAACCACGGCATCAGATGTATATGGGTAATGACCTTCTGTACTGATTTGCCGTGCAGATTGATCTGGTAAATAATACCCTCTGGTTCAGATTATCGCGAGACTCAGAGGGATTCCAGGATGTGAAGCAAGCTTTGAGATGGGGACAACAGATGCCCTATTCCGTGAGTATCAGGGTTGCTGAGGAGGTTAAAATCCCTGAAGGATGTAAACCATTTCTTCTTCCCATTCAAGTGAAGAAGGGACAAACTCTGAAGAACGCGGATGCTTTGATCTGTTTGTCCAACCGGATGCAGCAACTCGGCCTAAAGGTAAAACCCACTCCTATAATTAACATCCATCAGGATCCATTGCACATGATAACCATAATATGGATCCTCATAGCCATGTTCTCCCTGCAGAAGAACACCGTAATTGGTCTAGCTATGGATTCGGAATACTATACTTTTGGATTCCAGAATGATGTTATTGGACTTATTCCTGATGAATACCTAACAGAAGAACAGGTAGTGGAACAACATTTTTCCTCAACACCTGAGGAGTTATTCAATATCCACTCTGTTTATCCTTTCAGCTCTGAAGAAGGTACATCATTGGTTTTCGACCAGGAGATCGATGAAAAGGAGTACGAGTGATGCCAACAAGGAAAGGATAAGGTACGCTACATCCAAAATGATTTAACTAGTGAGCTTGAAGAAACCTACGTATTAAGTCAGCCTGAAATCTTTCCAGAATTTCAGGAACGGGTGGAAGAGCAAATATCTATAGCTGACGCATGCTCCAATGAGTCAGAGCGTCAACAGCTAAAGGAGCTCTTCACAGAATTCCAGGACATGTTTGCCAAGGATTCCTATGATTGTGGGGAAACAGACCTGCATGTCGCAAGAATCCAGACAGATCCTGATGCACCCCCTGTCTTTGTCAAACAATACCGACTTCCGCTGGCGGCTTACGACTCGAGTCCCTATCGGAAATTGTGAAAAACCTGGAGAGGAGGGGCATCATCCATCCGATACATAGCTCGTTCAACCATCCTATACTTGGAGTCCTAAAACCCAATGGTCAATTTCATCTCTGCTCGGACCTAAGACAATTAAACAAACGTGTTTACATGTCCGGATGGCCCGAGCCATACATTGACCAGTGTTTGGCGCTAATTCAAGGATCCAAAATTTTCACCGCCTTTGACTGTGCACAAGGATATTGGATGATTAAAGTGGACAAAAGGGATCAGTACAAACTGGCCTTTACATTTGGAAAGACACAACATGCATGGACCCGACTACCCTTCAGGTACATAAATGCGGGCCATGAATTTGCTGTGTTCATGCATAAGGCAAAGCCTGATGCCACTGAATGAGGTACCTTATCCTATGTGGATGACATTGTAATCAAAAGCACAACTTTTGAGGAACACATTGTAGAACTGACGTATGTACTAACCCAACTGACAAAAGCTGGTGTGAAACCTTCTTTGCAGAAGGCTCAATGGTGTTGTGCCAAGGTTAACTTCTTAGGTCACAAAATCACTGCTGATGGAATCAAACCGCAGAAAAAGAAGATGGATGCAGTGATCAACACCAAGTCACCTACAAATCTCAAGGAGTTGAGATCTTTCTTGGGCATGATGAAGTATTCCTGTAAGTTTATAGATAATTATGCCGAAATTACAAAACCTCTTTTGCCGTTGCTGAAGAAAGGAGTGAAATGGGAATGGAGCGAGTGTCATGAGCAAACTGTGAATGAACTCAAGGCCAAGCTTGTCCAGGCCCCATGCCTTGCCTATCCAGAAGGGGGAAAACCTTTCTTCGTGGAAACAGGTTTCACCAACAAAAGCGTGAGTGCAATCCTTTTCCAGAAAAAGGAAAACCTGAACAAGATCATCGCTTATGCCAGCAAATCCTTATCACCGGTTGAGGTCAAATTCAACAGTTGTGAGAAAGCATTACTGTCAACAGTGTGGGCTTTACAATATTTCAGGAGCTTTATTCAAGGTGAAAAGATCATTGTGGAAACTGCACACCAACCACTACAATATTTGCAAAGTGACAGGACCAAGGATGGAAATCTGTCAAACAGCAGGATAACCACCTGGACGATGTCCTTAATGGGGTGGCCATTGGAGATTAGGTATAAACAAAATAATAAGAACCCAGTTGCTCAAGGATTAGCTGAACTTCATGATTGTTCCAATGCGGAACAGAAAGGTAAGTCACCAGAAAATGATTTCCTGGAGGAACAATCATCATCCCCATATAAATCTTATGAAGAGGAGTACTGCAAATCATTACCATATGTATATGTAGACGGCTGTTCTTTCCATATGGATGTAGGAAATGAGCATACACTGGTTGCCGGTGTCGGAATTGTATGGAATAATATATTTCCGGATATGTCCGTCGGATACAAAATTGGTCCCAAAAGTAGCCAAGTCGCAGAACTCACCGCTGTGTACAAAGCCGTACAAATGGCTATTGAATATGATATTAAAGAGTTTTCCATAATCGCAGATTCTGATTATATTCGTAATAGCTTTGTGGAGTATTTCCCCGGATGGAAAAGATCCAACATGATGAGAAGCAATAACAAGCCAGTCAAGCATGGTAAGATGTTTTGCAGGATCGACGAGATGGTTATTACCCACAGTCTTACAATTTACTGGAAAAAGGTAAAGGGTCATTCAAAGTATCCAGGTATGGATAAGGATGGAAATGATCTAGCAGACTCCCTCGCTAAACAAGCGGCCATCAATGGAGAAGTTTTGGACATTGATGATCTCATGGGATCTGTCCAAGTGGATGCAACAACAAGAAGTCAGAGTCAGGCCCAAAAGGGAACTGAAGCCAATGTGTTGCAATGGAGCAAAGATTCTCATCTCATCGCGATCCAAAAGGGGGATCCAGTTATTGATACTTTTTATAAACATATTGAAGATCCACAGAATTGTCCCATAAATACGGAAGATTGTGATGGCAAAGAGGAGTTACGGATTTTAATGAAGGGTAAGTCCCAATTCTCGTTACAGGATGGATTGTTAATTAGGACCTCGAAGAATGGTATCACGCAATGGGTAGTACCCGCAACATACCGAGGTTTGATGCTACAACACGCCCATGATGCACCAGCAGCTGGTCACCGAGGTGAGAAGTTGACGTACGAATTGTTACGAGACTACGCTTATTGGCCACATATGTTGCAAGATGTTCGCACGTATTGTCAAGGATGTCTAATCTGCCCTCAATTTCAGCCACAGGCACCCACTCATTGGGCACCACTGATGAAAGGGGGATGTCCATGCCATGGTCAGACATCCAAATTGACTTCATCGGACCAGTAACAACCTCATCAAAGGGCAACAGATACATGTTAACCGTGACTTGCTTGTTCACAAAATGGGTGGAATGTTTGCCTTTAAAACATGCAGCTCAAGTGTATGTGCATCTCTTCTCATTAACCACATATTTTCTAGGTTTGGTCTTCCTCAACGCATCGAGTCCGATCGCGGAAGTCATTTCACTAGTGAGGTGATGACAAAGATGTGGGAGATACTGGGGGTAAAAAGGAAGCTGCATATAGCTTATCGGCCAGCCTCTAGTGGTAGAGCGGAATGCTACAACCAATCCATTGTAAACATTTAAAAAAAGTTTGTCAATGAATCAGGACTGGGATGTCAAATTGCCTTTGGTTCTTATGGCCATCAGAGCCATCCCAAGCCCAGCAACTAAACTTTCTCCCTTCGAAATGATCACAGGCAGGAAGATGGTGTTACCCCAACATTTTCTATACCGGACGACAGACCACAATTTAATAAATGCTACATCTCATCAATATGTGGAAAATCTAGTCAAGCACCTTCAGCATGCTTTTGTGTTTGCCCAGAAGAATATAGAGAAAGCCGCAATAAGTGCCAAGACATACTACGATCTGAAGACTACACAGAAGGAATATCAAATTTCCGATCAGGTTTATCTCTATATCTTCGCTCGGGATCAAGTGAAGAAGAGAAAGTTATTACCTTCCTGGAAAGGACCTTATGTCATCACTGACAAGTTGTCACCTGTTGTCTACAAGATAAAAATCCCTAAGGGGGATGAAATTGTAGAAAAATGGGTGCACATTAACCAGTTACGTATTTGTCATCCTAGCTCATGACTTCGTGAGATAGGAGTTGGATGAAGAGATGTGGAGAGATTTTACGGTTCCAGCTAAAGACGGAAACCAGGATTGGTATTGTATGAACAAACATGTGTACTAACCATCCTCATGTGTGTTTACTTCGTAACTAAACATCTCTTAAATTACCTCTAAAACTGAGAACTTGCTCTGTTCAAGAAAAGAACATATGCCAATCGAAGATACATGAGAGCATTAACTCTTTTCTTACAGGATAAAAGTGAAAGATGTATGTATTCATATGTGTCATACAATTTTATAGGTACAAGATGCCGACTAAGATAATTGCCATCGTTTATGTCAGCCTAATCTTGGGAAAGTTCCGAGCCGATTGCTGTGCCAGGTCCTTCATCCGGAATCATGCTGCAGGACACTGCGGGATTCATACTGACGAACAAGAGGATTCTATCCCTAAAGATCTACATCAGCCTTGATCCATGCGTCTTCATCGATAGACAATTCAACGTGTCCGAGATCATGTCACCGGAAATCCAAGCCTGGTACCAGACGCACATCGGATATTCCCAAGAACGGATTACGCAAATCCTGGAGCAAGCGATTCATTTCTGCAATCGTAGCCGCTATAATCTTTAGCGTAGTAGGCGCTGTCATTGCCACAGATATAACAGTTGCCAATTCAATCTCTATCAAAACATTGGAACTTGAGATCGGTTCACTAAAGAGTAACCTACTAAGTATGCATGCGGAGATGGAAAAACAGAAGAAACACTTATCGGATTTATATACCGTCGTGCAAGATACTGTCGTTACCACAAACTTACACTTTGAATTGTAATCCCATTCAATAAATCTTCACAAGAGTAACGAACAGTTCAAACAGGAACTTATATTATTAAAAGAGCGTATTGACTGCCAACCTCAAGTTTATCACAACGAAGTGCAGAGTGGGATGCAAGACCTAAGGGAAGGGCGCATTCCCCTTTATTTCGTATAATATGATATCATTCGTAGAATGCTACAAAACATCAGTAAAGATAAGATAGAAGATATTCAATTGAACCTAGCGTTCAACATGGGGATTGCCATACCATTATATGTCGATCCCATAAAAATGGCGATTCGTTTTTTTTGTCGATTCCCATTGTTACTAAGAACAATGTATACCAGATGAGGAAAATTCATAACGTAGGCACCTGGAAAGGTAACATTCATGTTAGGATTCAAACTCCTGACATTGTGGCCTACCAACTATGGAAACCGGAGTGGTTTTCTGTTCCATTTCTGGATAATTGTGTGGTGTTCCGGGACAACAATTTCCAATGCGAAGGCGATCCATTTAACTATGACGCAACTAAAGCGTTGTGTCGACTCCAATACGAGAAACATGGATTAGAAAAGTGCCAGGTGACCCTGTCAAAAATCGAGGAGGGAAACGTGGTAAATGCGGTTTTAATTTAAAATAAGCGGCTTGTTAGCACTCGCCTACCAGACATGACTATTTTCTCAAATGACCACGTGATGGTAAAAATCATCACCCTGCCTTCTCATGTCTCCATTATAAAACTGCCTTGTAATTCCAGGATTATGATTGGAAATCGTACTCTATATCCTGTCGACATAGAGGACGTTGAGGGGGAAGTAGAGAGTATTGATGCCTTCCAAAACCAGGAGACTGCCATAAACCCAGACTTAAAATGTTTGCTAGATAACAAACCTAGCCATACAATCCGCATAGTAATCAGGAAGGACAACGTTACCATGGACACCTTACAGTATTCGCCGGCAGACAACAATATATTGTATCCCTCCATTTGGGCACAGGGGGGAAACTACAAATGGGGTGTATTGTTTATCATCATCCTGGGATGGTTGAGCTTATTGACCATCCAAGTGGTGCGTTGGATAAGATTCTTCGAAAAGACTTTGGCCAAGTTATGGTACAAGCAAGGTTCACGGACCCAATCCTTAGAGGATTCCATATGAAAAGCCCTTTTAAACATTCCAAATACATTCACACTTTATGGGACATTTTTGGAATGAAGGGGGATTTGTTGTGCATTTTCAAACGTATACAATATTATCTAATGATATTATAGCCAAAATGAATGCTCATTGCCGCTGGCGAATACTGTAAGGTGTCCATGGTAACGTTGTCCTTCCTGATTACTATGCGGATTGTATGGCTAGCTTGTTAAAATCCTTTTATAACGAATATTCCCTACAAAGAGCTCTTACCTTTGGCTGTGGCTTCCTTTCCTTAAAAAACGATCTTTTAAAATACGCAAATCAGTTCACTACCAGCAAGTAGGGCGTCTACTTGCTGGTAGCCGCCGCAAAAAAACGCCCCCTCGTCCTGTTGATTGACAGGGCCAGGGAGCGCTCTCCTCCTCCAGCTGGCCCTGTCATCATTTCAAATCCCGCGCCTGTCTTCATTCGGCGCAGACGCTCTGAGAGAAGGAGGTTCGCCTCCTCAGCACTCCCTCAGTGCGCCTGCGCCGATGACGTCTTCTCTTTCGGTGACGTCATCGGCACAGACACACTGAGGGAGTGCTGAGGAGGCGAGCCTCCTTCCGTCAGAGCGCCTGCGCCGAATGAAGACAGGCGTGGTATTTGAAATGATGACAGGGCCAGTCGGAGGAGGAGAGCGCTCCCTGGCCCTGTCAATCAACAGGACGAGGGGGAGGTTTTTTGCGGCGGCTACCTGCAAGTAGACGCCCTACTTGCTGGTAGTGAACTGATTTGTATATTTTAAAAGATAGTTTTTTAAGGAAAAGAAGCCACAGCCAAAGGTAAGAGCCCTATGTAGGGAATAGTCGTTATAAAAGGATTTTAACAAGCCCAAAAAAAATGAAGGGTTTTGGGGGTGACAGAAGCCCTTTAAGAATAAAATCAGCTTGAACCAAAGTTCTGTTATGTGGCTGGAGAGGCCAAGATGAGTTCATGGCAAGTTCAGTTTATATAAAAATTATTGTGAACATGAACGGATATTATATTTTAAAAGTTATTGCTAAAGATATGGGTTTATGGGGAGTACACTAGCTTCCTCAGACATGTCTGTCTGAAGGGAACAAGGTTGTTTCAAGCCCTGATGAGATAAGAATTCATATCCTTGAGGCACCCCTGCTGTATGAGGTTCAATTCATATATTTATAATTATATTATATATATTTCTGTATGGTATATTTAGTTTACAACATATTTTAATCAATAATTCATGTAACAATGTATCAATTTATTATATATATTATACTATGTGTGTGTCATTTAGAATGTATCCTGTAGAAGAAAATAGGAGCATTGAAGTAAGTTTCAGTTAATTGGATTTCTGAGAAGAGTTAAAAGTTATTTCAAAACTATAGTTATTCATGGATGTAGATAAGTGAAATATACAAGTTCCAATGCCGAGTATCAAGGCCATTATATACATTTTTATCAAGTTACCAAATCAAAAAGATAAGAGAAGACAGTGACTCCAACAAGTCTAGTTTATAGGTAATTAAAAGTGTCAGGAAAAGACCTTCCTCAATGATGTATATTAAAAAGGTTAAGAAGGTCATGTGAACAAATTAGGTATTTAGAATTAATGTTTAAGGCTGTGATATTCATCTGCAATACCACAGTGCCATCTGGAGGCAGATGGAAAATATTATATTATTTTATAATTTGTTTTCTATACTATGTCAAGGGTTAATATGACATCATTGTATTATGAGCATGCGAATACACCCACCTTACCTGATTGGAAATCCCTAATCTAAAGGTAATGATTCTTAGATAAGGGGGGGAATAATTACTCGTGTGCAGAACATCAAGGGAGATCCATAGTTCCATCCATAGATCCATTTAATCAAGACCAAAAGAAAAACTCAAAAGAAAACT
Source organism: Bufo bufo (assembly GCF_905171765.1). Classification (NCBI taxonomy): domain Eukaryota; kingdom Metazoa; phylum Chordata; class Amphibia; order Anura; family Bufonidae; genus Bufo; species Bufo bufo. Next base: position 384,516,888 of record NC_053389.1, read on the forward strand.
TTACCAGAAGAAACTTGGATTATTTTTTTGGATTACTAGGAAAGTTCTTGAGAACTGGTCCCACCTAAACTCTGTCTACCTTTGACCCGGTAACGTATATTGTGTTTACTGCTCGTGATATTAATAAGATATTTCTCTCGGTATATAGCCAAGAGTCCCCATACTGTGGGAATATATAGTATTAGGTGCCTCCATAATGCTGGATAATTGAAGAGCTGACATTATTTGAAAAGAGGACTAAACCCTTGGAAAGTTATTTTCCATAGTCTGATTCCCGAGCTGAATATTTTATCATATTGATATCATATATCTTTGATTGGTCATAGGAAAACAGAGTCAAGGGATAACATTTATTTTCCTGCATAATCTGTACTTTATTGCTATAGCCTGTTTGATAAACAGAAGATCCTAAGTTTCTCTTGGTATATGAGTCTGTTTGTTAAAGGTATGACACTGGTTGTCATAAATCACTAAGTTATACTGTGCTGGTGAGATAGGGGTGTGTTTGCACCACTGTGTGGTACATTTTGGGTATTATTTTGTAACTTCATTATCTGTTTTGCAATTGTATTGATTTTATATTCTTTGTTTTTATAATAAACGATTATATATTTTGCATATACAATTGTCCCTTTGTTTCACTGCTTGCACAAATCAAATTAAGATACTCGATAAAAATAACTTAGAGGCGTTTATGCCCGCCTGAAGGATCATAGAATTTTTTTGATATACATACATATTTCTTTTATTTTTTTGATCCTCTCTTTTATATGAAGATTCTTTTTATACAGAAGATATATGACAGTACTCCATCTGAGATCCACTCCTTCAAGACTTACGTGTTGGGAAACGGACGTGCATCCCACTTCAAACAGTGCCCTCACCATTATAAAGTAAAGGAGAAGCTTCTTGACATCATCCAGGTACCTGATGTTACTCCTGTCCTTTGTGATGACAACCTAGGTACCACAGTGTTTTGTACTACAAGTGAGGACAACAAAATAGCCTTGTCAGTTGAAGACAGAGAATTCATCAAAATAATGGATAAGGAATTCTTTCTGGATGAGTCTAACAGCTGGGAAGCACCATTACCTCTTCGTGCTACAAGGGCCAAACTCCCGACCAATCGTAAACAGGCTTTATCCAGATTCAACTCACTTCAACGAACACTAAGGAATAGGCCTGAAAAGAAGGACCATTTTATTGCGTTTATGAAAAGGATCTTTGACAATGATCACGCCGAACCAGCGCCACCACTTCAAAGACATGATGAGTGCTGGTATCTGCCTTTCTTCGGAGTGTATCATCCACGTAAGCCAAAACAAATTAGGATAGTATTTGACTCCAGTGCCAAGCATCAAGGTGTATCCCTAAACGATGTTCTTCTCACTGGCCCGAATCTAACCAACAACCTTGTAGTGTGCTTATGAGATTTAGAAGAGAACCAGTTGCCATAACTGCTGATATTGAACAGATGTTTCATTGTCTTATTGTACGTGAAGACCATAGGAACTTCCTAAGGTTTCTGTGGCACCGTGACATCAACATGGACAATGAGATTATTGAATACCGCATGAAAGTACATGTTTTCAGGAAATAGTCCCTCACCCGCTGTTGCAACATACGGTAAACAAAGGACTGCCATTGATGGAGAAAAGGAGTATGGCGTGGATGCTCGACACTTCGTTGAGAGAGTCTTTTATGTTGACGATGGACTTAAGTCTTTACCTACAGACGAAGAAGCCATAGACCTGCTCCAAAGGACACAAGGTATGCTTTCTAAGACTAACCTCAGACTACACAAAATTGCCTCAAATAGTGTTGCTGTTATGAAAGCCTTTCAACCTGGCGATCATGCCACAAGGTTTAAGGACTTAAATCTGGGAATGGACATGCCAACTATACAGAGAAGTCTGAGCCTACGGTGGGACCTATTAAAGGACACTTTTAGCTTTCAAGTCAGCTCTACAGACAAGCCATTTACCAAGCGAGGTGTTCTGTCAGTGGTAAACAGCCTATACGATTCAAAGTTAGCACCTAAGCCTGAGCACACAATTCCTAGGCTTGAACTTTGTGGGACTGTGCTAGCTGTAGAAATCGCAGATTTCATATTACGCGAGCTAGACATTCAGATAGATGACACCAAATTCTACACAGACAGTAAGGTTGTTCTGGGCTACATATACAACCAGACTAAACATTTCTATGTCTACGTCAGCAACCATGTAGAAAGAATCAGGAAATCATCTAAACCTGAACAATGGCATTATGTTCCATCTGAAATTAATCCTGCAGATCATGCTACTAGGCCAGTGTCTGCAAGTGTATTTGCAAATTCTTCCTGGTTAACAGGTGAATTCCTGCTGGATCACACAGAAGAGACCACGGCCGGGGTCTTCTAGAACCTGACAAAGATACAGAGAACCCAACTATCCTTACCCCAGCTACCCTGCTTACCCAGAAGATTGGGTCCATTCCTGTTCCACCTGGAAACTTTAAAGATGGAAATCTGTGCTTTGATCAATGGAAGCGAGTACAGAACCTTGCCAACCGCTTCTGGAATCGTTGGAAGATGGAGTATCTTTCCACTCTGCAAGGACGCAGGAAATGGCAATGACAGTACCCTAACATAAAAGTTGGAGATCTCGTTCTGCTCGAGTGGCCTATGGGACTTATTGTGAAGAGCATTCCTAGTGATGACGGTAAGGTACGCAAGGTGGAGGTGAAAGTTGCAAGACAAGGGACTGTAAAGACTTTCATCAGGCCTATCACGGAACTTGTGCTGCTCTTGCCCTTTGGAGAGTGAACTTATTGCCTATGCTGCTGAATCCTGCCTGAAACTTCAAGAAAGAAGTGTTTGAACTTTGATTGATACACTTGAAGCCTTACAATTAGTTGTTGCATTATATGCCTGTTCTCTTTATGTTTTTCAGGTCCTCGGACTTTAAGCAAATTGCACTGTTGTTTATTTGCAAACCGTTATGGTTAAAATAGTGACATTTTCAATGCCAGACAGGGAGTGTGCTGCTACGCAGTTAAAATTTATATAGTTTAATATATATGATATTCTATATTTGTCATATGCTCCCACCTAGTGGCTGTTTTTGGTAATGCGCTTCTTTTTCTGTTCGTGATATCTGTCATTCATTTCATTGCTCCACCCCTTCTTCTGTTTACATAACTTACTCTTTCTTCATACTGCTCCAGGCATTTGCACAAGGTACACATGTATTCTCATGTAAGCTTGCAAAAGCATCATCTTTTGACAGCACAATACCAGAATCCATCTGTTCTGCTGTACTCTGTTATCTGGCTTACAGAATAAAGCAACTTACACGGATAAACTCGGTGTTGGTGAGTTCAAGCTATCTGATAAGGATTGTCCGCAGTGATTATATCTGCTCATACAGGCCAGGCATAGAGGTCTCACTAGGGATAAATCGCTATTACAACAATCTGAGTCAGAATAACAGCACCCGGATACCCTGTTCTTAGCCACAATTCTGAACCTCCTGAAGACAAGAAGGCATGACCCGTCCTGTGACCTGCTGCCCACAGCCAGATAGCTGAGCATGGGGCTCAGGCACCTGTCCCAGATGCTGTTGCAGCCCTGACTGCTCAAGTCTCCCTCCTAGCTGAGACTATGGAGAGGATGAGGAAGCAGCTAGAGCGACTAGAACAGCAGACCAAGGCTGAGAAAGGGACTACTACACCAAGAGACCGTCCTACACCTGGTCCACGAGAAGATCGATGTCGGCCGACCGGTAGGTTGTGAGATCCCAGGTATCGAGACACCAGAAAGTGTGTATGCCGGCATTGTCAGAGGCCTGGATACACCGAAATGGACTGCTGAAAGTTAAACGGGTATCCCCTGAGGCCAAGGACCGCCCCTCGGGAGGAAGAATACTAGGTCCCAAAGATCCAGCCTTCATACCTAGATATGTGGGCACCCGCCCCGTGGTTGAAGTTAGCATCAACGGAGTAATGTGTTCTGCTTTGATTGACACTGGATCTCAAGTGACTACCATCCGTCAATTTGCATTCGAAAGATGCTGGAATGGAGCACAGCTGACACAACCCCCAGAATCCTGGCTCCACATCATAGCTACTAATGGACAACCAGTGCCTATATTAGACTATTGGGAACCTACCTTACAGAAGATACCAAACTCCCACACCAAGGGGTAATCATACTCCAGGTTCTAGAAGATGACAATTGCTCTGTGGTCCTGGGGGAAAATTTACTTGGCAACTGTTATACTAAAGTGCTGGAAGCCTTGAAGAAAACTCTACTGACCGCACCCTGTGTAACTCAACGCGTCATAAACCAGACCATCCAGGTGCTAGCTGCCCAACAGAAATTCAGCAACCGACAGGGTGAAATCTGCCATGTTCGCATCAAGGATGCTCAGCATATTAGACTCCAGCCTGAAGCAGAGACCCTGATATGGTGCAAGGCTTGCATCGGTGTCCGAGATCAGGATTTCCCGGCCATCGTTTAACCCCTGCATCTACGAGATCATCCCCTTGTCCTAGCCGCTAGGAGCTTGGTCACTGTGTTGCACAGAAATGTACCCATACGCTTGGTCAATCTAAGTGATGAAGCTGTAGAATTAAAAAAGTACTATCCAGTGGCGAGTCTTTATTACTTCCGTCTGCAAGACGTCCTGGATCCCCCTATTGCTGCTGCACAACAATCGCTACAAACAGCGGATGCAGCTAAAGACCCGCCTAAGCAGCCCTTGTGGGCCGAACTACATATTGGAGATGCCACCATCTCTGCCGAACAGATCAAAAGTGTGCTGGACTTAGCAAAGGAACACCACCAAGTCTTCAGCAAACACCCTCTGGACTATGGTCAAACTAGCCTAACACAGCACACTATTCCAACCGCCACTCATCCTCCAATCAAAGAGAGATATAGCCCAGTGCCTCCAGCCCTATACCACTAGGTAAAGTAGATGGTTCAGAGATATCTATGTCCCAGAGCGCAGGCTGTGGCTGTGATGTCAGATGAATAGAGCAGCCCTCTATTCATCTGACATCACAGCCACAGCCTGCACTCTGGGACATAGATATCTCTGCACAGACCGCTTCATGACATCGGAGGACATCTAAGGAAACCCTCCTCTTCCTCCCTCTTTATTCCCTGGGCACGCAAGTATCGCTGGTTTCACTAGCGTCCTCATTACATACCGTGTGTTATACTTGCAACCTAGCTTATTGTGTGCACAATACAAGTCCCTAATAACAAATCCCATTGTAACGGGGTTCCGAAGGTACACTCGGTCCCCCATTAGCCGCAGACCTGCTGCTTAGCTTCGGGAACGAGGATCTGTGTTTTACCTCATTCCCAGGGCGGCTTTACTAGCTGGGTAGCTCCCTGCTCCTAAGTCTGCCTTGAGCGCCGAGCTGATCACTCGGTGCTCGACTGGTTGGTCTGTCGGTCATGTGACGCTGGCCACGTCACATGACCCTCACTCCCCACTATAAATACAGGCAGCCTGCTGGCCACAGGTTGCCTGTTAATTTAGGTTCCACCTGTGATTTGGTCTTTCCTGGCGTACTTACCTCCTGCTGAATTCCTGACGATCCTCTGCGTGCTCCTTGTGACTCCTTTGGTACCTCACGTCTCTCCTGGTATTTATGACCCCGCCTTCTCCTGACAATTCTCTGCTTGCTCCATTTGTACTTTGTAGCTTTCCTGGTATTGACTCGGTCCATTCACGTCCTGTTGTTTGTCTGTCTGTCATCCCTGCACTTATTCATAGAAACATAGAAACATAGAATGTGTCGGCAGATAAGAACCATTTGGCCCATCCAGTCTGCCCAATATACTAAATACTATGGATAGCCCCTGGCCCTATCTTATATGAAGGATGGCCTTATGCCTATCCCATGCATGCTTAAACTCCTCCACTGTATTTGCAGCTACCACTTCTGCAGGAAGGCTATTCCATGCATCCACTACTCTCTCAGTAAAGTAATACTTCCTGATATTACTTTTAAACCTTTGCCCCTCTAATTTAAAACTATGTCCTCTTGTAGCAGTTTTTCTTCTTTTAAATATTCTCTCCTCTTTTACCTTGTTGATTCCCTTTATGTATTTAAAAGTTTCTATCATATCCCCTCTGTCTCGTCTTTCTTCCAAGCTATACATGTTAAGGTCCTTTAATCTTTCCTGGTAAGTTTTATCCTGCAATCCATGTACCAGTTTAGTAGCTCTTCTCTGAACTCTCTCCAAAGTATCAATATCCTTCTGGAGATATGGTCTCCAGTACTGAGCACAATACTCCAAATGAGGTCTCACTAGTGCTCTGTAGAGCGGCATGAGCACCTCCCTCTTTCTACTGGTAATTCCTCTCCCTATACACCCAAGCATTCTGCTAGCATTTCCTGCTGCTCTATGACATTGTCTGCCTACCTTTAAGTCTTCTGAAATAATGACCCCTAAATCCCTTTCCTCAGATACTGAGGTTAGGACTGTATCACTGATTTTATATTCTGCTCTTGGGTTTTTACGTCCCAGGTGCATTATCTTGCACTTATCAACATTAAATTTTAGTTGCCATATTTTTGACCATTCCTCTAGTTTTCCTAAGTCCTTTTCCATTTGGTGTATCCCTCCAGGAACATCAACCCTGTTACAAATCTTTGTGTCATCAGCAAAAAGACACACCTTACCATCGAGGCCTTCTGCAATTTCGCTGATAAAGATATTAAACAATATGGGTCCCAGAACAGATCCCTGAGGTACCCCACTGGTAACAAGACCTTGGTCTGAATATACTCCATTGACTACAACCCTCTGTTGTCTGTCCCTCAGCCACTGCAGGATTGCCATCCAGTTGTCCCCTGTCATTAGGACTCGCGAGGCAAGTAGGCAGGGCCATGGGTAAGGGTGGAGCACAGTGGTCACTTCCCCCCCCCCTGTGTGTGTGTGTACGCGACCGTTACAGATTAACAGGCCCAATAACCACTGTATAATGAATCCTCTGGTGACCCTGACTGACCATGTCTCTAATCTGACGCAGATGGTGCAGGAGTTAGGGGAAAAACTCAGTTCTTTTGAGTTAGGGCAAGGTTCTTCCACTCCTCAGGCCTCCAGTCCGCATTTTGAGCCCCAGATTAAGCTCCCAGAACCCTTTTCTGGAGACCGGAAGAAGTTTCTCTCTTTTAAGGAGAATTGCAAACTTTACTTCCGTTTGCGCCCCGTGTCCTCTGGCCCCGAGAGTCAACGCGTGGGCATTATCATTTCCCGATTACAGGGTGATCCCCAGCATTGGGCGTTCTCTTTACCTGCTGGCGCCAGTTGTTTATCTTCTGTGGAGGGGTTCTTTCAGGCCCTGGGTACCCTCTATGATGAACCAGACAGGGCTCTAGTAGCCGACACGGCTCTAAAGGCACTGGTTCAGGGCAATCTACCAGCGGAGGATTATTGCACCCAATTCAGAAGGTGGTGTGTCCCCTCAGGATGGAACGAACCAGCCCTGAAGAGTCAGTTCAGGTCAGGTTTGTCTGATAAATGAAAGGATCTTCTGGTCAGTTATCAACTTCCAGAGACCTTAGAGGAGATGATGACCCTTGTTGTCCGACTTGACCGACGGGTTAGAGAGAGACGACAGGAACAACAGTTCTCTTCCCAGATGGTGGTCCAGCCAGAGGCCTATCCCAGAGACAATGCTGAAGTCTCCACCGAGGAACCCATGCAGGTTGGCTTGACCCGAGGGAATCTTCGCCGCAGACGTGGAGAATGCTTTTACTGTGGAGATCCTGACCACTGGATCAACCAGTGTCCTAAGAAGGTCCTCTCTGTCAAGTGTCCTAAGGCAAGGCAACCTAAAGACCAGGTACACCCTGAATTTTCTAAATGTAAGCTTTCGGTACCCATTACGATTTCTCTGGGAGTAGATAAATGGCCGGGTAAGGCCTTTATTGATTCTGGCTCAGCGGCTAGCTTTATTGACTCTGAGTATGCTGTAAGATTGGGTATTCCTATGTTTGCCTTACCAACTCCTATTCATGTCATGGTTATTGATGCCACTCCTCTTATTGGTGGTACGGTGAGCTTATGTACCTCAGAGATTTCTCTAACCGTGGGTGTGTGCCGCTTAGAGAGATGTTCGCTTTTAGTCCTGGAGAACCTACCGGCTGAGGTGGTACTAGGGTTGCCTTGGCTCCGACTACATAACCCCACTATAGATTGGTCCAATGGGGAGTTGGTGAGATGGGGGGCCTAAGTGTGACTCGTGCTTGTCCGTGGTACAGGCTGGGGTCTCAGTAAAGTCTGATACTTTACCCTCTGTTGTTAGAGAATATTCTGATGTATTCTCATCACCAACCCCGGAGGTTCTACCCCCCCATAGACCTTATGATTGTACCATAGAGCTAGTAGAGGGGGCCAAGTTTCCTAAGGGACGAATTTATAATCTTTCTATGCCCGAACGCAAGGCCATGGAAGATTATATTAAGGAGAGCCTTGGTAAAGGGCATATTAGACCTTCTGTCTCTCCTATGGGGGCGGGGTTTTTCTTCGTTAAGAAAAAAGATGGTGGTCTTAGGCCATGTATCGATTACCGGAGATTAAATAAAATCACTGTCCAGAATAGATACTCCCTCCCATTGATTCCGGATTTATTTAACCAGGTTCTGGGGGCAACCTGGTTTTCCAAAATTGACCTGAAAGGGGCATACAATCTAATCTGAATCAAGGAGGGAGAAGAATGGAAGACGGCGTTCAATACCCCGGTAGGACACTTTGAATATCAGGTGATGCCTTTTGGACTCAGCAATGCCCCAGCTGTGTTCCAAAACTTCATGAATGACATTCTTAGGGAATTCTTAGGTAAATTTGTTATTGTCTATCTTGACGACATTTTGATATTCTCTCCTGACTTCGAATCCCATGTGTCTCATGTTAAACAAGTATTAGAGGTGTTGAGGGAGAATCAGCTATCCGCTAAGCAAGAGAAATGTGTCTTTGGTGTACAGGAGATTCTGTTTCTAGGGCATGTTCTGACTCCTCATGCCTTCAAGATGGATCCTGGTAAGGTACTAGCAATTAAGGAATGGGTAAGACCTTCATCCTTAAAGGCCTTACAACGGTTCTTAGGTTTCGCCAATTACTATCGTAAATTTATTATGAATTTTTCCGTAATTGCTAAACCGTTGACCGACCTTACTAAGAAAGAGGCGGATTTGGAGAATTGGTCTACTAAGGCAATTTCTTCATTTGAAAAATTAAAAAAGGCATTCAGTAGCGCTCCCATTCTGATCCAGCCTGATCAGGAGAAACCTTTTATTGTGGAGGTGGATGCGTCCGAGGACGGCGCAGGAGCAGTCCTTTCACAAGGTCCTGCTAGCCTCACTAACCTGAGACTATGTGCCTTCTTCTCCAGGAAATTCTCTCCCAGGGAGAGAAACTACGACATAGGGAATAGGGAGCTGCTGGCCATTAAATGGGCTTTTGAGGAGTGGAGGCATTTTCTGGAGGGGGCAAGGCATTGTGTAACTGTTGTCACTGACCATAAAAACCTTATGTTCCTCGAGTCTGCTAAGAGGTTGAATCCCCATCAAGCCAGATGGGCTCTGTTTTTAACTTGTTTTGATTTTTCCATTACGTTCAGGCCGGGAAGTAAAAATGTGAAGGCGGACGCATTGTCTCGGAGCTTCCAGGCTTTTCAACCTACTGAGGTACCACCTGAATCCATCCTACCAGCAAAAATCTTCTTAGCAGCTCTTACCCAGGATATCTCGGCTCGCATTAGGTCTGAACAACATCTGGCACCGGTATCCACCCCAACAGATAAGTTGTTTGTTCCCGTACAATTTCGTCTCCAGCTGTTGGGTGAGTGTCACGATTCTGCCTTTTGTGGACATCCGGGTGTTGAGGGCACTAAGGATCTGGTTTCTAGAAACCTTTTGGTGGCCCACTCTAACTAGGGATGTCAAGTCCTACGTGTGAGCCTGTGAGGTTTGTGCCAGGTCCAAGACACCTAGGACTCGCCCTGCTGGTAACCTACGACCCCTACCCATTCCCAGTAGACCCTGGTCCCATATCTCGATGGACTTTATAACTGACCTACCGCCGGCGGAGGGTAAGACTGTAGTTTAGGTAGTGGTCGATAGTTTTAGCAAGATGGTCCATTTCATTCCCCTGTCTAAACTCCCGAATGCCAAAAACCTGGTGTCTATTTTTGTGAAAGAAATTGTTCGATTGCATGGTATCCCGGAAAATATTGTTTCTGACAGGGGTGTGCAGTTTGTGTCCAAATTCTGGAGGGCCTTCTGTCAAAAATGTTAAATTTCATTGTCTTTTTCCTCTGCCTACCACTCTGAGAGTAATGGGCAGACTGAACGCTTTAATCAGTCTGTGGAACAATTCTTGAGGTTCTATGTTGCTGATGACCAGCAATTATGGGTGAAATTTCTTCCATTGGCTGAATTTGCTTTGAATAACTGTGTCAATTCTTCTGCTGGGGTTTCACCTTTCTTTTGTAACCATGGTTTCCATCCCCGTTTTCATTCTGGGTCATCCGTCTCCTACTCTAACCCTGAGGCGGATAGGTTCTCCTCTGAACTGTGCACAGTTTGAGCCCGGGTTCAATCGAACTTAGAAAAGGCTCAAAGTTCTCAGAAACTCAAGGCCGATAGGAGACGTTCAAGGGGGGTGAATTTTCAGGTTGGGGATAAGGTATGGTTGTCCTCCAAGAATCTCTCTCTTAAGGTAGATTCTAAAAAGTTTGCTCCTCGTTTTATTGGACCATATAAGATCACGGAGGTGATTAACCCGGTATCATTTAGGTTGGAGCTGCCCGAGTCATTCCACATTCATAATGTGTTCCATAAATCTCTACTTAAAAAATATTTTGAACCGGTAGTACCATCGAAAGTCTCACCTCTGCCGGTTCTTGTTAATGATGCTGTCGAGTATGTGGTGTCTAAAATAGTGGATGTCAGGAAGGTGCGTAATTCCTTGCAGTACCTGATTCACTGGAAGGGGTATGGACCTGAAGAGAGTTTTTGGGTACCTGCCAGGGAGGTTCATGCTCCTAGACTTGTTTGAAAATTTCATTTAGAACAGTCCGGTGGCCCCTCGTAAAAGGGGGGTACTGTAACGGGGTTCCGAAGGTACACTCGGTCCCCCATTAGCCGCAGACCTGCTGCTTAGCTTCGGGAAGGAGGATCTGTGTTTTATCTCATTCCCAGGGCGGCTTTACTAGCTGGGTGGCTCCCTGCTCCTAAGTCTGCCTTGAGCGCCGAGCTGATCACTCGGTGCTCGACTGGTTGGTCTGTCGGTCATGTGACGATGGCCACGTCACATGACCCTCACTCCCCACTATAAATACAGGCAGCCTGCTGGCCACAGGTTGCCTGTTAATTTAGGTTCCACCTGTGATTTGGTCTTTCCTGGCGTACTTACCTCCTGCTGAATTCCTGACGATCCTCTGCGTGCTCCTTGTGTACTTTGCTGCTCTCCTGGTATTCTGACCCCGGCCTCCTCCTGATGATCCTCTGCTGACTCCTTTGGTACTTCACGTCTCTCCTGGTATTTATGACCCCGGCTTCTCCTGACAATTCTCTGCTTGCTCCATTTGTACTTTGTAGCTTTCCTGGTATTGACGCGATCCGTTCACGTCCTGTTGTTTGTCTGTCTGTCATCCCTGCACTTATTCCAAGTTAGGGATTGCTGTCCAGTTGTCCCCTGTCATTAGGACTCACGAGGCAAGTAGGCAGGGCCAGGGGTAAGGGTGGAGCGCAGTGGTCACTTCCCTCCCCCCTGTGTGTGTGTGTACGCGACCGTTACACCCATATTGGTTTGTCATGTCTATATGGTCTGAATTGACATCAAGACATTGTATATAGATATATTTATACTTATGGATCGGTGCATTAGATATCTTGTCTAATAATATACATACTATTTTTGAGACCAAGTGATTGTTTTCCGGAGTAAATGATAAGTCAATGGTGAGGTTATCGATTACCCCCGTTTTTTGACCTAGGCTTTTTAATATAAACTTGTACATCCTGAATGTATTTATGTGTTCTTGTGGTAGCCAGCCCTCTTAACAGCGACAATCAATCTATTCTATAAGCAACACCATTTTGCTACACATATATACACCTATTTCTACTACTAGTATAGCTATAATACATTCAGCAGTGCATTCTATTGGTCATCTTTGAGATTATTGATTATCTGGGTATCAAATAAATTCTCATAAAAATCATAACTCATGATTTTTATATTTTTTATATTTTTTCTGTGTTCAGGTGATTATCTTTGGTGATTTAGATCTTTTAGTTTGGTATGTCCCCTGAGGAGCCGATTATCAACTAGGCGAAACGCGTAGGGACAAATTTGGATTTTTCTATGGACAACTTATTCCATTCTGTTTCACTATTTCATATTCTTTATTGGGTGGTTCTTGTCACCCCACCTGGGGCATGGTATTTGTTTGTTATTTTGATATTTAGAATAGTCCAGGTCCTTACCTAGGGCCCTATTCCACATTGTTGGAATTTTCCTCTTCCCCATGTCAGGGTCATCCAAGGGCTATCAGGAGGCACAAGACATGGGATCGCCCCTATTGGGGCGGCTATTCCGTTTGCAGGCAGGGCGACAGATTTAGGGCTAGAACAAGGGATATTGCCCCCAATTAAGGCCTACAACGTATCTGCCAATCCTTCTGCATTCATCTGATAATGGAATAGTGATCTCCCCTGAGGTTTTGAATTTTGTTTTTGGATTATTTTTCTTTTCATTTGCAATAAGGGTATATTGGCTTTTTATTTTTATATCATTAAATGTTATGTTTAAGATGAAGTGGTATTTCTGTGAATCCTACCTTTACTACCACAGTCTAGTATAGTCCTTTTTGGATAGGGTTATGTTCAATCTGTGAGTCCTACCCTGACTATAGCCTGCCATTCTGCCTCTATACTGACGCAAGTAAGAAAGATTTAGGAGCTATACTATCACAGACACAAGCCGGAACTGAAAGGGTCATCACCTATGCCGGCAGGTCTTTACAAGAACCGGAGAGAAATAATCCACTGACTCACTTGAACACTGCACGCCTGGGAGGTCTAGACTGGCGAACTTCGACTTCACCAGTAAGTACAGGACTGGCAAAACTAATGACAATGGGGATGCCTTGTCCAGGATACCTGCCAGGAAGGAACTAATTTCTAAGGATCATCAGTGGGAAGACATGTTCTACTCCCGATTTGCCCGGCAGGAAGCTCTACACACTAAGCACCAGGTCTCCAAAGCAACTAGTTCTCCAAAGACCTGTGATCCCTCACTTTCAGTTGAGAAAGAGCTTTGGCTCAAACTACAAGCAGAGAGTAGAGTTATCTGAGAACTGTTGGATTATTTTTCCAGTGGGCGCGTACCGGAGAGGGAGGCGGCTTGGAACTCTCAGGTGGCTGCGATTTTTCAGGAGGGCGGTGATTTGGAAGATGGCGGTGATTTTAGGGTATTAACCAGTGAGCTCAATGAGGCACACAAATTATTTTCCAGAGTTTGGTGGAATGTTAGGAGTCTAGAGGAATATGTCAGATGTGGTATCATTCCTAGGGGCCTCAGGGTGCAGAATTTACCAGCCTGGGAGGTTTCTCCTGAGTTCAAGGGCACTTGGGAACAGGGATTGTCCCAATGCTCTAAAATTCTTATGGGTTTGCTTATTGAACATGACAAAGAGTTGTTGCGTGAAACAAAACAGAGATTGATTGGTTTGGAGACAAAGTTGGTCTTACATGACAAAACAAAAGTGGAGAATTACTACATCAAATTAAGGGAGACACTGGATAAGTATGACAAAGAGATCATGATGGGTAAGAAATCGAAATTCCAACGTGATAAAACTGACTTCGAAAATAAACAGACCTTTAAGTGGAAACATGCAGGGAATATGCGGAGTCAGGGTAGAAATAAGGCCATGAAAATCCATCAACAAAAAATGCTGGGGGCCACTCTGAGCTCAGTGATCAGAGCTTGAGTGAGGGTAATTTTTTTTATCATAGGCCAGCGACGACGGAGGACAAGGAGGGGATTACGCAAATCCAAGGAAAAGAGGACCCCAACATCGCATGAGCAACAACTACCCACTCTTCCAGAAAAGACGACTACAACAATGTTAAAGGACAACTCTGTTTTAAACTCCTTTACAATCAACTATCAATATTACAAAATTTGGCTGCTCATGGATCTCATGGACCTCCTGCGGGAAAACGAATCGGATACAGAAATCTGAACAAGACGGAATCCGACACCATACGAAAATTACAAGCAAATACCACCTTTGTTATCAAAGAAGCAGATAAGGGTGGGAATGTGGTCCTATGGGACATGGATTTATACATACAGGAAGCAAATTGACAGCTCAAGAATAGAACTTTCTATACACCTCTGCCTTCTGACCCCACAATGGTCTTTAAGAAGAAATTGGACCAGCTATTGAAGGCAGCTCGGGAGATGTTTGTCATCACTAAAAAGGAACATCAATTTTTGGAGTCCTGGGACTACCATCCCATGTACGTGATTCCCTTCACCTGATTGAGATGCTGGAACATGTGTCATTCACATCTGACGTACTATTAGTGACCTGTGATATTGAGTCTTTGTACACCAGTATCGCGCACAGGGATGGCATTGGGGCCACTACCCACTTTTTGGAGAGGTCGGTGTCTGCGGAGCCAGCCCACCACGCATTCCTGGGTTCCAGGGAGACTTGTGTCCAATTTATTGACACACTAAATGAAAACAATCTGAATATCCGTCTAACATATACCATCTCAGAGGATGCAGTTGACTTTTTGGATCTAAGATTAGTTAGGGAAGACGAACGGATTGTCACCTCTCTTTTTCGAAAAAGCACCGCCACTAATAGTCTGCTACACTACCGGAGCTTCCATCCGGCACATATGAAGAATGGAATACCGAAAGGTCAATTTCTCAGATTACGTCGCAACTGCACACATCTGACCGACTTCAGGGCAGCCTCAGCAGATCTGTCATCACGGTTCAAGAACAGGGGTTACCCTAAGAAAACTGTATCCCGTGCTTATGAGGATGCCAAGAGCTCGGATCGAACCAAGCTATTTACCCACAGGCCCAAAACTAGGGATGGCAAGATACATCTTATTACACACTACAACAATCAGTGGACAGCACTCTATAAGATCTTGGAGAATCATTGGTTTCTGCTCAACGTCTGACCAAAGGCTGATGCCCTATGTGGATAACAAACCAAAGATCATTGCACGCAAGGCACCTTCTCTCAAAGATCAACTCGTGCGGAGTCATTTCCAGCGCCCTACACGGGGGCTGAACAGAGGTGTCAAATTGAAGGGCACACACCCGTGCGGCCAATGCAATGTTTTCCCATTCATGTTGGGCAAGGATAACTTTTCAAATGACAAACAGTGTATACGCCTCAATCACTACGTCAATTGCCGCACCAGGGATATCATATACGGAATCATTTGTCCATGCAAGAAAATATATGTGGGGCAAACCTCACAGGAATTGCGGAAACGGATCCAGCAACACATGTCCAACATTACTTTGGCTGCCCGGGATAGTACCGAAAAGGAGAAACCTCTCACCTCCGTGGCTACACACTTCTTGTATCACCATGGTGATACACACAATTCTTGCCTTTGTTCTACACGTGATCACTTGGTCCATCACTTTGGGTGTTGTCAGAATATTCTTTTTCGTCTCTTCACCTGGAACAGCGCAGCACTGAGTGCGAAGAATTCTCTGGATTGTTGTTTGGGATCCCTCCATCCGGATATACAGCGAAGGACACATTACGTTTGCTCCATTTATATATCTCTTGGACTATATTGCTATAATGCTACACTTGCAATAATAATAATTTTTATATGTAGCAATCCCTTTTTTGTTCTTTTTTTCCCCCTTGGCCCTAGTTTGGGTTCTTTTCTTTTTTCCTTGCACATATATAGATTAATCTATATTATTTATATTTTTTATTTCTGCTTTTGTTGTCTTCTGTTTTACAGGTCCTTTGAGTGTAATTAATCATGTATTTATATAGGTTTTCAAGTCTTGACCCGGTCTTAAAGAGTTTCTACCACTTCGTTTTCACATAATTAGCTTTCAGACACTAGCGATCCGCTAGTGTCTGCTCTACCAAACAATCCTAATATAATAGCTTTTGGTGCAGCCGTTTCGCTAAAAAAATAACTTATATTGATATGCTAATGAGCCTCTAGGTGCTATGGGGGCGTCATTAGCACCTAGAGGCTCGGTCTATCTTCACAAAATGCCGCCGCCCAGCGCGTCCCTCCAGCCCGCCCATCTCCTCCGGAATGCGATACTCCCTGTGAGCCAGCGGACGAATTCTCGCGCATGCGCCGTGCGCTTCTGTATTCGGCACATGCGCAGTGAATGTCTGAGCGCTTTCTGCACAGACATCTCCACTGCGCCTGTTCCTCGGAGCACTATGACGTCATCGGCGCAGTGGAGATGTCTGAGCAGGGAAGCAGTCAGACATTCACTGCGCATGCGCCGAATACAGACGCGCACGGCGCATGCGCGAGAATTCGTCCGCTGGCTCACAGGGAGGATCGCATTCCGGAGGGGATGGGCGGGCTGGAGGGACGCGCTGGGCGGCGGCATTTTGTGAAGGTAGACCGAGCCTCTAGGTGTTAATGACGCCCCCATAGCACCTAGAGGCTCATTAGCATATCAATATAAGCTCTTTTTTTAGCGAAACGGCTGCACCAAAAGCTATTATTTTGGGATTGTTTGGTAGAGCAGACACTAGCGGATCGCTAATGTCTGAAAGCTAATTATGTGAAAACAAAGTGGTAGAAACCCTTTAAGTATTGTGTATATATGTCAGTTATTTATATTCTCTTTTTTGTTCATTCCCCATTTTGGTTTGCTTTGTCCTCTCGCCCATAGGCTCTCCTTATGTGCGCATATCGTGCTTTAACTCTGCCATGCAATCCCCGGTATGTGACACGCAGTGCGCGCCGTCTGAGCCTGCGCGTTCTGCTGTTTCCGGTATTTGGAACGCAGGACGCGTCGGCTTGGAGGCGCGCATGCGCGGATGTCACTTCCGGTCGCCGTCCGCCTCGGCGTCTGGGGGTTGCCATGCCGATCCTCCATGGAAGGTATCTAACCTCCTCTCCTTCCTCCTCCCTTATGGGTGTGGGGTTGCCGCTCTCACGCTCCACGCTAATGCCCATGACACAGGTGAAGATTATCACTACTAATTGATATGTATATATACACTAGCTTATGTGCTATTCAGGAACAGGCACCCCTGAGGAAGCCAGCAGAGCCTGGCGATACGCGTTGGGCTTCTTTCCTGACCACCACGCATACCCCCACCATGCTACTTTAAATGATAAGTATTATAGCTTTCCATTGTTTATTGTTGATGGATTTCATGCAATTCAAATTGTTATATAATCATACATGTGGGGGCATGTTCATGGCTTTGTGGTGAGTCAGGGTGGCATGTGTACATGGTTGGTTCACATGACCTTGTTTTATTGTATACAATAATTTTAATTCATTTTCTGTCGTATCTGTTGCTTTCAATAAATGTGATACTTTTTTAGATGTGCAGCTTCCATCTCGGTATTCTTTTCTTCTTTTTTGAATTACATTGTGTATTATATACCGTGTGCCGGCACTCTCACTTCAACTTTGATGTGCCCCCGTTTTTTTGAATTTCATACCGGAGAGAATCCGGCAGCGGAGAGCTGACTCGGAGCTAGTTTGCCTCTGGCGACAACGGAAACTGTTCTTCCTACAAAGAGATCTGCTTCTCAGGGTAACGCTTGATCCAGTCACCTGTGAGCGACTCCATCAGATAGTGATTCCCGGAAGAGATGCTAAGATTGGTAATGGACATGTACCATAACAGGTCTGGCCATTTTGGAACCCAAACAACGGAAGCCACCATCAGGCGGCGTTTGTACTGGACTGGCATGAGAAGTGATATTGAAGCCTGTTGGCGGGAGTTTTATCAAGGAAAATAGCAGAGAAATTGCTACCCTTGTTCCCGCAAAAACCGTCATGGTATTTTCTTCCAAAAATACATGTCACTGACCCACCCCCCTGGGAGAGCTATAGTCTCGGGGGTTGGCTCAATAACAGAACCTTTGTCCAAGTACATGTACTGGCTGCCCCACCTTTTGTGTTAAGTACCGTCTTACCTCAGAGACACTAGGGACCTGTTACTGGCACTGGAATTTTTTCAGTGGCAGGAACGTTTCCAATTGGTCTCTTTAAATGTAGAAAATTTGTACACCCGTATCCCACAAGATGAAGGCATTAATGCAGTTACAGAAATATTAAGTGGCACTGATAAGAGCGAGAAATTTATTGATTGGCACTCCAGTTGCATGTACCTTTGCAAATTTGTATTTAGCTAGGTTTGAAGACAAATATATATTCACGATAAAAAAAAAAAAACTATGCGCCCTATATACAGCTGTATTTAACATTCATAGATGATGTCTTTATGACCTGGTCGGGTACTGAGGCCCTCTTTGAAGAGTTTGTGGTTTATTTGAATTCAGTGAATAGAATGAACATGAGGTTCACTCACAATTTCGGGGGGTATAAGTTGGAATTTTTTAGATGTGGTGGTTTTAGAGAGAGTTGAATTGGTTACCGATCGCAATGCTCGAGTCTCCTCCCCGCGCGTTTGTTGGCTACTACACAGCCAATAAACGTGCAGGGTAGTACTAGCCCTCACTGTAATGCCGTAGCCATGTTGGTTACTGGCATTACAGTGATTAGCTGGCCGGGACGCATAATCGGGTGCTATATAGCTCCCGATGACACTTGGTTCGGCTCAGTCTTAGTCAGGGAGAGCTGCAGCAGAAGGGACAGATAGTGTAGGGACAGGAATTGTTTAGTGTTGAAAGGTGTTAGAGGCCCAAAAGTCCTTTTAAGGACTATTGTTTTTTCTGGTTGCACTATATATTATTAACGCAATCTGCGCTAAATTGCGTGCAATTGTTTGGCAGCTGCTGACAGTGACACAACCTCTGCTACATCTGTTATGTTACATTAGCACATCCTAAATATCTGTGACATTCAGCGCAATTGTTTGGCCGCTGGTGACAGCGACATTACCTGTGCTACATCTCCTGTATAATGTTTGCGCATCCTAAATATCGGTGACATTCAGTCAAATTTTTTAGCCGCTGGTGACAGAGACATTACCTGCGCTACATCTCCTGTATAAAGTTTGCGCATCCTAAATATCTGTGACATTCAGTCTAATTTATTTGCGCATACACTTACAAAACCTGCGCTACTGTATGTGTCACATATTAGCAAGCATCTGTACCATTTAATATGCTCAAGGCAAGCAGTAAGGGGCGGGGAAGTGGCCGTGCTGCTGATGGTGCACGCAGAGGCTGTGGCCCTGGGCGTGGTGAAACTCCACAATACCTAGCTTCATGTCCCAGTTTGCAGGGCGGCGCAGGACACCACTCTCAAAGTCAGACCAGTGCGACCAGGTGGTCGGTTGGATTGCAGCAGATAATGCTTCCAGTCGGTTAAGCACCACCCTGTCTTCCACAAAGTCCTGACTCAGTAGTAAAGAGTCTGGTCAATAGAATCCTCACCCTGATCCTCCTTCCTCCCACCATGGAGAGTCTTGGCAAACAAATGATCCCATGCTCGGATATTCAGAGGAGCTATTTACAGCGCCATTCCTTGATTTGGGCCTCTCGCCAAGCCCTCTTGAAGAGGGACATGAGGAGATCTTGTGCACTGATTCCCAAACTCTTGAGCATCCACAGTCAGAAAAAGATGACGTGGGGAACGGCAATTAGTGTTTCACAGGGTGGATGATGAAGATGAGACACAGTTGCCAATAAGTCAACGGCAATTAGTGTCTCAAGAGGATGATGATGAGGATGAGACACAGTTGTCAATAAGTGAGGTTCTTGTTAGGTCAACAAGTCAGGAGGATGACCAGAGTGAGGAAGTGGAAGAGGAGGTGGTGGACGATGAAATCACTGACACAACCTGGGAAGGTGGCAAGCTGAGCGAGGACAGCAGTACAGAGGGGAAGGGATCCGTAGCACTGCAACAGGCTGGAAGAGGCAGTGGGGTGGTAAAAGGGAGAAGGCGGTCCACACCAAACAGGCCCGCAACTGTTCCCCGGAGAACCCCCTTGCGGCAATCTCCCTTGCCAAGGGGTAGGTGTTCCGTAGTCTGGCGCTTTTTTGAGGAAAGTGCAGACGATAAAATAATTATCATTCGCAACCTGTGCCATACCAAAATGAGCAGGGGTGTGAACACTAGCAAATTCACCACCACCAGCATGATCCGCCACATAGCATCAAAGCACTCTAATAGGTGGGCCAAACTCCTGGGTCCACAATCAGTGTCTGCTGGTCACACCACTGCCTCCTCTTCCCCTGTGTTACCTGCTGGCCAATCCCCTGTCCAAGACACAGGCCCGGATGCCTCACGCCCTGCACCTGGACCTTCGCAAGCACCATCAGCTAGCACATACACTTCTGTGTCCCAGCGCAGCGAACAGATGTTGGTACCCCAGGCCTTTGAACGAAAGAGCAAATACCCAGCCACCCACCCACAGGCCATAGCACTAAATGCGCACCTTTCCAAATTGCTGGCCATGGAAATGTTGCCATTTAGGCTTGTGGACACTGAGGCTTTCCGCAGCCTCGTTACTCAGTCCCCAGTCGCCACTATTTTTCCAGGTGTGCCGTCCCCGTCTTACACCAGCATGTGTCCCGTAACATCACCCGTGCCCTGACCAACACAGTTATTGGGAAGGTCCACTTAACGACTGACACATGGACAAGTGCTTTTGGCCAGGAATGCTACATTTCTCTGATGGCACACTGGGTGAACATTGTGGAGGCCGGGAGCGAGTCGTTCCCTGGAATGGCACAGGTGCTACCGACGCCAAGGATTGCGGGCCCTGCTTCCATCAGAATTTCCGCCGCCACCTACATCAGTGGCTGTAAAGCCCCCTTCTCCTCCTCCACCTCTGAATTCTCATCTTGCAGCACCAGTCAGCCATCAGTCAGTAGCTGGAAGCAATGTAGCACTGCAGTGGGGAAGCGGCAACAGGCCTAGCTGAAACTAATTTGCTTAGGTGACAAACATCACACCGCTGCAGAGCTGTGGCAGGGTATAAGGGACCAGAGCTGTGTCTCTCACCACTTAACCTACAACCAGGCATGGTTGTGTCTAATAATGGCCGTAACTTGGTGGCGGCTTTGGAGGCTCGGCAAGCACACACACATACCATTCCTAGCCTACGTGTTGAACTTAGTGGTTCAGCGGTTTCTCAAAACCTACCCAAATTTGCCTGAGCTACTGTAAGGTGCACCGCATGTGTGCCCATTTCCGAAAGTCATCTACAGCTGCCGCCGGTCTGGCAACGCTGCAACAGCGCTTGGTAATTGCCAGCTCACCGACTGTTGTGCAATGTGAGCACGCACTGGAACTCCACGTTCCACATGTTGGCCAGGATTTGTAAGCAGCAGAGGTCAGTAGTGGAATACCAGCTGCAACATGGTCGTTGCCTTTTCAGTCAGCTTCCGCTCTTCCGCAGCGACGAGTGGGCAAGGATGTCTGACCTCTGTGAGGTTTTACGCAACTTTGATGAATCAATACAGTTGGTGAGCGGCGATGCCGCTATTATCGGAATAACCATCCCACTTCTGTGTCTACTGAAACGCTCGTTGCTCACTATTAAGGCGGACGCTTTGACTGTGGAAGAGGTGGAAATGGGGGAAGACAGTACACAGGCTGATAGCCAGACCACCCTCCATTCATCTTCTCAGCGTGAATTGGATGATGATGAGGAGGAGCAGGAGATGGTTGCCTCCAGTACAGAGGGTAGTACCCATAGCAGGTTTATTCCATCTGTTCAGCGTGGATGGGCCGAAGAGCAGGAAGAGGATGAGGAGATTGAGAGTCATCCTCCTGATGAGGACAGTGAAGTCTTGTCTGTTGGGACATGACTGACTTTATGTTATGCTGCCTTTCCCATGACACTCACGTTATACGCATTTTAGACAACACAGATTACTGGTTGTTCACCCTTCTCAACCCCCGCTACAAAGAGAACTTCTCATCTCTCATTCCTGTGGTGGAGAGAACTAGCAAAATGGTGCAATACCAGAAGGTCCTTGTGGAAAATTGCTCCAAAAATTTCCAGCTGACAGAGTACGTAGTTTCTTGGGCAACCGAGGAGGGGAGACGAGGGGAACACACAGCAGTTCCAACCAAGGCAGGGCAACACTCTCCAAGGCCTGAGACAGTTTCATGACACCCCGCCAGCACCCTCACCCTGATGCGCAGCCTAGTGTCACAAGGAGGGAAAAGTTTTGGAAGATGATGGAGTACGTAGCAGACCATGTCAGCATCCTCAGTGATCCCTCTGTGCCTTAAAACTATTGGGTGTCCAAGCTGGACACGTGGCACGAACTGGCGCTCTACGCCTTGAAGGTGCTGGCCTGCCCTGCTGCCAGCGTTTTGTCAGAGCGGGTATTTAGTGCTGCTGGGGGCATAATAACTGATAATGCTAACAGGTTGACTCTTATCAAAATAAAAAGACCTGGATTGCCCCTGACTTCTCTACTCCACCAGAGGAAAGCGGATGAACATAAAGGCACTTTAAATGTGGCTTTTATGGTGTATTGAATACACTGTATTCCCATGCACCCCTTCCACCACAAAAAAGGGTATATGGTTCAATCTTTCTTTTCTCGTCCTCCTCCTCCATCATCAACATGGTTATTAGGCTGTCCTCACTCCTAATGTTTTAGAGGGTCACCAGCAGGCCCTTGCTCCTAATGTTTTTGAGGGTCACCAGCAGGCCATCAATCATAATTTTTCAAAGGTGTGTATAATGCTCTTCTTTATGTGTAATTAAGGGTGTATTGGATTGCCGGTTCCTTGTAATTTGTTGCAGCCCTTTCACTTAGTGCATAGGCTTTATGAGTGTAGGAGTCCCACTACCTGAACAATTGTACCACAATGTGAATGAGGCCCTCCATTATGTGAAAAACAGGTTGTATCGGAGTGCCTCTTCCTTGTAATTTTTGGCAGCACTTGCACTTTATATACAAGTAAATATACAGGAAAGAATGTTTCCTAACAATTTTTCCTCTAAAATCGATTTTATCTTTGGTTTTGTGCGTATTATTGTCAGTCTGTAAAAGTGGCGTACTACTCGGACAACATCGTTCCCAGCAGCTACCTGGGAGTCCAAGATGCATCCAGACATCCTCCCCATGCTGTTCCCGAACCATTTTAGAGGTGTTTCCATTAATTTCTGACCTTTTCCTGTGAACCAGACACCCCTTCCCCCCTCTTCAGAGCAGAGGGTGCCTGATCAATGCTCGGGTTCTCCCATTGACTTCCATTGTGTTTGGGTGCTCTGTAGAGCACCCGAGCATCCCAAAGTGTTCTACTCGAGCACCCGAGCTGTTTGGTGCTCGATCAACACTAGCCACAGGATACCCCAGAGATCTATTGAATGAAGCGATGCAAAAAATTGTGTTTACCCATAGGGAAAAAACTGTGAGAAAAAAGGGGATAAACAGAAACGGATTTGTCTTCTCCTTTAAGTTTAGTCCCATGGCAGACCAAATTAGGAGAGTGATAAGGGAGAATTGGGATATAGTAGAAAAAGGATGATAGAATGAAAGAGGGGAAAGGATTAAAACCTTTGGTGGCCTTTAGGAAGTGCCATACTGTAAAGGATAAACTGGTCAGGAGTCGTTTTGTAGAACCAAAATTGGATAACTGGTTGAGAGATTGGATCCCTATGGAAAATCGCCGATGTGGAAACTGTTCCTACTGTAAACATAATTCACAATGGGATTCATTAACATTTGGTGGAGTTTACCACAGAGTGACCACATTAATAACTTGTAAGAGTAAATGTAGTGTACCTCATCTCATGTATATGTGGTAAGTTTTATGTAGGCAAGACTATTAGACATCTGAATAAGAGATTTAGGGAACATTTGAATTCCATTAATACAGGGAGAGGCTGTCCACGTCTAATAGAACATGTAAAATCTGTACATAATTATGATGGCAGAGTTTTAGGGTTTGCAGGAATTGAGTTGGTTTGTAATCCACCACAAGGGGGAGACAGACACCGGGAGCTTCTGAGAAGGGAAGCTAGATGGATCATGTGATCCGGGGCTATGGTCCCTCTGGACCTGAATGATAAAAATGATCTAGGAGTATTTTTGTAAGTAGATGTACCCAGCTGATTGTTTTTCATGTTTTGTTTTATTTACATATGTTTAAGAATGTTTTTTAAGTATTGGACAGACTCCCCTGTGATGGAGCTTATGCGTGCCACACGGCGGCGGCACATAAAGATGACACATGCACGACAGAACGTCAGTGGCCTGAGAAAGCTCTGAGCCGTGAAACGGCCGCCGCCACGAGCTACATGCCTGCGCTATGCTGGTCCGCCCCATGTGTATGCCAATACTTGTAATGTATGAATTTCTGGAATAAATAACCCCATTCTTCGGTGAGTGCCGCTTATGTGTTTTCTTCTCTCTCATGGGACCTGTTGCCGGGAGTATCCCACCTGTGCTGTGGCCAGAGGAGAAAGATATGATCAGTGAGCCCCCTTCATCCAATAGTGAGTAGGAGTCCTCTAGAAATCGTGGCTATCGACCACGTGAAACTGGAACCCAGCAGATTCGAGTACACCTATGCTATGACAATCATAGACCACTAAACCAAGTTTGTCGTGGCTGTACCTGTAAAGGACTTAACTGCTAAAACTACAGCAGATGCCATGTGGAAGAGCTTCATTTTGCCGTATGGGTGTCCTGACAAGATATTTACTGATCAAGGATCCGTATTCGAGTCTCAGTTGTTCTATGAACTTTGTGCCTTGTACAACTGCAAAAAACTGAGGACCACCGCATATCACCCTCAGGGGAATGAGCTGTGCGAGAAGATGAACCAGACACTGATCAATATGCTCAAGGCTGTGCCACCTCACAAGAGGGCCGAGTGGTTTTGCTTCTCCCTGAATTAGTGCACCTGTACAATAATACAACTCATTGCTCCACCAGGTACACCCCACACTACCTCATGTTTGGAAGACAAGGCCATTTACCTGCAGACCTCGCCCTCGATATCCCTGTGCCAGACTCTGAACCGCTCCTTCCTCAATCTGAGTGGGTCAAAGAGCATCAGAAGCGCCTAGAGGATGCCAGATAAACAGTGGACTCCAAAATAGAAAAGGACCAGAAAAAAACAAAAACAGGACTTTAATCTGCATGCTCATGCGGAGCCCTTACAACCAGGAGACAAGGTCTGGCTCAGAAACAATCACCCAATAAGCCAGCTGGATAGTCGCTGGGAACGCGAGCCATATACAGTAGTGGCTCTCCCCTCATCGGAGATCTCTAGGTTGCGCATGTTGGCACCATACCGTATATGGATTACAAATACCAGTTTTGCTACCTCATGTGGATTACAAATTACTTTTTTGCGTTATATCTTCCAGTTTTGCAATGTCACAAGCCAAGCACCCGAGGAATAGACTTAGGCTACTTTCACACTTGCGTTCGGAGCGGATCCATCTGGTGTCTGCACAGACGGATCCGCTCCTATAATGCAAACGATGGGATCCGTTCAGAACGGATCCGTCTGCATTATCTTTCAGAAAAAATTCTAAGTCTGAAAGTTAGTCAGACGGATCCGTCCAGACTTTGCATTGAAAGTCAATGGGGGACGGATCCGTTTGAAATTGCACCATATTGTGTCAACTTCAAACGGATCCGTCCCCATTGACTTACTCAGAATTCATTGGGGCCGTACGGATCCGTTCGGGGCCGCTTGTGAGAGCCTTCAAACGGAACTCACAAGCGGAACCCCGGTTGCTAGTGTGAAAGTAGCCTTAAACTTATACCTGAGCTCTTTATGATTCTACTGTCAATTCTTGCACTGTTTTTGCATTAATGTTTTATAATGTTATGCAACGTTTATGCACCTTAACCCATTTTATGTACTCTTTTACAGGTACAAACACTGTGAACTTTTGCACTTTTAAATGGACATTGGTAAAATAATGCAGTTAGCCAGATAGCTAGCAACTTACTTCATCGCACATATGGACTGCCTCTCAGGACGTTAATATATATCACAAGCAGATCTAACAACGCCAAGGGTAACCCCACTGCTAAAATGTTTGTTTAGAAGGGAGCAGCCCTCATAGGAACTATGGAGAGTAAACTGGTTTCTTCTCCTAGTTCAAAATGTCCTAAGGCATTGGGCACTAAGTTTAGCTACCCGTTTAGCTATCATGGCGACAAAGCGTAAAGCATGATTTGGTCTTGGTACTTGTAAGGGGATACAGTATGAAGCCACTCTTCTATTCATTTGGGCTGCACCATTACAACACTCAGCATTTCCCACACCTGGGATGCGTTATATAGAGGGCCCTAGGGGGAGGCGCTCATTGCACAGCCAATTACTGTTCTCAGAGGTATACATCACTGTGCACAGCACCGTCTATGAGGTACTGTACAAATAGCTCAGGCAGTGCAGACAGTGTCATGGAATGGGACTTATAAGAGGCATTACTGGGGGCACTATTGGAGGGCATTTTTTTATTATTACTGTGGCACAATAGGGGGCATTTTTAATACTGGAGCACTACAGGGACATTACTGAGGGCACTATAGGGGACAATTTTATTATTACTGTGCCTTTTTTAATACTGGGAACACAATAGGGGGCATTACTGGGGCACAATATGGGCATTATTATTATGAGGAGTATTATAGTGTGCATTATTATTACTGGTGGCATTATAGGGGCATTATTATTACTGAGGGCACTATAGGGACATTATTATTATTATTATTATTATTATTATTATGGGTATTATAGAGAGCATTATTATTACTGGTAGTACTATAGGGGTAAATATGATTACTAGGGGCACTATAGGGGAATTATTACATATTATTGTAATTATTATTATTACTAGTAGCGCTATAGGGGGCATTATTACTACTGTGGGAACTATAGGGAGCTTTATTACTACTGGAACCACTCTGGGGAACATATTACTACTGAGAGAATTCTAGGGGGGGGGCATTACTTCGTCTTGGGGCACTATAAGGGAGCATACTAAACATTGAGGCACTATGCTTGGCACAATTATTTTGTATGATAGTATCTTCAGGGAGACTATGCCCAGGGCCCCTGAAGAATTGTACCCATATTTTTCACTGACTGTGTTGCTGTTGCTTCTATTTAGCAACTAATACAGCTATTTTACCACAGAAGTGGCCTTGATTGGATGGATCTGAGTCTGAGGCATTGTATGTTGAGTCTAGTTTGAACGTACAATGGGTCAGAAAAGTCCATTGTATGTTGAAAATATTGTATCCTAAGGGATCACTGTGTATATGTGTGTATATATATATATATATATATATATATATATATATATATATGACTACCACTTGCAGTATTAATGGGCACTATTATGGCGGACACTACTGTGTAGGTACAGATAAACAGCTGGCATCATATGGGCACTAATAGGGATATTTCAGAGTTGCTATGCTAGCATTGACATCTAGCTAATATATTTTTAAAACTTTATCTCATAACCATAGTCATAGGTTATGGTCATGTGCTAGCACAAGGTTGTATAACTTTTTAAACTTTTTTAATGAAGAGCTACTTTTGATACTTTTGCTACCCTAGGCCCTGCATTTATTGCAAAATCATGCATCCTATGGATTATCTCAATGTTTTATTAAATTGAAAATTTCAAAGCTAATCAACCCACGTGACATCAATAAAAAGGCATACAGTTCCAGGTGGCAGTGACTCATTCTGACACACATAAAAGCTCTCACAGGTATGAAAAGTGATTGTGCAATCAATTATTTAGAGCTGTAAAAGAACATAGTATTGGTTCCAAATATAGACCTATCCAAATGGATGATCAAAGTGAAATGACTAATCTTGAGTTATGAAACGGTTTCTCACTGTGAGATTTTAGTTGAGTCACCCGTCAGCCTGTTAACAATGTGTCTGGCTGACTATTGGTTGTTCCATTACTTGTTTCCTCATTAGGAACTTTCATGAATTGGAACCTCTAGGAGCTGTTGCCAATAATAAAAAATATAACTTTTAGGAATTTTAGGATGATTAAAGAGAACCTGTGTAATGTAATGAGTTAAAAGGGTGTTCCTTGAAATACCTTTAAAATAAAAAAAATTACATATAAAAGGGTTTTCTAGGACTCATATATTGATGGCTTATCCTTATCCTCAGTATAGGTGATCAATATCAGATCGGTGGGGTCCAACACTCGAATACTCCACTGATCAACTATAAGCAGTATGGGAGTACTGCAGCTCAGCTCCCATTCATTTGAATGGGAGCTGAGCCCCAGACCCTCTGTAAGGCCACTACACAGTGGATGGTACCTTCTGCTTCCAAATCCATCCTTTGTATAGTTTCTGGCACCAGCGGCTGTGGCCAAAACAGCTGATCGGTGGGGGTGCAAGGTGTCAGACTGGCCTATCATGAATATATAAAACCCCTTTAACTTACTGGCTGTCTATTATATGTTTTATGTGTCTGACATGCGCCTTTAGTTGGTGTATTGCCTAGCTGGAGAATAAAGCAGGTATCCTGCTTTGTGCCTCTTTGTACAATAATAACTTTGAAAGAACAGTTATTTTTGAGCTTCCCTAATGTTTTTTTCAGCCATATTATTCCCTGTCTCAGCTTCACAGCTAGATGTATTTCACTCAGAAGCAGGAGGCTTTTCCCTTCTGCCAGAATTGCACTGCTGTGACATTCTTTCTTTTAATTTCCACTGAGATTGTTTTCTGCTCTGGAGCTCACAGAACAGATAAGGAACAGGAGATCACTTACAGAAAAGCAGGAGGCTCCTATGAATTCACAAGCAGTGTAAAAACAGTTTTTATCAGGCTCAAGATCTTAGCTAGCTCTGACATGCCCTTACTTCCTCTCTTCCATCTTCAGTGTCTCTGTTACTAGGAGCGGATCTTGCCTGACCACAGGCAAGTGAGACCCCCAGTAGCCATTACTTGACAGCTTTTTTCTGGTGGATGCAGGCATATTTTTTAAATGTAGTGATTTAGTGATTTGCTATTTACAACATTTTCTATTTCATTAAATTAAATGAAGTTGTGTGAACATACAGTGATTCTTTAAGTCTGGGCCTTATAACCTGTTTCTTCACTACACTACGCTACATATTCGTGATGAGGATAGTAAGATGTCTTCAATTGCTAGCTATTTGACCTTTTTGTGTTTCTGGTTGTAGCAATATGTTACATTCCTTTAGGGGTCCCACTAATTATATATTGGTACAACTGTGATATTGGAACTTGCTGGATATAGTTTACCCAGGGGCGTAGCTATAGGGGAAGCAGGTGAATTGGCTGCTTTAGTGCCCGAATCAGAAGGGGCCCACCCAGGAGGAGGATTAAAAGATTTCATGTCAGAGTCACTTCAGTGACACTCTAGGAAACAGATGGAGCAACTGCCGGGCCTTGTCTGACTAAACACAAGAGTGAAGGTTACGAAAACGTTGCTGGGGGTGAAGGGGGCCCATTTAAAAATTTGCTGTGAGGCCCAATAATTTTTACTTACGCCACTGAGCTTACCCAACACACAGTCACATGTGTAATGGCAGCTAACATCTCTGTAAAACAAAATGTATAGTACCAACCACTGTGTATAGAAGTATCTGAAAGAAACAACTAAGAACAATGGGGACCATTGGTAAAGGTAAAAATAGGACTTAAAGAGGTTATGCCATGATTGATGTAAAAATGTAAATCAGACATTATATAGTACATGACAATAACTTTCTAACAAAGCTAGAACCAGCCCTGTACCTCAAATGGATCCAGAGATCTCCACATTTCACTGCTCCAATTGCTCTGCTACATTATCTTCAGCCTGGCAGCTCAGGGGGCGTGTAACAGCGGCTGCTGTGTACCTCTGTTCTCCTGCTTACCGGCGCAACCCCGGGCGCCATGTTCAGCAGTGATCTGCTGCCAGTGCTTCCCCATTCACCGCTGCAGTCATGGGCTCTGTCCGTGTAGATACTGTTGTTCTGGGATCTGCTCCACAGTTTCCTTTCAGCCCTGGCCACAGTTTGCTTGCTGGTTGTTCCCTGCAGCACTTCCTTAAGGGCCGATGCACATCACTTCCTGTGCTTTATGGGTTAGATCATATGACCTCGCTCCTGCACATATATAAGGGGCTCAGCCCTCTTCTCAGATGCCTCTGCGTCAAGGTGTTTGTGTCCTAATAAGGTTGCTGTTATCTCTTCTTGTGTACCTGACTCGTGCCTGTGTTTCTGGACTCCACTACCTGTTTGATCCCTGCCTGCTTGCCTCGACTCTCCTGTTGCTGTTCCGGACTGCCTGACCTGTACCTGTGCCGCCTACCCGGACCTATTGCTTGTTTGACTTTTCTCCTGGTAACGACTCAGCCTGCTGACTAGGTCTGTACCTCTGGTACCTTGCTCAGGTACCTCCTGGTCCACCTGGACCAGCTGCCTTGTGTACCAATCCTCCTCAAGAGGTAGCAACCTGGTGTCCCCCTCGGGAAAGTCTATCCCCACCATCAGTGGTTCTGCATTCAGAGATGAACTCCTATGTGCTGCCAGCGTCCTTGAATCCAGTTATCCTTGATCTTCCCTGGCTGCGTCAGCACACTCCAGTTCTGGACTGACACTCGGTCAGATTCTGTGATGGGGGTCATCCTGTTAGTCCACCTGCTTATTGGAGTTCAGACCTACTTCCTCGCCTACTGTACCTGTAGACCTACCCTGGACTTCCGCAGCAGTATGCTAGTTTTGCGGATGTCTTCAGTAAGAAAGAGGCCGAGACCCTGCCTCCTCATTGTCCATATGATTGTCCGATTGACCTTCTGCCTGGTGCCACTTCTCCTCATGGTCGAGTCTACCCACTCTCGCTTCTAGAGACCAAGGCAATGTCTGATTACATCAAGGAGAATCTCGAGAGGGGGTTTATCTGGAAATCTACTTCACCAGCCTGTGCCAGGTTCTTCTTTGTGCAGGAAAAAGAGGGATCCTTATGGCCCTGCATCGACTATCAAGGTCTGAATAAGTTCACAGTCAAAAATCAAGACCCTCTTTCGCTAATCTCCGAACTCTTTGACAGGATCCGGGGAGCTAAGGTCTTCACAAAATAGTGGAAGACTGCTTTCAACACTCGTGACGGTCACTAACGATATCTTCCGGGATCTGCTCTATGTCTGCGTGATAGTGTTCTTGGGTGATATACTGATCTATTCTCCATATTTGACCACTCACCGGAAGCATGTACAGTACAGACCAAAAGTTTGGACACACCTTCTCATTCAAAGAGTTTTTTCTTTATTTTCATGACTATGAAGGCATCAAAACTATGAATTAACACATGTGGAATTAATTACATAACAAACAACTGAAAATATGTCATATTCTAGGTTCTTCAAAGTAGCCACCTTTTGCTTTGATTACTGCTTTGCACACTCTTGGCATTCTCTTGATTAGCTTCAAGAGGTAGTCCCCTGAAATGGTTTTCACTTCACAGGTGTGCCCTGTCAGGTGTAATAAGTGGTATTTCTTGCCTTATAAATGGGGTTGGGACCATCAGTTGCGTTGAGGAGAAGTCAGGTGGATACACAGCTGATAGTCCTACTGAATAGACTGTTAGAATTTGTATTATGGCAAGAAAAAAGCAGCTAAGTAAAGAAAAACGAGTGGCCATCATTAGAGTTGAGCGAACACCTGGATGTTCGGGTTCGAGAAGTTCGGCCGAACTTTCCAAAAATGTTCGGGTTCGGGATCCGAACCCGACCCGAACTTCGTCCCGAACCCCATTGAAGTCAATGGGGACCCGAACTTTTCGGCACTAAAAAGGCTGTAAAACAGCCCAGGAAAGGGCTAGAGGGCTGCAAAAGGCAGCAAAATGTAGTTAAATACCCTGCAAACAAATGTGGATAGGGAAATGAATTAAAATAAAAATAAAATAAATAAAAATTAACCAATATCAATTGGAGAGAGGTCCCATAGCAGAGAATCAGGCTTCATGTCAGCAGAGAATCAGGCTTCATGTCATAGCAGAGAATCAGGCTTCATGTCACCCAAAACTGGAACAGTCCATTGTCAGATATTTAGGCCCCGGCACCCAGGCAGAGGAGAGAGGTCCCATAACATAGAATCTGGCTTCATGTCAGCAGAGAATCAGTCTTCATGTCATAGCAGAGAATCAGGCTTCATGTCATAGCAGAGAATCAGGCTTCATGGCACCCACCACTGGAATAGTCCATTGTCAGATATTTAGGTCCAGGCACCCAGGCAGAGGAGAGAGGTCACATAGCAGAGAATCTGGCTTCATGTCAGCAGAGAATCAGTCTTCATGTCATAGCAGAGAATCAGGCTTCATGTCACACACCACTGGAACAGGCCACTGTCAGATATTTTTAGGCCCCGGCACCCAGACAGAGGAGAGAGGTCCCATAACAGAGATTCAGGCTTCATGTCAGCAGAGAATCAGGCTTCATGTCATAGCAGAGAATCAGGCTTCATGTCACCCAAAACTGGAACAGTCCATTGTCAGATATTTAGGCCCCGGCACCCAGGCAGAGGAGAGAGGTCCCATAACATAGAATCTGGCTTCATGTCAGCAGAGAATCAGTCTTCATGTCATAGCAGAGAATCAGGCTTCATGTCATAGCAGAGAATCAGGCTTCACGACACCCACCACTGGAACAGTCCATTGTCAGATATTTAGGCCCAGGCACCCAGGCAGAGGAGAGAGGTCACATAGCAGAGAATCTGGCTTCATGTCAGCAGAGAATCAGTCTTCATGTCATAGCAGAGAATCAGGCTTCATGTCACCCACCACTGGAACAGTCCATTGTCAGATATTTAGGCCCCAGCACCCAGGCAGAGGAGAGAGGTCCCATAACAGAGATTCAGGCTTCATGTCAGCGACTCAGCAGAGAATCAGTCTTCATGTCATAGCAGAGAATCAGGCTTCATGTCACCCACCACTGGAACAGGCCACTGTCAGATATTTTTAGGCCCCGGCATCCAGACAGAGGAGAGAGGTCCCATAACATAGAATCTGGCTTCATGTCAGCAGAGAATCAGTCTTCATGTCATAGCAGAGAATCAGTCTTCATGTCATAGCAGAGAATCAGGCTTCACGTCACCCACCACTGGAACAGTCCATTGTCAGATATTTAGGCCCCGGCACCCAGGCAGAGGAGAGAGGTCCCATAACAGAGATTCAGGCTTCATGTCAGCAGAGAATCAGTCTTCATGTCATAGCAGAGAATCATGCTTCACGTCAACCAACATTGGAACAGCCCATTGTCATATAATTTAGGCCCCGGCACCCAGACAGAGGAGAGAGGTCCCATAACATAGAATCTGGCTTCATATCAGCAGAGAATCAGTCTTCATGTCATAGCAGAGAATCAGGCTTCACGTCACCCACCACTGGAACAGTCCATTGTCAGATATTTAGGCCCCGGCACCCAGGCAGAGGAGAGAGGTCCCATAACAGAGATTCAGGCTTCATGTCAGCGACTCAGCAGAGAATCAGTCTTCATGTCATAGCAGAGAATCAGGCTTCATGTCACCCACCACTGGAACAGGCCACTGTCAGATATTTTTAGGCCCCGGCATCCAGACAGAGGAGAGAGGTCCCATAACATAGAATCTGGCTTCATGTCAGCAGAGAATCAGTCTTCATGTCATAGCAGAGAATCATTTTTCATGTCATAGCAGAGAATCAGGCTTCACGTCACCCACCACTGGAACAGTCCATTGTCAGATATTTAGGCCCCGGCACCCAGACAGAGGAGAGAGGTCCCATAACAGAGATTCAGGCTTCATGTCAGCAGAGAATCAGTCTTCATGTCATAGCAGAGAATCATGCTTCACGTCAACCAACATTGGAACAGTCCATTGTCATATAATTTAGGCCCCGGCACCCAGACAGAGGAGAGAGGTCCCATAACATAGAATCTGGCTTCATGTCAGCAGAGAATCAGTCTTCATGTCATAGCAGAGAATCAGGCTTCACGTCACCCACCACTGGAACAGTCCATTGTCAGATATTTAGGCCCCGGCACCCAGTCAGAGGAGAGAGGTCCCATAACAGAGATTCAGGCTTCATGTCAGCGACTCAGCAGAGAATCAGTCTTCATGTCATAGCAGAGAATCAGGCTTCATGTCACCCACCACTGGAACAGGCCACTGTCAGATATTTTTAGGCCCCGGCATCCAGACAGAGGAGAGAGGTCCCATAACATAGAATCTGGCTTCATGTCAGCAGAGAATCAGTCTTCATGTCATAGCAGAGAATCAGTCTTCATGTCATAGCAGAGAATCAGGCTTCACGTCACCCACCACTGGAACAGTCCATTGTCAGATATTTAGGCCCCGGCACCCAGGCAGAGGAGAGAGGTCCCATAACAGAGATTCAGGCTTCATGTCAGCAGAGAATCAGTCTTCATGTCATAGCAGAGAATCATGCTTCACGTCAACCAACATTGGAACAGTCCATTGTCATATAATTTAGGCCCCGGCACCCAGACAGAGGAGAGAGGTCCCATAACAGAGATTCAGGCTTCATGTCAGCGACTCAGCAGAGAATCAGTCTTCATGTCATAGCAGAGAATCAGGCTTCATGTCACCCACCACTGGAACAGGCCACTGTCAGATATTTTTAGGCCCCGGCATCCAGACAGAGGAGAGAGGTCCCATAACATAGAATCTGGCTTCATGTCAGCAGAGAATCAGTCTTCATGTCATAGCAGAGAATCAGTCTTCATGTCATAGCAGAGAATCAGGCTTCACGTCACCCACCACTGGAACAGTCCATTGTCAGATATTTAGGCCCCGGCACCCAGGCAGAGGAGAGAGGTCCCATAACAGAGATTCAGGCTTCATGTCAGCAGAGAATCAGTCTTCATGTCATAGCAGAGAATCATGCTTCACGTCAACCAACATTGGAACAGTCCATTGTCATATAATTTAGGCCCCGGCACCCAGACAGAGGAGAGAGGTCCCATAACAGAGATTCAGGCTTCATGTCAGCGACTCAGCAGAGAATCAGTCTTCATGTCATAGCAGAGAATCAGGCTTCATGTCACCCACCACTGGAACAGGCCACTGTCAGATATTTTTAGGCCCCGGCATCCAGACAGAGGAGAGAGGTCCCATAACATAGAATCTGGCTTCATGTCAGCAGAGAATCAGTCTTCATGTCATAGCAGAGAATCAGTCTTCATGTCATAGCAGAGAATCAGGCTTCACGTCACCCACCACTGGAACAGTCCATTGTCAGATATTTAGGCCCCGGCACCCAGGCAGAGGAGAGAGGTCCCATAACATAGAATCTGGCTTCATGTCAGCAGAGAATCAGTCTTCATGTCATAGCAGAGAATCAGGCTTCACGTCACCCACCACTGGAACAGTCCATTGTCATATAATTTAGGCCCCGACACCCAGACAGAGGAGAGAGGTCCCATAACAGAGATTCAGGCTTCATGTCAGCGACTCAGCAGAGAATCAGTCTTCATGTCATAGCAGAGAATCAGGCTTTATGTCACCCACCACTGGAACAAGCCACTGTCAGATATTTTTAGGCCCCGGCACCCAGACAGAGGAGAGGTTCATTCCACTTTGGGTTGCCCCGCAATATAATGGTAAAATAAAAATAAAAATAGGATTGAATGAGGAAGTGCCCTGGAGTACAATAATATATGGTTAAGGGGAGGTAGTAAATGTCTAATCTGCACAAGGGATGGACAGGTCCTGTGGGATCCATGCCTGGTTCATTTTTATGAATGTCAGCTTGTCCACATTGGCTGTAGACAGGCAGCTGCGTTTGTCTGTAATGACGCCCCCTGCCGTGCTGAATACACGTTCAGACAAAATGCTGGCCGCCGGGCAGGCCAGCACCTCCAAGGCATAAAAGGCTAGCTCTGGCCACGTGGACAATTTGGAGACCCAGAAGTTGAATATGGCCGAACCATCAGTCAGTACGTGGAGGGGTGTGCACACGTACTGTTCCACCATGTTAGTGAAATGTTGCCTCCTGCTAACACGTTCCGTATCAGGTGGTGGTGCAGTTAGCTGTGGCGTGGTGACAAAATTTTTCCACATCTCTGCCATGCTAACCCTGCCCTCAGAGGAGCTGGCCGTGACACAGCTGCGTTGGCGACCTCTTGCTCCTCCTCTGCCTTCGCCTTGGGCTTCCACTTGTTCCCCTGTGACATTTGGGAATGCTCTCAGTAGCGCATCTACCAACGTGCGCTTGTCTCGCATGGAGGCCCAGTCATTGGTGATGAAGTGGGGCTGTTCCGCAGTGCAACTGACCCGTGCGTGCTGCAGCTGAAACTCCACTATGGCCTGCTGCTGCTCGCACAGTCTGTCCAGCATGTGCAAGGTGGAGTTCCACCTGGTGGGCACGTCGCATATGAGGCGGTGAGCGGGAAGGCCGAAGTTACGCTGTAGCGCAGACAGGCGAGCAGCGGCAGGATGTGAACGCCGGAAGTGCGAACAGACGGCCCGCACTTTATGCAGTAGCTCGGACATTTTGGGGTAGTTGTGAATGAACTTCTGCACCACCAAATTCAGCACATGTGCCAGGCAAGGGATGTGCGTCAAACCGGCTATTCCCAGAGCTGCAACAAGATTTCGCCCATTATCGCACACCACCAGGCCGGGCTTGAGGCTCACCGGCAGCAACCACTCGTCGGTCTGTTGTTCTATACCCCGCCACAACTCCTGTGCGGTGTGGGGCCTGTCCCCCAAACATATGAGTTTCAGAATGGCCTGCTGACGTTTACCCCGGGCTGTGCTGAAGTTGGTGGTGAAGGTGTGTGGCTGACTGGATGAGCAGGTGGAAGAAGAGGAGGAGGAAGCCGAGTAGGAGGAGGAGGCGACAGGAGGCAAAGAATGCTGCCCTGCGATCCTTGGAGGCGGAAGGACGTGCGCCAAACAGCTCTTCGCCTGGGGCCCAGCCGCCACTACATTTACCCAGTGTGCAGTTAGGGAGATATAGCGTCCCTGGCCGTGCTTACTGGTCCACGTATCTGTGGTTAGGTGGACCTTGCCACAGATGGCGTTGCGCAGTGCACACTTGATTTTATCGGATACTTGGTTGTGCAGGGAAGGCACGGCTCTCTTGGAGAAGTAGTGCCGGCTGGGAACAACATACTGTGGGACAGCAAGCGACATGAGATGTTTGAAGCTGTCTGTGTCCACCAGCCTGAATGACAGCATTTCATAGGCCAGTAGTTGAGAAATGCTAGCATTCAGGGACAGAGATCGAGGGTGGCTAGGTGGGAATTTACGCTTTCTCTCAAATGTTTGTGAGATGGAGAGCTGAACGCTGCTGTGTGACATGGTTGAGATGCTTGGTGACGCAGGTGGTGGTGGTGTTGGTGGTACATCCTCTGTTTGCTGGGCGGCAGGTGCCAACGTTCCTCCAGAGGCGGAGGAAGAGGCCGGGGCGGCAGCAGCAGAAGAGGTAGCAGGGGGAGCCTGACTGAGTTCCTTGTTTTTAAGGTGTTTACTCCACTGCAGTTCATGCTTTGCATGCAGGTGCCTGGTCATGCAGGTTGTGCTAAGGTTCAGAACGTTAATGCCTCGCTTCAGGCTCTGATGGCACAGCGTGCAAACCACTCGGGTCTTGTCGTCAGCACATTGTTTGAAGAACTGCCACGCCAGGGAACTCCTTGAAGCTGCCTTTGGGGTGCTCGGACCCAGATGGCGGTGGCCAGTAGCAGACGGACTCTCTTGGCGGCGGGTGTTCTGCTTTTTCCCACTGCTCCCTCTTTTGCTACGCTGTTGGCTCGGTCTCACCACTGCCTCTTCCTCCGAATTCTGAAAGTCAGTGGCACGACCTTCATTCCATGTGGGGTCTAGGACCTCATCGTCCCCTGCATCGTCTTCCACCCAGTCTTCCTCCCTGACCTCCTGTTCAGTCTGCACACTGCAGAAAGACGCAGCAGTTGGCACCTGTGTTTTGTCATCATCAGAGACGTGCTGAGGTGATATTCCCATGTCCTCATCATTAGGAAACATAAGTGGTTGTGCGTTAGTGCATTCTATCTCTTCCACCCCTGGGGAAGGGCTAGGTGGATGCCCTTGGGAAACCCTGCCAGCAGAGTCTTCAAACAGCATAAAAGACTGCTGCATAACTTGAGGCTCAGACAGTTTCCCTGATATGCATGGGGGTGATGTGACAGACTGATGGGCTTCATTTTCATGCGCCATCTGTGCGCTTTCTGCAGAAGACTGGGTGGGAGATAATGTGAACGTGCTGGATCCACTGTCGGCCACCCCACCTCAGGCCTTACCATCCTTAGAACGGCATTGGGCCCCACGAAATATTGCTGTAAATTCTGCTGGCTACTGGGACCTGAGGTAGTTGGTTCACTAGGACGTGTGGCTGTGGCAGAACGGCCACGTCCTCTCCCAGCACCAGAGGGTCCACTAACACCACCACGACCACGTCCGCGTCCCTTACTAGATGTTTTCCTCATTGTTACCATTCACCACAATAAGAAAAAAATTATTTGGCCCAATGTATTGAATTCAAATTCAGGCCTTTTTTTACAGGCACCTAACACTATCTGGCTATCTATTTAGGTACCGTATTACACTAATACAGGCACAACAGTAACGATTTAGCTGAATATAAATTGTAGGCCTAGTATTTAGGCGCTGGGTGACAGGTATACATTTACGGACAGAATTATTTAAACTTGGAAATGCACGGTAGCGTGTGAAGTTATTGAGGATGACACTATCCGTACCTTCAATCTAATATACCCTTTTATGGATCAATTTAAACTTGGCCTAATACAGCAGAAAAAATATATTTAGGGGATTGCTAAGTTGGGAATTGTATTCAACCCAGAACAAAAACTGTGCTTTGACGGACACAAAATAACTTGACCAGCTACAGCAATAGCCACAGATTTAGCTGAATATAAATTTGAGGCCTATTATTTAGGCGCTGGGTGACAGGTATACGTTTACGGACAGAATTAGACTTGGATATGCACAGTAGCGTGTGTGTGAAGTTATTGAGAATGACCCTATCAGCACCTTGAATCTAATATACCCTTTTAGGGATAGATTTAAAGTAGGCCTGATACAGCAGAAACCACTAATTTAGAAAATTGCTAGGTTGGGAATTGTATTTCAACCCAGAACAAAAACTGTGCTTTGACGGACACAAAATAACTTGACCAGCTACAGCAATAGCCACAGATTTAGCTGAATATAAATTTGAGGCCTATTATTTAGACTTTTACGAAAATGTTCGGGTTCGGGTCCGTGTCACGGACACCCCAAAATTCGGTACGAACCCGAACTATACAGTTCGGGTTCGCTCATCCCTAATCATGACCTCACTGACAGGTTGGAGGAAACCTATGAAATAGGTCAAAGAGAAGTTTTCCCAGGGTTTATGGAAATGGTCCAGCAACAAATCTCATTAGCTGATGGATGCTCCAATGACCCGGAGCGACAACAACTAAAGGAAGATCTCTTAGAATTCAAGGATATCTTTGCTAAAGATTCCTTTGATTGTGGTCTGACTGACATACACATAGCCAGGATTCAGATGGATCCTGAGGCACCTCCCGTTTATATCAAGCAATATCGTCTTCCACTAGCTTGTTACGACTCGCTAGCCGCTAGCGGAAATAATTCGAAATCTCAAAGAGAAAGGTATTATAAGACCAGTGCACAGTTCTTATAATAATCCTATTCTTGGAATTCTTAAACTGAATGGCCAATGGCGTTTATGTGCTGATCTTCGTCAGCTAAATAAACGTGTATATATGTCCGGCTGGCCTGTGCCATATATAGACCAATGCTTGGTACAAATGCAAGGCGCTAGGATCTTTACCACCTTAGATTGCGCTCAGGGATATTGGATCATCAAAGTGAGTCCTGAAGACCAATACAAATTGGCCTTTACTTTTGGTAAAGAGCAGTTTGCCTGGACTAGACTACCGTTTGGGTACATAAATTCAGGTCATGAATTTGCAGTGTTTTTACATAAGGCTATGCCTGATGCCAGAGAAAGAGGAAACTTAACTTATGTAGATGACATTTTGATGAAAAGTACTTCATTTGACCAGCATATCCAAGAAATTAGGCATGTACTGAATCAGTTGAGAGAGGCAGGTGTGAAAATTTCTTTACAGAAAGCCCAGTGGTGTCGAACCAAGGTAAATTTCCTTGGACATGAGGTTACCTGTGAAGGCCTGAATCCCCAGAAGAAAAAGGTGGAGGCTGTGATGAAATCTAAAATGCCCACCAATATCAGTGAACTAAGGTCATTCCTGGGAATGATAAATTACTCCCGTAAATTCATTGATAACTATGCTGAGATTAGTAAACCGTTGCTGACATTGTAAAAGAAAGGTATACCCTGGACATGGGGGGAGGATCAGGAACAAGCTATGTCTGAGCTTAAAAGGAGACTCACCCAAGCCCCATGTCTAGCTTATCCAGAGGGGGGTAAACCGTTTTATCTGGAAACTGGTTTTACGAATCTTATTATTAGTGCTGTCCTATGCCAAAAACAGGATAAATTGCATAAAGTTATAGCTTATGCAAGTAAATCCCTATCACCAGTAGAAATAAAGTTTAGCGACTGTGAAAAAGCTTTACTAGCCACAGTATGGGCACTTCAAAACTTTAGAAGTTTTGTACAGGGTGAGAAAATCATTGTTGAAACGGCCCATCAACCCCTACAATATCTACAGAGTGATAAAATTAGGAATGGTAACTTGTCTAACAGCAGGATCACTGTTCGGACCTTGTATTTACAAGGATGGCCGTTGGAAGTTCGGTATAAGCAAAATAAAAAGTGTCCAGTAGCCCAAGGACTTGCAGAACTGCATGATTGTGCTGCTCATTCTCATACAGAAGAGCTGATAGATGATTTTCTAGAGGAACAAAAATCTTCCCCTTACAAAGTGTATGACGAAGACTATTGCTCTCTACTCCCCTGTGCGTACATCGATGGTTGTGCTTACCACACCACTGTAGGAGACGAAAGAAAACTAGTGGCAGGAATTGGCATTACTTGGATAAATGAGTGCCCGAGTATTTCAATAGGTTGCAGTATTGGTGCTAAGAGTAGCCAGGTAGCCGAATTAGCAGCTGTCTACCAAACCGTTAAAATTGCTATAGAGCACAATATAAAGGAATTCGTCATAGTTACTGATTCAAATTATGTGCGGAACATTTTTGTAGAATATATGCCCACATGGAAGAGGAGTCACATGTTACGGTCCAATAACAAACCAGTGAAACACGCCAAGTTGTTTTGTGCCATAGATGAACTGGTCCGACATAATGATCTAACCCTTTATTGGAAAAAGACTAAAGGTCATTCCAAAACCCAAAATAGAGATAAAGAGGGTAATGACCTAGCTGATAAACTGGCCAAACAAGGAGCCATAAATGGTGATCATGTGAATATAGATCATTTACTAGAGATGATTCCCATTGATGCTATCACTAGACAACAGGCTAAGGCCCAAACTGAAAATAGTGTAGTTCAATGGAGCCAAGAATCTTCTAGTGAGGATCTGATCAAAAGCCAGAAGGAAGATCTTATATTGGGAATCTTCTATAAACATATTGAGGATCCTAATAATAATCCCATATCGGAGGATAATTATACCCAAAAAGAAGACCTCCGATTACTTATGAAATCCAAATCCCAATTTAGTATTCAGGATGGGTTATTAATGAGAACCTCTAAAAATGGTATTCAGCAGTGGGTAGTTCCTACTACATTTAGAGGTTTAATGTTACAGCATGCCCATGATGCACCTACAGCTGGTCATCGTGGAGAAAAGATTACATATGAGTCACTACGTGATTATGCCTACTGGCCTCATATGTTAAAGGATGTCCAGAGTTATTGTCAAGGTTGTTTGGTATGTGTGCAATTTCAACCTCAAGGTCCTAAACATCGTGCTCCACTTCAGAAGAAAGGTTTTTCATTACCCTGGTCTGACATCCAAATCGATTTTATTGGTCCTGTTACCCGGTCATCCCGAGGGAATAAATACATGTTGACCGTCACTTGTGTGTTTGCAAAATGGGTAGAGTGTCTACCGGCCCGCAATAACACTGCCGAGACCTGTGCATTTTTGTTGATTGTAAGGACCGTTCAGCACACAGCTCTGTTCAGATGATATTCCCCTTTCCAATGCACAGGCAGCTACTGCAAGCACCAGTCTGCCAAACTGAAAACTACACGTGAATCCTTCAACAACGGAACAGGAAACACACGAACACTGGGAACAGCTGAACAGGAAAAGCATACAATCGGCTTACACTCCTGGCAATCAGCATACAATCCAATTCCCCCAATAACGAGACGACACTTCGCTTGAGGGTTAAGCAGAACACACTGTCCTGGGGCATACAGCCTCTTTTATTCACAATCCACAAACATAGTACTGCCCACAGGGTTTTGAAATACAACCAATCAATCCGTACAATACACACAGACACTCCCACACAAAATCCTCCCCTCTTCCTGTGATATTATTACTGAACACAATGGCTAATATAATTATCACAGGCAGAGAAATACAGTTTTATAAAACATATCACAGGAACCCCAAAACATGCAATAACCCCATAACAATATAACAGTATATCCTCGGAACCGGGGGATCTGGGTGAACCACATATCCAAAATTCACCCAGATCCGTTCAGTAGTTTGGAAGATACAGTTTAATGCAGATTCCGCAGAACATACACAGGCTATATAAAAAATAATTACTGTATAATGTGTCCCCTGTTGTATAGTTTAAAACTACTGCCCGATGTCTTTGTGCACCAAATACTGGCGAGATGGCACCGTGTAGAATAGTCCAAACAGTGTCTGTGAGTTAAAATGGCCGCCATCCATGGTTCTCACCATGTGCCTCTGATACATGAAATGGTGGCCACCCAGTAACTCCACAGTATGTCCCCAGATGGTTCTTAAAGGGCCAGCAGCAGCATAATAAAATACAATATGCCCAAACTTCCCAGGGACCATAATTACATGGCAAGAGGCTGGCAAGCAGTCCTCTCCAGGCACAAGTGGCTGAGCTGGTTCCGCCACATTTCTCCCCTTTACCAATCAGACTAACAGGGTATCAGACCTCCTGTCGGTCAGTGCCCTGGTTAGTCCAGCAACCCACCCACAGAACACAATCAGCAGTACAGCCCACCCACAATGAAGAGTTACTACATCTGGGGTAGTGGGTCGCTTGTCCATGTCCAGGAGCTCCACCTCGGCTCTGGTGCTCCGGATCGGTGGGTTGCTGAGTGAACAGAGACCGGTGGTACTCTGCCCTGGTGCCAGCGCTTCAGCTGGGGGGACCTGCAGATAGACAAGCCTGGGACAAGGGAACAAAGGAGGGCAGAGGCCAACTGGGCTCTGCCCAGTTGCCAGCTCTTCCGCTGGAGCATCCGGGGTATAGTCCTGCCCGGTAACAAAGGGAAAGTTAGGGCAGAGGCCAGCGGCGCTCTGCCCAGATGCCAGCTCTTCTGCTGGGAGGGGGTCAGAGGAAGCTAACGGCTCCTCTACTGACCTCAGTTCCTCGGTAGGGGTTAGCTGTGGAGGGTAGGGATCGCTTACCTCCTCCTCCTGGTACTCACACTACTGCTGGAGATCTGGGACGACAGCCGAGCATCCCTGTAGGGCCGGTAGAGAGACTTCGGTCCCATCTCCCCCTGCCTGCTAGGAGTCCTCCCAGGACCAGTCTATGAGGTCCGCGACCTCCGGTACTTCTGGTTCCTGTTGGGGGAGAGGACCGACTGTCTCTTCTCCCATGAATACACAGTGGCACTGTGGAGAAAGGATGGCACCTTCCGCTCCCTATAACTCACTTGGCTGCTGGGGAGAGAAACCAACTATCTCTGCTCCCTGCAGGACACACTGCCGCTGGGGAGGTAGGACAGCACCTTCAGCTCCCTGTGGCTCACTTGGCTGCTGTGGAGAGGAACCAACTATCTCCTC
Source organism: Bufo bufo (assembly GCF_905171765.1). Classification (NCBI taxonomy): domain Eukaryota; kingdom Metazoa; phylum Chordata; class Amphibia; order Anura; family Bufonidae; genus Bufo; species Bufo bufo. The sequence goes on from NC_053389.1 coordinate 384,561,025, forward strand.
TCCTAAGGGTACACACTGCCGCTGGAGAGAGAGACCGGTTGTCTCTGCTCCCAATACAATACTCGGCTGTTGGGGAGGAGGACGGCACCTTCAGCTCCCTGTAACTCACTCGGCCACTGGGAAGCAAGGACGGCACCTTCAGCTCCCGGGAACTTGCTCGGCCGCTGGGGTATCTTCCCCCTGTCTACCGCTGCCATGGCCTGCAGGTACTCTCTGATCCTCCACTTCACGATCTGTATGAGGTTTTCCGCGGGGTTGGGTCCCAAGAGAGACAGCACCCCATTCACCTTGTCTATCAAACTCCTCCTGAGTGTAGCAGGGCTCCATGCTTGCTCTGCTGATTTTGGTTCCTTTGTAGATAGGGGAGCTGTACTAGCGTTGCCCTCAATTTGTAATCCAGGAACTGGTGTTGCCTTGTAGCTGTCCTTCTGGGTCATGAGAATGATCCCGTTGCTTGCCACCAATTGTAACGGACCGTTCAGCACACAGCTCCGTTCAGACGATATTCCCCTTTCCAATGCACAGGCAGCTACTGCAAGCACCAGTCTGCCGGACTGCAAACAACACGAACACTGGAAACCGCGGAACAGGAAAACCATACAATCGGCTTACACTCCTGGCAATCAGCATACAATCCAATTCCCCCAATAACGAGACGACACTTCGTTTTGAGGTCAAGCAGAGCTCTTTAATGGGTTATTTTTCAGCCTTTTATGCAGGTCTCCTAGCAAGGGACACTCCCCCTGGGGGCCTTGTAAAAGACTGTGACAGTTTTATTTTAGCCAATCAAATGCATTTACAGTATTCAAACCTTCCCAGCAATTGTACACAAAATCCCCTTCCCTCTGTTTGTAACACAATCAACAAAATACAATGAGCATTGTCTGTGACGCAATTAACTAACACACTGGCATTGTCTGAGGCGAAAACAACAAAATACAATTACCAAACATGGCTAACTTAATCACTCACAGGCAGAAAACACACATTTTTCCCCCAAACACAGAAAACACCCCAAAACCCCACATATCCCCATAATGTATACATCCATGGATAGCTCTGATCTGGGTGAACAACATATCCAAAAATCACCCAGATCCGAGCAGGGGTTCCCGAATTCCATGGAAGTCACATTTGGCCGGCTGCAAGCATGGCTTTCCTGCCCAAAACAGTTCCACAGATTTAAGCTGTGCGGCCAGTCTGTCTTCTCCTTCAAAGTTAGTATGGGCCATAATCCTGGGGCAGGAGGCGGGCAAACAGCCCCCTCCAAAACACCGTGGCGAAGTGGCTGTCGCCACACCTTTTATTACAGAAGGAAAGCTCTTTGTCGGCAGGAAAACTGTTGTAAAATACAAAGAAGAAGCAAGAAGGGTATTTGATGAATTTCATTCTGCACCGATTGGAGGACATCCAGGGATTAAAAAGACGAAGTGGGCAATCTCCTCCCGATTTTTTTGGGCCTGGAATGGCCAAAGAAATTGAGAACTGGGTACACAGTAATTATTTTATTTGTTTAAAATTTTTATGAATACAGTACACTGGTTAACAACTGATTTCTTACAGATCCAGGAATGCGCAAAGTGCCAGACGGTTGGAAAGCCTCTGTTAGCTCCCCAGCCGTTACAGTGCATTAAGGTAAATTTGTAATACACTGCTCAAAAAAATAAAGGGAACACTTAAACAACACAATGTAACTCCAAGTCAATCACACTTCTGTGAAATCAAACTGTCCACTTAGGAAGCAACATTGAGTGACAATCAATTTCACATGCTGTTGTGCAAATGGGATAGACAACAGGTGGAAATTATAGGCAATTAGCAAGACACCCCCAATAAAGGAGTGGTTCTGCAGGTAGTGACCACAGACCACGTCTCAGTTCCTATGCTTCCTGGCTGATGTTTTGGTCACTTTTGAATGCTGGCGGTGCTTTCACTCTAGTGGTAGCATGAGACGGAGTCTACAACCCACACAAGTGGCTCAGGTAGTGCAGCTTATCCAGGATGGCACATCAATGCGAGCTGTGGCAAGAAGGTTTGCTGTGTCTGTCAGCGTAGTGTCCAGAGCATGGAGGCGCTACCAGGAGACGTGGAGGAGGCCGTAGGAGGGCAACAACCCAGCAGCAGGACTGCTACCTCCGCCTTTGTGCAAGGAGGAACAGGAGGAGCACTGCCAGAGCCCTGCAAAATGACCTCCAGCAGGCCACAAATATGCATGTGTCTGCTCAAACGGTCATAAACACACTCCATGAGGGTGATATGAGGGCCCGACGTCCACAGGTGGGGGTTGTGGGTTGTGCTTACAGCCCAACACCGTGCAGGACGTTTGGCATTTACCAGAGAACACCAAGATTGGCAAATTTGCCACTGGCGCCCTGTGCTCTTCACAGATGAAAGCAGGTTCACACTGAGCACATGTGACAGACGTGACAGAGTCTGGAGACGCCGTGGAGAACGTTCTGCTGCCTGCAACATCCTCCAGCATGACCGGTTTGGCATTGGGTCAGTAATGGTGTGGGGTGGCATTTCTTTGGAGGGCCGCACAGCCCTCCATGTGCTCGCCAGAGTTAGCCTGACTGCCATTAGGTACCGAGATGAGATCCTCAGACCCCTTGTGAGACCATATGCTGGTGCGGTTGGCCCTGGGTTCCTCCTAATGCAAGACAATGCTAGACCTCATGTGGCTGGAGGGTGTCAGCAGTTCCTGCAAGACGAAGGCATTGATGCTATGGACTGGCCCGCCCGTTGCCCAGACCTGAATCCAATTGAGCACATCTGGGATGTCTCGCTCTATCCACCAACGTCACGTTGCACCACAGACTGTCCAGGAGTTGGCAGATGCTTTAGTCCAGGTCTGGGAGGAGATCCCTCAGGAGACTGTCCGCCACCTCATCAGGAGCATGCACAGGCGTTGTAGGGAGGTCATACAGGCACGTGGAGGCCACACACACTACTGAGCCTCATTTTGACTTGTTTTAAGGACATTACATCAAAGTTGGATCAGCCTGTAGTGTGTTTTTCCACTTTAATTTTGAGTGTGACTCCAAATCCAGACCTCCATGGGTTGAAAAATTTGATTTCCATTTTTTTTATTTTTGTGTGATTTTGTTGTCAGCACATTCAACTATGTAAAGAACAAAGTATTTCAGAAAAATATTTAATTAACTCAGATCTAGGATATGTTATTTTTGTGTTCCCTTTATTTTTTTGAGCAGTGTATTTTAACAGCCACAGATTACTTCTCAAAATGGGTAGAGGCTTTTCCTCTGAAGACCAAAACTGCTGCCGAGGTGGGACGTCATCTTTGTTCCCTAATATACCGACATGGTTGCCCAAAAAGGATACTTTCTGACCAGGGCCGCGAATTCGTAAATCAAGTATGTTTAATTTCCATTTACCATACATGTACAACTGATGTAATAACCTTATTTTTAATTTATATGAGAATTTTATATATCTGTTTGTACTATTATTATAAATATATTTTTAAAGCTTAATGACCAAATGTGCAGTATTCTAGGCATAGAACGAAGCGTGACAGCAGCCTATCATCCGCAGACAAACGGTCTGGATGAGAAAACAAATCACAATATTAAGAGGTAATTTTAATTCGTTTAGTTTTCATTCTGGGTTTTATTAGAACTTTGCTTCACAGGTTTCACTTTAACTAATTTTTTCTTACATTCCACTTGTTTCTATTAGTGGTTAGAGCTATAAATTTAACATTACTTTGTACAGTTATGAAAAGATTTTTGTTTCTTTATTCATTCTAGAGCCCTATCTAAATTAGTCAACGAAAAACAAAACAACTGGGGCATATATTTGGAAGCCACATTATTTTCGCTCCGATCAAAGGTCCACACAACAACCAAATTTTCGCCAGTTGTTCTAATGTATGGGAGGGAGGCAGTTTTCCCAGTAGAAGTCCCTGTGGATCTGCCGGTGAGTAGCTGTTTTTTATTTATTTCTGTCTGTCACGGCCACAGTAAAATATTTACCAATTCTTTTGATTAATTTGGAATTAGAATATAAGGCATACTCGACCTGTATTAGCTTTGGTTCCCAATAGTACAATAACTTAACTGAAGTTTGATTTTCTTCTTTTTTTTTTTCCTCCAGTTAAAGGGCTGTGGAGTGATGCAGATGATGCAAGCCATTATTGGACCCTACCGACTGTATATGTCGTCGTTTAAAACGCTGCATGGGACAGAGTGGCTGGTTGATGAGGTAAGAGTCTGCACTTTTGAAAATGTTTAAAAAGCCAAAAAAAATAATAATTTATTTGTTCGTTCTCTATAATGCAGGTGATTGATGCATACTTGTATCACTTGAGTAAAAAGCATCAGGCAAGTGTGAATTGGTGTATGTTTGTGTTGTTATTCTACATTATAACTGTAAATCTTTTTCAACAGGAACCGATTCACCAGTTGGATGCAGTGATTTCATTGACATTATTTTCCGGAAAATTTGATAGGCTTGGAAAGGTTAGTTCTTTGTCACAGCTATTCATACACACATTAACAAAAAGTAAATTGATTTTCTCACCCCTCCTGGGAAGTATGTTTATTCCTCATTCTCAGGTCCTCTAGCAGACGCCTGGGACAATGAGGGTTTTGCACAGTATATTAGCTGTTCCTAGAATTGCACTCTTCTGGACAGCAATCTCAGATGTCCCACCAACTGGAATCTGTTGAAGCCACTCTCCCAACTTATGAGTCACAGCCTTGAGTGCTCTTATCACAACTGGGACTACTAATGCCTTCTACTTTTACTGTGTGTGTGTATAAGGGCGGTTTCACACGAACGTCTGTCGCCCATGCCCGTGCCGTGGCCCGCAAATTACGTGCCACAAGGCACAGGCACAGACCGTGTGGAAGCCGCAAGGGGATCGCGGCCCCATTTACTTGAATGGGTCCACGATCCCTCCTTTCCATAGTGCTTCCATAGTGTTTCCTTCCGTCCTTCCGTTCCACATTTCCGGATTTGCCGACCCATTGAAATGAATGGTTCCGCATCCGTGATGCAGAATGGCTACGGACCCGTGCCCTTATATTGCAGTTCCGCAAATGTGGTCCGCAATACGGGCGTCACACGCTCGTGTGAAACCGCCCTAACACACATATATTACATATACATACATACATACATACATACATACATACATACATGCTTGACAAAGGTCTCATTGTGTGGACCGAAACGTTGCCTGGGGAATAAAGAGGGTCAACTATATTCTCACTAAAGTTGGAGTGCTGCCTCGTCTTTGGATTATACATACCTGGAATAATTGCCTAAATTCCCAAGAGGATTTTGCACCCTGTTCACATTCATCAGCTGTGCTGCTGCTTTTTTCTGGTTACTACTATATATATATATTTGTGGGAGGAGCTGTGCGAGAAACAGAATAGGCATGCCTATGGACTGTCCCCACCCAACTGGCTGGAGTGTGCCCGATGCCAGTGATGAGGTAAGGCCTGAATAAGTGGGCCACCCAAGAGGAAGGTATTAAGAAGGGGATGGGAGGGAGGGCAAGAACCGGGCGCCCTTCTGCTTGTGGGAGGGGGTTTAAATAGGGTAAGTGCGCCCCTCCCACAATTACAGGCTGCAAGCAGCCTTCAATACAAGTGGGAGGAGCTGTGCGAGAAACAGAATAGGCATGCCTATGGACTGTCCCCACCCGACTGGCTGGAGTGTGCCCGATGCCAGTGACGAGGTAAGGCCTGAATAAGTGGGCAAAAAGAGAATCGGCAAGTTGCAGGGTATGAAATATTTATTGAAGTATTGTGTGACCTACAATGCCAAGGAACAGAAGGCTCGGGATACTTCCGCCCGTGGATTCGGGATGTACCTTGAGAAGCAGGATGATCTCCACCGACCCATCTTGCGAATGATGTGCGCTGGTACCTGGTGACTGGAAGCTGCAGACGCGGCCCCTATCCGAAATGAGTGCCCGGATATTGCGCTAGGGTTGTAACCTAAACCTGCGGCCAGGGTGCGGATATTGGAGATGAACACGGTAGAAGACAGGGGTTTCCCGTTAACCGGGAGCAACGGGCCGTCTAAAGCGGGAGATTGAAGGGAGGCCAGGAGCTCCTGGAGCACCTTGATAGGACACCAACAGTTAGACGTGGGGTTAAATTCCACCTCCGTGGGGGGACCGGTTTGACTGGTCTTGGAGAATGGAATGGACAAAATAAAGTGGTCGGAGTGCCATGCGAGATGTCGCCTTAGCAGGGTCGTTCGGGAGATGGTGCTGCAGGTGAATTCCCCGGGCCTGAGGAACCCATAGAACCCGAGATACATGGCTGCCTTCGTAACGATGCTTGCAAATTGGCCAAAAGGAAGACCATCCAGGGCTATGGATAACCTGCGGAAAAGCTCACCTGAGACCGGCTGCCTGCGCACCTGGACTGCCGTGCTGACTCTCTGAACGCCCCTGAGGGTGGCTTTGATGGCCTGATTTGAAAAGATGGATCTGGCAGAGGGGTCGCTGAGCATCCGGTGGTGCTGGATGCCTGCCAAATACAGCTTGATGGTATTGTATGAGAGGTGGCGGTGGGAGTGGCAATGGGCTATGAATGCCATGATGAAAGTGACCTCGTCTACGTCCCCCTGCGGATGAGTGTCAGCAAAACGTTTAAACATGCTGAACCCGGTATCATAATTCCTGGCGGTGTTGGTGGCTAGCGACCGCCGGACCAATGACTGCGCGGTTGCTATCAGGGGCTCTAGTCCAGCAGGAGGGCGCTGTAAGGTGGAGCTGGAACACCGACGGGATCTGCCTCTGGGAGTTCCTGGAAGAAAATATTCAGGTTAAAGCGGGACAGGGCGTCAGCCGCCACGTTCTGCGCTCCCTGGATATGGACCGCGAAGACGTGGAAGTTAAACTCCAAGGACAGCCAGACAAGCCTACGCAACATAGACATCATCCTGAGATTTTTAGCCCTCCCCTTGGAGATCACTTCCACCAGAACCTGACTGTCTGTCCTCAAGATGACCGATTTGTTTGCCCAGAGCGGACCCCAGACGTGGGCAGCCGCCACAATGGGGTATAATTCCAATAGTGGCGAGGACCTCATAGCCCCCGCCTCGGACAGGAGCTCCACCGGCCAACTGCCGACCAACCAGTGCGGATAGAAGATTGCCGCGAACCCGCGGGAGCCCGCGGCGTCGGTGTAAACCGTGGGGGAAGCCGCACCCGGGGATGGCACGAACAAAGAAATGCCATTCCACCCGGTCAGGAAGGTTCGCCACATCTGAAGATCCGCCATGGCGGGACCATCCAGCCGGACGGTGGAGTCCTGATCCGGAGCAGTCGGGAGGAGATTGAGAAGCCGCGAGATGAAGGACCTCCCCTGTGGCATAATCTTGAAGGTACATGTAAGAAATCCTAACAGGGACTGGAGCTCCTGCCTGGACAAAACTCCAGAAGAGGCCGCGGAGGAAACGGCGGACTTGATCTTGGCCAGCTTGGCCGCGGGGAGGCTGGCCTCCATGCGGACCGAGTCCAGAGTAATGCCCGAGAAGGTAACCCCAGTGCCTGGACCCTCTGTCTTGGCGGATGCCACCGGGACCTCGAGCCTGGCGAACAGCTGGAGCAAGCTCTCCAAACCTGATGGGGGCCCCTGGGGCCTCTCGATGATTAGGAAGTCATCCAAGTAATGAATGACCATGTCCATCCCCCCATGATGGACAAGGATCCAGTGTAGGGCACAGGCCAACTTGTCGAACAACCACGGGCTGCTTTTAGATCCAAATGTGAGGCGGTTAGCAAAATAAAACCCGTCTGCCCAATGCAATCCATAATACTGCCATAAATGAGGAAGGATGGGGAGTAGTTTGAAGGCATCCGCAATGTCGGCCTTGGCCAACCAAGCCCCTTCCCCAGCCAGCAGGATGAACTGAATGGCCTCGTCAATGGATGAATAGGACATCGAGAATTCCCCTGATGGGATCAGGGAGTTGAGACTGGGGATCGGCGACATGAGTGGAGCAGACAAGTCGTATATCAGACGCTTTTTATTTGATGCTTGTTTGGAGACTAGACCAAAGGGATTGATCCTCCACTCGGCAAAGGGAATGGTTTCAAACGGGCCTAGCAGGAACCCTTTGCGAACCTCGTCCCGCAACAGAGTGGCCACCGCTTCCGGATCCTGCATGGCCGACTGTAGGTTCCTTCCTTCCCAGGAAACCTGAGGGAGGGCAATGAACCCTGTATTGAAACCCTTCTCGAAACCGGTGATGAGGAACTCCACTGACTGGTGATCGGGGTGATCCCGCAACAGGATGCCCAAGAGCTCGACGTTGATGTCGGTCAGTCATAGAGCCTTACGTTGCCTCTTCGGGCAGCTGGAGCGGGGGTGGGCCCTGAAGCAGAGGGAACACACATGCAAAGCTCTACAACTGTTGAAACCACAGCCCCCGGCATTAAAGTTGTTGCAGACCTGACTCTGGCCTAAGAAAGTAATGGGCCTGCCCAGCTTGTCGGTGGAACCCTGGGACCGTTGCGTGCCAGAGGGGCCTGGCTGGGAGCCTTTTCGGGCCGGGGTGGGAAGATTGGGGCACCAGTCGGCCGTGTGCTGGATGGACTGGCATGCAGCGCACGTGGGGGCCTGCAACCCGGCAAAATGGCGGCAGAACAGCTCCATGTCCAAGTTCGCCCAGTCCGTGATGAACTGGAACTGAGCGAGGGCGGCTGCCGCTTTGGCTGAAAAAGACCTGTGGTAGTCGTAGAAGTTCTTTCCCCCGTATTTGTAACCTAAGTCGGTGACTTGGTATAGGTAGGAGTCCAGCTCCTCACGTCTGTGTGGCTGGACGCCGCAGATGGTATCTCGGTAGAGGCTGAATGCCAGGACAAACTCGGGGACCGACAGTTTTCGGTTCAGGCGGGTATCCTTGGCCCGCAGGACCACCGAGACCTCCCTGCAGTTGATGACTTTATTCTCTGATACGTCTTGTGACGCAATGAGAATGGACGCCAGGTTGACGTCCCTCCCCGCCAGGATGTCCCTTTTAAGATTCTCTGGAATGTAATGCGAGGGGGCAATCTGGGGTCTGACACGGACCGTAGCTGGCGCCAAATCCTGGGACGTAGACGGCAAGACCGGAAGGGCTAGAGAAGGCAGGGCCGGAGGAGGCCGGGACTCCCACTCCCCCATCCTAGTCTGGATATCCGCGACCGAACCTGCCAGACTGGCGATGGTGGCCTGCAACTGCAGGAGGGTCAGCTGGATCGATGAGGGAGAAGGCTCCTCACTTGAACCCGATGGTGCCGTCATTAGGAGCCGGTACAGCTCCGCTTTTCTCGCGGTGGCAGGATGGTGAATCCCTCTTCGTCTGAGCTCTGCTATCGGCCCTGCTTACGAAAAAAGATAAGCCGTGTTTTACCGATGCACGGCGAGGGCCGCGACCTGCTGGTCCCTTAGTCAGTGAACAAAAACACCTGAGCGATTTAGGGAGATATTGCCCTGAGTGGTTCAAGGCGACACTGTCACGGGCGATACAGGGAGACCTTGCCCCTGAGCGATTCAGGGAACCATTGCACCCGAGCGATTCAGGGAACCATTGCACCCGAGCGATTCAGGGAACCATTGCACCTGGGCGATTCAGGGAACCATTGCGCCTGAGCGATTCAGGGAACCATTGCACCTGAGCGATTCAGGGAACCATTGCACCTGAGCGATTCAGGGAACCATTGCACCTGAGCGATTCAGGGAACCATTTGCGCCTGAGCGATTCAGGGAACCATTTGCGCCTGATAGAATCATGAACCATAGCACCAGAGCCACTTACGGAACATTTGCACCTGAGCGAATCCGAAAAACATTGCACGTGAGTAAAACAGGGAAAACATTGCATATGAGTGAATCAGGAAAACATTGCACATGAGTGAATTAAGGGACATCCCTGGGCGATACCTGGATGAATTGTACCTGAGCGATTCAGGGAAGACATTGCGCCTGAGCGATTCAGGGAAGACATTGCGCCGGAGCGAATCAGGGAAGACATTGCTCCTGAACGATTCAGGGAAGACATTGCGCCTGAGCGATTCAGGGAAGACATTGCGCCGGAGCGAATCAGGGAAGACATTGCTCCTGAACGATTCAGGGAAGACATTGCGCCTGAGCGATTCAGGGAAGACATTGCGCCTGAGCGATTCAGGGAAGACATTGCGCCTGAGCGATTCAGGGAAGACATTGCGCCTGAGCAATTCCGGGAAGACATTGCGCCTGAGCGATTCAGGGAAGACATTTGCGCCTGAGCGATTCAGGGAAGACATTTGCGCCTGAGCGATTCAGGGAAAACAATTGCGTCTGAGCGATTTAGGGAAACAATTGTGCCTGAGCGATTCAGGGAAGACATTGCGCCTGACTAATTTGAGGAAGACATTGTACCCGAGTGATTACAGGAAGACACTGGTTCAGGGATGCAGGGAAAACTCGCAACAGGGTGGCCGGGAACCCCACTCACAGAGTGGCCCGGGTAGGGAAATGCTGTTGCTTCCGGTGCCCAGCCTCCCATAGGATCAAAGGTTCCCCTTTTAATTTTTTTTGGCCCCCCCCCCCCCCCCCCAGTCGGCATTTAGTAATAACTCAGTGTTTAAGCGGCAATTATGAACTTGCAGTCTGACATGACATGTATCTCCCCTGCGCGGCTCACGCAGTTCTTACATTTGCTGGCAGCACAAAATCTTTAGACAGAGGGTGTATTTTCATGGCAACATAACATCTCCCCAACGACCGTCCGTTCTGAGGCGTATGACCCAGGGAGATGAGGCCTACTGATTCAACCTCTGAACCCCCTGACACACACGCCGCCAACCATCTGGGTTCACAACTTGCGGGGGGGGGGGGGGGACCGCAGCCGCCGTGCTGTCGCCCCCCCCCCCCCCTTTTACCCCACGGCACGACACCACAGACACTGGTAACCGGGCAGCCGCTGCGCTGTCATCCCCCCCCCCGCCCCACAACATGATGACCGCTGGTATTGCTTCTCACATGGTGCGCACCGAGCTGCGTGGTGCCCATGTGAATCGCCGCGTGCATGGCGGCGCTGCCGCAGCTGCAGAGCGGTAACCGGCAGCCGCCGCGCTGTCAGCTCCCCCCCCCGGATGCGACGGAACTGCCGGTAGGTAGACGGTGGTACGAGGTGCCGGTGGCAAGGCGCGTCTGGCCGGGCCGCAGAGCGGTGATACTCACGACAGGTGATGCTGCTGGAGATACGCACGGGATGACGAACCGACGGAGACGCGACCGGAAGTGACGTCAGGCGCTGGATGCTGCAGAAGCAAGAACCGGGCGCCCTTCTGCTTGTGGGAGAGGGTTTAAATAGGGTAAGTGCGCCCCTCCCACAATTACAGGCTGCAAGCAGCCTTCAATACATATATATATATATATATATATATATATATATATATATAATATATTTTTTTTATGTAATATAATATGTCAATGCATAGTATATTATAAAATTAGGTATTTATATAATATACAAACAATATGTATTTTTGTGATTTCCCTGTATTCTTCAGATGAGGATTTCCCCGGAAGATCTCTGGCTATGCCCTCTGAACTTCAGCGCTCACTGGATTTTAGTGGTATTTATTATAGGACTACGTTAATTTACCTTTCTTTACTTGTGCTGTCATGTGCTATTGGAAGCGCTTCAAAGTGGGATTTGTTTCCTTATTTTTCATCAACAGCAAAAACATATGTGTGGAAAGCTGAACTTGATGGACGCAAGTATCTTTTTAGCTATGTTGGCAGGGCCTGTCATAGCAAATAAATTTACTTTATATCTTCTAAGTTAATATGCAGTTTAGACTTCATTTGTATAGTGAAACATTAGGAAACTGGCCGAGAAAAGCCAGAGTGTGGTATCCAGCATGGAGAAAGTTCACCTGTGAAGAAAGGCTGTATGTGGTATCCCCCAATATCCCGCACTCAGCTCTGCTATGTGGTGTCCCCCAATATCCCGCACTCAGCTCTGTTATGTGGTGTCCCAAAAATATCCTGCACTCAGCTCTGCTATGTGGTGTCCCCAAAATATCCCGCACTCAGCACTGCTATATGGTGTCCCCCAATATCCCGCACTCAGCTCTGCTATGTGGTGTACCACTGCTCCAGCGGGGGTATATACTGCTCCACCTGGCTATATATATAATATCTATAATATCCCGCACTCAGCGCCGCTATGTGGTGACCCCAAAATATATAGCACTCTGCTCCGCTATGTGGTGTCCCCAAAATATACCGCACTCAGCTCTGCTATGTGGTATCCCCCAATATCCCGCACTCCACTCTGTTATGTGGTGACCCCGCACTCAGCTATATCCCGCAATCCACCCTGCTATGTGGTGACCCCACACTCAGCTATATCCCGCACTCAGCGCCGATATGTGGTGACCCCGCACTCAGCTATATCCCGCACTCAGCTATATCCCGCACTCAGTGCCACTATGTGGTCACCCCGCTCTCAGCTATATCCCGCACTCCCCTCTGCTATGTGGTGACCACGCACTCAGCTATATCCCGCACTCCACTCTGCTATGTGGTGACCCCGCACTCAGCTATATCCCGCACTCCACTCTGCTATGTGGTGACCCCGCACTCAGCGCCGCTATGTGGTGACCCCGCACTCAGCTATATCCCGCACTCAGCGCCGCTATGTGGTGACTCCGCACTCAGCTATATCCCGCACTCCACACTGCTATGTGGTGACCCCGCACTCAGCTATATCCCGTACTCCACTCTGCTATGTGGTGACCCCGCACTCAGCTATATCCCGCACTCCACTCTGCTATGTGGTGACCACGCACTCAGCTATATACCTCACTCAGCGCCGCTATGTGGTGACCCCGCACTTCGGTCTGCGGTGACCCCGCACTCAGCTATATCCCGCCCCCCCCCCCCCCCCCCGGGCCACAGTAAGAGGACAGCAGTCAGCAGACTTAATAAAAAGTCTTGATGGGGGAGGGCAGCAGCAAGCAGGGGGTTTGGAGTTGGGGGGGGGGGGGGGGGGCTGTAAGCTTATAAAGGACTCAGGAGGACAGTGTGCTTTCCTGCTACTCCTCACCCCCACCCTGGGCATTTTGGGGGGTATTTTAGGGATTGGATAACCCCTTTAACTCGCTGATGCTGAGTGTGCACATAGCCACTAATCATATTTTCCCCCAGCACATGTCACCTTTGGGGGGGCGGGGGAATATGATTGGTGGCTATGTGCTCACTCAGCATAAGCAGCACGGAGTTAAAGGGGTTATCCATTCCCTATAATGCCCCCCTGCCAACCCCTCCCATTACGCAGATTAAAACATTCAGCTACATGGGGGGCAGCCAATAACAGGCCACGATGGGAACCAGCCTCCCTAGAATTGCGGGTGATGCTAGGGAGGCTCATTTCTGACACGGCCTGCTATTGGCTGCACCCCATCACTGGGCATAAGTATTATCTGTATGTGGTGCCCGGAATTTTGAGGTTAGATAGCCCCTTTACCCTTAGGATACCAGAGTTTTATTTCATTTTCTTTTTTCTTCCCTAGTTTCCTTGAGCTTTTTTTTTTTTCCGTTCACATGGATGTATGAGGGCTTATTTTTTGCGGGAGAAGTCAAACTTTAATAGGGCATACAATGTAGTGGGAAGCGGGCAAAAAAATTCCAAATGGGGTAGAATAAAAAAAACGCAATTTCTATTTTTATGGGTTTTGTTCTTACGGCATTCCCTTTGCGGCAAAACTGACCTGTGCCCTTCATTCTCTGGGTCAGTACGATTACAATGATACCACATATGTATAGGTTTTTTATGTCTAAATAGTGTAAAAATTTATTAAAACTTTTTTACATCACCATATTCTGACCCCCATAACTCTTTTTATAGTTATGATCCCTGCCATGCTACTTCTTTTGACTTGGACTTTTAGATGCAGAACCATGTCACCGTCAAAGTAAGTTAATAATTTTTTTTATATATATATATACAGTACAGACCAAAAGTTTGGACACACCTTCTCATTCAAAGAGTTTTCTTTATTTTCATCCCTAAATGGTTTTCACTTCACAGGTGTGCCCTGTCAGGTTTAATAAGTGGGATTTCTTGCCTTATAAATGGGGTTGGGACCATCAGTTGCGTTGAGGAGAAGTCAGGTGGATACACAGCTGACAGTCCTACTGAATAGGCTGCTTCTAAGTAAAGAAAAACGAGTGGCCATCATTACTTTAAGAAATGAAGGTCAGTCAGTCAGCCGAAAAATTGGGAAAACTTTGAAAGTAAGGGCTTTTTGACCATGAAGGAGAGTGATGGGGTGCTGCGCCAGATGACCTGGCCTCCACAGTCACCGGACCTGAACCCAATCGAGATGGTTTGGGGTGGCTGGACCGCAGAGTGAAGGCAAAAGGGCCAACAAGTGCTAAGCATCTCTGGGAACTCCTTCAAGACTGTTGGAAGACCATTTCAGGTGACTACCTCTTGAAGCTCATCAAGAGAATGCCAAGAGTGTGCAAAGCAGTAATCAAAGCAAAAGGTGGCTACTTTGAAGAACCTAGACTATGACATATTTTCAGTTGTTTCACACTTGTTTGTTATGTATATAATTCCACATGTGTTAATTCATAGTTTTGATGCCTTCATAGTCATGAAAATAAAGAAAACTCTTTGAATAAGAAGATGTGTCCAAACTTTTGGTCTGTACTGTATATATATATATATATATATATATATATATATTAGAATATTATAAATCTAGCTTCGCCTACTTTCACACTAGCGTTAGGGGGCCCAATTTAGATTCTTGCTATGGGGCCCAGTGATTTCTATGTACGCCCCTGATCAAGATAGGTAATCAATATGAGATCGGCGGGGTCCAACACCCGGGACCCCCACCGATCACCTGGTTGAAGAGAAGGCCGCGCTCCGTGCCAGCATAGCCTTCCCTTCATTTTTTACGGTGAGGAGGTGTAATTACAAGCCGTCCCATTCACTTCTATGGAATGGCTCGTTTATTAACACTTGACTAGGAACAAGCCGTCCCATAGAAATAAATGGGACGGCTTCTTGCAATTACACCTGCTTGCCTCTGCGATGTCTACAGGGAGCAAGTAAATAATGAAGGGAAGGCTTCACTTGCATGGTGCGCGGACTTCTCTTCAACCAGCTGGTCGGCGGGGTTGCTGTGTGTTGGACCCCCACCTATCTGATATTGATGACCTATCCTGAAGATACTGTAGGTCATCAATATTATAATCCCAGAAAAACCCTTTAAGGAGGGGGGAGGAGGTAGAGAAAAGAAAAAAATCATAAAAAATTCATGAAGAGAATGTTTTCATAAAAAAATTGGTGTCCTAGAATACTAGAGAGTGTTAAATACTAATTTGCAGGGCAATTGGAGCCGCTTTGCATCTGATAGCATCGATTCAGATCTGAACCGAACTTTTTCAGCAAACTAGAATCAAACTGAATATCAAGCGGTTCGCTCATCTCTACACCAAGGCTGGACTACCCCTTTAAGCACTACAAATAAAAATTTTCACATGCACTTAAGACCTGTTATATAACCTTTCTGGGTGTTCTAATGCAGAATTCATGGTTCCTTCAATTATAGCTTATACAGAAGAAGTTGTACAGGTTCTGGGGCAGAAAAACAACAATTTGCACTACCACAAATAATTCTGAGTGCTTATGCTCTTCCTGTCATCATACAAGTGGGAGTATCCAATTTTTGGTCTGCAAAATAAATGTATCCTCATATATCCGCATAACATATTTCTTGTGGATTCCATTTTTTTTTAGCATTCTCTACAATGGAAACAGCTATTCTCATCCCACAAAAACAGACAAGAATAGGACCTAGTATGTACTACTTTTTCGAAGGTAATGGCTCTCAAGTACATATATACTATCGAAGCAGACCATATGGCAGCCAGGGTGCTTTTGTAGAGAAACAATGCAACCCTCCATCCAGTTTTGCTATTGCGATGTGCTGCATTCCATTCTCCAGAGGAAGTTCGTTGGGTAAAGGAATTGTGCCTATTGTAAAGAGTTTCAAGGGAAAAGCAAACCTGTGATGTCGCCGTGTGCTTCTTTGTCTCGTTCTCACAACCGAAAACGACCGCCAGAAGTACAATCGGGAAATCCTTGGAGTAGTGTGCGTCGATGTGTGCGCAATTCCTCCAAAATAACATCACAGAGACATTCTCAAGGAGGTTCCAATAATGTGCAGTCTCTTCAACGGGAACTCCAAAAGATACACCAGAGAGTTTATGAATCTATTCCTGATCCAGAATCTATAACTGATTTGCATTCCATACAACCAGGCGATTGGGTGGTCATTAAAAAACATCAGCGCCAGGGACTGGAGGCGAGATATACCAGGCCATACCAGGTTCTACTTACAACACCAACCTCCCTCAAGGTCGAGGAACGTGACGGATGGATCCACGCCAGCCATTGCAAAAAACTACTGGACCACAAAGCGCAATGATCAGGTACCTCGTATTCCTTTATTCTTTCTGTCTAATGCATTCTGAATAACAGAATTCGGATGTGACTCTTCATAACATTTTTAACAGTGCATTAGACAGAAAGAATAAAGGAATACGAGGTACCTGATCATTGCGCTTTGTGGTCCAGTAGTTTCTTGCAATGGCTGGCGTGGATCCATCCGTCACATTCCTCAACCTTCAGGGAGGTTGGTGTTGTTAGTAGAACCTGGTACGGCCCGGTATATCTCGCCTCCAGTCCCTGGCGCTGATGTTTTTTAACGACCACCCAATCGCCTGGTTGTATGGAATGCAAACCAGTTATAGATTCTGGATCAGGAATAGATTCATAAACTCTCTGGTGTATCTTTTGGAGTTCCCGTTGAAGAGACTGCACATACCCCGTCAGCTGAGAATGTAAAGATGACAGCTGCTGGGGAAAGTACAACCCTGTCTGTGGTCTACTCCCGAACAGAATCTCATATGGGGACAGCCCATGAGGCCGTCTTGGTGCATTGCGCACAGTGTAGAGAGCAATGGACAAACTCTCGGGCCATGGTTTACCCGTGTCGACAGAGATCTTAGAGATCTTGTTCTTGATAGTACCGTTTAGTCTCTCCACCTTGCCACTGCTTTTGGGATGGTAAGGAGTATTGATGTGGAGAGCCTCACATATCTCCTTGAAAACTTGTCCCGTAAAGTGAGTCCCCCGGTCGGATTCAATGGTTTCAGGTACTTGTAACAGTACAGCCTGGATCGCAGCGGCTCCCTGTGACTCCGCCCACTTACCTCCGGGCCTTAAATAGCAGGGTGTTCCAGTAATGGAGTGCGCACCCTGCTAGCTCCATTGCATCTGAGGACTCTGTCCACATATCCAGACCTGGATCCCTCCATTGTGAAGGACTGCGTACCTTCTTGCCACTGGCTTCCCCACTGCTGGCTTCCTAGCCAGGACCAACTAACCGCAAGTATATGCCTGTTACCTGCTCTGATTAAGGTCCTGGAACTCAGAGTGGGGTGGTTCCTGCTGGTGTGAGGCGATATTCCCAAACCAACTCTGAACTCAGGACATGCTATACTAACTCTGAACCTACTGCATATTACATACTAAAACTGAGGACATGCTATACTAACTCTGAACCTGCTGCATATTATATACTAAACTGAGGACATGCTATACTAACTCTGAACCTGCTGCTGCATATTATATACTAAACTGAGGACATGCTATACTAACTCTGAACCTGCTGCATATTATATACTAAACTGAGGACATGCTATACTAACTCTGAACCTGCTGCATATTATATACTAAACTGAGGACATGCTATACTAACTCTGAACCTGCTGCATATTATATACTAAACTGTGGACATGCTATATACTAACCCTGAACCTATGGCATACTATATACTAAACTGAGGGCATACTATATACTAACTCTGAACTGTGCACAAGCTTATACTAACTTGTGACTCCTGTAATACTGGGGGACCTTCCTTTCCAGCAGTAACTAATTAGATGGATAGCGGTAAATGATTTTGTTACCCCAAACTCTCCGCCCAAGACTGAGAGAGACGCCTGGGGTACATACTGAGTAACCGCGAATCCCACAGCCAAAAACAAGGGCGGTGGGATAATAGTGGATGTCCATTGCTTCCGCAGTTGAGATCCTAACTGATCAACTAGGTGCGTTACATATTAGTGGAACCCACATGGATCCAGCGGAGGTTGCAGGTCACCTCGTCACCCTCACTAAGAGGGTGGAGACCCTCAGCGTGACTGTACAACATCTCCAGCTAGAAAACCAGGCACTACGGCAACTTGTCACTCAGGGGCCAGGACACCCCCGTGATGGACCAGAACCCAAGGTCAGCCCACCTAAGATATTCTCGGGTGACCGAAGGCAGTTCAGGGATTTCCTGAACGTGTGCAAACTAATGTTTGAGCTGCAGCCCCGGACTTACCCAACTGACAGAACAAAAGTACTTACCATGATCTCTTACCTCAGGGGGGAGCCCAGAGCATGGGCCAATACTTATTTAGAAAAGGAAGACCCAGTCCTGGATTCCTTCTCTCTGTTCCTTGAAATGGCCCTTCTCTACGAGGACCATAGTAAACAGCTGACCGCTGAGACCGCTATACGCAGCCTTAAACAAGGGAGACGACCTGTAGAGGACTTTATTGCGGAATACACTCGCTGGGCCCGGGAGACTGAATGGAATGACCTCACCCTTAGGAATCAGTTCCGCCTAGGTCTTTCCGAGGCCCTGAAGGACAAATTAGCCCAAGGAGAATTACCACTTACACTTAATGCCTTGATGCAGAAGGCCACCACCATTGACAGACGGCTGAGGGAACGCAGAGCCGAGAGAGTCTCAGGCTTCACACCCAACCCAAGACCGTCCAGCCAGGGTCCTGCTGTAGAGATGATGGAGATTGGGGCGATCCGAGGACCTCTGACCGAGAGAGAGAAAGCCAGGAGACGTAACCTCAACCTCTGTTTATACTGTGCGTCTGCTGACCATACCGTTGACGGATGCCCCGCAATACGTAAGAAGTGCGAAGGTAAGAGCGGCACGTTTTGTACCTTAGGCAGTACAAATAATAGTACTGGTGGTTACATATACACGTCTCTCACCTTACAGTGGGACCAAACCGGATTATCGTTGAAGCCATGGTGGACACGGGAGCTTCGGGGAATTTTATCGACATGCATCTGGTTGAGCGAAATAAAATTCCCCACATGAGAAAAAACGTTCCGATATCCGTGAGTTTCATTGACGGTACCACTTCTAGTCCTATCCACAGTCAGACTCAACCCCTCATGGTGACATGTGAAAATAACCACACCGAATTCTTATCCCTTGATATCATACACTCTCCATTGTTTCCCGTGATTCTTGGGTTGCCATGGTTGCAAATACACCAGCCAACCCTCCTATGGAAACAGGGGAGAGTTCAGTTTACGTAGCCTTATTGTATGGAGACCTGCTTTCCTCTCAAATCTCTCATGCACGTGGGAGTGAACCAGGTTCCCAGCCAATACGCAGACTTTGCTGAGGTATTCAGCGCAAAGAAGGCGGAATCTCTTCCACCCCATAGATCTTACGATTGCCCCATAGACTTGCTGCCGGGTAGTGAGATACCCACAGGTAGAATTTACCCATTGGCACAACCAGAACTTGTTCACCTCAAACAGTACCTAGAAGAGAATTTACGAAAAGGTTTTATTCATCCTTCAACCTCCCCGGCAGCAGCAGGGATGTTCTTCGTGAGAAACAAAGACTCAAGCCTAAGGCCCATCATAGATTACAGAGCCTTGAACAAAGTAACAATCAAAAATCGGTACCCCTTGCCGTTAATATCCGAACTCATAGAAAGATTACAAACAGCAACAATCTACACCAAGCTGGATTTGAGAGGCGCATACAACTTAATTAGGATCAGAAAAGGTGATGAATGGAAGACAGCCTTCCGCACTCGGTATGGACTCTTCGAGTATACAGTGATGCCCTTCGGGTTGTGCAATGCCCCTGCCACATTCCAAAATTTTATTAACGACATCTTTAGGGATCTACTGGACGTATGTGTAATCATCTATCTTGATGATATACTAGTGTATTCCGATAACTTACACGATCACAGGAAACATGTCCGTTGGGTTCTTGCACAGTTAAGTCTTCATCGCTTATACGTCAAACAGGAAAAATGTGTGTTCGAGACTACTTCTCTTCCCTTCCTCGGATACATAATTTCACCCAAGGGTATCCAGATGGATCACTCAAAAATCACTTGCATCCAAAATTGGCCGATCCCGGATTCCAGGAAAGCTCTTCAACGGTTCCTGGGGTTCTCAAACTTCTATAGGAAATTTATTAAAGATTTCTCCGCTACCACTAAACCACTAACCCGCTTAACTAGTGTCAACACGAAGTTCGTTTGGTCCAAGGACGCCCAATCAGCGTTTGAGTTATTAAAGAACAGGTTCACTACGGCACCGATACTGACTGTCCCAAATCCGAACCATCACTACGTGCTGGAAGTAGACGCATCCCAGGCAGCCATAGGAGCCGTTCTGTCCGAGCGAAGCTCTTTTTCAACTCCGTTACATCCTATCGGGTTCTACTCCCGGACGCTAAATACCGCCGAATTCAATTACCCCATAGGCGAAAAGGAACTCCTCGCCATAAAATGCTCCCTGGAAAATTGGAGGCATTTACTTGAAGGATCAATACACCCCATCACAATTTATACGGATCACCGTAATCTACAATACCTGAAAACCAATAAAACACTATCAGGCCGCCAAGTACGGTGGAGTTTTTTTTCCGACAGGTTTAACTTCCAATACTGACCAGGCTCAAAAAATGGGAAGGCCGACGCCTTGTCACGACTGGCTGAAATTCGCACCTCAGACACGGCCCCCACATGGATGATTCCACCGAAGAAACTCGTCCTTGCCACCATAATGTTGGAAACCCAGCTCAAGGATGCTCTAATTAATGACCATGCTAATACCCCCCCTGGTCTTTCGCAGAACCAACAGGGTCTCCTTTACAAGGACAGCCAACTGTATATACAGCCCTCCCTCACCAATCAGGTGATCAAACTTTGCCATGATTTACCCCTCGCGGGACATCCCGGCATTGCTAAAACCACAACCCTGATACGCAGGAACTTCTGGTGGCCAAAGATGACCAAACAAATTGAGGAATACGTTTCCACGTGCGAGACCTGTGCCTCATGTAAAACTGACAGGAACCGACCTTATGGTCTCCTAATGAGTCTTCCCATCGCCAACAGACCCTGGGAATGGGTCTCGATGGATTTCATAGTTGAACTTCCCCTTTCCAGAGGAAACAATACCATCATGGTGGTAGTGGATTTGCTGACTAAGATGGCACACTTCGTGCCCCTCAAGAAGTTACCCTCCTCCAAGGAAACGGCCGTGGTATTCCTGTCTAATATTATTAAGTTACATGGAATTCCTAGCCAGGTCATATAAGACAGAGGTTCTATCACGGCCGGCATGGCTATCACATACGTGACACAGAGGGAGGGAACGAGGAAGGCCCTGCCCAAGTGAGAGGGAAGATGGTGACCCCTGACTCACCTGGCGGCTGGCACCTGGCTGCCCTGACGTCCCTAGACGGGTTCCTCACCCGTACGCCGATCACGTGCCTAAAGCCCTGGCTTTCCCTGAGCTGAGCCCTAGATAGTGAACAGGGCGATGGGAACACTAGTCCGCACCACTAACTCTAAGGGAAAACACCAAGGGGAGGACAGACAACACAGACTCAACATATATTCCCAGGTGGGCGACAACAGGAGACAACAATAAGCCAAACAGGGATCCGGAGGGTAGCACACAGGAACGACAACCAGGATTAACCACTCCAGTGGGTCAGTATAGATGTCCAGGCAGGAAGCTCTATAACTGGCAACTAGAGAAGTGTGAGGGGAGAATATAAGGAGGTAGGGAGTGGCAGACAAGAAACAGCTGAGGAGGAGAAGCTACGGATCCCTGAGAGAGACAAAAAGGATAGCAAGGCAAAAACAGAAAACAATCACTAAGAAACACCGTGATCTTTAGATATAGAGCGCGCAGCCACCCGCTGCGACTTCCTGACCCCGGGTAAAACGGAGTCAGACGTGGCTCTTGATACCCTCGTGACAGTACCCCCCCTTTCACGAGGGGCCTCCAGACACTCAGGACCAGGTCTCTCCGGATGAGAGGCATGGAAAGTCTGAATTAACCTGTTGGCGTTTACCTCTGACGCTGGAACCCACATTCTTTCCTCGGGACCGTAACCCCTCCAATGCACCAGATACTGAAGAGAGCGGCGGACCCGACGAGAATCAACAATTCTGGCTATTTGAAACTCCAGATTACCATCCACAATAACAGGAGGAGGTGGCAGCGGCGATGGTTCTAGAGGTGGAACATACTTCTTGAGTAACGATTTATGGAAGACGTTATGGATCTTAAAAGTCTGAGGTAGCTCCAGGCGAAAAGCCACAGGGTTAATGACGGCTACTATTTTATAGGGACCAATGAACCTAGGACCCAGTTTCCAAGAAGGAACCTTCAACTTGATATTCCTAGTAGACAACCACACATAGTCATTCACTCCTAGGTCCGGACCTGGCGACCGTCTCTTATCGGCCATGCATTTATATTTACCACTCATCTTTTTCAAGTTAACTTGCACCTTCTGCCATACCGATGAAAGAGATGAAGAAAACCTTTCCTCTTCGGGAACCCCAGAAGACCCCCCCTCTTTGAAAGTACAAAATTGGGGATGAAAACCGTATGCACCAAGGAATGGTGACTTGCCAGTGGACTCCTGATAATGATTATTTATGGCAAACTCAGCTAACGGTAAATATGATGACCACAACTCTTGGTTTTCAGACACAAAACACCTTAAATATGTTTCTAGGTTTTGGTTGGTACGCTCAGTCTGTCCATTCGACTGAGGATGGAAAGCTGAGGAAAAGGACAAGTGAACCCCCAAACGGGAACAAAAAGCTTTCCAAAACTTAGAAATAAACTGGGTTCCCCGATCCGAAACCACATCGGAAGGGACCCCGTGAAGCTTCACGATTTCACTGATAAACACCTGAGCGAGAGTTTTAGCATTAGGAAGTGCGGGTAGCGCAATAAAGTGTACCATTTTGCTAAACCTGTCTACTACTACCAAGATAACTGTTTTACCCGCCGACAACGGTAAGTCAGTGATGAAATCCATTGACAGATGTGTCCATGGCCTATTGGGGATGAAAAGTGGCAATAAAGACCCTGCTGGACGTGTATGAGAGACTTTCGCGCGTGCACAAGTAGAACAAGTAGATACGAAATCCATTACATCCTGACGCAACCTTGGCCACCAAAAACGACGAGATAAAAGCTCCAAGGTTGCTTTACTACCCGGGTGTCCAGCAAGTGCCGAATTATGATGTTCTTTTAATAATTCAAGACGCAGGTTTAACGGTACAAACAATTTCTCTGAGGGGCAAGAGGCCGGGGCGTCCCCCTGAGCCTCTAACACCTTTCCCTCTAGAACAGAGTGTACAGCAGAGACAACCACTCCTCTTTGTAAAATAGGTACCGGATCACAAACATTACCCCCTCCAGGGAAACTACGAGATAATGCGTCTGCCTTGGTATTTTTTGCCCCAGGACGATAGGTGATTACAAAGTTAAATCTGGTAAAGAATAGCGACCACCTAGCTTGTCTAGGGGTGAGACGCTTAGCCGATTCTAGGTACAGAAGGTTCTTGTGATCCGTAATCACCGTGACGGGGTGGATTGCTCCCTCTAAGAAGTGACGCCACTCTTCAAGCGCCAGTTTAATCGCCAACAGTTCCCTATTTCCAATATCATAATTCTTCTCCGCAGAAGATAATTTTTTGGAAAAGAAAGCGCAAGGACGCCATTTGCCAGGAGACGGACCCTGAGACAATACAGCTCCCACTCCCACCTCTGACGCATCTACCTCGACAATAAAAGGCTGGGAGACATCAGGTTGAATTAGAACAGGTGCCGAGGTAAAGCTCTCCTTTAGAGAGGAAAATGCATCTTTAGCGGCGTCAGACCATTTGGAAAAATCCGTCCCCTTCCTAGTCATGTCGGTAAGGGGTTTAACGATCACTGAATAATTTTTAATGAACTTTCTATAGAAATTAGCGAAACCCAAAAACCGTTGTAGGGCTTTAAGGTTCTCAGGAAGATCCCAATCTAAAATTGCCTGGACCTTCCCAGGATCCATGCGGAAACCTGAAGCAGATAATAGATATCCCAGGAACTGTAATTCCTGAACAGCGAAGACACATTTTTCAATTTTCGCATATAATTTATTCGTCCGTAGGACCTGCAGTACTTGCCTGACATGCACCTCATGTGTTTTCAGATCAGCCGAATAAATTAAGATATCATCTAGGTATATGACTACAAACCTGCCGATGAGATGACTAAAAATATCATTAACGAAATGTTGGAAGACAGCAGGGGCATTGGTCAGACCGAAAGGCATAACTAGATTTTCATAATGCCCCTCAGGGGTGTTAAAAGCTGTCTTCCACTCATCCCCTTCCCTAATACGAATCAGATTGTAGGCCCCCCTAAGATCAAGTTTGGAGAACCACTTAGCACCCGCAATCTGATTAAAAAGGTCAGGAATGAGAGGAAGAGGGTATGGGTCACGGATGGTTATCTGGTTTAACTCACGGAAATCTAAGCAAGGACGCAGGCCCCCATCTTTCTTTTTAACAAAGAAAAACCCTGCAGCCACGGGTGAAGAAGAGGGTCTGATGTGTCCCTTAGCCAGACTCTCGGAGATATAATCTTTCATGGCTTGTCTCTCGGGACCCGAAAGATTATACAACCTGGACTTGGGTAATTTTGCCCCGGGAATCAGGTTAACCGGGCAATCATAAGGACGATGAGGTGGTAGTTTCTGACAACCCTTTTCAGAAAAAACGTCCTCAAAGTCCGAAATAAATGTAGGTAGGGAAGCTATGGAGGCGATTAAGCAATTGTTATTTAAGCAATTCTCTCTGCAATGCTCACTCCACTCCAATATCTCCCTGGCCTGCCAATCCACCACTGGATTGTGCGCTACCAACCAGGGAAGACCCAATACCACCGAAGAGGAAAGGCCCTCCAGAACGTAACATGAAAGACACTCATTATGGTGGTCCCCTACCCGAAGGTGTAAATTACGAACGATGTGGGTGAGGTTTCTCTGAGACAGAGGAGCAGAATCTATAGCGAATACGGGAATAGGTCTCTGCAGAGTACAGAGAGACAAACCCATAGTGCGGGCAAAATGGGCATCAATCAAGTTTACCCCTGCTCCACTGTCTAGAAAAACAGAAATAGACTCCGTCTTAACACCAAAAACAATGACCGCTGGTAACACAAATTGAGATGTTCGTATGGAGGAAACGTATACCCCCCGGCTGACATCCTCCGCACAGCCCGGGGTTAGTAGTTTTCCGACGGTCTTTTGTTTTTGAGAAAGGAGGGACAGACATTAATGAAATGACCCCTCCCGCCACAGAAAAAACAAGCCCCCCCCCTACGGCGAACCTCGGGAGGACGGACCTGACGAGAAGTTCCGCCTAGCTGCATAGGCTCATCTAAGTCAGTACAGGCTGACTGTTGCTTGGGAGAGGTAACCAATTGCTCCGGAATTTTCGATCTCTCCCTAAGACGTCTATCTATTCTGATAGAGAGGGACATAACAGCATCAAGGGAAAGGGGGGTCTCATACAGCACCAGTGCATCCTTAACCCTTTCAGATAACCCAGAGCAGAACTGACTCCTGAGAGCCGGGTCGTTCCACTGAGTATCCGTAGCCCACCAACGGAACTCTGAGCAATATTCCTCTGCTGACCGATCTCCCTGTAGGAGTCTCCGTAACTTCGACTCAGCCAGGGCGACTCGGTCAGGGTCATCATATATGAGACCCAAAGCCCCAAAAAATCCCTCCACTGACCGAAGAGCCTGAGAACCAGGGGGTAACGAGAACGCCCAGGATTGCGGATCCCCCTGAAGCAGGGAAATGACAATCCCTACCCGCTGTTCTTCATGACCTGAGGAGTAAGGGCGCAACTTAAAATATAATTTGCAGGCCTCACGGAACGTCGCAAATTTGTCCCTTCCCCCAGAAAATCTGTCGGGAAGAGCAACCTTGGGTTCAGTGACAACCTGGTTACCCATAGCAAGCGCTGGGGGTGCGGTCTGCTGCATTTGCTGCTGTTGTTGGAGAACAGACGCCTTCAATCCTGCCACCTCCAAAGACAGGCTTTGAAGCTGTTCTGCCAAGGCATCAATAGGATCCATATTGGATTCTAAGTAGAGAGAGAAAAAAAAAACAACAAACAAAAAATTTAAAAAAAAAATTATTTTTTTTTTTCTCAAAAAGTAAGGGCCAGTTATAATATCATGGTCGGCGTGGCTATCACATACGTGACACAGAGGGAGGGAACGAGGAAGGCCCTGCCCAAGTGAGAGGGAAGATGGTGACCCCTGACTCACCTGGCGGCTGGCACCTGGCTGCCCTGACGTCCCTGACGTCCCTACGCCGATCACGTGCCTAAAGCCCTGGCTTTCCCTGAGCTGAGCCCTAGATAGTGAACAGGGCGATGGGAACACTAGTCCGCACCACTAACTCTAAGGGAAAACACCAAGGGGAGGACAGACAACACAGACTCAACATATATTCCCAGGTGGGCGACAACAGGAG
This sequence comes from Bufo bufo, assembly GCF_905171765.1. NCBI lineage: Eukaryota > Metazoa > Chordata > Amphibia > Anura > Bufonidae > Bufo > Bufo bufo. The sequence goes on from NC_053389.1 coordinate 384,587,750, forward strand.
ACAACAATAAGCCAAACAGGGATCCGGAGGGTAGCACACAGGAACGACAACCAGGATTAACCACTCCAGTGGGTCAGTATAGATGTCCAGGCAGGAAGCTCTATAACTGGCAACTAGAGAAGTGTGAGGGGAGAATATAAGGAGGTAGGGAGTGGCAGACAAGAAACAGCTGAGGAGGAGAAGCTACGGATCCCTGAGAGAGACAAAAAGGATAGCAAGGCAAACACAGAAAACAATCACTAAGAAACACCGTGATCTTTAGATATAGAGCGCGCAGCCACCCGCTGCGACTTCCTGACCCCGGGTATAACGGAGTCAGACGTGGCTCTTGATACCCTCGTGACAGGTTCGCAATTCGTATCCAAATTCTGGAGAGCACTTTGTTCCAGACTTCAAATCGACCACAGAATGTGTACCGCCTATCACCCCCAAACTAATGGGCAGACTGAAAGGGTGAATCAGTGTCTGGAACAGTTTCTCAGATGTCACTGCTCATTTCTCCAGGATGACTGGGAGGGCCTACTTCCTCTCGCTGAATTCGCCTATAATAATTCTACGAATTCCTCCACATTACATACTCCATTCTTTGCTAATTACGGATTTTACCCTAGGTCTTTTCCTCAAACCAGCCTTCCCACAAACGTTCCAGCCACAGTTGATTATCTGACCACTTTGCAAACTACCCTTAAGACGCTAAAAGACAACCTTCAACGGGCAAAGGATAGACAGAAGTTTTACTACGACCGTCGTAGGAGAGAAAATCCTCCCTACCAGGTCGGAGACTCGGTTTGGTTATCAACAAGAAACCTTCGGTTGGGGGTACCTTCCAAGAAATTGGGAAGACAATTCCTGGGTCCTTTTCCGATAGATAGGATTATTAACCCCAACACGGTGAGACTCACCCTTCCTCCTCGATTAAAGGTACATCCCACATTCCACGTGTCACTACTGAAGCCGTTTAGACCTAGGCCGTTCCCATCAAATGATCCTCGACCCTTGCCGCCGATAGAGGTCCAAGGAGAAGAAGAATTTGAAGTTGAGCAGCTCATTGATTCCAGAAGAAGACGGGGGAAGATCCAGTATCTCGTTAGATGGAAGGGGTATGGTCCCCAGGATGACTCTTGGGAAGATGTGCAAAACGTTCATGCTCCCAGACTCCAAAGATTGTTCCATAGAAGATTTCCCAACCGACCCTCTCCTAGTGGGGTACCCCAGAGGGATCCCTTAAGGGGGGGGTACTGTAACAGTACAGCCTGGATCGCAGCGGCTCCCTGTGACTCCGCCCACTTACCTCCGGGCCTTAAATAGAAGACAGGTGCTAAGCAGGGTGTTCCACTAATGGAGTGCGCACCCTGCTAGCTCCATTGCATCTGAGGACTCTGTCCACATATCCAGACCTGGATCCATAACAACATTGTGAAGGACTGCGTACCTTCTTGCCACTGGCTTCCCCACTGCTGGCTTCCTAGCCAGGACCAACTAACCGCAAGTATATGCCTGTTACCTGCTCTGATTAAGGTCCTGGAACTCAGAGTGGGGTGGTTCCTGCTGGTGTGAGGCGATATTCCCAAACCAACTCTGAATTCAGGACATGCTATACTAACTCTGAACCTGCTGCATATTATATACTAAACTGAGGACATGCTATACTAACTCTGAACCTGCTGCATATTATATACTAAACTGAGGACATGCTATACTCACTCTGAACCTACTGCATATTACATACTAAAACTGAGGACATGCTATACTAACTCTGAACCTGCTGCATATTATATACTAAACTGAGGACATGCTATACTAACTCTGAACCTGCTGCTGCATATTATATACTAAACTGAGGACATGCTATACTAACTCTGAACCTGCTGCATATTATATACTAAACTGAGGACATGCTATACTAACTCTGAACCTGCTGCATATTATATACTAAACTGAGGACATGCTATACTAACTCTGAACTTGCTGCATATTATATACTAAACTGAGGACACTGCTATACTAACTCTGAACCTGCTGCATATTATATACTAAACTGTGGACATGCTATATACTAACCCTGAACCTATGGCATACTATATACTAAACTGAGGGCATACTATATACTAACTCTGAACTGTGCACAAGCTTATACTAACTTGTGACTCCTGTAATACTGGGGGACCTTCCTTTCCAGCAGTAACTAATTAGATGGATAGCGGTAAATGATTTTGTTACCCCAAACTCTCCGCCCAAGACTGAGAGAGACGCCTGGGGTACATACTGAGTAACCGCGAATCCCACAGCCAAAAACAAGGGCGGTGGGATAATAGTGGATGTCCATTGCTTCCGCAGTTGAGATCCTAACTGATCAACTAGGTGCGTTACAGTACTCCCCATCGACAGACAACCTCAGAAAGGATCTTTTTAGCGGTCGTTGTGGCATTAGCTTTTTTAACGGGCCAAGCCTCTGGCCATCCAAAAAACATGTCTACACAGACCAAAGCATACTCGTGGGGCCCACTCTTAGGCATGTTGATGTAATCAATTTGGATTCTCTGGAAAGGGTACTCAGGTTTTGGGGAATGTTTCTTTGGGGTTATAGCTGGTCGTCCAAGGCTGTGTAAAGCACAGACCAGGCAAGGACTAGAAAATTTGGTGGCTGTGGTGGAGAATCCTGGAGCTATCCAGTACTCTTCCACTTGAGCAAGCATACATGACAGTTTTGGACTGGTGACTGGGGTAGTGAGCTAAATGGGCCATCATTGAATACAAAACTCTTGGCAAGCACCTCTTACCACCGAGACCCCAGATCTTATCAGCCCCCTCCGTTGCCCCCAACGCTGCCCATTTCCGCTTCTATGAGTTCTCTGTCTGAGCCTGCAACTTCTTGAACTCATCCAACGACACATCAGCGGGTTTAGCCAGCATTAGTGTCAGGGGAGGGGGGGTCTAGGGCTCCTTCTTTAGCAGCCAGATCTGCCATTGCATTGCCCCTAGCTTCCATGGTGGTCTCTGTGGTGTGAGCCTTGACCTTTAAGATAGCCACTTCTAATGGGAGTGTAAACGCTGCAAACAATCTATTTATTAGTTCGGTGTGCTTCACAGGTTTCCCCGAGCTAGTGAGGAATCCTCTGGCCTTCCAAATTGGACCGAAATCATGGGCTATTCCGAAAGCGTACCTTGAATCCGTGTATACATTGATCCTTAATCCTTCATGTTTCTCACAGGCTCTGGCCAATGTGTGTAATTCGGCCTCTTGGCCCGACATGTGGCTGCTGAGTGAGCCTTTCTCTACTATTTTGTCGACTATTGTTACAGCGTAGACCGTGTGAGGTTTACCATCGAATGTGTAATACCTGGAGCCATCTACAAAAAGATTTATTGCTTCCGGAAGGGGAGCTCCCTTGACAGGGCTAACTGCTTCTGTCTCAAGCTCCATGAGCTCGAGACAGTTGTGATCTTCGGAGTTTTCAGTCATGGTCGTGTTAGCATCGGTCGCAATTCTTTCGTCCTCCCTCTCTTTTTCCGAGTCTGATTGGGTCGGGAGAAGAGATGCATGATTGAGGATGGTACATCGTCTTAGTGTAAGGTTAGTAGGGGTGAGGAGAGCCAATTCATATTTGGTCAAACGGGCGGCCGAAAGATGTTTGTTTTGGACCTGGTTAAGGATCTCTTGGACAGAGTGTGGGGTGAAAAGGGTCAAAGGGGAATCTAAAACGATATCACCTACTTTGTGCAATAGTACAGCACAGTCGGCTACAGCTCGGGCGCACCCAGGTGAGCCTTTGATGACCGGATCCAGTTCAGTTGAAATGTATATGATGGGTCTATACCTGGATCCGTGTAATTGGGTCAGTACCCCAGTGGCATGCCCTTTACTTTCGTGACAGAAAAGGGAAAAGGGAAGGTTGTAGTTGGGAATACCTAGTGCCGGGGCTCTAGAAAGTTCCTGGATCAGATCCTGTAGGGTTGACCATTTTTCATCAGTTAATTGAAATGGTGTTTGTGACGGAAGAGTATAGAGAGGACCCAGTTTGGATGAGATGTTAGGGATCCAATCTCTGTTATAATTGATTAAACCTAGAAGGGCTCTCAACTGTCGGGCATTACGAGGCCGAGTAAAGTCTCTGAGAGTCTGTATCCGTTGCATTGTCAAATGTCGGGTTCCTTTTGAGATACAGTGGCCTAGAAAAGTAACCTTCTCCATACAAAACTGCAATTTCTCCTTGCTAGCCTTATTCCCAGTGGATGCCAGATGGTTAAGCAACGAGATGGTATGCCTATAGCATGACTCCTTATGCGGGCAACAAACCAACAAATCGTCCACATATTGCAACAGGGCGACCTCCGGATCCTCTGGCACCCACTGATCTAAAGCCACCTTTAGCTTACAACTGTATTCCGACGGGCTAGTCATAAACCCCTGTGGTAACCGGGTCCATGTGAGTTGTTTACCCTGGAATTAAAAAGCAATGAGATATTGACACTGGGGATCCAGTGGTACAGAGAAAAAGGCATTGGACAAGTCGATGACACTAAAGTACGAAGCCTTAGGAGGGATGGAAGCAAGTAATGTGTGAGGATTAGGCACTAACGGGGCATCGCTGACAATGATTTTGTTAATGGCTCTGAGATCATGGACCAGTCGGTAAGTGACTTCCTGGCCCTTGGCTGATTTCTTTGCCACCGGAAATAGAGGAGTGTTACATGGGGATTGAGTTGGGGTCAAGACCCCGATTTGGAGATACCTGTTGATCTGGATTTTGAGGCTGTCCATCTGCGCTATGCTCAGCGGGTACTGCGGTAATCTTGGTAATACGCAACCGGGGGCAATCCGTATAGTGGCTGGAGGTACTGGCAGCAGGCAGACATCATACTTGTCAACCGCCCAAAGTTTAGAATCTACCTCGGCCAGCACGTCCAGGGGCACAAAGTTGCCAGGTTCTCCAGTATACGGAACTGCCACCACTGCACACAGCAGCTCGTCTGTGAGTGCACTAGTAACCACAACACCCTCCGGGGTATAGGAGAATTTGGCCTTAATTTCTGACAGAATGTCTGCCCCCAAAAGGTTAATAGGGACATCATCTGAGATCAACAAAGATCTAACTGCCTCTGTGTGTTGGTTTAGTCTCAGTGCAATGGTTTAGTCTCTCTGATTGACCTGTAAGTCCAACGGTGGGAGTAGTCTTGCCAGAAAGTGGAATCCTGCCTCTGAGGTCTTGGGTTTTTAGGACAGTTCTGGCTGCGCTGGTGTCAATGAGGCAGGATAGAGGGTATGGCAATTCCTCAAGAAACAGATTGACATGAGCTGACACCGGTTTGCCATTTCCCTAGCGGGCTGAGCTGTTGGACTGTGTAACAGCTCTGATGTTCTGGGTATGTACGGGATCGGGGATGAAATGGTAGATTCCCGGAGGGCCATCCGTATTGCGGTACGATTTCCCTGGGTTTGGTTTATGTGCATGGGGTCGGTCAGGGGTGGTCTTATGAGGTTTGGGAGAATCCTGGTCCGCCTCATCCTCATACTCTGGACAGTGGCGTGCTACATGACCTCTCTGATGGCAAAGGAAACAGACAGGACTAGGATATTTATTCCCTTTGTTTCTCCTTTGCCTAGGATGGTTACTCTGGGCAATTAACCCAAATGCTGTCATGATTTTGGCCGACTAGGTCTCCTTCCTTGCATGCAAGTCCAGCTCTATGGCCTGGATTGTTGCCATGAGGGAGTGGAAGTCCATGGAGTGAGCTTCCGGCCGTGCCATCATTAACCTATCCCTCAATTTAGGCACTAATCCAGCCAGGAATTTGGCCTTCAACATCAGGTGGATTGGAGATATGGGTTGTGAATTATCGGGGACATCTGGACCTGCTTCGAACCCTGCGTCTGATACCCCTTGTTTTAATCTCCGCCAGTAGACTGAGGCATCCTCATCTGGACCTTGGAATGCTGTCATGAACTGGAAGGGGGACACAACACTGTACATGGTAGGCATTTTGTCCGTCAAGTGTTTGCAAAATTCCTTACCCCCCGTCGTGAATTGCTCATGTGTGGTTATACCACACCTGGAAATTATGTCATCTGCAACATCTTCACCTACAGCGGCTCTGAGGATGTGTGCACAATCTGCTCCACTCATCCCATAGCTCAGCTGATTGACATTCATTTTCTTGGCAAACCCACGCGGATTAGTCCAGGAGGTCATTTAAGATCTCCCTGATCTCCCCTGCGGTAAAAGGTACGTGCCAGGTGATACGGCTCGTAGTGTTTTGTACGGGGGGTCCCTCACATTCTTGTACCCGGACTGGAAACACCCCGGGAGGTGGACCAGCCTCAGCGGGAGGCCTCTTAGAAGGTGGTAGGTCACTGGAAGGGGGTTGGAGAGGCTCTGCCACAGTCACCGTTTCCCCCAGATTGGCCAAAGACGGATACAAAGGCTCTATTTTTCGAGGACTAGCTGTTGGCTCAGAGTCCGGGGTTCTAGGAGTCGGTTCAACTGGAGGTGTTTGCCTGTTCACCTGGTTTTATTGGACTCTGTAGTTTTAGTTGGACGGGAGTACATGACAGTGTTAGTTCGCACTGTCTGGGACTTTTGAATGGCCTGTTGCTGGTGCTCGATGGATTCATGCAGCCACAGTTCTGCCTTCTGGAGGGAACCATGGCTTTGGAGTCTAGTGGGGAATTCACAGACAAACATTTCCCAAATCCAGACCTCAAAGGTCCCTTCTTTGGGGATGGTCCGCTCTGAACCTACAGTCCATTGGTGCCAATCTTTGAGGGGCTTAACAACTCCTCCTCCATAGATGGATTTCATGTGCTGCTTGGCTGTCCTATAATTAGAAGTAGTACCCTTCTGTTCCCTAGATTTCCCTAAACCCATGCTCGAGCCTTCTAAAAGTAGGTGCGTCCACCTCCAGTGTCCCGCGACCTACACTTGGACTGTCCTGCGACACACGCCTGGACGGCTGCTACTCCCCTTCGTTCGCCTCTGAGTTGCCCTAGGGTTTCTGGCACCGACACACGGACTCCGTTCACCCTAGTTAGACCTCAGGAAAAGGAGTAACAGTGTGAGGAAAAGGGCTCTCGCCGACACACGCCGGCCCTCAGAGTCTCCTAATGAGATATACCAGCCTCGGTCTTGGCTCTGAATAGTGACCTGACCACAGGATAGGGCTTCCAATTGACCTAGAGTGGAAAAAGGGGTGCACAGAGAACACACAGTACCTTCTGTGGGGAAAGGGGTTACTCACACAGCTATTGGTATGCCCGGGTGATATATATATCACCTCGTCTCCGTAAAAAAAGCTCATCAACTCACTTTCCTTTGCCTATATTATTCTATATAGTCAGGCTGAACAGCACACAAAGCCCTTTTTGCAGTGACTGATCAAAAACCTCTCGCTCAGCAGCAACCCTTGAATTCAGACAGTAGTTCCCACACAATATCATGAGACCCCCAATAACTAAATAAAGCTCTTGTCACCGCCAGCTCTCTGAGAAGGTCTGCCAGACGTTCCTCTGTACCTCTTGCATGATTTTCTTTGTTTTGGTTTAACTTTGTCATCTCCTTTCCTTCTCCCAGCTGTCACCTATTTACACTAATTGCCTCCCTTTATATTCCCTCCCATACTGCCTCACTTTGCGGTTTATACTACTTCCTGGATTGGAGTGTTCACTGTTGGAGACTTCTGTTACTGCTTGTTCAGATAAGTCCTTTCATGTATTGTGTTTCCTTGCTGGTTTGATTCTAGGCGACCCTGACTCCCTCCGTATTAAGTGCAGGGAGCCGGTGGTCGTGTCCCCTCACTATTATAGGGTTTTCAGGTGTCACACAGTCTAGGTACGAGGGCATGCAATCGTCTACCTCTGAGACCCTTGTATGTGCTTAGCAGTCAGGGTGAGCTTTTAGGGTTTTATAGGGGTCACCTTTATGCTCCTTAGTTTGGGATCAAGCCAGTCGGATGTTTATCCATAACTTCCAGCTATCTGCAACATCATCCGTGACATTATAAACCGCCATTACCGTCTTAAGCATGGATCCGGTTTCAGCCTTGATTGACCGCATGCAAGGTCTTTCACTGGAGGTAGCAGATCTCCGTAAAAGTGTGTCTCAGTTTCAGGTGACCGGTTCTGGTTGTGTTCATGGAGTTTGTTCCGAGCCTAAGATCTCGCTTCCGGATACGTTCTCCGGGGGTAGTGAGAATTTTGTTCGCTTTAGAGAGGCTTGCAAACTCCATTTTCGCCTACTTCCCCATTCCTCTGGTGATGAGGAGCAGAGGGTGGGGATCATCATCTCGCTGCTCAGGGATAACACTCAGTCTTGGGCCTTTTCGCTGCCGGTGGGGGCACGGCCCCTCCGATCGGTGGATGAATTTTTTGTAGCCCTGGGGCAGATATATGATGACCCGGATCGTATTGCTCTGGCTGAATCTAAACTGCGTCTTTTATGCCAGGGTAAACACTCCGCAGAGATATATTGTTCTGAATTTCGGAGATGGGCAGCTGATACTGGTTGGAACGATGCTGCACTCCGAAGTCAATTTTGCCATGGTCTTTTGGAGGGATTGAAAGATGCATTTGCTTTTCATGAGAGACCTGCCTCGTTGGAGTCTGCCATGACTCTAGCTGTTCGTATTGACAGGCGTCTTAGAGAGAGAGGAGAGACCACTCCTTCCTGTCATATTCAGTCCAAGGACAGTGGGGCGGTCTCATTCAGTGCGCAGGGGCCTCAGTCTCTCTCAATCCCCTATTAGCAGGAGGCCATGCAGCTGGGTTTACTTGCCTCTGATAGTAGAGGATTCAGCTATCAGAGGAGGGTTTGTTTCTGTTGTGGGGGTATAAATCATTTGGCTAATGTTTGCCCCTCTAAGAGATTCAGGGAGTTTTCTGAGGGTAATAAAGAAACAAAAAGAAAAAAAACCTCTGAAAACTTTCCATTTGCTACTATTGGCAAGGTTGATGCGGAAATTGAAGTTTTGCCATTTGCTTGTAGTTCCCGTTTTGTCCTATCTGCCAGGGTGGCGATAGATAGCAAGAACATTGTTTGTGAGATTTTTGTAGATAGTGGAGCAGCTGTCAATCTCATTGATAATCAATTTGCTATAACACATGGTTTCCAGGTATGCACTTTGGAAAAGGATATACCTGTTTTTGCTATCGATTCCGCTCCACTTTCTCAAAAATCGTTAAAGGGCATAGTTCACAATATCCGTTTGACTGTGGGTGATGCTCATGTTGAGGATATGTCATGTTTCGTCCTAAGCGGATTACCTACTCCTCTAGTGTTGGGGCTACCCTGGCTCACTAAACATAACCCCACCATTGATTGGCAAGCAAGGCAAATTAATGGTTGGAGTGACTTTTGCAGAGAGAATTGCCTCACGGCGTCTCTTTAAGAGGTTTCTACCAAGACTGTACCATCTTTTCTCTCAGAATTTTTGGATGTGTTTTCCAAGAGTGGTGTCAAGGAGCTGCCCCCTCACCGGGAGTACGATTGCCCTATTAATCTCATCCCAGGCGCCAAGCTGCCAAAATCGCGTTTATACAATCTCTCCCAACCTGAAAGAGTCGCTATGCATACTTATATCTCTGAGAGCCTGAGAAAGGGACACATCCGACCCTCGAAGTCACCTGTTGCCGCTGGGTTTTTTTTTGTTAAGAAAAAAGATGGTTCTTTAAGACCTTGGCTGGATTTCAGGGAGCTGAACTGTATCACAATTCGTGACCCATATCCTCTTCCTCTGATCCCTGACCTGTTTAACCAGATTGTTGGGGCTAAAGTTTTTTCTAAGTTGGATTTAAGAGGGGCATACAACTTAGTCAGGGTCAGGGAAGGGGACGAATGGAAGACGGCCTTCAATACCCCTGAGGGTCATTTCGAGAATTTGGTTATGCCCTTTGGTTTGATGAATGCTCAGGCCGTCTTCCAACATTTTGTGAACAGCATTTTTTATCATTTAATGGGGAAATTTGTAATAGTGTATCTAGATGACATTTTGATTTTTTCTCCTGATTTCAAAACTCATAGGGACCACCTACGTCAGGTCTTGCTCATTCTACGGGAGAATAAATTGTACGCTAAACTGGAAAAATGTGTGTTTGCGATTCCGGAGATTCAATTTCTTGGTTTTCTTCTCTCCCCTTCTGGTTTTCGCATGGACCCTGAGAAGGTCCGCACTGTGCTTGATTGGGAGCTTCCTGAGAATCAGAAGGCGCTGATGCGGTTTTTGGGTTTTGCCAATTATTACAGAAAGTTAATTTTGAATTATTCCTCTGTTGTTAAGCCACTCACTGATATGACTAAAAAGGGGCTAGATTTTTCCTCCTGATCGGTAGGTGCGCTTAAGGCCTTTTCTAGTATCAAAGAGAGTTTTGCTTCCGCTCCCATTTTGGTACAACCTGATGTCTCTCTAACTTTTATTGTTGAGGTGGATGCTTCTGAGGTGGGTGTGGGTGCGGTCTTATCTCAGGGTCCCTCTCCTGCCAAATGGCGACCGTGTGCCTTTTTCTCAAGGAAACTCTCCTCCGCAGAGAGAAATTACGATGTGGGAGATAGAGAGTTGTTGGCCATCAAATTAGCTTTTGAGGAATGGCGCCATTGGCTAGAGGGAGCCAGACACCCTATTACCGTGTTTACCGACCATAAGAATCTGGCCTACTTGGAATCAGCCAAGAGTCTGAACCCGAGACAGGCCAGATGGTCTTTATTCTTTTCTAGGTTTAATTTTGTTGTCACGTTCCGCCCTGGGGTTAAAAATGTGAAGCCTGATGCTCTGTCACGTTGTTTTCCGGGAGGGGGGAACTTTGAAGACTCGGGTCCCATTTTGGCTGAAGGGGTGGTCGTCTCTGCTCTTTATCCTGATTTGGAGGCAGAGGTTCAGGCAGCCCAGGCAGAGGCTCCTGATCTTTGTCCTCCTGGGAGGTTGTTTGAGCCTCTCGCTTTTCGACACAAGGTTTTTAAGGAGCACCACGATACTGTCCTTGCTGGGCACCCAGGGAGTAGAGCCACAGTGGATCTCATTGCTCAGAGATTCTCTTCGTAAGACGGTTGAGGGTTTTGTGGCAGCCTGCGATACCTGCGCTCGTACCAAGGTCCCTCATTCACGGCCATCGGGTTCTCTCCTCCCGTTACCCATTCCTTCCCGTCCTTGGACGCATCTGTCCCTGGACTTCATTACAGACCTGCCTCGTTCCTCGAGGAAGACTGTGATTCTTGTAGTAGTGGACCATTTTAGCAAAATGGCGCATTTCATTCCCTTTTCTGGGTTACCCAATGCTAAGACGCTGGCGTAAGCATTTGTTGATCACATTGTCAAATTGCATGGCATTCCTTCAGACATCGTTTCTGATAGGGGCACGCAATTTGTTTCCAGATTCTGGAAGGCCTTCTGTTCTCGCTTGGGGGTTCGGTTGTCGTTCTCTTCTGCTTTTCACACGCAGTCGAATGGTCAGACCGAACGCGTCAATCAGAATCTGGAGACATATCTGCGCTGTTTTGTGGCAGAGAATCAGGAGGATTGGTGTTCTTTTTTGTCCCTTGCTGAGTTTGCTTTAAATAACCGTCGGCAGGAGTTCTCTGATAAGTCACCATTTTTTGGTGCATATGGGTTTCATCCGCAGTTTGGGACATTCTCTGGAGAGGGGTCTTCTGGTTTACCTGATGAGGAGAGATTTTCCTCGTCTTTGTCATTTATTTGGCAAAAGATTCAGGGTTATCTGAAGAGGATGAGTGAGAGATATAAGCGTGTGGCGAATAAGAGACGTGTGCCTGGTCCGGACCTGAATGTGGGTGATCTGGTGTGGTTGTGCAGCACGCCAGACCTGCAGGGTATTGCGATTGTGAGGTCACGGTTAATGGCAAGTGAGGGTTACTCACAGTTCTGTAGGAAAACCCTGGGCAGGCGTACAGCAGTGAAGGAGAGGCTGGCACAGGAGTCCTCTCGGGCACACTCTGTATTTAGGGCCAGGCCTGGTGGTGGATGAGGTGCCCTGATGTTGCAGGTGTTTTATGTGCCTGGGGCAAGGTCCCTTTAAGATTCGTGACGCCAGTGCCTGTAACGGTGGCACACCGATTTATAGTTGTAATAAGTGAGATACACAGATGTTATGGTGAACCAAATTTTGCTTTACTGGAAACAGTTCAACTTTGTACAATTCAGGTTCAGTTCCACATTGCAGCAATAACGATTAGCAGGCTTTTTATAAATGGCAGGTAATGTTCTTTGCAAGATACTCAGAGGGTAAAATCCACACTCCAGACCAGGCTGCACTATTTCTCAGTTGTTCTGGCTGGCTATATTCCAAGGCCCATATGCCCTAATGCTGGCTTTTATCCTTGGTAAGCAATCTTCCTCAGGTATATATCCCTTGCTTTGATTCAATGATTCCTTTGCCCTTCAGCTTACTTGTACTAGCTGGAAACATTGGCTCTGCTCTGCTTTTAGGAACTGTAGGTTTCTCCCAGGAGGCAAACTCTTCTCTTGGGGTGAATCTTCTGAGCTAACAGAGGCTCAGGAACTTCAGGCAGGCTAGACTGCACTACTAGCCACCTGGAATGCACTAACTCTCCCCTGTCTGGGCCTACCTATATATACTCAGGGCTCTCTAGCTCCCTCTAATGTATAGGAGGCTGAACTACACCCTAACAAGCCTGACATCCAGATAACACAGGGAAATGAACATAACACATCACATTAATGCAATAGACATATTAACCCTTGTGTAGTGCCCACCTTTACCTAGTGGGACACTACATACCCCGTTGCTGTAACGTTGCCCGTCCTCGGCGCAACATAAGGGGCCCGCCCAGCTGGAAACTGCAACCTGAAAGACAAAATGGAGAACAGGCATATACGGTAATCACCACATTAGCAGTATAAATATATCAAGCAGTTCCACTGGAAAGTGCGGTGAAAATGGGCGTCATTCTCTTCTCTCAGGATAGTATAAGGGAACAGGGGGCGCTGACCTGGCACAGCGAATCAAGGATAACCAGGATAGTCCATAATGATAGTCTATAGAAGATGCAAAACATCATAAGTTCCTGGAGGCTCAAAGAACAAAATGAGTCATTACCCGGGTCTTGTAAATGGTTAAACAGGGGTTTCCCGTGAGGGGCTACCTGGGCCCATAATGTAATCTCCAAATCTCACAGGTGGGTGCCCCTTGGTAGACCGCGTGGACCTCCTTACTGGCAAAGGTTCTTCCTGCCTCGGCTCAGGAGGGTCAGAGGAGCTCACAGGCTCTGGAGCTGTTTCAGGTACGCTGAGAACTAGCAGGAACTGGAGCTGGTAGCACCAAGTTCAACCAGGGTGTTAGGAACCAATGAAGTGGGTCTTGGTCATGTATCAGGTTCTCAAAAGTTCTCGAAGGTACGCCGAAACGCACTTTGGGGTTGGTGCCATCCTTGAGGAGACACAGTATGGGTAATTGTCCTATGTTCCTGTTTTCATTTGAAATCTTACATATGCACTTTAGTGAATAATCATGTTGGATGAACAAGGACTTGCGTCCACTGTATGTTTCCTCCAGTGATGTCGTTTTTATCTCCTGCACCAATTTCTTTTAATCATGTATGTATTTAATTGTGATTTTTTGTAATAAAGGATTTAATTAGTATAAGCGGTCTGGCATTTTCTATGTAGGTTATGTATTTAGTATGATGATTGCCACAGGCTTAGTCATTACTTGAATAAGTAATTATCCCACGGTTGGGGTATAATATCGGATGTTGCATAGGATCACGAGGTTGGGCTGGCAACTCGGGCTCAGGAGACTCTGGCTCAATGTCCTATGCTGCAGGTTCTCCTTCTATGCAGGGTTTTAAACGATTTCTATGTACAACTTGGGAGCCTTTACCTTCTATGGAGATTTTATAAATGTGAGCCTCAGCATTAGGGATGGCAGAAATGACATAGGGAATCCTTTCCCACTTACTGTCCAATTTACTGGTTCGATGGTTGTTCTTCAACCATACCACGTCTCCTAGGGCTAGGTGTTCCACATGGGCAGCCAAGTCATAGTCTTTTTGCTGTCGTTCTCGGGCATTCTCCATGCGCTCCTGCACAATCTCCTTAGCATTGAGGAGACGCCTTTGATGCTCAACCACCCAATCAGTCTTTGGTAGTGGATTGATAACATCAGGCACTTGTACATCCAGGGAATGGTCAGCAGGCAGCCTCACTTGACGGCCAAACATCAGATAAAAGGGTGTGTACCAGGTGGAGCAGTGAATTGTGTTGTTATAGGTATACATGAGTTGTGGCAGCAGAGTAGGCCAATCACCCCTTGTCTCAGGGGGTACTGCTCTCAGCATTTCAATGAGAGTTTGATTCATATTTTCACAGAGTCTGTTACCTTGCGGATGATAGGCGGTAGTCCGAACTTTCTGGCAATTGTGCAGCAGGCACATCTCTTGAAACAGCCGTGATTTAAACGCAGAGCTTTGGTCGGTGAGGATCCTTTCTGGGCAGCCGTAGGGCAGGAGGAAATGCTTCCAGGACGCCTCCGCTGTAGTCTTAGCTGTCAGGTCTTTCACAGGCACTTCTACGACAAACTTAGTGAAGTGATCAATAATGGTCATGGCATAAGTATACCCTGAGCGACTCGGCTCCAACTTCACATGATCAATAGCAGCAAGTTCTAAAGGAGTTTCACTCACGATAGGATGGAGAGGCACCCTTTGGTCATGGCGTTCACTTTGCCCCACAGCACAGGCAGTGCATTCTCGGCACCATTTCTCAATGTCTTCTCTCATCCCGATCCAATAAAATCTCCTGCGAATAGTGGCCTCAGTCTTCTGCACGCCGAAGTGTCCGGACAGGTTGTGATACATTTCTAACACCGGACTGGCATCTCGACGGGGTATGAGGATCTGATATATCCTATCACAGGACACTGGATCCAGGCTCCTTCTTAGCAACAGGCCTTTTTGAAGGAAGAGTTGGTGGCGATGTCTCCACAGTCTCATTAGTTCTGGGACTGCACTCTTCCTGCGGACTCTCTCAGGAGTTCTTCCACTGGTAAGGAAGTTGAGCAGTTCACCGAGGACTCTACTTTCTGACTGGAGCTTAATCCACCTTTCTTGGTCGCCCCTGGACTCAGGGATATTTGATGAGGAAGGATCAGCAGCTGAGTGGTTTTCAGTGCGAATATTATATTGCTGAGCAAATTTGTTGTAAAATGCCGGCATTTCCACTTCTTCCCAGGCATCCTTTGGCTCATCTGGCGCTTCTGTGGTGGGAAGCCGAGACAGGGCATCAGCATTATTATTGGAGCGGCCTGCCCGGTATTTCACAGTGAAGTCATAGTTGGCAAGGCGGGAGGCCCATCTTTGCTCCAGGGCCCCTAACTTGGCTGTATTCAGATGTGCCAGGGGGTTATTGTCCGTGAAAGCGACAAATGGTGTGGCAGCAAGATAGTCTTTGAATTTTTCAGTCACAGCCCACACTAAGGCAAGGAACTCCAGCTTGAAGGAACTGTAATTCTGATAGTTTTTCTCAGCTCCCCTCAGGGATCTGCTGGCGTAGGAAATCACCCTCTCTTTGTTGTCTTGTACTTGGGCCAACACGGCTCCCAGGCCTCTTTTACTGGCATCCGTGTAGAGGTGGAACGGCTTCTGATAATCCGGGTAACCTAGGACAGGGGGTTCAGTCAGCTTCTTCTTTAAGAGCTGAAAGGCAATCTCCCGTTCTTCATTCCATTCGACAGGGATAGGAGTCTTTGGACTCTTCTTGGGATGCCCCCTTAGGAGTTCCTGGATCGGATCCGCAATTTGTGCAAAATGCGGGATGAAGCGTCTATAATATCCTGCAAAGCTGAGGAAACTTCTCACCTCTTTCACGGTGGTGGGAGTAGGCCAATTACGGACAGCAGCAAGATTATCAGGATCAGGCTGGACTCCTTCGGCACTAACAACGTGCCCTAGATACTTTACTGCTGGTTTCAGCAGGTGGCACTTGGACGGCTTGATTTTGAGGCCATATTTAGTAAGGACTTGAAACACTTCGGCCAGGTGTTTTAGATGGTCCTCATACGTCTTGGAGTAGATAATGACGTCATCTAGGTATAACAATACAGTCTCAAAGTTCCTATGACCTAAACAGCGCTCCATCACCCGCTGGAACGTCCCTAGAGCGTCCGAACGGCATATAATTAAATTCAAACAGGCCCATAGGTGTAGTGAAAGTGGTCTTCTCACGATCTTCCGGGGCCATAGGTACCTGCCAGTACCCGCTAGTTAAGTCCAGAGTGGAGAAGTAGGCTGATGACCCCAGGGCAGTCAAGGACTCCTCAATGCGTGGTAATGGATAAGCATCTTTGTGGGTGATTTGATTGATTTTTCTGTAATCCACGCAGAACCTTATGCTGCCATCTTTTTTTCGAACCAGGACTAGTGGCGCAGCCCAGGGACTATGACCGTCCCGGATTATATTAGAGTCCTTCATCTCCTGTATCATCTCTTTCACGGACTGATAGGTAGTAGGTGGTAAGGGTCTGTATCTCTCCTTGATAGGAGGATGAGAGCCAGTGGGTATGATGTGTTTGATTACACTGACCTCTCCGTAGTCCGTGGAGTGTTTGCTAAAGGCCTTGTGGTGCTCTCTCACCAGGTTCAGGACCCCCTCTATTTGCTCCTTCGGGGTGGATTCGTTCCCCACATGAAGTTCCTCACACCAGGATACTGAAGAGGCGCTGGCAGGGGCGCTGCTGCTCTGTGCGGTCTGGAACGTCTCCGTGGCAGGCAGACGGATCACATCCTGGAAAGACACCTGGAAAAGCTGAGCAACAGGGCAGTGCTTAAAGAGAGTAACGGGGTGATCACCAAAATTAATCAAACGGACAGGCACTTTACCTTGAGACACGGTCAACAGACTCTTGGCCGTTCGTACGAAGAGGTGATTCTCAATTTGGATAGGTTCCACTAGGGCTTGATAGTCCTGGCCCTGGATCCCTAACACCGCACGGCACCACAGGATGATCTGGGACATATGCCCTAATGCTGGCTTTTATCCTTGGTAAGCAATCTTCCTCAGGTATATATCCCTTGCTTTAATTCAATTATTCCTTTGCCCTTCAGCTTACTTGTACTAACTGGAAACACTGGCTCTGCTCTGCTTGTAGGAACTATAGGTTTCTCCCAGGAGGCAAACTCTTCTCTTGGGGTGAATCTTCTGAGCTAACAGAGGCTCAGGAACGTCAGGCAGGCTAGACTGCACTACTAGCCACCTGGAATGCGCTAACTCTCCCCTGTCTGGGCCTACCTATATATACTCAGGGCTCTCTAGCTCCCTCTAATGTCTAGGAGGCTGAACTACACCCTAACAAGCCTGACACCCAGATAACACAGGGAAATGAACATAACACATCACATTAATGCAATAGACATATTAACCCTTGTGTAGTGCCCACCTTTACCTAGTGGGACACTACAGTTGTCTACAAAGAATATCAAACTGAAGGTTCCCTCCTGGAAGTTGGGTCCTAAGTTTATTGGGCCTTACAAGATCTTGTCCGTCATCAATCCTGTTGCCTTCCATCTTGATCTTCCTCAGACTTGGAAGATCCATAATGTTTTTCACAGGTCCCTATTAAAACCTTATGTCCAACCCACTGTACCCTCCTCTTTTCCTCCTCCTCCTCCAATTGTTGTTGATGGTAATCTTGAATTTCAGGTCTCTAGGATTGTGGATTCTCGCATTATCCGCAGTTCTCTCCAGTACCTTGTTCATTGGGAGGGTTATGGTCCTGAGGAGAGGATGTGGGTCCCAGTGGCGGACATTAAGGTCACTCGTCTCATCAGGGCTTTCCATAGGTCCCATCCTGAGAAGGTGGGCTCTAAATGTGTCAGGAGACCACCTTCAGAGGGAGGGGTACTGTCACCGCCAGCTCTCTGAGAAGGTCTGGCAGACGTTCTTCTGTACCTCTTGCATGATGTTCTTTGTTTTGGTTTCACTTTGTCATCTCCTTTCCTTCTCCCAGCTGTCACTTATTTACACTAATTTCCTCCCTTTATATTCCCTCCCATACTGCCTCACTTTGCGGTTTATACTACTTCCTGGATTGGAGTGTTCACTGCTGGAGACTTCTGTTACTGCTTGTTCAGATAAGTCCTTTCATGTATTGTGTTTCCTTGCTGGCTTGATTCTAGGTGACCCTGACTCCCTCCGTATTAAGTGCAGGGAGCCGGTGGTCGTGTCCCCTCACTACTATAGGAGTTTCAGGTGTCACACAGTCTAGGTACGAGGGCATGCAATCGTCTACCTCTTAGACCCTTGCATGTGCTTAGCAGTCAGGGTGAGCTCTTAGGGTTTTATAGGGGTCACCTTTATGCTTCTTAGTTTGGGATCAAGCCAGTCAGATGTTTATCCATAACTTCCAGCCATCTGCAACATCATCCGTGACAGCTCTCCCAACCAAATCAGAGAGAGAGATATATATAGATACATATATATATATACAGTACAGACCAAAAGTTTGGACACACCTTCTCATTCAAAGAGTTTTCTTCATTTTCATGACTATGAAAATTGTAGATTCACACTGAAGGCATCAAAACTATGAATTAACACATGTGGAATTATATACATAACAAACAAGTGTGAAACAACTGAAAATATGTCATATTCTAGGTTCTTCAAAGTAGCCACCTTTTGCTTTGATTACTGCTTTGCACACTCTTTGCATTCTCTTGATGAGCTTCAAGAGGTAGTCCCCTGAAATGGTTTTCACTTCACAGGTGTGCCCTGTCAGGTTTAATAAGTGGGATTTATTGCCTTATAAATGGGGTTGGGACCATCAGTTGCGTTGAGGAGAAGTCAGGTGGATACACAGCTGATAGTCCTACTGAATAGACTGTTAGAATTTGTATTATGGAAAGAAAAAAGCAGCTAAGTAAAGAAAAACGAGTGGCCATCATTACTTTAAGAAATGAAGGTCAGTCAGTCAGCCGAAAAATTGGGAAAACTTTTAAAGTAAGGGCTATTTGACCATGAAGGAGAGTGATGGGGTGCTGCGCCAGATGACCTGGCCTCCACAGTCACCGGACCTGAACCCAATCGAGCTGGTTTGGGGTGAGCTGGACCGCAGAGTGAAGGCAAAAGGGCCAACAAGTGCTAAGCATCTCTGGTAACTCCTTCAAGACTGTTGGAAGACCATTTCAGGGGACTACCTCTTGAAGCTCATCAAGAGAATGCCAAGAGTGTGCAAAGCAGTAATCAAAGCAAAAGGTGGCTACTTTGAAGAACCTAGTGTAACGGGGTTCCGAAGGTGCACTCGGTCCCCCATTGCCCGCAGAACTGTTGCTTAGCTTTGGGAATGAGGATCTGTGTTTGACCTCATTCCCAGGGCGGCTTTACTGCTGGGTGGCTTCCTGCTCCTAAGTCTGCCTTGAGCGCCGAGCTGATCACTCGGTGCTCAACTGGTTGGTCTGTCGGTCATGTGACGCTGGCCACATCACATGACCCTCACTCCCCACTATAAATACAGGCAGCCTGCTAGCCACAGGTTACCTGTTAATTTCTAGGTTCCTGGCTATTTGTTGGACTACTGAATACTCACCTGATTCCGTTCCCTGACGATCCTTTTGCCTGCTCCTCCTGTACTGCGCATCCGTCCTGGTATTGTGACCTCGGCTCCCACCTGACTACTCTCTTAGCACTCCTCTTGTACTTCTCTACTCTCCTGGTATTTGACCCCGGCTTCTCCTGACCATTCTTTGCTTAACCCTTTGTACTGCGTAGCTCTCTTGGTTCTGACCCGGTCCGTTCATGTTCCGTATTTTGTCTTGTCTGTCTTCCCTGCACGTATCCTAAGTTAGGGACTGTCGTCCAGTTGTCCCCTGTCATCAGGACTCGTGAGGCAAGTAGGCAGGGCCAGGGGTGAGGGTGGAGCGCAGTGGTCACTATCCTTCCCCCTGTGTGTGTGTGGACGTGACCGTTACACCTAGAATATGACATATTTTCAGTTGTTTCACACTTGTTTGTTATGTATATAATTCCACATGTGTTAATTCATAGTTTTGATGCCTTCATAGTCATGAAAATAAAGAAAACTCTTTGAATGAGAAGGTGTGTCCAAACTTTTGGTCTGTACTATATATATATATATATATATATATATAGAGAGAGAGATATAGATATATATATATATATATATATATAGAGAGAGAGAGATATATATAGATAGAGATATATATATAGGGAGAGATATATATATATATATATATATATATATATATAGATATATATATATATATATATATAGAAATATATATACGGTATATATAGAGAGAGATATATATATAGAGAGAGATATATAAAGAGATATATACACTCACCTAATGAATTATTAGGAACTCCTGTTCTATTTCTCATTAATGCAATTATCTAGTCAACCAATCACATGGCAGTTGCTTCAATGCATTTAGGGATGTGTTCCTGGTCAAGACAATCTCCTGAACTCCAAACTGAATGTCAGAATGGGAAAGAAAGGTGATTTAAGCAATTTTGAGCGTGGCATGGTTGTTGGTGCCAGACGGGCCGGTCTGAGTATTTCACAATCTGCTCAGTTACTGGGATTTTCACGCACAACCATTTCTAGGGTTTACAATGAATGGTGTGAAAAGGGAAAAACATCCAGTATGCGGCAGTCCTGTGGGCAAAAATGCCTTGTGGATGCTAGAGGTCAGAGGAGAATGGGCCGACTGATTCAAGCTGATAGAAGAGCAACGTTGACTGAAATAACCACTCGTTACAACCGAGGTATGCAGCAAAGCATTTGTGAAGCCACAACACGCACAACCTTGAGGCGGATGGGCTACAACAGCAGAAGACCCCACCGGGTACCACTCATCTCCACTACAAATAGGAAAAAGAGGCTACAATTTGCACAAGTTCACCAAATTTGGACTGTTGAAGACTGGAAAAATGTTGCCTGGTCTGATGAGTCTCAATTTCTGAGTCCGAATTTGGCGTAAACAGATTGAGAACATGTATCCATCCTCTGATGGCTACTTCCAGCAGGATAATGCACCATGTCACAAAGCTCGAATCATTTCAAATTGGTTTCTTGAACATGACAATGAGTTCACTGTACTAAAATGGCCCCCACAGTCACCAGATCTCAACCCAGTAGAGCATCTTTGGGATGTGGTGGAACGGGAGCTTCGTGCCCTGGATATGCATCCCTCAAATCTCCATCAACTGCAAGATGCTATCCTATCAATATGGGACAACATTTCTAAAGAATGCTATCAGCACCTTGTTGAATCAATGCCATGTAGAATTAAGGCAGTTCTGAAGGCAAAAGGGGGTCCAACACCGTATTAGTATGGTGTTCCTAATAATTCTTTAGGTGAGTGTGTATATATATAGATATATATATATATATAGAGAGAGAGAGATATATAGATATATATATATAGAGAGAGATATATATAGAGAGATATATAGGGAGAGATATATATATATATATAGAGAGAGAGATATATATATAGAGAGAGATATATTCCAAAACAGTTTCTAACAATACAACAGTTAGGGCACAACCAAACTAATCAAGATGTCTGCCAAAACCCACAGTCTTCACACACACAGTGGGAAATAAAATGGCGACAAACACACATGGCTTTCACACACACAATGGAAAATAAAATGGCCGACAAACACACATGGCTTTCACACACACAATGGAAAATAAAATGGCCGACAAACACACATGGCTTTCACACACACAATGAAAAGTAAAATGGCTGACAAACACACATGACTTTCACACACACAATGGAAAATAAAATTGCCGACAAACTCACATTAATATAAAAGTTAAAAAGTTACAACAAAAACACTCTGTACTGCTCAGCAAACACATCACAATCTCACCATACAATCTCTGTACAATCAACTCAGATCCACCAAAAACTACACAACGGAAAAGCCCGTACCTCAACAAACCCCCTGTTTAGATACTGATGGCAATATCTGCCTGCTGTGGTGTTAAACTTCAGTAGATTTTTTTCTGATATCAGCAGATTGGAGTACACAGATTTCAATTCACAAAGAGCAAAACTTTCTAAAAAATGAGAGTGAGGAAAAGGATTTTCTTACCTTATGCCGGCGTTTTTTGCTTTTTGAAAATTAAGCTGTGTCTCCTTTAAGCTCTGCTGATAACGGTGAAAAAAATTAGCTTCCTAACTGTTCTCGCCAACTGATGTCGCCGTGTGCTCCTTTGTCTCGTTCTCACAACCGAAAACGACCGCCAGAAGTACAATCAGGAAATCCTTGGTGTAGTGTGCGTCGATGTGTGCGCAATTCCTCCAAAATAACATCACAGAGACGTTCTCAAGTAGGTTCCAATAATGTGCCTCCTTCCAGCGGCTAGGCGTGGTTTATTTATACCAGAAGATGGGAGGTGGTCTTACAATCATGACCAATGAGGAGACAGGTTATGGTATGAAGTGATTGGCTGGAAGGCGGTCTTACAATCATGACCAATGAGGAGACAGGTTATGGTATGAAGTGATTGGCTGGAAGGCGGTCTTACAATCATGACCAATGAGGAGACAGGTTATGGTATGAAGTGATTGGCTGGAAGGCGGTCTTACAATCATGACCAATGAGGAGACAGGTTATGGTATGAAGTGATTGGCTGGAAGGCGGTCTTACAATCATGACCAATGAGGAGACAGGTTATGGTATGAAGTGATTGGCTGGCGAAGATGTGAATGATCGCGCGTTCACACACATATTCGTGCCCTTTCCGTTGCCGCACTTATCCTCGTGGATGAAGAAACCCGTGTTCGACGGTCCCCATCCCTCCCTCCTCAGCCGGCGCCATGACACTGGTATCCTGCAGTAATACCAGGCCGGGCACAAATCAGCTACAGGTCGGGACGACCAGACCATCGTGCGAAAGTCTCTGTACAGATGTGAACGCGAATGCGGACGAATCTGCACATCTCCATAGGATAGATGGCGACCATATGGCGAACAATAATTTTTCCACAACACCTGTCCAGTGGCGTAGCGTGGGTTGCCAGCACCCGGGGCAAGCCAAAAATTGCGCCCCCCTACCCCGGGCACGCCCCTTTTAACAGATACTGTAGTAGATCACTAGCAGTCCTATGTAACACCACAGATAACACAGTGATAACCCTACCGTGAAACAGATATGTGCATGGACATTATTATTACAGTAGAATACCGCACCATACCTGTTACATCCAGTGACGTCTCCTGTGATGTAGACTTTCTTTAACATCTTCATTCCGAGATAAGACCGCCATGACACCTTCTTTCAGCCGCTTCTCGTCTCTGCAGAGTTTCACAGAAAAAAAATTAGGTTCCTCACTTTACTCTCATCCTCTCCTTCCTGGTGTCTCAACAACTCATCCTGCTGCCCCCAAATACTGTTCTAGAGCCATACAGATAGTCCCCCGTTCCCCATAATATTATTCCCCTGTGTGTGACCGAGCACCAGAATAAGGGGGTCCTTTTAAGATTTAGTATGGGGCTTGTTTCTTCTATGAGTGTCACTGTCTCTTATTGTGATTTCTTGTAGTTCCAGACATTTTGTGGGGAATTTAGCCACCTACCTTAGACAGCCATCTGCAAAATCTAGTGGCCATTAGCTGCTGTTGCTTCCCACATGTGGCCAGCCGCACTATCTGGTCTGCCCCCTCATGGTAGGATTCACGATATAACCAAGGTTAGATTCAATAACTGAGTCTAATTATGAATTACCGTATTTTTTGCCCCATAAGACGCACCCCCCCCCCCCCCCCAAAAGTGGGGGAAAAGTGCCCCTGCGTCTTATGGGTGAATGCAGGAAATTTACATCGCAGTCTGCGATGCTGCAGCATCGCAGACTGCGATATATTAGGGAGGAGGGACTGTAGTAGGCGGAGATGGCGGGGCTGTGCAGGCACTGTACTCTGGCCCCGCAGCTCAGTATGTACTGTATTATACGTAGTGTTAATCATCAGATCTAAACTGAATAATGATGCGCTCCCCCTGCTCCCCATGTGTACCGTACTTACCGGTACATGTCACGCTCCTGTAGTAAGCACTAGCAGCTAGCAGGCATGCCAGGCGGCTGTAACTCACGGAGGTCACGTGCCTGCTCCGCCTGCTTCATTCATAAAGTAGGCGGAGCAGGCACGTGACCTCAGTGAGCGGCCCCGCCGCTCTCCCCGCCTACTACAGTCCCTCCCTAGGAATATGTGAATGGGATAATGATGGGGGGGGGTCTGTGGATGGCATTATGATGGGGGGATCTGTGGATGGGACTGTTATGGGGGGATCTGTGGATGACACATATAGCAGTGTCATCCACAGATCCACCACCCCATAACAGTGCCATCCACAGATCCCCCATCATAATGCCATCCACAGATCCCCCCACCATCATAATGCCATCCACAGATCCCCCCCACCATCATAATGCCATCCACAGATACCCCCCACCATCATAATGCCATCCACAGACCCCCCCATCATAATGCCATCCACAGCTTCCCCCATAACAGTGCCATCCACAGATCCCCCACATAACAGTGCCATCCACAGATCTCCCCCATAACAGTGCCATCCACAAATCCCCCACCCCATAACAGTGCATCATCCACAGATCCCCCATAATAGTGTCATGCACAGACCGCCATTAGTTCAAACCCACCAAAAGCACACCTTTTGGTTAAAAATATTTTTTTTCTTATTTTCCTCCTCAAAAACCTAGGTGCGTATTACGGGCCGGTGCGTCTTATAGGGCAAAAAAATACGGTACATTTGGTCAACTGGCTGCAAGTTATATG
Source organism: Bufo bufo (assembly GCF_905171765.1). Taxonomy (NCBI): domain Eukaryota; kingdom Metazoa; phylum Chordata; class Amphibia; order Anura; family Bufonidae; genus Bufo; species Bufo bufo. The sequence continues at coordinate 384,612,544 of NC_053389.1, forward strand.
GAAAAAGTTTATATAATAATATTTCAAAAATTGTGGTTTGTGATTGCTTTTGTCTAGAATGACATTGTGTAGATCAGGAACCATTCAATGTAACAGATACATAATTCCACTGCAAAATCTTCTAATTGAAATTCTTTAGCAGCAAAGATTCAGTTAAACAGGGATGAATTTCTTATTTTGTATCTCTATTACCGTTGATTTTCATTTAGAAGACTTTGATATAAAACCCACACCATTGCTCGGTGACTCATTAGAAAGAAACAAAAATAAAAGGCTGTTTTGCCTGCTCATCTTGCAGAACTCATCGGAAAGGTCTCTGTGAGCAATTGGTAAGCGGCATAATGTAGATGATTGGAACAGGAAACTAAATGATTTGCAAGAATGTGGCTGACACATCATAGGTTTGTGTTCTCAGTCTGCATGAACCTCAGTTTTTCATAATCAGAAAATCATTTACTACAAAGCCTATACACAGTAGAGGCACATTATTATGGTCACCACCAGCTAATATCCAGAGTAACCCTATATCTGGGGAATTAGGGGGCCAGGGTAGTATTTTGAAGTCTTGGTTATGTTCTTCTAACCAATGTCTGACATTTTTAGCTATGTGATATGTCAGATAGTCTTGCTGGAAGATCCCACCCGCCCTAGGGAAGACAATCAGCATGTATGAGTGTATGTGATTTGCAAGGATACCCACATTAGTTGAGAGTGCCTTCCACATGGATGAGTGGGCCAAGGGAACGACACAAAAACATTCCCAGTAGTTCTGGAGTAACCAGCTCCGTCCACTACACAATGGATCGAGCTAAATAGCTGAAACAGCTGATTGACGAGGTGGCAGACCCCAACTGATCAAATACTGATGGCCTATTTTGAGCATCGGCCATCAATAGTAAAGGAGTTGAAAACCCCTGAAATAAAACCTGGTCAGTTTCTTAGGGTGCCCAACAAAACTTTACTTTAAAAAGCCCATGACTTTTTTTTTTTCTAATGCAGTCTGTGATTTCTATTGAAACCCAAGTAGAAGATGAAGCTAGCTACTTCTTCCATCATAGACATTACTATTGAACTAGACTTCACAGCATTGCATTTTCAATGTAATTGGTCACAGAAGTGTTCGTGTAAATCACTGTGACCTGCTGTTAACTCTGTGCCTTCCTCTATGAAGAATACTGTGCTTTGTGCTAACCAAAATCTCTGAAATATGGATTGTTATAGATTTATCTGTGATAGACATGAATGTCCACATGTAGATACAAGTATAAACATTGTTTAAAAGCAGGTGAGGAGGTAGTGTAATTTGCGTTAAGTTAAGGCCATGTTCACATCACTGTATAGCTTTCCGTTATTCTGATCCATCAGGCTGGGTTCACATCACCATTTAGGCCCTGTTTACAGTTGCATTTGGAATCCAGTAGCCTGATTCTGATGGAGCTCACCAGATATGACCCTGTACCACCAGATCCCCATTGTCTATAATGGGATCCAGTGGAGATCCGGCGGCTCCACCGCAAATATGAATAACAATCTGGATATAAATTAAGGGTAGGGGAATGAGAAACCGGAATTCTGACCATTTTCATAAGCATTAAATGATTTAATTCTAAGAATTCATCTAAGCCTTTTTTTTTATAACCATCAACTGTTCCTGCTATTTATAGTGCATTTCATCATGAATGGGCAACATAAAAATAAAAAAATGTTGTGGAAAATGGCAAAAAAGGAAAAACACCAAACAAGGAGGAATTGGTAAAAGGTGCTCCAAATTTATGTCACACGATATTTGTTAAATTTGGTGTCTCTTTGAAGCTTACACTTTTGTATAGGAATGATGCTTGACTTTTCCAATGCCACGCCACCTAGTGGAGTAATTATGCAATTTTTTTTTTGCATCTTTTCTTTTAGTCTCAATGATAAATTTGTCATAAGGCTAATTACCATAACTAACCACACACACTTCTAAACTACTTTTCTAAAGTGACAAGTTGTAAAATGGCAAAAAATGGCAAAGTTTGGTGCAAAATGACACAGTGAAACGTAGTGGTGGCAGCATTGTGTTGTGGGGTTACTTTTCTTCAGCAGAGACAGGTAAGTTGGTCAGAGTTGATAGGAAGGTGGATGAAGCTAAATACAGGGCAATCCTGGAGGAAAACCTGGTAGAGGCGGGGGGTAAAGGTTCACCTTCCAGCAGGACAACAACTTACAGATAGATCTACAATGGAATGGTTTAGATAAAAGCACGTTCATGTGTTAGAATGGCCCAAAGTCCAGACCTACAGTCGTGGCCAAAAGTTTTGAGAATTACATAAATATTGGAAATTGGAAAAGTTGCTGCTTAAGTTTTTATAATAGCAATTTGCATATACTCCAGAATGTTATGAAGAGTGATCAGATGAATTGCATAGTCCTTCTTTGCCATGAAAATTAACTTAATCCCAAAAAAAACTTTCCACTGCATTTTATTGCTGTCATTAAAGGACCTGCTGAGATCATTTCAGTAATGTTAACTCAGGTGAGAATGTTGACGAGCACAAGGCTGGAGATCATTATGTCAGGCTGATTAGGTTAAAATGGCAGACTTGACATGTTAAAAGGAGGGTGATGCTTGAAATCATTGTTCTTCCATTGTTAACCATGGTGACCTGCAAAGAAACGCGTGCAGCCATCATTGCGTTGCATATAAATGGCTTCACAGGCAAGGATATTGTGGCTACTAAGATTGCACCTCAATCAACAATTTATAGGATCATCAAGAACTTCAAGGAAAGAGGTTCAATTCTTGTTAAAAAGGCTTCAGGGCGTCCAAGAAAGTCCAGCAAGCGCCAGGATCGTTTCCTAAAGAGGATTCAGCTGCGGGATCGGAGTGCCACCAGTGCAGAGCTTGCTCAGGAATGGCAGCAGGCAGGTGTGAGCGCATCTGCACGCACAGTGAGGCGAAGAGTTTTGGAAGATGGCCTGGTGTCAAGAAGGGCAGCAAAGAAGCCACTTCTCTCCAAAAAAAACATCAGGGACAGATTGATCTTCTGCAGAAAGTATGGTGAATGGACTGCTGAGGACTGGGGCAGAGTCATATTCTCCGATGAAGCCTATTTCCGATTGTTTGGGGCATCTGGAAAAAGGCTTGTCCGGAGAAGAAAAGGTGAGCGCTACCATCAGTCCTGTGTCATGCCAACAGTAAAGCATCCTGAGACCATTCATGTGTGGGGTTGCTTCTCATCCAAGGGAGTGGGCTCACTCACAATTTTGCCCAAAAACACAGCCATGAATAAAGAATGGTACCAAAACACCCTCCAACAGCAACTTCTTCCAACAATCCAACAACAGTTTGGTGAAGAACAATGCATTTTCCAGCACGATGGAGCACCGTGCCATAAGGCAAAAGTGATAACTAAGTGGCTCGGGGACCAAAACTTTGACATTTTGGGTCCATGGCCTGGAAACTCCCCAGATTTTAATCCCATTAAGAACTTGTGGTCAATCCTCAAGAGGCGGGTGGACAAACAAAAACCCACTAATTCTGACAAACTCCAAGAAGTGATTATGAAAGAATGGGTTGCTATCAGTCAGGAATTGGCCCAGAAGTTGATTGAGAGCATGCCCAGTCAAATTGCAGAGGTCCTGAAAAAGAAGGGCCAACACTGCAAATACTGACTCTGTCATGTAATTGTCGATAAAAGCCTTTGAAACGTATGAAGTGCGTGTAATTATATTTCACTACATCACAGAAACAACTGAAACAAAGATCTAAAAGCAGTTTAGCAGCAAACTTTGAGAAAACTAATATTTGTGTCATTCTCAAAACTTTTGGCCACGACTGTAAATCCCATTGAGAATCTGTGGCAAGACTTGAAAATTTCTGTTCACAGAAGCTCTCCATCCAATCAGACAGAGCTTGAGCTATTTTGCAAAGAAGAATGGGCAAAAGTGTCTTCCTGTAGATCTGCAAAGCTGGCAGAGACACACCCCAAAAGACTTAGCTGTAATTGCAGGGAAAGGAGGTCCTACAAATTATTGACTGGGTGGGCTGAATACAAATGCACACCACACTTTCCAGATTTTTATTTATTAAAAATTTTGAAAACCAACATTATCTTTTTACTTCAAACATACATGGTACTTTATGTTGGTCTATCACATAAAATCCCAATAAAACACATTTAAGTTTGTGGGTGTAACGTGACAAAAATGTGGAAAAGTTCAAAGGGTATGAATATTTTTTCAAGGCACTGTATAGTTATCAAATGATACCAAATTAACAAGATCAAATATCACCATGCAGCGATTAAATATTACCTCCTTAATGTTACTGAACAAAATACACTATTCAAAGAACCCAATTACCACTATACAGCATCCAAATAATACTGCTATGACTACTGTTGCTGAATAAAAATACAGTACAAAGGCAAATATTACCAATGATATCTTTTTACAAGGCCCTGGGACAGATAGTGCTTACACAAAGAAATAGTGCCCTGTTCAGGCCCTATACAGCAACATTGCTCCACCTTGGGACTCGCACAATAATAATAATTAACTCCAATGTATATCTTGTACCTATATATAATGCATGGAACCATAACACAAATTCCTCAATAAACACCAGAACGTCACACAAAATCATAAGCAAAAACGTTATTACATCGTCCAACATGTGGACATATACATATGACATAAATAATAAAAATAAAAAACATGTACTGAAAAGAGTGCGAGGATATGAAGAAAAGATCCCTCCAATCACAAGGACAGATATTCATCAATAATCAGGCTCAATAGTCACAGTAGTGTATGATAAACACAGGCCCATAACACTGAAATTGATAGGTGCCAACTGGTATCCTCCAAGAGACATATCACTGAAGACATCAGCAGTAAACCCACAAAGGGAGCTGCCAAGTCAACCAAATATAGACTGAGAGCTATAATGCAAAAAGATAATACAGACCCAGGTTAGAGGGAACAGCCCAATGTCCGTTTCGCAGTCATGCTTTTTCACAGGGCACAACCCACCTATCGTCTAACCCCTCCTATATACTACTCATAAGTAGCCAACAGCCAATCAGCTGTCTCAATTGCCAGCGCCTCCTACTACGTCACCGGGACATCCGATCATGTGCAGTCTCGCGATGCCACGGCCCGTCACACGGGAGGCCGCACCATGTGACCGATCACATGATACGTCCCGACTCACGGGACGCAGCATCACGCAGCAGTAACATGATCGGCAATGGGTAAACAATAATGCACAATATATATGAAAAGGTGATAAACATGATATAATATGAATACATAAATTACGTGAAAAACTGTGTAATGCATGATTACCTAATACAATAAATAGGATAAAAGTGCTAATGCTAATACATATGTGAGTGAGACAGTGACATGCACAGTTAAAATCATGCATGCAAGACAAAGTGCAAAAGTGCACAAAAAGTGCTAAAGTGCCAGTGCTAGACAGTGGTGCAAAGTGACCACCACAATGAGGTAACAATTCAATGATATATAATGTACATGGTCTAATAGTCGTACAAAAATAAGGGCTATTATTCAAAGTAGGGGGGAGGAAAGGGATGGCAAGAGCCACAATTGATGAGTAAACCATTCCGTCAGAGTCTGTGAACACGAGTGTGGGTGTCCATGTCCTATAATCTAAACACCATACTCTAATAGAAACAGTTACATTGTCTGATGGGCATGCAAAATAAGATCTATTGTTCAAGACGAAGGGAAAACAAGAAGGGAGGGGGCAAAAGCCACAGCTGATAAATACACCATTCCATCAAAATTCATAATCTCAGATGTAGATGTCCATGTCCTGTATCATAAACACCATACTCCAATGAGACCAGTTACAGAGGTCATCATCCATAAGCGAATATAATTGGGTACAGTTGGAACCCAAATATATAACAAATCAGAAAAACATAATACTTATAACACAACTGTTAAAAACTTGTATTAAAAATTAAGAACTTACCCAGTGGTCATCAAGATCCATAACAGCGGAGCACAAGGGAAACCTACAAAAAGGGAGCAAAACTATTATTATCATTTAAACCAAGTGGTGTCACCCACTTCAGGGTGTAAATCCACCGTGTTTCGCGTTGAGCAAGAAGCCTTTTCCAATTACTGCCCCTTGGGGATACCCTCACGTGGTCAGTACCCCTAAACCAAAATAGGGAACCATCACAATCATGTGCTGCCCTAAAATGTCTGGGTATCGTTGTTAACCCATCCAAATCTGTGGTTTCCCTGGCCGCTTCTATTGCTAAGACATGTTTGCAAATTAGTTTTTTAAACTGGCGGGTAGTCATCCCAACATATATCATGTTGCAAGGGTATATGGCCCAGTAGATCACTCCTACTGTGGTACAATCAATAGGATAAGTGATCTGATATTCTTTCTCATGTGTTGCATCCCAAAATAAATTAATACTGTCCATATTGGGGCATGCCACACTTTTACAACATTGCTTATTGCCCCATCTGGGGCCCTTCGATCCAAATAGGCCAGGAATTTTAGTCATGTAGTGGCTACATACTAGATGGTCCCTCAAATTCTTGGGGTCTGTATGAGTGGATCAGAATACCCTTTGGCCTTAGCTCTGAACCAACTGAATTTCAACGCAGCATGGAAACTTGTCTAATGGGACCGAGGGATGAGGTCTGTCTGCCGTACCTAGACGACAACCTGGTTCGGAGAAGATCATTCCAAGAACATGTGGAACATGTCTGGTTGGTACTGCAACGGTATCAGAAACATGGAGTCAAGTTGACAGTGATGAAATGTGAACTATTCCGAAACAAAGTCAGATTCTTGGGCAAGAACTTGTCCAAAGATGGTCATTCCATGGATCCAGCAGACATTGCGCCTGTGCTGGCCTTGAAGAACAACCAGCCAAGGACTGTGGGAGAACTCAGGAAATTATTAGGATTAATTTCCTACTATCGTCCTTACGTCCAAAGCTTTTCCAGGATTGCAAAACCCCTGTATGAATTTCTATCAGCGGATACACCTACCAGAACGTCAGTACCGGCTGAAGAAGGTAGCGCTGTACCGGCTTATTGAGGCCTTAACTCATCCTCCAGTTACCCGGACGACATCAAATCCTTTGTTCTGCACTGTGATGCCGAGCAAGAAGGACTAGGAGCTGTGTTGTACCAAGAGCAGGATGACAAGTTAAAAGTAATTGCTTACGGGTCTAGGACTCTCACACCTGCCGAGAAGAAATATCACATGCATTCAGGAAAACTAGAATTGGGCCATATGTGAAAGGTTCCAAGACTACCTATACTACTGGCCATCCTTCATAGTCTATACTGAGAACAATCCACTAACTTATGTGCTAACTATGGCTAAACTAAACGCAACAGGCCACCGATGGGTTGCAGAACTAGCTGACTTTAATATCACTATCAAGTATCGTCGAGGAAAGAGAAATGCGGATGCGGATGTACTCTCTCCTATGCCACTAAGTCTGGAACAATACATGCAACAGTGTTCGCAAGAAGTCGACCCCAAAGTCATCAGTTGCACAACCCAAGCACTTCAAGTACGACAGAAAGAAGAAACGCCTTGGCTGTGTCCAATAACCATCGCGAATACAACGTCAACAATAGATAGTACCCAATAGAAGGTAGCTCAAATACCTAGAGAGACCATAAGGACAGTAGAAAAAGTAGACTCAGTGATCGGTCCAGTGTGGAAGTACAAAAATCAAAGCAGATTCCCATCAAAGCAGGAACGACAAGGTGGACCGCTTGATCTCTTCATAATCAGGAAGCAATGGACCAAATTATACCTCGATGAAGATGGAATCTTGAGATGGAAAACACCCTCAGGTTCTCAACTAGTGTTACCCAAGCTGTATCATTCATTGGTGTTGAGAGAATTGCATGAAGAAATGGGTCACCTAAAAGTTGAAAGGACTGTAAACTTGATCAGAGAAAGATGATTTTGGCGACACATGCAGAGAGATGCCGAGCAATACATTAAAGGGGTTAACCGAGTTATATAAATTTCTTACAATGTGCCTTATAATGTTAAAGATATGTGAATTTTACTGTTAAAGATGTGTGAATTTTATGCTATATTTTTTGTATATCTAGGACTGTAATGAGTTAAACTTTTTCTCTTCCAAGTGCCTCCCTCCCACCCCTCTCTTTGTCTCAAGCCGGAGAAGAGAGGAAGGGGGGCAAAGTGCTGTGCTGTGGGCAGTGTCTGATTTCTCACCTTTCTGCAGGTGTCCCATGGAGTGTGGTGGAATGTGTAAACCAATCATATGACTTGATGATATATGTTGTTCACTGCCTATAGAGAAGCACCTCTTTGAAGTGTCACATATGACGTATGCAGTAGTATTGTTAGACTGTCCACCATTATAAAATGGCGACCCTTAGATGTTTACATTAGCTTAACATTCCAAAGTGGTACCCACTGCGCAGATGTTAAGAGTGTTATCTCTGTTTCTCTTATCTCTTTTTCTCTTTGACCAATGAAACAATGGTTTGTGTCTCAGTGAGGACTGCCCTCTTCTGAAGATATATATATGCTTACCTCATGTAATAAAGTGTGAGATTGCTTTGACCAACTTCTGTGTCAGTGTTCAGTCTCTCTACCACGCGTGGATATTAACCCCCTGAGGATGCATTGATTCGGAACACCAGAGTGTATCTTAAATGCCCTAATTTAGTTGTGGCTTTAACAAATGGCGCCCGAACACGGACTCTGAGCGAAAGTAGCTTCCAACAGCCGACAAGACGGGCCCTGAGCTTGACGAACGGCAGAGGGGAGAGGACTGCAGCCTCAAAGAAAGGTGAGAAAACTTTTATCTTATCTGCCTTTCTGCTATTTACTTCGCCATGCTCAGATAGCTCAGTCTGCTGTGGGGTGGTACTGATGTAAGTATAGTAGTCGGCTGTAATGAGTCTATTGAACCAATAGTCTGAAATCATAGATCACTCTGGTGTGTATATGTTTTGTGTGTGTCTGTAATTTATGTGAGGAGTGAGTTAAGTACAGACGGTAAATCCACAGACAAAGGGAGGGGACAGTAACCTCCTGGTTTGGAAGGGGGCGCTGTAGCGCCGAGGTGTGGGACAAAGTAAACTCCGGCTGACCTGGCCAGGAAGACGGTAGAGGCCCATGACTCTTTGACCTAAGGGAAGACTGTGGAGATATTCTCTACCTGACCTGACCCCAGGAAGACGCGACGGAGCCCGCCTGACCCTCTAGGGGGAAGACGTGCGGGGAGTCCCAGCTGACTAGTCAGACGTGATAGTCAGATTTGAGCAAACCAGTGGGGAGGGTGAATCCTTTGTCTGCGGAGGAAAGGGTTAAAGGTGCTGATCACTCCTCTGTTTTGTGTGTGTGTCAGTTTGAAATACTGTTGTTAAGATGGGTCAGTCCCACTCACATGGAGAAGGAGAATATACTGCTCCTCAGATTGTAGCGAGAGAAGAAGGAAGTCAACATGTGAAGAATTATAAGAAGTTAATGAAGATTGCAAGATGTGATATAAATGGAGAATTGAATGTTCAAATATTGAAACAACTGGTACAGCGATGTCGGGGAAACCTGAATGATGAAGGATTATTAGGTGCAGCACAGGCATGGCACCGAGCGGCAAGTCGATTTATGGCAACTGGAGGGACAGAAAGATGGGATGAAAAAACAAAGATGTATATGTATACTGTGGGACCAGATGAACCACCACCATATCATGGTGCTCACAAACAAAAGAACTCGCAGCCCCTGTTGAAAAGTGCCCTTCCCCAACAAAGACCTGAGGGGTGGGTTTGTACTGGCTGCAGGCAGAAAAATCCAGATGCACATAACACTTGCCTGGCATGTGGAGCCCCCATGCTCCGTAACGCCTCCTCTCTGATAGCAGTAGCTGCAAACCCCTCAGCCCCCCCTTGTGGCTGCAGATAATGTACCGCCTCTCATCTCCCTTGGGGAAACACAGGAGACAACTCAGCCCATGCCCCCCCTGCCAGCGCCCATATATCCAGTCATAAATGCTGACGGCACCTACTACGTACCAGACAGGGGAGTGTCACAAAGAGGGAAATCAGTGGTGTCAATAATGATGGGGGCAGGAGAGGGGGGGGAGTGAAGAGAACAGGAGCTGCAAAATCTAACAGAACGGAGGATCATAAAACAGACGATGAGGACAAGGAGAGTACAGGTGTACCAGAAGGTGTAGCAGATGAAGAACCACCTGAGTTGGATGATATGTCCAGAGTAGAGAAAGATGGTAGCCAAACTGTCTGGACAAATAGACATCCTAACACGACAAGCCCAGACCTCAACAGCCAGGTCCAGTGAGGAGTATAAAACAGGAGGAAGATATGTTACGTTTAGCCCCACCCAAGCCACAAACTTAGTGAACTCACTCCCGGATCCAGAACTGCACCCTATGCCTTTCTACAGAGCAATAGAGCAGATAAGGAAGACGCATTCAGCTGCATGGAGGGACTTGTCTGGGCTGGTACAAATCAAAGCAGGGGACTCCTTCTGGCCCACCATGCAGCGAGAATTGAATGTCCCACTGTATGCATCAGAAGAACACTTAAAGACATATGAGTCAGGGGAGGAGTTTAGTCAGAAATTGGAGGAATGGGCAAGGGGGAGATTGGCTGATCAAGCTACTCAGATACAAGATATGAAGCAGGATAAAAGTGAATCCGTAGAAAAATTTGCTAACAGGATGGAACAGATGTTCCGGGATCTAGGATTCAATCGTAATGATACAGTGCAAGTAAGAATGTTATCCAGTGCCTTTGTGGATGGGCTAAAAATACCTATCCAAAAAGCCTTAAAAATTGCCCGCCCTGAGTATCGGATGGTTGACCTGGAAACACTTGTAATAATAGCAAAAAGCATTGAGGCGGCCCCTCGAACTCATCCTGTCATGGTTAGCAGGGAAGGGCCCAGGGGAGCAGAAGACAGATTTCAGGATCCAGCCTGAAGAGCCCGTATCACCTGCTATGGATGTGGACAACAGGGACATTTCAAACGGGAATGCCCACATCGGCCAAGGGAGGGCAGAGGAGACCTTCCCAATTTCCTTGGGCACCGGCCCAAACTGCCCAGGCAGTTCAACAAATGGGGGCACCCCCAAATCAACCGTAGGACGGGGGCAAGCCAGATCCACAAGTCGGAGAGGCCATTAATACTATGGCTTTGTGTCCTCCCCAGTGTGGCCCTACACCAACTGTGCAGCTGCAGGTGGGGGGGAACCCACACACCTTTCTTGTGGATACTGGTGCAGCCAGAAGTGTGCTCCAACTTGAAGAGATCTATGACCCGTCCTTTCTGGACAATATTACTGTACAATGTATTGGCATTGATGGAGAGGCAAGAACATCTGTGCTGACTAAACCATTGCCTGTGTACTCAGGTTTAGTCCTTTCTCCCACGGTCCTGTCACAATTTGTAGTGTCTACTACCTGCCCTCTCAACCTCTTGGGGGAAGACCTACTCCAGAAAATGCAAGCAAACATCCAGTTCCATGAAGATGGAACAATTACACTTTCTTCCCTCCTACAACCAGAAGAGACAGTTATGCTTGCTGCCCTACAAATAATACAGGATGAGATATCGGGAACAACTATCCCATCAGATGTAATGAGGCTGATACCTCCCCATTTATGGTCCTCAGGGCCACAAGATATTGGAAGACTAAAGGTCCAGCCGGTAGTAGTCACGCTCAAGCCAGGTGCCATCCTACCACGCAAACCCCAATATCCATTGTCAGTGGCACAAATAGATGCGGTGACTAAGCAAATCCTGGCATTCCAGGAAAAGGGAGCAATAATTAAAACAACCTCTCCGTGTAACATGCCCCTTTTCCCAGTTAAAAAGAAGGGGAAAAAAGGACAGCCAGACACTTATCGTATGGTACAAGATCTACGGGCTGTCAATGAAGTTACAATCCTGGAAACACCAGTGGTATCGAACCCATATACCCTTTTGTCATGTGTGCCTCCAGAAGCCACCCGTTTCACTGTAATTGATTTGGCAAATGCCTTCTTCTCTGTGTCACTTCATCCAGACAGTCAATATCTGTTTGTTTTCACACATGCTGGATGCCAATATACCTGGACGGTCATGCCCCAAGGAGCACAGAACAGTCCTTCTCAGTTCAGTAAAGCCATGTCTTCCATACTGGATGAATGGAGAATGGAGCATGATACAGTGACACTCCTGCAATATGTGGATGATTTGCTCTTGTGTGCTGACACTGCACAAACATGCAGAGAAGCTTCTGTTGCACTACTACTCTTCTTGGCTCGACAAGGATGCAAGGTCAGTCTTGCGAAAATCTAGTGGTGTCAGGACAAGGTGGTCTTCCTGGGCCATTGTCTCAGCCCTGGGGCTAAACACCTGACTGAAGATAGAAAGACAGCGGTCATGAAGATGACTGAGCCTACAACACCAAAACAACTTCAAGCCTTTCTAGGACTCATCTCATACTGTCGACCATGGATTCTGGATGCTTCAATTCTCATGCAGCCCTTGTATGATTGTGTTCCTACTCAGCCTTTCTACCTCACCTCTGAGGCCAAACAATGCTTTGAACTATTAAAACAAGCAGTCATATCCTCTCCAGTCTTGGGTCTCCCGAACTACAACTTACCATTCAGACTCTACGTCATGGAACGTCAAGGATATGCCACAGGTGTGCTAACCCAACTACATGGAGGCCGCAGTCGCCCTCTGGGCTACTACTCTGCCAGGTTTGACCCAGTGGCCAGAGGAAGTCCATTATGTATCCGAGCCATTCTTGTATGTCACTTGCTATTGGACAAAACGGCTGATGTTGTCCTGGGTCTTTCACTTCAAATCCTGGCCCCTCATGACATATCAGCCATCCTTCAGCAGACTCAGCCAAAACACTTGTCTGCAGCTAGACATCTCAGAATGCAGTGTTCTCTCTTACTTCCGGATACGGTCACTATCAGCAGATGCCATGTCCTCAATCCAGCTTCACTCCTTCCTTTCCCTCAAGGGGGATCTCAAGAAGGGAAGGACGAGAACATCGATGCCACATACTCAGATGATGAGTTTTATAACGGGGAAGCCCATGATTGCCTACAATTAATTGAACTGAGCCCCTATGGAACATCAAAGAAACTCCTATTCTGGACCCGGACTTGACACTGTTTGTGGATGGATCTAGATACGCAGATGAAACAGGAAAATTCCACACAGGATATGCAGTTACCTCAATGGAAACAGTATTACAGCAATAACCCCTTCCACCAGATAAATCAGCACAGGAGGCTGAATTAATAGCTCTGACTGAGGCTTGCAAGATGGCAGAAGGGAAAACTTCAAACATCTATACTGATTCACGTTATGCCTTTGGAGTAGCCCATGACTTTGGACCAATATGGAGAAGCAGAAAGTTTCTGACAGCAGGAGGCACACCTGTGAAGAATGCGGAAGCTGTGCAGGCCCTGATGGAAGCTCTGAGCCTCCCCATACAAGCTGCAATTTTGAAGATCAAAGCCCATTCAAAAGCGGAAACTCCAGAGGCCCAGGGGAATGCTCTAGCAGACAAGGCAGCTAAAGAAGCGGCAGTGAGGGAAATGAAGGATCTCAGCACCATAATGGCTTTCACTCCGGGTAAAGTGGCCAGGAAAGAAGGTGGAATTTCAAAGGGATTGTTCCTCACTAAGGATATCTTGGAAGACAGACAATGTGAGGCTACAGATGATGAGCATGAGGTGTGGGCTCGGAAAAATGCTGGCCCAGATGAAGATCGAATATGGAGATTGGGCCACCTCCTGTGCCTACCGAGAAGTTTATATCCAAATGTAGTCTGTTGGGCCCATGGACCCACACATCTAGGGAAGACAGCCATGAACAATCTCATATCCTCCATATGGTTTGCACCCGCCATCTCCACCTACACCTCTCGATATGTGAACAGTTGCATGGTCTGTGCCAAGTGCAATCCAGGTAAGCTGGAGAAGGTTCCCACAAAGTGCCTAGCAAAACCCTTGTACCCTTTCCAAAGGATCCAAATCGACCACATCCAAATGCCCCCTGCACAGGGGTTCCATTATGCTTTGGTGGTTGTAGACATGTTCTCTGGATGACCAGAAGCCTACCCCGTGAAGAACCAGACAGCGAAAACTACTGTGAAGAAGTTGTTGAACGAAGTGGTTTGCCAGTTCGCGGTACCTGAAGTGATCGAGAGTGATCAAGGGACTGCTTTCACTGCGGACATTGCAGAGGAAATATGGACAACTCTGGGAACGCAATTGGCCTTTCATACACCATACCGACCACAAAGCAGCTGAAGATGGCCCAAGAGACTGGCAAACCATGGCCAGAAACCCTTCCAATTGCCCTGGCCAGTGTTCGCCATACTCCCAGGGGAAAACAGAAACTATCCCCCTTTGAGATCCTATTTGGTAGTGCCCCTAAGCTAGGACAGTATTTTCCAGAACAGCTTGCATTACAGTATGACTGTCTAGCTGATTATGTGATTGCTCTATGTAAACATTTGACTGATCTGCATTTTCGAGTTTTTTCTTCAATTCCAGATCCTGAACAGATTCCTGGAAGTCACAAGTTGCAGCCCAGAGACTGGGTCCTGGTAAAGAAACACGTCAGAAAGACACTGGAACCCAGATTTGAGGGGCCTTACCAAGTACTGCTCACAACAGCTACCTCAGTGAAACTTGAGGGAAAAAAGACTTGGATACACGCATCCCACTGTAAAAGAATCACGAATCCTGACCCACCTCCTGAACAATGATGATATCCTTTTTCATTCTATTCATCATATGGGGGGGTTATGTAAGCTCAGACAAATGTTTCTACAAAGATGTGTGCCCAAAACCTCCGCTGAAATGTCATTATTGGGAACCACATTCAGACAGAAGTCCTTTGGTCTTCTGGGTCAACTTAACTAAAGAACTTCAAGTATATGACTTTGATTACTGTGATGTTGCTGATTGCAGATGTTATGATTTGATGACCATACAGGAGTATAAAATCCATTTGGTGAACCAAACCCAGGCTCTAGGAGATATAGTATGGATATGTGCAGACATGAAATTGAGAACAAAAATCGAGGTACAATGGCATGGTCAGTGTGCATTAGCCATGGTATTGATGCCCTTCCATATTTTCGATATCCCTGATTGGAAGAAGGCTGTAAGTCATATACAGAAGTCTCCAAGAACCCAGGAACACATAGGGACGAGGGTAAAACGGGAGACTATTCCGGGTGGTAGTTTGGATGCCCATGTATATATAGATGCTATCGGAGCCCCAAGGGGGGTCCCTGATCAATTTAAGGCACAAAATCAAGTTGCAGCAGGATTTGAATCTATATTCCCAATAATTGTGGTAAACAAAAATGTGGATTGGATAAATTATATCTACTATAACCAGCAACGCTTTGTGAATTACACTCGGGATGCCCTAAAAGGTATAATAGAACAATTGGGTCCCACTAGTACTATGGCATTCCAGAACAGAATGGCTTTGGACATGTTGCTGGCAGAGAAAGGAGGAGTTTGCAAAATGATAGGAGAATCCTGCTGTACTGTCATACCCGATAATCTAGGGCCCAATGGGCAGGTCATGAGTGCTTTAAAGGGATTGACCTCCCTATATGAAGAATTAAAAAAGAATTCGGGAATAGACAATTCATGGGCAGAAGGGCTAGAGAACTGGTTCAAAAATTGGAAGCAGATGTTGTTGCAAATTGGTATCATCATCATCATTGTTTTGATTTTGCTTGTTTTAATTATCTGCTGTATTATTCCCTGTGTAAAGAAATTGTTCAACAAGGCAGTTGATGAGGCCACACCAGAGATGATGATGGGAGAAGTGTATGAAGACTTCGATCCAGAAAATCAGGAGCACTGATGGCCTCCAGTCCCCCCATATAATGTCAACGCTGGTTAGGGAAAGATCATCTGACTTCCCCGTGCTCAAATCCAGTGTCACGGGAGGTTGTTCGCTAGGAAGCTGGTGAAAAGGAGGCGGAGCATTGGGACCGATGGTTAGGTTTAGGGAGAGAATGGAATTCAAGGGGAGACTGTTAAAGATATGTGAATTTTACTGTTAAAGATGTGTGAATTTTATTCTATATTTTTTTGTATATCTAGGACTGTAATGAGTTAAACTTTTTCTCTTCCAAGTGCCTCCCTCCCACCCCTCTCTTTGTCTCAAGCCGGAGAAGAGAGGAAGGGGGGCAAAGTGCTGTGCTGTGGGCAGTGTCTGATTTCTCACCTTTCTGCAGGTGTCCCATGGAGTGTGGTGGAATGTGTAAACCAATCATATGACTTGATGATATATGTTGTTCACTGCCTATAGAGAAGCACCTCTTTGAAGTGTCACATATGACGTATGCAGTAGTATTGTTAGACTGTCCACCATTATAAAATGGCGACCCTTAGATGTTTACATTAGCTTAACATTCCAAAGTGGTACCCACTGCGCAGATGTTAAGAGTGTTATCTCTTTTTCTCTTTGACCAATGAAACAATGGTTTGTGTCTCAGTGAGGACTGCCCTCTTCTGAAGATATATATATGCTTACCTCATGTAATAAAGTGTGAGATTGCTTTGACCAACTTCTGTGTCAGTGTTCAGTCTCTCTACCACGCGTGGATATTAACCCCCTGAGGATACATTGATTCGGAACACCAGAGTGCATCTTAAATGCCCTAATTTAGTTGTGGCTTTAACAATAACATACCACATAATACTTTTGTACTGTACTGTTTTCAGCTATATCATCAGGTTTCTTCAACCAGCTCCCTGTGCTGACGTTTCGTGTACAGATTTATCCCTGCCTTAGGGAGTGGCCTGGCTCTGTACACGAAATGTCAAAGCCATGTGTGCCCGCCGCCTCTCTCTGCTTCTGGCTGCTGGCTGGCTCCTGTGAGGGATCCTTACCAATGCCGGCAGCCTTGAGAAAAGAGCATCGCGCTCATTCACTGGAGTGCCCGCCCCCCTCCCTCTGAGTCTGGCTGCTGGCTGGATCCTGTGAGGGATCGCGCATGCGCGATCCTTACCAGTGCTGGCAGCCTTGTGAAAAGATTCACTGGACTGGTGTGCCCGCTCCCTCCCTGTGATCCACCGATGTGCCCGTTCCCCTGCCTCTGTGTCTGGCTACCAGCCGCCTCCTGCGCAATCCTTACCAGTGTCGGCAGCTTTATCAAATTAGCATTGACCTATTCCACTGGCCATCAGAATCAAAAGCCACCCCCAGGAACATAACAAAGTATACCTTAGATATACTTATATATTAGATATAGAGCAATATCTAAGCTATATTTAAGCTATATCTAAGCTATACCTAAGCTATACCTAATCTATAACTAAGCTATAACTAAGCTATACCTAAGCTATACCTAAGCTATATCTAAGTTATATCTGAGTTATAATTAAGCTATACCTAAGCAATATCTAAGCTATATCCAAGCTATACCTAAGCTATATATAAGCTATACCTAAGATATATCTAAGCTATACCTAAGCATTTTCTAAGCTATACCTAAGCTAGATCTAAGTTATATCTAAGCTACAGCTAAGCTATATCTAAGCTTTATCCAAGCTATACCTAAGCTATATCTAAGCTATACCTAAGCTATATCTAAGCTATACCTAAGCTATATCTAAGCTATACCTAAGCTATATCTAAGCTATACCTAAGCTATACCTAAACTATATCTAAGCTATACCTAAGCTAAACCTAAGCTATATCTAAGCTATACCTAAACTATATCTAAGCTATACCTAAGCTATACCTAAACTATATCTAAGCTATACCTAAGCTAAACCTAAGCTATATCTAAGCTATACCTAAGCTATATCTAAGGTATACATAAGCTATATCTAAGCTATATCTAAGCTAAACCTAAGCTATATCTAAGCTATATCTAAGCTAAACATAAGCTATATCTAAGCTATACCTAAGGTATATCTAAGCTATACCTAAGCTATATCTAAGCTATACCTAAGCTATATCTAAGCTATATCTAAGCTATATCTCAGCTATATCTAAGCTATGTCTAAGCTATATCTAAGCTATACCTAAGCTATATATAAGCTATATTTAAGCTATACCTAAACTATATCTAAGCTATACCTAAGCTATATCTAAGTTATACTTAAACTACAGGGAGTGCAGAATTATTAGGCAAGTTGTATTTTTGAGGATTAATTTTATTATTGAACAACAACCATGTTCTCAATGAACCCAAAAAACTCATTAATATCAAAGCTGAATATTTTTGGAAGTAGTTTTTAGTTTGTTTTTAGTTTTAGCTATTTTAGGGGGATATCTGTGTGTGCAGGTGACTATTACTGTGCATAATTATTAGGCAACTTAACAAAAAACAAATATATACCCATTTCAATTATTTATTTTTACCAGTGAAACCAATATAACATCTCAACCTTCACAAATATACATTTCTGACATTCAAAAACAAAACAAAAACAAATCAGTGACCAATATAGCCACCTTTCTTTGCAAGGACACTCAAAAGCCTGCCATCCATGAATTCTGTCAGTGTTTTGATCTGTTCACCATCAACATTGCGTGCAGCAGCAACCACAGCCTCCCAGACACTGTTCAGAGAGGTGTACTGTTTTCCCTCCTTGTAAATCTCACATTTGATGATGGACCACAGGTTCTCAATGGGGTTCAGATCAGGTGAACAAGGAGGCCATGTCATTAGATTTTCTTCTTTTATACCCTTTCTTGCCAGCCACGCTGTGGAGTACTTGGACACGTGTGATGGAGCATTGTCCTGCATGAAAATCATGTTTTTCTTGAAGGATGCAGACTTCTTCCTGTACCACTGCTTGAAGAAGGTGTCTTCCAGAAACTGGCAGTAGGACTGGGAGTTGAGCTTGACTCCATCCTCAACCCGAAAAGGCCCCACAAGCTCATCTTTGATGATACCAGCCCAAACCAGTACTCCACCTCCACCTTGCTGGCGTCTGAGTCAGACTGGAGCTCTCTGCCCTTTACCAATCCAGCCACGGGCCCATCCATCTGGCCCATCAAGACTCACTCTCATTTCATCAGTCCATAAAACCTTAGAAAAATCAGTCTTGAGATATTTCTTGGCCCAGTCTTGACGTTTCAGCTTGTGTGTCTTGTTCAGTGGTGGTCGTCTTTCAGCCTTTCTTACCTTGGCCATGTCTCTGAGTATTGCACACCTTGTGCTTTTGGGCACTCCAGTGATGTTGCAGCTCTGAAATATGGCCAAACTAGTGGCAAGTGGCATCTTGGCAGCTGCACGCTTGACTTTTCTCAGTTCATGGGCAGTTATTTTGCGCCTTGGTTTTTCCACACGCTTCTTGCGACCCTGTTGACTATTTTGAATGAAACGCTTGATTGTTTGATGATCACGCTTCAGAAGCTTTGCAATTTTAAGAGTGCTGCATCCCTCTGCAAGATATCTCACTATTTTTGACTTTTCTGAGCCTGTCAAGTCCTTCTTTTGACCCATTTTGCCAAAGGAAAGGAAGTTGCCTAATAATTATGCACACCTGATATAGGGTGATGATGTCATTAGACCACACCCCTTCTCATTACAGAGATGCACATCACCTAATATGCTTAATTGGTAGTAGGCTTTGCCTAATAATTCTGCACTCCCTGTATATCTAAGCTATACCTAAGCTATATCTAAGCTATACCTAAGCTATATCTAAGCTATACCTAAGCTATATCTAAGCTATACCTAAGCTATATATAAGCTATATTTAAGCTATACCTAAACTATATCTAAGCTATACCTAAGCTATATCTAAGCTATACTTAAACTATATCTAAGCTATACCTAAGCTATATCTAAGCTATATATAAGCTATAACTAAGCTATATCTAAGCTATATCTAAGCTATACCTAAGCTATATCTAAGCTATACCTAAGCTATACCTAAGCTATACCTAAGGCCTCTTTCACACTTGCGTTGTCCGGATCCGGCGTGTACTCCACTTGCCGGAATTACACTCCGGATCCGGAAAAACGCAAGTGTACTGAAAGCATTTGAAGACGGAACCGTCTTCCAAATGCTTTCAGTGTTACTATGGCACCCAGGACGCTATTAAAGTCCTGGTTGCCATAGTAGGAGCGGGGAGCGGGGGAGCAGTATACTTACAGTCCGTGCGGCTCCCGGGGCGCTCCAGAATGACGTCAGAGCGCCCCATGCGCATGGATGACGTGATCCATGCGATCACGTGATCCATGCGCTTGGGGCGCCCTGACGTCACTCTGGAGCGCCCGGGGAGCCGCACGGACGGTAAGTACACTGCTCCCCCGCTCCCCGCTACACTTACCATGGCTGTCAGGACTTTAGCGTCCCGGCAGCCATGGTAACCACTCTGAAAAAGCTAAATGTCGGCTCCGGCAATGCGCCGAAACGACGTTTAGCTTAAGGCCGGATCCGGATCAATGCCTTCCAATGGGCATTAATTCCGGATCCGGCCTTGCGGCAAGTGTTCCGGATTTTTGGCCGGAGCAAAAAGCGCAGCATGCTGCGGTATTTTCTCCGGCCAACAAACGTTCCGTACCGGAACTGAAGACATCCTGATGCATCCTGAACGGATTACTCTCCATTCAGAATGCATTAGGATAATCCTGATCAGGATTCTTCCGGCATAGAGCCCCGACGACGGAACTCTATGCCGGAAGACAATAACGCAGGTGTGAAAGAGCCCTAAGCTATATTTAAGCTATACCTAAACTATATGTAGTGTCCCACTAGGTAGGCGTGGGCACTACACAAGGGTCAATTGGTTCACGTGTTACTTCTGCTCACAAGGGACAGCGATATTATATTTAACTATGCATTTAATGTATTTTTCTATGTGTTATTACATGTGATTGTTTCCCCTGTGATATGCATAGCAGGCCTATTAGGGTGTAGTTAGGCATCCTAGACACTAGAAGGAGATAGAGAGCCCCTAGTATAAATGTTCAGGCCCAGACAGGGAGGGGTCAGAAGTCTGTAGTCAGGAGTCTGTGGACACAGAAGTGAGAAGGCATCTTAGCCAGAGATATGCTGAGGGCCTCCTCCTGACATGCAGCTGGATAGTCCAGGCTGCTAGTTGCTACCAGGAGGCTAGTGAAGAACTCTAGCCTGCCTGTAGATAGAGTGAGCCTCAGTTAGCTCAGAAGACTACCCCAAGAGAAGAGATGTACCTTCTGGGAGAAACCTGCAGCCACCTGCATACCAAGCAAGGACAGTACAACCAGCTCAGATAAGTAACCTGATGGGCAGAGGTACTATAAAATAGAAGCAAGGGTCAATACGGGAGGAAGATTATTTTACCAAGGATTAAAGCCAGCATTTAGGCATCCGGGCCTTGGGACTCAGCCAGCCAGAATAGCTGTGGAGATAGTGCAGCCAGGGCTGTGAAGCATTAATTGTATACCCTCCAAGTATCTTGCAAGATTATTACCTACCATATTGAAAGTAAACCTGCTTGTGGAATATTGTTATACGGGACTGCATCATCATTATCAACTGTCTGTATAAAGTTGGGACTGTTTTCCAAGTAAAGCAACGTTTGGTTTACCATACCAGCTGTGTACCTCCATTACTACTCCTACAAATCGGTGTGCCACCGTTACAGGCACTGGCGTCACGATCCTTAAAGGGACCTTGCCTCAGGCACTCAAAATACCTGCAACATCCAGGGCACCTCATCCACCATCAGGTCTGGTCCCTACACCCAGAGTGTGCCCCAGAGGAACTTGTGTCTACCTCTCCTTCACTGCCGCATGCCTGCCCAAGGTTCTCCTCTAAAAAGTGAGTAACCCTCGATTACCCTCGATAACCGTGACCTCACTATCGCAATACCCTGCAGGTCTGGCGTGCTGCATATATCTAAGCTATACCTAAGCTATATCTAAGCTATACTTAAACTATATCTAAGCTATACCTAAGCTATATCTAAGCTATATCTTTTATACTTTATACTTATATGAATTTATGATAGTCATATTATTGGCAATAGTGCCCATAGCACAATATGGTATTTTATGTAAACACTTTGCTATATAGTCATGATATATGTCGACACATTATGTATCTTGGTTGATATTTTAGGTATATTTTTTCTTGATTGATGTAAACAACACTATTATTGATTAATGATGTGAAGCTGTATAAATATGCACATTGCACTATCAAATGTTGTCACTGCTTGAGAAAGATCCCAGGAAGCGGATCGAAACGTTGCGGGTCTGGTGAATAAAATTTGCTACTATTTTACGCTTTGGACATGGATATAAAGTTTACTTTAGAACACTCTAGGGAACAGATACATTTTCTGGATACCCTTATTACAGTGACAGACCATTCACTTTCCACGAAACTTTACTGTAAACCAACAGATCGGAACACATTATTATGTTACAACAGTGCACATCCAAGAGCAATGATTAAATCATTGCCCTTAAGCAAATTTCTACAAGCAAAACACATAGTGAGCAATGATGATGAGTTAACAGGCACGCTGAATCACATGTCACAGTCTTTTAAGGACAGGGGTTTTCCTCCACTACTATTAGATGAACATCTAAGTACTATACAGAGTAAACCACGTACTGAACTTCTTAAAAAGAAAAATGGAACTAAAAAACATACAAATAGAATCCCATTGGTCACTGTCTATACGGAGGATAGTACATGCATCCGACAGATTATCTCGCGACACTGGCCCATCTTGAGAAGTGGACATGGGGAGATTGAAGAATTCCAACTTCCTTCCCTCATGTCATACAAACGAGCAAAAAACTTAAGGGACAGATTGATACATACTGACATTGGTCCACAAAAGGTTTCTGGTCAAACGTTTTTACGCTGTCCTAAATTGGGAAGTTTTCCCTGTTTAAACTGCGTAAACTGTCGATACATGCAGAAAGGCAGTTTCTTCCTACATCCTGTGACACATAAAAAATATCACATCAAACATTTCTTGACATGTGAATCTATATTTGTTGTGTACATACAATGGTGCCCATGCCTGTTGCTATATGTTGGTGAGACTTCTCTGGATTTTAAAACCAGAATAAACCAACATAGATACACGATCCGAAAAAAACGCATGGATCTCCCAGTTCCTAAACACTTCACTGACTTGGGTCATAAAGAAGGTGATTTGAAGTGTATGTTAATAGATCATATCCCCACTCCTAGGAGAGGTGGCAACAGACACACATTACTAAAAAAAATTGAGATTCGTTGGATCTCGAAATTAAACACATTGAGACCTCAGGGGCTTAATGTAGACTATAAGCCTTGGCTATTGTCCTAAGTAGGCATTATTTTGATTTTGTCATGTTTTTTGTTTTTGGGAGCTTTGGTTTGGGCCCCTTGTTGAATAACAGGGTGATTTTAATATTTGCTTTCATCTTTTGCAGATATGTGATGAGGAATTGGCCCTTTTGTGAAGAGTGAGCGGTGGAATGTGGGTCAACTGGATTGATATGGTGCTGGAACTTTAACATAAATAATATACATCTGTAACTACCAGCAGTATATTTAAATGTCTTTTGTTTATTATCAATAGTGTCTACATTTTATGATTTATATTTTTTCCCTGTGAGCTATGGTAATTGCCTTTACGTATATACACCATTTGCATGAGAGTCATTGCTTGTGGCAACATGGTGGCTCCCGTCGGGCACTCAGTATTATGTGGGTCCACATGACTTACATGACTGCTGCTGGAGTTTTGGGTTTTATGACATCGGGGATCGATTTTGAGTTGATAGGTTGGCGATACAACTAATTTCATTTATATACTATGGATACTGTCCCCGTAATCTAGAGGATGTTACCTCCACTGATCAGGTTGGACATCCAGGAATGGCTGCCCCCTGACAGAGGCAGTGTTCTGACTTGGGGTCATGTGTAACCAGCACGCGACACACTTGTTGGACTCCTCGTATGACTAGGGGAACAACTTACAACATTGATACTATATATTTCTCTCTTTATTACCATTAGCAATTTATGGATTATTTTTACTTTGCGTGTAGTCTGGAGGGACACTGATATCCTTTGGTTCAGGCTCCCAACAGACCTACATGGTAGGTGAGACGTGATACAGCCGCTAGTGACATACATATTTAATTCCCATATGAATTTTGGGATATCATTATATGTTGTGACATTGCCGTTCACCCCTCAACCTTATAGTTGATCCCGATGCACATTATTACCCACTCCGCGGGAGGTTATACATTTTACTGTGTGCTGACAAGACTAGGAGTCATGATGTACGTACTGGCGATGGGTCTCATGTGATTGGACGCTAGATCCCCATGGTGATGCGTGCGCTCCGCAAGCTGTGGAGCGCATGACGTCTGACCATCTAGCTACTAGCAAGAATGCGTATACAGACGCTTGCGTTCCACGCGACTGTGGAACGCATGACATCGGATTACCCAGTTGCCTGCGAACTTGGATAATTGACATGTGAGTCCCGATCACATGACCGGACATAAGATCATGTGATCGGAAAGTTTCAAAAGGTCCTGTGACATGCGCAGTAGATTGACCTACACGCCAATATCCATGTGGACCACTTCCATCGTCCGCTCTAGGACCTTCATCGTCTTATTTGTTTTTAAGGTACACCTGCACTAAATTTGTGATTATGAAGTTATCCACAGATGTCTGAGATTACAATCAGGGTGATCGTTTATACTTATATGAATTTATGATAGTCATATTACTGGCAATAGTGCCCATAGCACGATATTGTATTTTATGTAAACACTTTGCTATATAGTCATGATATATGTCTACACATCATGTATCTTGGTTGATATTTTTGGTATATTTTTTCTTGATTGATGTAATCAACACTATTATTGATTAATGATGTGAAGCTGTATAAATATGCACATTGCACTATCAAATGTTGTCACTGCTTGAGAAAGATCCCAGGAAGCGGATCGAAACGTTGCGGGTCTGGTGAATAAAATTTGCTACTATTTTACGCTTTGGAGGTGCCGTGGAATTTTTCTCGCTAAGCTATATCTAAACTATACCTAAGTAGAAAAACAAATAGGTAGCAGCACACCACTAAATGCACTAAGGGTGGATAAACAGGAGAATGGGTGAACAGGATCAAATACAGGACTACCATACTTACTATCAAGGGGAGTAGAAGCTCTTAGCGCATATAATTGATCAAAAATATGTCGGGACCATCTATCAAACGTCAAGGTGGCTTCTAATCAAATGGGACCTACTCTAAAACGGAGTGTCCAACTCCATTGTTACTCTGATTAAAAGCCCCGGGCAGGTGGGCGGGGAGTGCTAAGTTCTAATGGAGGATGTCTACTCCTCTAGTATATATGCATAATAAAAAAAGTAACAGCACCTCCAGAGACAATCGTAGGTGTAAGCTACCATAGCAACTATGTAGAAAAACAAATAAGTAGCAGCACACCACTAAATGCACTAAGGGTGGATAAACAGTTGAATGTGTGAACAAGGTCAAATACATGACTACCATACTTACTATCAAGGGGAGTAGAAGCTCTTAGTGCATATAATTGATCAAAAATATGTCGGGCCCATCTACCAAACGTCAAGGTGACTTATCATCAGATGGGACCTACTCTAACATGGAGTGTCCAGCTCCATTGTTACTCTGATTAAAAGCACCAGGCAGGTGGGCAGGGAGTGCTAAGTTCCAAAGGAGGATGCCTACTCCTCTACTATATATAGTGGATATAAAAAGTCTACACACCCCTGTTAAAATGTCTGGTTCCTGTGCTGTAAAAAAATGAGACAAAGATAAATCATTTCAGAACTTTTTCCACCTTTAATATGACCTATAAACTGTACGACTCAATTGAAAAACAAACTGAAATCTTTTAGGTAGAGGGAAGAAAAAATATAAAAAAAAAAAAATATGGTTGTATAAGTGTGCACACCCTTAAACTAATACTTTGCTGAAGCACCTTTTGATTTTATTCCAGCACTCAGTCTTTTTGGGTATGAGTCTATCAGCATGGCACATTTTGACATGGCAAGATTTGCCCATTCTTCTTTGCAAAAACACTCCATATCTGTCAGATTGCGAGGGTATCTCCTGTGCACAACCCTCTTCAGATCACCCCACAGATTTTCAATCGGTCTGGGCTCTGGCTGGGCCATTTCAAAACTTTAATCTTCTTCTGGTCAAGCTATTCCTTTGTTGATTTGGATGTATGCTTTGGGTCGTTGTCATGCTGAAAGATGAAGTTCCTCTTCATTGTTCAGCTTTCTAGCAGAAGCCTGAAGGTTTTGTGCCAATATTGACTGGTATTTGGAACTGTTCATAATTCCCTCTAGCTTAACTAAGGCCCCAGTTCCAGCTGAATTAAAACAGCCCCAAAGTATGATGCTGCCACCACCATGCTTCACTATGGTGGGTATGGTGTTCTTTTGGTGATGTGCAGTGTTGTTTTTGCATCAAACATATCTTTTGGAATTATGGCCAAAAAGTTCAACCTTGGTTTCATCAGACCATAACACCTTTTTCCACATGCTTTTGGGAGACTTCAGATGTGTTTTTGCAAAATGTAGCCTGGCTTGGATGTTTTTCTTCATAAGAAAAGGCTTTCATCTTGCCACTCTACCCCATAGCCCAGACATATGAAGAATACGGGAGATTGTTGTAACATGTACCACACAGCCAGTACTTGCCAGATATTCCTGCAGCTCCTTTAATGTTACTGTAGGCCTCTTTGTAGCCTCCCAGACCAGTTTTCTTCTCGTCTTTTCATAAATTTTGGAGGGACGTCCAGTTCTTGGTAATGTCACTGTTGTGCCATATTTTCTCCACTTGATGATGACTGTCTTCACTGTGTTCCATGGCATATCTAATGCCTTGGAAATTCTTTTGTACCCTTTTCCTGACTGATACCTTTTAACAATGAGATCCCTCTGATGCTTTGGAAGCTCTCTGTGGACCATGGCTTTTGCTGTGGGATGCTGTGAGGCATATGGATAATTATTTACTGGCAGCCCTGATTGTCAGTTGATTCACCTTTTGGCTTGTACACAGTCAGTGTACATGCAAAATACGTTCCCACCCCCCCAGCTATCTGATTTTCAGCTAGCAAGGGAGAAAGCCCCAGGGGTCCAGGCTTCAAGGGGGCCCCAGGTGGATAATGTCACACCTCAACCAGACAGTTTGGAGGCAACCAAATCTGCAGTAAAACCCCCAGCAGGGGGTCTCAGCTCTTGCCCAAGATCAATCATACCTCCCAGACATGTTGACACCTACATTTCATAAGGAATTATTAATCGCCCGGTCATCGCAGGAGCAAACCGGATACATATTTGTGTCCCTGTGGCCACAGTGAACATGCCCATAGGCTTTGTTTGATGGTGGTATGCCAGGGAAGGGAGATATCCATATCTCCCCACAGAAACCCAATAGCGGCACCATGTTTGGACTCTAGTTGTAGCCGGAACCCAGGCGGATCCGTTGGTCCCAGAACCATCTCCCTGTGACCTTCTGGACTGGAGCTGTGGGTCATTGGCAGCCAGTCCAGCAGAGGGGGGGGTGGACCTCTCCCAAAGGCCAGGAGGGGATGGCTACAGGTTAAAAGGCTTGTGCCAGCAAGCGGGTGGGTCTTTCTCTGAAGAAGGGTCACAGCGTGTACTATGTTTAGGGGGACCCAGGAACTAGCTGAGATCACTGCCCTTCATGTGACTACTGCAAAGAACACACCACAACCGAAAGGAACTTTCATCTTACCCGGTAACTGATTTTTGCTCTGCTTAACCCTGTTGTACCCATATAACCTGTATCTGTAACCTCAGACCACTGTATATACAGTATTCTCTGTGTATATTGTGTTATATCTAGTGTGCCTTTATGGCGATTAAATATATAATTTAGTGTTGTGCTATCTTGTATATTGATCACGAATCCCCACGTCTGTGTTTTGGCCTAGTTATAAGCTACCGCAGGTTGGTTTCTCTCCCTATAGAATCCCGTTAGCGGACCCGGCTTAGATCAAACGAGAAGCTGGTGGCAGATTACCCGGGCTGAGACAGCACGGTTTTCACTGTGGCAGTGAAAAGGTTCTCTCAGCTTGTTGCCTCTCTGTGCCCGCATGGACAGGAGGTGTCTGTGTAAACTGTACCAAGCTGACCTTACCTGCTCCTCTGGAGGGCGTAACATCACGCTTTGGTAACCCGTGACCATACTGCGTCTCGGGAGCTCGAAGTAGGTGGCGTCAAACGGGCACGAGGTGTGGTATTCGTCAAATATTGGTGGCAGCAAAGTGGGATCGAGATACTAGTGTGTGTGGGACCCATACTCCCAGACACTAAAGATGACCAGCAGTAGCTTTTGCCGCTGGAGTCTTAAGATCAGCTCAACACTAGACAG
Source organism: Bufo bufo (assembly GCF_905171765.1). Taxonomy (NCBI): domain Eukaryota; kingdom Metazoa; phylum Chordata; class Amphibia; order Anura; family Bufonidae; genus Bufo; species Bufo bufo. The sequence goes on from NC_053389.1 coordinate 384,640,964, forward strand.
TCTGAGTGCAAATACAATAAGGTGTGTGTGCATCAGGTTGCAGGCTGTGTCAGTGACCATCAGTTGCAATGATGACCAGTATCACAAGGAGTAAAGCTAAGGAGATGGCCGATGCTTTGAATGGTGGCGGGGAGGAAGCAGTCCAGATGGGAGGCTGAAAGGAGGTGGAAGGTGACTTTCTTCCAGGCGAGGGGAGCACAGCCAAAGCTCCCCAAGGAGCCAGTTGCTGGAGGTGAGGTCCGCGGTGAGCCTCACTCCACCTGCCAATCCCCCCCGCCATGCCGGCTTGGCCGCTTTCCTACAGGCTGCCCTGGACCGTCTCCAGGCCGGAGACCATGCAGTCACTGAGCTCCTCCTGGTGGCTGCAGAGCGTCGCAAGCAAGAAGAAGCTGCAGAGCGAGAATGTCGGGAGAAAGCAGAGGCTGCAGAACGTCACGAGCAAGCACAGGCGTGAGCACCAGCTACAAATGCTCCAGCTGAAGCTCCAATTCCAGCAGCCCTCCCCAGCCCGATGTGAGTCTCCAGTGGTCCAGATTTCCAAACTGCAGGCAGAGGACTTTCCCCTACTGGACAAAGATGGGGACCTGCACACCTTTTCGTTGGCATTTGAGATGGCCTGCCATCAATACCTGCTGCCAGAGGACCAGTAGGTCAGGTTCCTCACGCCACAGCTCAGGGGAAAAGCCCTTGAAATCTTTGGGTACCTGCCCAGCGAGACCATCCTGATCTATGAGGACATCAAACAGGCTCTGGTCAGGCAGTATAACTTAACCCCTGAGTCGTACTGGAAAAAGCTCAGGAATTTGCAGCGGGGTTCTACCCAGACCTGGCCCGATCACATGCAGGCCTTGCTAAGAGCGGTCGACCAATGGACCTCAGGATTGGAGCTCACCACCGTCCAGCAGCTGAAGGAGCTCATCGCCACAGAGCAGTTCTTGTGGAATTGCCCGGAGGACCTACAGCAGTACCTCCGTGACCGGAAGCCAAAGGGAGCGTCCGCAACAGCAGCCCTGGCCGATTAATACACCAACAACATGACTTCAGAGGCCTGGAAACCTGTCGGCTGGAGAGGGGGTAAGACGCATGCTGCACCTGCTACCTCTGCCCCTAGACCCAAGTGGGCACCAGCCCCTGCTACACTTTCCACGTCAGTGGGGGAACCCCGACTGTGCCACATGTGTAAGCAGCCAGGACACTTCAAGGCCATGTGTCCACAGTGCCTGAGGGACCAGTCCCAGTCATCGACCCGGAAACCGTCCACTGTGTTGTGTGTGGGTGGGGGTGGTGGGAGGTCCCTTGACAATGTTCAACCGGTCACCGTGGGCCAGGCCGTGGCCATGGGACTAAGAGGCACCGACGCTGAGATGGCACTGGTACGGCACCCCAGGATTTACTGCCCGGGAGATCCCTTACTGTCTCCGGGATTGGAGGAGTAGAACAGGCGCTGCCCGTCGCCAAGGTCTAATTGGACTGGGGGGACGGTCGAGGAGTAAGGGAGGTGATGGTATCCTCAAATATCCCCATCAGTGTTTTACTGGGGACGGACCTGGGGCGGCTTGTGTCTAAGTACGTGGCCGCTGACACCCCGAGGTCCGATTCCCCAGAATGTGATGTAATGTGTCCCCCTGATGATTCTGTGAATGTACCCAACATGCATGTTAATGGAGATGTGGGGGTGGGGGATGTAATGTGTACCTCTCCACTCAGCGGGGAGGGGGTAAGTCCTGCCAGCTGTGCTGAGGCACCATGGTGTGGCCAGCAAGCCTGCTGGAACCTGTCCGCCAGGTGAAGCCTCAGTGCAGGGTTCCTCCACCACTGGGATGTCAGAGGGCCAGGTTAGTGCGTCTGGACTGGTGACTTGGTCGGAAGCCAAGGGGAAGCAGGCACTACCTAGGGGCCCCTCAGGGGTCTAATGGATTTCCCGCTTCCGACCAAGTGGCTGCCAAGTCAGATGGAGGCCAGGAGACAGGTCCCGGGGACCTGACAGGGGACGTGGCAGTCTCTTCTATTCTGGCCACGTCTGGTCAGGAGTTTCAGGCAGCGTTAGCGGCTGACGCCAGCCTGACCACTCTCAAGGAGCAAGCGGCACAGCCCCCCTCGGACTCAGACCTCGGACTCAGACCTCGGAGCAGATGGCTGGACACCTAGGGATCGCTAAGACAAGGGCCAGATTAGCCCAGCATTTCTACTGGCCAAAGATGGGGGCTGATGTGGTTGCCTACTGCCGTTCATGTGACACCTGCCAGCGGGTAGGGAAGACGGGGCACCGCCGCAAAGCCCCACTGGTAACGCTGCCCGTAATTGAAGAGCCTTTCAGGAGGGTGGCTGTGGATCTGATTGGACCGCTGTCCATTCCCAGCAGCTCCGGGAAACACTTGATATTGATGGTAGTAGACTACGCCACCCGGTACCCGGAGGCGGTAGCCTTGTCATCCATCCGGGCCAACAAGGTGGCCACCACCTTGCTGGATATTTTCTCCAGAGTGGGCTTTCCCCAGGAAATGCTCACCGACCGGGGGACCCAGTTCATGTCCCAATTGATGGAGTCCCTCTGTAGGCAAACACAGGTGCAACATCTTGTGACCAGCCCGTACCACCCACAGACCAACGGCCTGTGTGAACTGTTTAATGGCACCTTAAAGCAGATGCTTAAGATGTTGGTCGACTCCCACAGGCATGACTGGGAGCGGTACCTCCCACATCTGCTGTTTGCCTACCGAGAAGTCCCACAGGCCTCCACGGGGTTCTCCCCCTTCGAGCTCCTGTACGGGTGAAGTGTGCGGGGGCCCCTGGCTCTGGTGAAAGAGGCCTGGGAGAGAGATGTAGCAACCCCTTGGTTGTCGATCGTCGAGTATGTCATGCACTTCCGGAACAAGATGCAGGCCTTGTCGCAGCTGGTGCACGATAATATGGAGCGGGCCCAGGCCGACTAGAAGCGATGGTGTGACCAGAACGCTTGTGAGAGGACCTACCAGGTGGGTCAAAAGGTATGGGTACTGGTCCCCGTACCTCAGGACAAGCTTCAGGCGGCCTGGGAAGGCCCGTACCTCGTGCATCAGCGCCTCAGCGCCGTGACGTACCTGGTTACCCTGGACCACGCCCGGGGAAGGCGGAAGGCCTTCCACGTGAACATGATAAAGGCACATCATGAGAGGGAGGCATGTGCCCTCCCTGTCTGCAACCTTCCAGAAGAGGGAGAGGAGGAAACCCTCCTTGACATGCTCGCCAAAGTGAAGGCGGGTGGGTCCATCAAGGATGTGGAGATGGGCCAACAGCTCTTGAAGGACCAATGGTCCCAGCTATGGGCCACCCTTCACCCCTTCCGAGAGTTGTTCAGCAACAAGCCCGGATGGACGGAGTTGGCCGTCCATCACCTGGACACTAGGGATCACCCTCCAATCCGGCGTCCAGCATATCGGGTTTCTTTGGAGGTGCAGCAGCACATGCGCCAGGAGATTGACGAGATGCTGAAGCTGGGGGTCATCCAGGCATCCAAAAGTGCTTGGGCATCGCCTGTGGTCCTCGTCCCAAAGAACGACCGGACCACCCAGTTCTGCGTGGACTACAGGGGATTCAACGCTGTCTCGGTCACCGATGCGTACCCTATGCCACGCATCGATGACCTGCTCGATCAGTTGGCCGGGACCCGGTACCTGACCATCATGGATCTGAGCTGATTCCCCTGACCCAGGAGACGCGGGAGCACTCTGCCTTTATAACCCTCTTTGGATTGTACGAATCCACGGTGATGCGTTTCGGCATGAAGAATGCTCCTGCCACTTTTCAGCGGATGGTCAACGCGCTGCTTAAGGGACTTAAAGAGTACGTGGCCGCATACCTGGATGACATTGCCGTCTTCAGTCCCACATGGGAGGATCACCTACAGCACCTGACGCAGGTGCTGGGGCGGATCCACCAGGCAGGCTTGACCATCAAGCCGGAAAAGTGCCAGCTGGGCATGAGCGAGCCGTTGACGGACCTCACCAAAAAGAAGCTGCCCTCCGCAGTCGATTGGACAAACGACTGCGAGACGGCCTGCCGGGCGCTGAAGGCCACCCTCTCGCGCTTCCCTGTACTACAGGCAGCCGACTTCACGCGGCTGTTTATAGTACAGACCGACGCCAGTGATTCTGGCCTCGGTGCCATACTGAGCCAGGTCGACACTAAGGGCCAGGAACACCCCGTTCTGTACCTGAGTCGGAAGCTCCTGCCGAGGGAGGTGGCGTACTCCACAATGGAGAAGGAGTGCCTGGCCATTGTCTGGGCACTGCATCAGTTGCAGCCATATTTATACGGGCGCCGCTTCACTGTGGAGACCGACCACAACCCCCTCAGCTGGTTAAACACCGTATCCGGGACGAATGGGAGGCTGCTACGCTGGAGCCTAGCTCTCCAGCAGTATCACTTGACCATTCGCCACAAGAAGGGCCGTGACCACGGGAACGCCGATGGGCTATCCCGGGAAGGAGAGAGTGCGGATGGGCGCACGGGGGAACACAGGAATGTGCTGCCCCCTGGCGCCCTCTAAAAGGGGGAGGTGTGAGAAATATGGATAATTATTTACTGGCAGCCCTGATTGTCAGTTGATTCACCTTTTGGCTTGCACACAGTCAGTGTACATGCAAAATATGTTCCCACACCCCCCCCCCCCCAGCCATCTTATTGTCAGGTAGAAAGGAAGAAAGCCCCAGGGGTCGAGGCTTCAAGGAGGCCCCAGGTGGATAATGTCAAACCTCAACCAGCCAGTTTGTAGGCAACCAAATCTGCCGGAAAAACCCCATCAGGGGGTCTCAGCTCTTGCCCAAAATCAATGATACCTCCCAGACATGTTGGCACCTACACTGCGGCAGTGAAAAGGCTCTCTCAGCTTGTTGCCTCTTCAGTACGCAGGCCTGCAGGGTATAGCGATGTGAGGTCACGGTTACTTAGGCAAACGAGGGTTGCTATGGGTTACTCACAGTTTGTAGGATGACCCTGGGCAGCGTACAGCAGTGATGGAGAGGCTGGCACAGTAGTCCTCTGGGGCACTCTCTGTTTATAGGGACCAGGCCTGATGATGGGTGAGGTGCCCTGGATGTTGCAGATGTTTAATGTGCCTAGGGCAAGGTCCCTTTAAGGTTCGTGACGCCAGTGCCTGTAATGGTGGCACACCAATTTATAGTTGTAATGAGTGAGGAACACATTGTTATGGTGAACCAAACATTTCTTTACTGGAAACAGTTCAAACTTTATACAATTTATGTTCAGTTCCACTTGGCAGCATTAATCAATAGCAGGCTCTTACAACAATGGCAGGTAATGTTCTTTGCAAGATACTCAGAGGGTAAAATCAACACTCACAGACCAGGCTGCACATATTCCTCAGATATCCTGACTGTCTGTATCCCAAGGCCCGTATGCAATAATGCTGGCTTTTATCCTTGGTAGCAATCCTCCTCAGGTATATATCCCTTGCTTTAGGTTAATGATCCTTCTGCCCTTCAGCTTACTTGACTTAGCTGGAACACTGGCTCTGCTCTGCTTTGGTTAGGAACTGAAGGTTTCTCCCAGGAGGCAGCCTCTTCTCTTGGGGTGAATCTTCTGAGGTAACTCTGGCTCAAGAACTTCAGGCAGGCTATAATCCTTCACTAGCCTCCTGGTGGCAACTAGAAGCCTGGGCTGTCTAGCTGCATGTCAGGAGGAGGCCCTCAGCTTGTGTCTCGCGCTGGTGCCCTCTCACTTCTGTCTCTCCACAGACTCCTGACTACAGACTAACTAGCTCCCTCTAGTGTCTAGGATGTTAAACTACACCATAATAGACCTGGTGCACATATCACAGGAAAAATACACATTAAATACACATTAAAATGCACTGTGAAATACACTGCCACTGTCCCACAGGAGGTGGAGAACAACGTGGCCCAATTGACCCTTGTGTAGTGCCCACATTTACCTAGTGGGACACTACATACCCCGTTGCTGTAACGTTGCCCGTCCTCGGTGCAACACAAGGGGCCCTGCCCAGCTGGGAAACTGCACCTGAAAGACAAAAATAATGCAAAGCAGGAACACACATCTACTTTTGCAAATACACATATATATATATCAGGCAGCTCCGCTGGCTAAGAAACAAGTCCGGTGAAAAGGGGCGTCGTTCTCTTCTCTCAGGATAGTATAAGGGAACAGGGGGCGCTGACCTGGTGCAGCGTATCAGGGATACCAGGATAGTCCATAATAAGATTGAAGTACAATTGTCCATAATAAAACAGCATCTCAGAGGCCCACATAAATTAGAGTCATCTCTGGGAACATTTCCTTGAAGCTATGAGTTGCATATAAAAGTCATAGCACACAAAAGTCCACATTATTAAAAATGGCGTATAAAATAAGTGCTGTATTGTCCCTTAATCAACCTGAAAAGGGGGTTAAAAGGGTTAAGGTGCAAAATAAAACAGGCACAACTTGGCTTTAAGTTCTTTGAAGCAGGCAGGGGGTCCTGTAAACTGGATGGCCTTGTAGCAATTAGTCATTTCAGTGGCCTACCTCCACCACTGAGCCGTGGGTAACTGGCAGCAGCAACATAGGGCCAAAAACAAAGGACTCCTGTCCTGGGAGGGTTAAGTCCTCTTCAATAGGGTCCCTTGGCAAAAGCAATCAGCATGCTGGCCTTGCAGGCCTACTCACAGGTGTGTATCAGTTCCACTTGGTACATCAGTGGCACATCCCGGTTCTGCTTGCAAACTGGGCCGGACACGAGGGTCCACATAAGGATGGGCCCACAAAATAGTATTGGGCGGCAGCTGAAGCACAAATGGACCCCTTACTGGTGTAGGCCCCCTAGGCCTAGGGGTAATTATGGTCGGTGGCTGCATGGGCCCAGGCATGGTTACAGTTGGAAGCCCTGCTGATCTAGGTTCAACCGCAGCAGGAGGCTCTATGGAATCAGGTGTCACGGTCTGTACGCGACAGGGCCTAGCGTAAGTAAGTTTCACTGGTGCCGCAACAGCAGCTGCAGTCACAATGGATGACCCACTGGTAGGGATAGGCACCCTTACCTCTGGCTCAGAGACGTCTGAGTCCTTAGTTGTACTTTTCCTTTCCAGTGGTGGAGACGGTATCTTGGAGGCGGCAAGCTGGCGCAGGCATCTCAGTTGGAGCTCGAGTCGCACGATCTGGTCCTCCAGGCTCCCGGACATTGCGTCGCTGCAGGGATTTTCCGATGCCTCCGCAGAGTCAGGTAAGGACTCCGGACTGTCGGGCACGGCCGCCGCAGGTTCCGGCGCCGCGTCTGCCCTTTTTCCCTGGCGAGTGTTGTCCAGTGCACATTGAAATCGCTCCAGATTTTCTAGTTCCTTTATAGTCTTCTCCCGGCGGGGCAGTTCTGGTGAAGGATATGGGCTCACCCATTTCTCCATGACAGTAGGCTGCCAGAACACGTTTGGGCCAATGAAAGAGCCCCGCTCTTGAAACATATTGTACGCCGGTTCTGCTGGGTGCTCCGGTTCACGTTCCAGACAGGCACATTCCTCGGACTCCTCCCAATCTTCGGACTTCTGTCTGGGACGAGTCATGGCGGTAGTGTAGGGGCCTCCTCCTCTCCCTCGCGGAGGTTATGCAAATGTTCAGGGAGGTAACTCCGTTTGACGGATCTTCGGTTCACATATAAATCTCTGCCGGTCGTATAGTCTTTAATAAAACCGAAGCCTCGGTTCTTGTCAAAGGCCATCACCACCCCCATTCTCCTTTCCAGGCGGGGTTGGGTGTCAATGTGGGGTTCATAGACATTCTTTGCCAGTTCCTCAAAATATATCTTGGTGCGTGTAGTCTTCTTGATAGCGGCTTCCCTCACCTCCGCCATCAGTGCCACTGTAGACTGGGCCTGACAAAATCCCTCCACGAGCCAAAGTAGGGCTCAGGCTGTGATCCTGGCGGCAGGCAGGTGGGTCTCTCCGGTCCCGGAGAGTAGGCCGGTGGAGTGTCCTCTTGCTCCATCTTGGCAAAATTCTTTTGCTGACAGCAGGTGCGGCCATAAAATTAGAGCAGTCCTCACTCTTCAGCATGCTCGATCCTTCTCTGGAGAGCGACAGGGCGGCACTCAGTATCTCGCCTGCGCCCTCCCACTGCTCCAGGAGGCCGCCCCCCGGGTACTCCAACATGGGGGAGGCGGAGTCCGTCATAGCAGACATGCAAATTCGTAGACAGGGCGGTGGCGCGGACATGCAGTCTTTCCCGCTCTTCTAGCAGAAGGCGCCAATTTTTCCCGCCAATAAGATACAGTGATGGCGCAGCAATTATTTTCAGTCAGCTTAGGCGGCCATCTTTAAGCAAAACGCTGTCTATTCACTGACAGCAAGCGGTGACTTTAAAACAGCAAAACAGTCCACAAAATACAGTTTCACACCGCAAATTTTACAGTTCTTTGGCCCAGCAATTTTTCAAATAAACAAGTAGGGCTTAGTCACTTTATGGGCGAATAATGGCACACAGTTTTTAAATTCCACAATGGCGTAGGAATAATCCGTAAATCCTGTTCGTGACGCCAAAATATGCAGTACGCAGGCCTGCAGGGTATAGCGATGTGAGGTCACGGTTACTTAGGAAAACGAGGGTTTCTATGGGTTACTCACAGTTTGTAGGATGACCCTGGGCAGCGTACAGCAGTGATGGAGAGGCTGGCACAGTAGTCCTCTGGGGCATTCTCTGTATATAGGGACCAGTCCTGATGGTGGGGGAGGTGCCCTGGATGTTGCAGATGTTTAATGTGCCTAGGGCAAGGCCCCTTTAAGGTTTGTGACGCCAGTGCCTGTAACAGTGGCACACCGATTTATAGTTGTAATAAGTGAGGAACACGTTGTTATGGTGAACCAAACTTTTCTTTACTGGAAACAGTTCAAACTTTATACAATTTATGTTCAGTTCCACTTGGCAGCATTAATCAATAGCAGGCTCTTACAACAATGGCAGGTAATGTTCTTTGCAAGATACTCAGAGGGTAAAATCAACACTCACAGACCAGGCTGCACATATTCCTCAGATATCCTGACTGTCTGTATCCCAAGGCCCGTATGCTCTAATGCTGGCTTTTATCCTTGGTAGCAATCCTCCGCAGGTATATATCTCTTGCTTTAGGTTAATGATCCTTCTGCCCTTCAGCTTACTTGACTTAGCTGGAACACTGGCTCTGCTCTGCTTTGGTTAGGAATTGAAGGTTTCTCCCAGGAGGCAACCTCTTCTCTTGGGGTGAGTCTTCTGAGGTAACTCTGGCTCAAGAACTTCAGGCAGGCTATAATCCTTCACTAGCCTCCTGGTGGCAACTAGAAGCCTGGGCTGTCTAGCTGCATGTCAGGAGGAGGCCCTCAGCTTGTCTCTGGCTGGTGCCCTCTCACTTCTGTCTCTCCACAGACTCCTGACTACAGACTAACCCCTCCCTGTCTGGGTCTAAGTATATATACTAGGGGCTCCCTAGCTCCCTCTAGTGTCTAGGATGTTAAACTACACCATAATAGGCCTGCTGCACATATCACAGGAAAAATACACATTAAAATGCACTGTGAAATACACTGCCACTGTCCCACAGGAGGTGGAGAGCAACGTGGCCCAATTAACTCTTGTGTAGTGCCCACATTTACCTAGTGGGACACTACACCTCTCTGTGTCCGCAAGGATAGGAGGTGTCTGTGTCTGTATATATGTATATAAAGCAGAAAAATGAAGGCAGCACTCCGGTCTTCAAGTGAAAAGGTGGATTTTATTACACCCAACAGCAATCCACCTTTTCACTTGAAGACTGGAGTGCTGCCTTCATTTTTCTGCTTTAATTCATCATTCCATGTCCAGGAACCGTTGTAGGATTTGCACCTGGCATACCTACAGAGTGCTGCTGTTATTTTTTCTTTTATATATATATATATATATATATATATATATATGGTATATATAGATATACACTCACCTAAAGAATTATTAGGAACACCTGTTCTATTTCTCATTAATGCAATTATCTAGTCAACCAATCACATGGCAGTTGCTTCAATGCATTTAGGGGTGTGGTCCTGGTCAAGACAATCTCCTGAACTCCAAACTGAATGTCAGAATGGGAAAGAAAGGTGATTTAAGCAATTTTGAGCGTGGCATGGTTGTTGGTGCCAGACTTGCCGGTCTGAGTATTTCACAATCTGCTCAGTTAGTTACTGGGATTTTCACGCACAACCATTTCTAGGGTCTACAAAGAATGGTGTGAAAAGGGAAAAACATCCAGTATGCGGCAGTCCTGTGGGCAAAAATGCCTTGTGGATGCTAGAGGTCAGAGGAGAATGGGCCGACTGATTCAAGCTGATAGAAGAGCAACATTGACTGAAATAACCACTCGTTACAACCGAGGTATGCAGCAAAGCATTTGTGAAGCCACAACACGGACAACCTTGAGGCGGATGGGCTACAACAGCAGAAGACCCCACCTGGTACCACTCATCTCCACTACAAAAAGGAAAAAGAGGCTACAATTTGCACGAGCTCACCAAAATTGGACTGTTGAAGACTGGAAAAATGTTGCCTGGTCTGATGAGTCTCGATTTCTGTTGAGACATTCAAATGGTAGAGTCCGAATTTGGCGTAAACAGAATGAGAACATGTATCCATCCTCTGATGGCTACTTCCAGCAGGATAATGCACCATGTCACAAAGCTCGAATCATTTCAAATTGGTTTCTTGAACATGACAATGAGTTCACTGTACTAAAATGGCCCCCACAGTCACCAGATCTCAACCCAATAGAGCATCTTTGGGATGTGGTGGAACGGGAGCTTCGTGCCCTGGATGTGCATCCCTCAAATCTCCATCAACTGCAAGATGCTATCCTATCAATATGGGCCAACATTTCTAAAGAATGCTATCAGCACCTTGTTGAATCAATGCCACGTAGAATTAAGGCAGTTCTGAAGGCAAAAGGGGGTCCAACACCGTACTAGTATGGTGTTCCTAATAATTCTTTAGGTGAGTGTATACAGTTGCAAGAAAAAGTATGTGAACCCTTTGGAATGATATGTGTTTCTGCACAAATTGGTCATAAAATGTGATCTGATCTTCATCTAAGTCGCAACAATAGACAATCACAGTCTGCTTAAACTAATAACACACAAATAATTAAATGTTACCATGTTTTTATTGAACGCGCCATGTAAACATTCACAGTGCAGGTGGAAAAAGTATGTGAACCCTTGAATTTAGTAACTGGTTGAACCTCCTTTGGCAGCAATAACTTCAACCAAACGTTTCCTGCAGTTGCAGATCAGACATGCACAACGTTCAGGAGTAATTCTTGACCATTCCTCTTTACAGAACTGTTTCAGTTCAGCAATATTCTTGGGATGTCTGGTGTAAATCGCTTTCTTGAGGTTATGCCACAGCATCTCAATCGGGTTGAGGTCAGGACTCTGACTGGGCCACTCCAGAAGGCGTATTTTCTTCTGTTTAAGCCATTCTGTTGTTGATTTACTTCTATGCTTTGGGTCATTGTCCTGTTGCAACACCCATCTTCTGTTGAGCTTCAGCTGGTGGACAGGTGGCCTTAAGTTATCCTGAAAAATGTCTTAATAAACTTGGGAATTCATTTTTCCTTCGATGATAGCAATCCAAAGCAGCCCCAAATCATGATGCCCCCACCACCATACTTCACAGTTGGGATGAGGTTTTAATGTTGGTATGCTGTGCCACTTTTTCTCCACACATAGTGTTGTGTATTTCTTCCAAACAACTCAACTTTGGTTTCATCTGTCCACAGAATATTTTGCCAGTACTGCTGTGGAACATCCAGGTGCTCCAGTGAAAACTGTAAATGTGCAGCAATGTTTTTTTTGGACAGCAATGGCTTCCTCTGTGGTATCCTCCCATGAAATCCATTCTTGTTTAGTGTTTTACGTATCGTAGATTTGCTAACAGGGATGTTAGCATATGCCAGAGACTTTTGTAAGTCTTTAGCTAACACTCTAGGATTCTTCTTCACCTCATTGAGCAGCCTGCGCTGTGCTCTTGCAGTTATCTTTATGGGATGGCCACTCCTAAAGAAGTAGTAGCAGTGCTGAACTTTCTCCATTTATAGACAATTTGTCTTACCGTGGACTGATGAATAGCAAGACTTTTGGAGATACTTTTATAACCCTTTTCAGCTTTATGCAAGTCAACAATTCTTAATCGTAGGTCTTCTGAGAGCTCTTTTGTGCGAGGCGTCATTCACATCAGGCAATGCTTCTTGCGAAAAGCAAACCCAGAACTGGTGTGTGTTTTTTATAGGGCAGGGCAGCTGTAACCAACACCTCCAATCTCATCTCATTGATTGGACTCCAGTTGGCTGATACCTCACTCCAATTAGCTCTTGGAGATGTAATTAGTCTAGGGGTTCACATACTTTTTCCACCTGCACTGTGAATGCTTACATGGTGTGTTCAATAAAAACATGGTAACATTTAATTCTTTGTGTGTTATTAGTTTAAGCAGACTGTGATTGTCTATTGTTGTGACTTAGATGAAGATCAGATCACATTTTATGACCAATTTGTGCAGAAATCCATATTATTCCAAAGGGTTCACATACTTTTTCTTGCAACTGTATGTATATAGAGATATAGATCGATCTACAATGTGACAGAAAGATCTTCTGCCTGTGCGAGCTAGGAGATGATCATGTGACTGTGTTTGTATGCAAGGTTAGGTTGTGCAGTGCAGTAGGCGGGGAAGGGCAGATTATTCACACCCACAAATATTCATGAGGGAGACCTCAGTCATTGTTGTTACATGCCCCCACAGCTTTACTTCAGCATGTTAACAAAGCATGGATAACAGAACTATGCAAAGGTGTAAGTATGGTTTTTCTCTTAAGAAATCAAGCTTAAAGGGGTTGGCCACTCTTTAAATACTCTCCACTACTGTGTGGCAGGCAGGGAAAAAATGAAGTTCCTAATATACTTCATTAAACACATCTGCCTGCTTTTCTTTCAGTTATAAGCCACTCCCCCTTAGTCCTGCTCTACCTTGCAGCTGAGTTCGTCCATGGCTGCACGCAACATGGAGGAGCTTGAGAGGAAGCTCGTCCATGCGCATGTGCAGTCTGCTCCTGTCAGTGGTCGGCTCCCTGCTGCCCGCTCCAACTCCGACAGGAATCAGCTGCTTGTTCCCTCTCTACAAACAGCTGATTCCTGTCAGAAGCTGGCTGTAGTAAAAACCTTCAGAGTCCCTACTGCAGAAGCTACTTAGTCAATCCCCATCCCCCCCTGTACTACCACCACACAGCCGACCCGCTAAGCCATGCCCACCGGTTCCGTTAGGCCATGCCCCCTACAACCAACAGGGAAAGCAGGACATCTAGCCAGGAACTATGATTTTCTGTGTGTGTATATATATATATATATATAAATATATATATATATATATATATACACACATATACCTTTACCTTGGAAATGCTGCCTGCTTTTTGGATTATATATATATATATATATATATATATATACAGTACAGACCAAAAGTTTGGACACACCTTCTCATTCAAAGAGTTTTCTTTATTTTCATGACTATGAAGGCATCAAAACTATGAATTAACACATGTGGAATTATATACATAACAAACAAGTGTGAAACAACTGAAAATATGTCATATTCTAGGTTCTTCAAAGTAGCCACCTTTTGCTTTGATTACTGCTTTGCACACTCTTGGCATTCTCTTGATGAGCTTCAAGAGGTAGTCCCCTGAAATGGTCTTCCAACAGTCTTGAAGGAGTTCCCAGAGATGCTTAGCACTTGTTGGCCCTTTTGCCTTCACTCTGCGGTCCAGCTCACCCCAAACCATCTTGATTGGGTTCAGGTCCAGTGACTGTGGAGGCCAGGTCATCTGGCGCAGCACCCCATCACTCTCCTTCATGGTCAAATAGCCCTTACTTTCAAAGTTTTCCCAATTTTTCGGCTGACTGACTGACCTTCATTTCTTAAAGTAATGATGGCCACTCGCTTTTCTTTACTTAGCTGCTTTTTTCTTGCCATAATACAAATTCTAACAGTCTATTCAGTAGGACTATCAGCTGTGTATCCACCTGACTTCTCCTCAACGCAACTGATGGTCCCAACCCCATTTATAAGGCAAGAAATCCCACTTATTAAACCTGACAGGGCACACCTGTGAAGTGAAAACCATTTCAGGGGACTACCTCTTGAAGCTCATCAAGAGAATGCCAAGAGTGTGCAAAGCAGTAATCAAAGCAAAAGGTGGCTACTTTGAAGAACCTAGAATATGACATATTTTCAGTTGTTTCACACTTGTTTGTTATGTATATAATTCCACATGTGTTAATTCATAGTTTTGATGCCTTCATAGTCATGAAAATAAAGAAAACTCTTTGAATGAGAAGGTGTGTCCAAACTTTTGGTCTGTACTGTATATATACACAAACATCGCGTCCACATGGGTGAATAATCTTTTTTCTATTTTCATCTAATGAGAGTGCTGTTGTTTTGCTTTTTATATATATATATATATATATATACACACACATACATACACTCACCTAAAGAATTATTAGGAACACCATACTAATACGGTGTTGGACCCCCTTTTGCCTTCAGAACTGCCTTAATTCTACGTGGCATTGATTCAACAAGGTGCTGATAGCATTCTTTAGAAATGTTGGCCCATATTTATAGGATAGCATCTTGCAGTTGATGGAGATTTGAGGGATGCACATCCAGGGCACGAAGCTCCCTTTCCACCACATCCCAAAGATGCTCTATTGGGTTGAGATCTGATGACAGTGAACTCATTGTCATGTTCAAGAAACCAATTTCAAATGATTCGAGCTTTGTGACATGGTGCATTATCCTGCTGGAAATAGCCATCAGAGGATGGATACATGTTCTCATTCTGTTTACGCCAAATTCGGACTCTACCATTTGAATGTCTCAACAGAAATCGAGACTCATCAGACCAGGCAATATTTTTCCGGTCTTCAACAGTCCAATTTTGGTGAGCTCGTGCAAATTGTAGCCTCTTTTTCCTATTTGTAGTGGAGAAGAGTGGTACCCGGTGGGGTCTTCTGCTGTTGTAGCCCATCCGCCTCAAGGTTGTGCGTGTTGTAGCTTCACAAATGCTTTGCTGCATACCTCAGTTATAACGAGTGGTTATTTCAGTCAACGTTGCTCTTCTATCAGCTTGAATCAGTCGGCCCATTCTCCTCTGACCTCTAGCATCCACAAGGCATTTTTGCCCACAGGACTGCCGCATACGGGATGTTTTTCCCTTTTCACACCATTCTTTGTAAACCCTAGAAATGGTTGTGTGTGAAAATCCCAGTAACTGAGCAGATTGTGAAATACTCTGACCGGCCCGTCTGGCACCAACAACCATGCCACGCTCAAAATTGCTTAAATCACCTTTCTTTCCCATTCTGACATTCAGTTTGGAGTTCAGGAGATTGTCTTGACCAGGACCACCCCTAAATGCATTGAAGCAACTGCCATGTGATTGGTTGACTAGATAATGGCATTAATGAGAAATAGAACAGGTGTTCCTAATAATTCTGTAGGTGAGTGTATACACATGCATATTTATTCATACACAAAATATAACACACGTGTTTAATATATTTATATGTGTATATACATTGCGGTCCGCTATGCATGGGCACTGACCGTATGTGTATATATATATATATATATATATATATATATATATATATATGTGTGTATGTATCTATATGTATGTGTGTGTATGTATTTATGTCTAAGGGTCCATTCACACATCCGTGTGTGTTTTGCGGATCCACGGATCCGCAAAACACGGACAGCGGCAATGTGCGTTCCGCATTTTGCTTACCGCACATTGCCGGCACTAAGAGAATATGCCTATTCTTGTCCGCTATGGCAGACAAGAATAGGACATGTTCTATTTTTTTCAGGATCGGAATTGCGGACCCGGAAGTGCGGGTCCGCAATTCCGGATCGGGGCCGCACGTCGTGCGGCCCCATAGAAATGTATGGGTCCGCAATTCCATTCTGCAAAATGCGGAATAGAATTGCGTATGTGTGAATGGAGCCTAAGTTTGTGTACATATAAATATAAATATATATATATATATATATATATATATATGAATATACATACACATATGTATATATACATATTTATATACATATATTTACACATGTGTGTGTGTATATATTGCAATGCATGGGCGCCGACAGTGTGTCCACTGTCTGCAGACATGAACCCATTCATTTAAATGGGGTCTGCAATCTGCATCCGACAGTACTTTTTCGCTGTGCGGAGGCATAGACAGAAAACCCATGGATGCACTCCATAGGTTTCCGATCTGCGCTTCCATTCCAGACCACACAGTATCTTTCAGATTTCAGACCCATCACTTGATACGGTGCGCACACGGCTGGTGCCTGTACACTGCGTGCAGAATTATTAGGCAAATGAGTATTTTGACCACATCATCCTCTTTATGCATGTTGTCTTACTCCAAGCTGTATAGGCTCGAAAGCCTACTACCAATTAAGCATATTAGGTGATGTGCATCTCTGTAATGAGAAGGGGTGTGGTCTAATGACATCATCACCCTATATCAGGTGTGCATAATTATTTGGCAAAATGGGTCAAAAGAAGGACTTGACAGGCTCAGAAAAGTCAAAAATAGTGAGATATCTTGCAGAGGGATGCAGCACTCTTAAAATTGAAAAGCTTCTGAAGCGTGATCATCGAACAATCAAGCGTTTCATTCAAAATAGTCAACAGGGTCGCAAGAAGCGTGTGGAAAAACCAAGGCGCAAAATAACTGCCCATGAACTGAGAAAAGTCAAGCGTGCAGCTGCCAAGATGCCACTTGCCACCAGTTTGGCCATATTTCAAAGCTGCAACATCACTGGAGTGCCCAAAAGCACAAGGTGTGCAATACTCAGAGACATGGCCAAGGTAAGAAAGGCTGAAAGACGACCACCACTGAACAAGACACACAAGCTGAAACGTCAAGACTGGGCCAAGAAATATCTCAAGACTGATTTTTCTAAGGTTTTATGGACTGATGAAATGAGAGTGAGTCTTGATGGGCCAGATGGATGGGCCCGTGGCTGGATTGGTAAAGGGCAGAGAGCTACAGTCCGACTCAGACGCCAGCAAGGTGGAGGTGGAGTACTGGTTTGGGCTGGTATCATCAAAGATGAGCTTGTGAGGCCTTTTCGGGTTGAGGATGGAGTCAAGCTCAACTCCCAGTCCTACTGCCAGTTTCTGGAAGACACCTTCTTCAAGCAGTGGTACAGGAAGAAGTCTGCATCCTTCAAGAAAAACATGATTTTCATGCAGGACAATGCTCCATCACACACGTCCAAGTACTCCACAGCGTGGCTGGCAAGAAAGGGTATAAAAGAAGAAAATCTAATGACATGGCCTCCTTGTTCACCTGATCTGAACCCCATTGAGAACCTGTGGTCCATCATCAAATGTGAGATTTACAAGGAGGGAAAACAGTACACCTCTCTGAACAGTGTCTGGGAGGCTGTGGTTGCTGCTGCACGCAATGTTGATGGTGAACAGATCAAAACACTGACAGAATCCATGGATGGCAGGCTTTTGAGTGTCCTTGCAAAGAAAGGTGGCTATATTGGTCACTGATTTGTTTTTGTTTTGTTTTTGAATGTCAGAAATGTATATTTGTGAATGTTGAGATGTTATATTGGTTTCACTGGTAAAAATAAATAATTGAAATGGGTATATATTTGTTTTTTGTTAAGTTGCCTAATAATTATGCACAGTAATAGTCACCTGCACACACAGATATCCCCCTAAAATAGCTAAAACTAAAAACAAACTAAAAACTACTTCCAAAAATATTCAGCTTTGATATTAATGAGTTTTTTGGGTTCATTGAGAACATGGTTGTTGTTCAATAATAAAATTAATCCTCAAAAATACAACTTGCCTAATAATTCTGCACTCCCTGTATATTGCAGACCCCCTGTTCGCTGGCCACAATACAGGCACAGGCAGGCTATGGTCATGTGCATGAGGCCAAAAGCCATACCTCCTTCCAGTATCCGGCAGGACAGTACCGGATTTCAGTGGCGGTCCTGGTACGGGGGAGGTATGTCGAAAATGGATCCGTTTTGCCCTAATGCATTCTGAATGGAAAAGGATCCACTCAGAATGCATCAGTTTGCCTCTGATTAGTCACCATTGCGCTTTGGAGGCGGACACCAAAACGCTGTCCGCCTGATGAAACTGAGCCAAACGGTCTTCTATAACCATAACGGATCCATCTTGAACACCATTGAAAGTGAATGGGGAACAGATCAGTTTTCTATTGTGCCAGAGAAAACTGATCGGTCCCTATTGACTTACATTGTGTGCCAGGATGGATCCGTTTTCTCTGGCACAATAGAAAACTGATCTGTCCCCCATTCACTTTCAATGGTGTTCAAGATGGATCCGTTATGGTTATAGAAGACCTAATACAAATGTATCCGTTTATGACGGATGCATGCGGTTATATTATGGTAACAGAACCGTTTTTGCAGATCCATGACGGATCCACAAAAAACACAAGTGTGAAAGTAGCCTTGGGCACGTAGTGTCCCTCTTCCATCTATTCTAAAGTTGGGAGGTATGCTAAAGCACTGATGAAATGACACCTAATGTGCTGTTGTCACTATGGCATCACAAGTAGGCAGAGATGTCATGTGACTGCTCCCCTGGAGACGCTTTGCTGTGATGCATGCTGGGATTTTTACTTTCACTTTGCAGCTGCTCCACCCACACAGCCTCTCATTAATGGGAGCATGCTATGCTAAATGCAGTAGAAAAATGATATATATACAGCTGTCACCAAGTCCATTTAACCATCAATAGTGTGGTTATTTTTTGGCTATATCCTACATCAGGGGCAAGCTGCCACCAAGTCCATTTAACCATCAATAGTGTGGTTATTTAAATCTATCCCTAAAAGGGTATATTAGATTCAAGGTGCTGATAGGGTCATTCTCAATAACTTCACACACACGCTACTGTGCATATCCAAGTCTAATTCTGTCCGTAAACGTATACCTGTCACCCAGCGCCTAAATAATAGGCCTCAAATTTATATTCAGCTAAATCTGTGGCTATTGCTGTAGCTGGTCAAGTTATTTTGTGTCCGTCAAAGCACAGTTTTTGTTCTGGGTTGAAATACAATTCCCAACCTAGCAATTTTCTAAATTAGTGGTTTCTGCTGTATCAGGCCTACTTTAAATCTATCCCTAAAAGGGTATATTAGATTCAAGGTGCTGATAGGGTCATTCTCAATAACTTCACACACACGCTTCTGTGCATATCCAAGTCTAATTCTGTCTGTAAACGTATACCTGTCACCCAGCGCCTAAATAATAGGCCTCAAATTTATATTCAGCTAAATCGGTGGCTATTGCTGTAGCTGGTCAAGTTATTTTGTGTCCGTCAAAGCACAGTTTTTGTTCTGGGTTGAAATACAATTCCCAACCTAGCAATTTTCTAAATTAGTGGTTTCTGCTGTATCAGGCCTACTTTAAATCTATCCCTAAAAGGGTATATTAGATACAAGGTGCTGATAGGGTCATTCTCAATAACTTCACACACACGCTACTGTGCATATCCAAGTCTAATTCTGTCCGTAAACGTATACCTGTCACCCAGCGCCTAAATAATAGGCCTAAAATTTATATTCAGCTCAATCTGTGTTTATTGCTGAGGCTGGTCAATTTATTTAGTGTCCGCCAAAGCACAGTTTTTGTTCTGGGTTGAATACAATTCCCAACTTAGCAATCCCCTAAATATATTTTTTCTGCTGTATCAGGCCAAGTTTAAATTGATCCATAAAAGGGTATATTAGATTGAAGGTGCGGATAGTGTCATCCTCAATAACTTCACACGCTACCGTGCATTTCCAAGTTTAAATAATTCTGTCCGTAAACGTATACCTGTCACCCAGCGCCTAAATACTAGGCCTACAATTTATATTCAGCTAAATCTGTTGTTACTGTTGTGCCTGTATTAGTGTAATACGGTACCTAAATAGTGAACGGTAACAATGAGGAAAACATCTAGTAAGGGACGCGGACGCGGACATGGTCGTGGTGGTGTTAGTGGACCCTCTGGTGCTGGGAGAGGACGTGGCCGTTCTGCCACAGCCACACATCCTAGTGAACCAACTACCTCAGGTCCCAGTAGCCAGCAGAATTTACAGCAATATTTCGTGGGGCCCAATGCCGTTCTAAGGATGGTAAGGCCTGAGCAGGGACAGGCATTAGTCAATTGGGTGGCCGACAGTGGATCCAGCACGTTCACATTATCTCCCACCCAGTCTTCTGCAGAAAGCGCACAGATGGCTCATGAAAACCAAGCCCATCAGTCTGTCACATCACCCCCATGCATATCAGGAAAACTGTCTGAGCCTCAAGTTATGCAGCAGTCTTTTATGCTGTTTGAAGACTCTGCTGGCAGGGTTTCCCAAGGGCATCCACCTAGCCCTTCCCCAGGGGTGGAAGAGATAGAATGCACTAACGCACAACCACTTATGTTTCCTAATGATGAGGACATGGGAATACCACCTCAGCACGTCTCTGATGATGACGAAACACAGGTGCCAACTGCTGCGTCTTTCTGCAATGTGCAGACTGAACAGGAGGATCAGGGAGGAAGACTGGGTGGAAGACGATGCAGGGGACGATGAGGTCCTAGACCCCACATGGAATGAAGGTCGTGCCACTGACTTTCAGAATTCGGAGGAAGAGGCAGTGGTGAGACCGAGCCAACAGCGTAGCAAAAGAGGGAGCAGTGGGCAAAAGCAGAACACCCGCCGCCAAGAGAGCCCGTCTGCTAATGGCCACCGCCATCTGGGACCAAGCACCCCAAAGGCAGCTTCAAGGAGTTCCCTGGCGTGGCAGTTCTTCAAACAATGTGCTGACGACAAGACCCGAGTGGTTTGCACGCTGTGCCATCAGAGCCTGAAGCGAGGCATTAACGTTCTGAACCATAGCACAACCTGCATGACCAGGCACCTGCATGCAAAGCATGAACTGCAGTGGAGTAAACACCTTAAAAACAAGGAACTCAGTCAGGCTCCCCCTGCTACCTCTTCTGCTGCTGCCGCCTCGGCCCTTTTTCCTCCACCTCTGGAGGAACGTTGGCACCTGCCGCCCAGCAAACAGAGGATGTACCACCAACACCACCACCACCTCCGTCACCAAACATCTCAATCATGTCACACGGCAGCGTTCAGCTCTCCATCTCACAAACATTTGAGAGAAAGCGTAAATTCCCACCTAGCCACCCTCGATCCCTGGCCCTGAATGCCAGCATTTCTAAACTACTGGCCTATGAAATGCTGTCATTCAGGCTGGTGGACACAGACAGCTTCAAACAGCTCATGTCGCTTGCTGTCCCACAGTATGTTGTTCCCAGCCGGAACTACTTCTCCAAGAGAGCCGTGCCTTCCCTGCACAACCAAGTATCCGATAAAATCAAGTGTGCACTGCGCAACGCCATCTGTGGCAAGGTCCACCTAACCACAGATACGTGGACCAGTAAGCACGGCCAGGGACGCTATATCTCCCTAACTGCACACTGGGTAAATGTAGTGGCGGCTGGGCCCCAGGCGAAGAGCTGTTTGGCGCACGTCCTTCCGCCGCCAAGGATCGCAGGGCAACATTCTTTGCCTCCTGTCGCCTCCTCCTCCTACTCGGCTTCCTCCTCCTCTTCTTCCACCTGCTCATCCAGTCAGCCACACACCTTCACCACCAACTTCAGCACAGCCCGGGGTAAACGTCAGCAAGAGGGGTCATTTTTAGCACTTTCAGGCCAGTCTCTTCGAAGTGACTCAGAGGGAGGTTTTTTGCAACAGCAGAGGCCAGGTACAAATGTGGCCAGACAGGACCCACTACTGGAGGACGAGGATGAGGAGGAGGTGGAGGAGGATGAGGATGAAGCATGTTCACAACAGGGTGGCACCCAATGCAGCTTGGGCCCATCACTGGTGCGTGGCTGGGGGGAAACGCAGGACGATGACGATACACCTCCCACAGAGGACAGCTTGTCCTTACCTCTGGGCAGCCTGGCACACATGAGCGACTACATGCTGCAGTGCCTGCGCAACGACAGCAGAGTTGCCCACATTTTAACGTGTGCGGACTACTGGGTTGCCACCCTGCTGGATCCACGGTACAAAGACAATGTGCCCACCTTACTTCCTGCACTGGAGCGTGATAGGAAGATGCGCGAGTACAAGCGCACGTTGGTAGACGCGCTACTGAGAGCATTCCCAAATGTCACAGGGGAACAAGTGGAAGCCCAAGGTGAAGGCAGAGGAGGAGCAAGAGGTCGCCAACGCAGCTGTGTCACGGCCAGCTCCTCAGAGGGCAGGGTTAGCATGGCAGAGATGTGGAAAATTTTTGTCACCACGCCACAGCTAACTGCACCACCACCTGATACGGAACGTGTTAGCAGGAGGCAACATTTCACTAACATGGTGGAACAGTACGTGTGCACACCCCTCCACGTACTGACTGATGGTTCGGCCCCATTCAACTTCTGGGTCTCCAAATTGTCCACGTGGCCAGAGCTAGCCTTTTATGCCTTGGAGGTGCTGGCCTGCCCGACGGCCAGCGTTTTGTCTGAACGTGTATTCAGCACGGCAGGGGGCGTCATTACAGACAAACGCAGCCGCCTGTCTACAGCCAATGTGGACAAGCTTACGTTCACAAAAATTAACCAGGCATGGATCCCACAGGACCTGTCCATCCCTTGTGCAGATTAGACATTAACTACCTCCCCTTAACCATATATTATTGTACTCCAGGGCACTTCCTCATTCAATCCTATTTTTATTTTCATTTTACCATTATATTGCGGGGCAACCCAAAGTTGAATGAACCTCTCCTCTGTCTGGGTGCCGGGACCTAAAAATATCTGACAGTGGCCTGTTCCAGTGGTGGGTGACATGAAGCCTGATTCTCTGCTATGACATGAAGACTGATTCTCTGCTGAGTCGCTGACATGAAGCCTGAATCTCTGTTATGGGACCTCTCTCCTCTGTCTGGGTGCCGGGGCCTAAATTATATGACAATGGACTGTTTTAATGTTGGGTGACGTGAAGCATGATTCTCTGCTATGACATGAAGACTGATTCTCTGCTGACATGAAGCCTGAATCTCTGTTATGGGACCTCTCTCCTCTGCCTGGGTGCCGGGGCCTAAATATCTGACAATGGACTGTTCCAGTGGTGGGTGACGTGAAGCCTTATTCTCTGCTATGACATGAAGACTGATTCTCTGCTGACATGAAGCCAGATTCTATGTTATGGGACCTCTCTCCTCTGTCTGGGTGCCGGGGCCTAAATTATATGACAATGGATTGTTCCAATGTTGGGTGACGTGAAGCATGATTCTCTGCTATGACATGAAGACTGATTCTCTGCTGACATGAAGCCTGAATCTCTGTTATGGGACCTCTCTCCTCTGCCTGGGTGCCGGGACCTAAATATCTGACAATGGACTGTTCCAGTGGTGGGTGACGTGAAGCCTGATTCTCTGCTATGACATGAAGACTGATTCTCTGCTATGACATGAAGACTGATTCTCTGCTGACATGAAGCCAGATTCTATGTTATGGGACCTCTCTCCTCTGTCTGGGTGCCGGGGCCTAAAAATATCTGACAGTGGTCTGTTCCAGTGGTGGGTGACATGAAGCCTGATTCTCTGCTATGACATGAAGACTGATTCTCTGCTGAGTCGCTGACATGAAGCCTGAATCTCTGTTATGGGACCTCTCTCCTCTGTCTGGGTGCCGGGGCCTAAATTATATGACAATGGACTGTTCCAATGTTGGGTGACGTGAAGCCTGATTCTCTGCTATGACATGAAGACTGATTCTCTGCTGACATGAAGCCTGAATCTCTGTTATGGGACCTCTCTCCTCTGCCTGGGTGCCGGGGCCTAAATATCTGACAATGGACTGTTCCAGTGGTGTGACGTGAAGCCTGATTCTTTGCTATGACATGAAGACTGATTCTCTGCTGACATGAAGCCAGATTCTATGTTATGGGACCTCTCTCCTCTGTCTGGGTGCCGGGGCCTAAATTATATGACAATGGACTGTTCCAATGTTGGGTGACGTGAAGCATGATTCTCTGCTATGACATGAAGACTGATTCTCTGCTGACATGAAGCCTGAATCTCTGTTATGGGACCTCTCTCCTCTGCCTGGGTGCCGGGGCCTAAATATCTGACAATGGACTGTTCCAGTGGTGGGTGACATGAAGCCTGATTCTCTGCTATGACATGAAGACTGATTCTCTGCTATGACATGAAGACTGATTCTCTGCTGACATGAAGCCAGATTCTCTGCTATGGGACCTCTCTCCTCTGCCTGGGTGCCTGGGCCTAAATATCTGACAATGGACTGTTCCAGTGGTGGGTGACATGAAGCCTGATTCTCTGCTATGACATGAAGCCTGATTCTCTGCTGACATGAAGCCAGATTCTATGTTATGGGACCTCTCTCCTCTGCCTGGGTGCCTGGGCCTAAATATCTGACAATGGACTGTTCAAGTTTTGGGTGACGTGAAGCCTGATTCTCTGCTATGACATGAAGCCTGATTCTCTGCTGACATGAAGCCTGATTCTCTGCTATGGGACCTCTCTCCAATTGATATTGGTTAATTTTTATTTATTTTATTTTTATTTTTATTCATTTCCCTATCCACATTTGTTTGCAGGGGATTTAACTACATTTTGCTGCCTTTTGCAGCCCTCTAGCCCTTTCCTGGGCTGTTTTACAGCCTTTTTAGTGCCGAAAAGTTCGGGTCCCCTTTGACTTTAATGGGGTTCGGGACGAAGTTCGGGTCGGGTTCGGATCCCGAACCCGAACATTTCCGGGAAGTTCGGCCGAACTTCTCGAACCCGAACATCCAGGTGTTCGCTCAACTCTAGTCATGATTTGACTTACCTGCTTTTTCAGCAAACTCATGATATTCCTGGGCTTCCTGCTCATTGATTTTATGATTAAAGGTAAGGGAGGATTCCTCTACCTTGCAGGTACCTTCTTCAAGATTAAAAGGACTAATGGTGAACAATCCTTCAGGAGAAGAATAAAATGTTTGTTCAACCAATTGTTCTTCTGTTAAATACGATTCAGGTATTAAGCCAATAATTACATTCTGAAACCCAAACGTATAATAATCTGAATCTAATGCCATACCAATGATAGTGTCTTAAGACAAATGGACTTCATTTGGCATACCATTATTCACAATTATTTGGGTTTTAAAGGTTTGTAAATTCACCATAGGGGTATGATTTACTGAAATACCTAATTGTTGCATTCCGCTTCATAGGCATATCAATGCATCACAATAACCACTTAAGGACCACAGGTTTATACCCCCCTAGTGACCAGGCCCTTTTTTACAAATCGGCACTCCACAACTTTAGCGGCTTATTGCTCGGTCATGCAACTTACCACCCAAATGAATTTTACCTCCTTTTCTTCTCACTAATAGAGCTTTCATTTGGTGGTATTTCATTGCTGCTGACATTTTTACTTTTTTTGTTATTAATCGAAATTTAGCAATTTTTTTGCAAAAAAATTACATTTTTCACTTTCAGTTGTAAAATTTTGCAAAAAAAACGACATCCATATATAAATTTTTCTCTAAATTTATTGTTCTACATGTCTGATTAAAAAAAAATGGTTTGGGTAAAAGCTATAGCGTTTACAAACTATGGTACAAAAATGTGAATTTCCGCTTTTTGAAGCAGCTCTGACTTTCTGAGCACCTGTCATGGTTCCTGAGGTTCTACAATGGCCAGACAGTACAAACACCCCACAAATGACCCCATTTCGGAAAGTAGACACCCTAAGGTATTCGCTGATGGGCATAGTGAGTTCATAGAACTTTTTATTTTTTGTCACAAGTTTGCGGAAAATGATGATTTTTTTATTTTTTTCCTTACAAAGTCTCATATTCCACTAACTTGTGACAAAAAATAAAAACTTCCATGAACTCACTATGCCCATCACGAAATACCTTGGGGTGTCTTCTTTCCAAAATGGGGTCACTTGTGGGGTAGTTATACTGCCCTGGCATTCTAGGGGCCCTAATGTGTGGTAAGTAGTTTGAAATCAAAATCTGTAAAAAATGGCCGGTGAAATCCTAAAGGTGCTCTTTGGAATGTGGGCCCCTTTGCCCACCTATGCTGAAAAAAGTGTCACACATCTGGTATCGCCGTACTCAGGAGAAGTTGGGCAATGTGTTTTGGGGTGTCTTTTTACATATACCCATGCTGGGTGAGAGAAATATCTCGGCAAAAGACAACTTTTCCGATTTTTTTATACAAAGTTGGCATTTGACCAAGATATTTATCTCGCCCAGCATGGGTATATGTAAAATGACACCCCAAAACACATTCCCCAACTTCTCCTGAGTACGGCGATACCACATGTGTGACACTTTTTTGCAGCCTAGGTGGGCAAAGGGGCCCATATTCCTTTTAGGAGGGCATTTTTAGACATTTGGATACCAGACTTCTCACGCTTTAGGGCCCCTAAAATGCCAGGGCAGTATAAATACCCCACATGTGACCCCATTTTGGAAAGAAGACACCCTAAGGTATTCAATGAGGGGCATGGCGAGTTCATAGAATTTTTTTTTTTTGCCACAAGTTAGCGGAAATTGATTTTTTTTTTGTTTTTTCTCACACAGTTTCCCTTTCCGCTAACTTGGGACAAAAATTTCAATCTTTCATGGACTCAATATGCCCCTCAGCGAATACCTTGGGGTGTCTTCTTTCCAAAATGGGGTCACATGTGGGGTATTTATACTGCCCTGGCATTTTAGGGGCCCTAAAGCGTGAGAAGAAGTCTGGAATATAAATGTCTAAAAAATTTTACGCATTTGGATTCCGTGAGGGGTATGGTGAGTTCATGTGAGATTTTATTTTTTGACACAAGTTAGTGGAATATGAGACTTTGTAAGAAAAAATAAAAATAAAAAATTTCCGCTAACTTGGGCCAAAAAAATGTCTGAATGGAGCCTTACAGGGGGGTGATCAATGACAGGGGGGTGATCAGGGAGTCTATATGGGGTGATCACCCCCCTGTCATTGATCACCCTCCCTGTAAGGCTCCATTCAGACGTCCGTATGTTTTTTACGGATCCACGGATACATGGATCGGATCCGCAAAACACATACGGACATCTGAATGGAGCCTTACAGGGGGGTGATCAATGACAGGGGGGTGATCAGGGAGTCTATATGGGGTGATCACCCCCCTGTCATTGATCACCCCCCTGTAAGGATCCATTCAGACGTCCGTATGTGTTTTGCGGATCCGATCCATGTATCAGTGGATCCGTAAAAATCATACAGACGTCTGAATGGAGCCTTACAGGGGGGTGATCTTTGACAGGGGGGTGATCAATGACAGGGGGGTGATCAGGGAGTCTATATGGGGTGATCACCCCCGTCATTGATCACCCCCCTGTAAGGCTCCATTCAGACGTCCGTATGTGTTTTGCGGATCCGATCCATGTATCAGTAGATCCGTAAAAATCATACGGACGTCTGAATGGCGCCTTACAAGGGGGTGATCAATGACAGGGGGGTGATCAATGACAGGGGGGTGATCAGGGAGTCTATATGGGGTGATCACCCCCGTCATTGATCACCCCCCTGTAAGGCTCCATTCAGACGTCCGCATGTGTTTTGCGGATCCGATCCATATATCAGTGGATCCATAAAAATCATACGGACGTCTGAATGGAGCCTTACAAGGGGGTGATCGATGACAGGGGGGTGATCAATGACAGGGGGGGATCAGGGAGTCTATATGGGGTGATCAGGGGTGATCAGGGGTGAATAAGGGGTTAATAAGTGACAGGGGGGGTCTAGTGTAGTGTGGTGCTTGGTGCTACATATTACTGAGCTACCTGTGTCCTCTGGTGGTCGATCCAAACAAAAGGGACCACCAGAGGACCAGGTAGCAGGTATATTAGACGCTGTTATCAAAACAGCGTCTAATATACCTGTTAGGGGTTAAAATCGCATCTCCAGCCTGCCAGCGAACGATCGCCGCTGGCAGGCTGGAGATCCACTCTCTTACCTTCCGTTCCTGTGAACGCGCGCGCCTGTGTGCGCGCGTTCACAGGAAATCTCGGCTCACGCGAGATGACGCCAATCGGCGTTAGCGTAGCCTGGGAGAGCCGCCGCGATGACGCCTTTCGGCGTTAGGTTTGCGGCAAGAGGTTAATTTTTGGCCTTTTGATACCTGAATGGGTAACAGGAAATTATTAGTACCTGGAGGGATTATTATATCTCGTGGCACTAATACACTGACTGCATAAGGCAGTATCTGGGATGACTTGAGTGCTTCATGTTCATCCATAAAACCATCAGGATTCCCTTTTAATCTTGTCCACAATGTGGAATTCACTATATCCACATGGATGGCAAAACGATGTAAAATATCGTTGCCAATGTATATGGGATATCTGGGTTCATCAAGCACAATGAATAAATGAGTAGCCGATTTTCCTGCAATAGAAATGGTTAATATACATTTTGCAATTATATTATGATCATCAGAATCATTATCCAAGTCATGTATCCAATTATCCTGTGGATTTGGATATCGAATCACTTTAGAATTGGCCACTTGATTTAGTAGATCCCTACTAATATAACTATTTTCATGGCGCAAATCCAATTTAGCCCTCTTAGTTCTTCCTAATTCATTTACCTGTACTGGGAAGAATATCTCATCATCCACCTTTTCCATTCCCACTAGGAATTGTTCGTGACCATTAAACCCAGTAGGGTCAGTAGTTTCTGGGTGTAGGTGGATTGTAAGAACATCCCCTTCCAAACAGATATCTTTTACTCGTTCAGGAGACACACATATGGTGTTATCTTCCTGTTCACCTATAGTGGAATTTGGAGTGGTTTGCAGGAAAGAGACATCAGGGTCTTGGCTATTTCGGAAATGTACCTCAATGGAATCCGGCCTTTCCTCTATCACATGGCAGTTATGCCTATTGTGATAGGATTGTGATTGTTCATAATTGATGGGCATCCTCACTTGAGACCATATCACCTTATTAACAAAATCAATAACTGGGCTTAATCTTTTCAGGAAATCGATGCCAATAATTAATCTATCAATGGGCATATCCACGATCAATGTAGGATGGCTAATTATTTTGTTTCCTACTTCAAAATCCAGCCAAGCTTTACCTAAAACCTTGAGGGCATTGCCTGAGACACTTACCAGGTTAGCATTAAAACTTTTTAACTTATACCTGTTAGAAGATACATCCTGTAATTGTTGGAAGTACTTTAAAGATAATAAAGTTGCTTGGCTACCTGTATCTATCAAAGCTATTATTGGTGGGAAATTATCAAATAATTCAACTTTCATATAATATCTATTTTCTATTTTCTATATGGAACAAAGATATTTGGAATGATTATTGAAATTGTTTTCCTGCTTGGCAATTATACTTGTCCATGCTTCCGCCTCCTTCCTTTTATTAGCAGGATCATATGCCTTCATCGGTGCAGCTGAAGACTTTGTGTGCTGTAAGACAGAACAAACAGGCTTCCCCTCCCCCTTGCCATGTGGCTTTGTAAGGGTTAAATTCCTTTTAAAGGGAAAGACAATTACATTAGATTGCTCCACTTTACATACATTTAAGTCATCAACCTCTGCAACATTTGACATACTTACCTGCTTCTCCCCCTTTATATTTGGGGAGGACTCTCTACAGGAGGGGTTGCCCCTAAAAAAGGATTTTTAGGGTTAGCAGTGATGGTTTTAGACAATTCCTCCATCCGCTGCATCAACATACCAAACTGTTTTTGGATTTGATCCATCCGATCATATAGGCTACTTCTCTTTCTCCCATAATCTTTGGGAGATTGATTTTTGGACCGATATGATTGTGACCTCCCAGAACCGTCTAACTCAGAACCACTTTGAACCCTTTCTGGCCTACGTTGATATCCGCTATAATAATTACTTTGATATCTTTGAAAAGGAGGGAACCCTCTATTTCTAAACTCCTTCTGGGGGTTTGGGTCCTTTTCAGCAACATTTGGACCCTTATTTCCATCCGGCCTAGGCTGAATTTTATTTGGCTGGGAAGGTCTAGAAGTTTTCAACACCTCAGCATACCGTATTTTTCGCTTTATAAGACGCACTTTTTTTCCCCCAAAAGTGGGGGGAAAATGGCAGTGCGTCTTATAAAGCGAACACTGCCATGTTTACTTTGCTGACGCTGATACATCGCAAGCCGCGATGTATCAGAGGGGTGGGAGGAGGGGACGGAGGCTGGCAACGCTCGCGGCGGGGCCCGATGCAGTCACTGTACTGTAATACATCGGGCCCCGCTCACAGCAATTATCACATGTAAAGAAAGCAGAGTGTAATGAAGCCTTTTTCATATGTAAAGTCTATTATCTTCAAGCAGTATCTCTGCTTTTAACTAGGGCAATCCTCTGTAGTAGTACATCTTACTATGAAAGCGGCAGGCAGGGCGGCAGCGTAATCTCGCGATGCTCACTTATTCACGCTCCTCCCACTTCCTTCATGAATTAGTGAGCATCGCGAGATTACGCTGCCGCCCTGCCTGCCGCTTTCATAGTAAGGTGTACTACTACAGAGGATTGCCCTAGTTAAAAGCAGAGATACTGCTTGAAGATGATAGACTTTACATATGAAAAAGGCTTCATTACACTCTGCTTTCTTCTATAACAGTACTCACTATGAAAGCAGCGGTCCAGCCGGCGCGTGACGTCACTCACTCGGTCATGCTCCTCCCACTTCATTAATGAAGCTGGCAGGAGCGTGACTGAGTCTGACTGAGTGACGTCACGTGCTGGCCGGACTGCTGCTTTCATAGTGAGTACTGTTATAGAAGAAAGCAGAGCCATTAAAAGATTTTACATATAAAGTCTGTGTGCACTGTGGTGTAATGGGGGTCACTATTCACACAGGACAATATACTGTGACACATATGATACTGTGACCAGCATAAGATCATCTTATGCTGGTCACAGTATCATATGTGTCACAGTATATTGTCCCTGTGTGAATAGTGACCCCCATTACATAAGATGCTATATATGATGCTACAT
This sequence comes from Bufo bufo, assembly GCF_905171765.1. Lineage (NCBI taxonomy): Eukaryota > Metazoa > Chordata > Amphibia > Anura > Bufonidae > Bufo > Bufo bufo. Next base: position 384,672,122 of record NC_053389.1, read on the forward strand.
CCCCCTCATAACAATGCGTCATCCACAGGTCCCCCCATAACAGCGTCATCCACAGGTCCCCCCATAACAGTGTCATCCACAGGTCCCCCCATAACAGTGTCATCCACAGGTCCCCCCATAACAGTGCGTCATCCACAGGTCCCCCATAACAGTGCGTCATCCACAGGTCCCCCCATAACAGTGCGTCATCCACAGACCACCATTAGTTCAAAACCCAGCAAAAGCACACCTTTTTGGTTCAAATATTTTTTTTCTTATTTTCCTCCTCAAAAATCTAGGTGCGTCTTATCATCAGGTGCGTCTTATAAAGCGAAAAATACGGTAACTCCTTTTAGGGCTCTCAAATTTTCCCTGATCTCTTTTTATGTGAGTTTCTTCTATTTCCTCACTCGCTCTTTTAAATCTCCTATCAGGAGACTCATCGCAATTTTGTATTGCAGCATACAGAGTTGTACTCTCAGTGAGTAACCAATCCAGAGTCTTTCTAGGATGGTAATCCCTTGCCAAAAGAAATTTTATTTTATTGGGCAAAGCGTCATAAAATAACTGAATGAATTCACTACTTTCAAAATTGGGATATTTTTCGGACAAACTATAGGCATTTTTTAGGACTGACAAAAATTCCCTGGGACTTTGATTAGGTCTACATTTGAGGGTAAATAAGGCCCTCCTCGCAGCAGTAGCTGACTTGTAGGGACCAAATTCAGTTTTTATTTCTGCGACCACTTCTGACCAAGAATCCTTACCCATATCTCTAAGGGAATTAAAGAAATACCGGTGTTTTGATTAGAATACCCAGGTAATAAATTCAAGTTTCTGTAGGTCCTGTTCTAAATGTAAAGTTTTCATGGCCTCCTCATATGTTTCTAAATGACTTATTATGGAGGGTGATCCCTTTTTAGCAAATTGACCCACAGTTTCTTTGAGAAACTTGATCACTTTAGTAGTGTCTATCATGGGTTGATAATCTCTCTGTACTAAACTTTTAGAGGACCTAGAAGGTGAAATCGGTTTTAATTTAGGAAGAGAATGTTCTCTCAGAGACATTAGCTCTTCTCCTTTAAAGGGGTTGTTATATTTACTTTCTGCATCTGATTCCCCCCTGGAATATTTTACCTTCACTCTATTAGGATCCTTTGGCTGTCTGAATTGTAAATGGCAAGATCCCGGTTGTCTAACTCTATTTGTAAATTTCTATTGTCCTGATACAACTTTTTACATTCCTCATCTAGATCCGCATAGACAATTGACATTTAGACAGTTCATTAGTAGCTTGACTTAATTTCCATTCCAGAGTTCTTATTACCTCTTGCTGTTGATTGTCTCTGTCACTATATTCTGATAATTTAGCAGACCATTGTGCTAATTCACCAGAAACCGTGGCCGCCTTAATTTCGATTTCAGATAAGTCTTTTTAAAATTTATCAATTTCATATGCCTGTTCAATATTTTTATATTTAGTTTTTTCCAATTGCTTTGCTATTTCACCAACTAAATATACAAATTCAGGCCAAGATTGAAGGATTAATGAATCCTTATCTTTCTTATGTTTAGCTTGGGAAATATGACAGAGATAATCAGCAAACCGGGATTTATCAGACCAGACATCATCTGCATATTCTACAGCTCTCCTTTCCAGTTCAACCCTCCAATCCTTTAACTCTCTCTTAATATCCAACCTGTCATGCATATGACACATCACAATATGTTCAATTAATTCTTGAGTCTTTCTATCATGTATATCAGTCTTAGCCACTGCAGCAGCAGCAGGCATGCCTTGGCTAGCCTCACTATTGTTCTCAGACATTTTTCTACTTGTTGCACTACAAGTACCACAATAACTTTATCAAATATATATTTTGCACAACAAAATTTTGTTTCTATTACAAGCAGATCTCGGTGGGACCTCCAGATTATGTCGGAATATTTATGCTGTCTCCGATTGACAGTCTATATTATTTATGTGAATAAATTAAAATCTGTAATGAAGGAGATTCTAATTTATTATCATAAATATCAAGCTAAAACAAGCTCGTGATCTGCGTTGAATTGAAGACAAAACCCAGTTACAGACAAAATATATATGTAATTTATTAATACAATTTATAGTACAAAATAATATATAATAAAATTGGTGACAATAGAAATTCAATCAATGATATGCAAAATAGTGAGAAAGTCAAAAATAATTGAGAATATATATCTACACAATTATGCCTTCTTATAATGATACCCCTCAATTATATTTTTAATCAATTTAATACTTGATTTCTCTCAGCCGACAAATGTCTGATTAAACCCAAATCTGGTTTATCTTTTATCTATACAGATATATATATATATATATATATATATATATATAATCACAAATACAGCAGCAGCACAGTCAGACCACGTGCACTGGGTGCAATTCCCCACGGAGGCAGGCTTCTCCTCCAAGGGAATATATAGAAAACATAAATAAGTGCCTCGACTTTTGTATGGAGTACTAGTGCCATCTAGTGTTAGGGTAACATAAAGGTTTAGGGTGTATTTTCCCTAGGGAGGTTCTATTAATTATAGATTACTGGGACCATTTTCAAGCAATGCTAAACGGACGTGCTGCCTTGAATCTTCCTCTCTATATATATATATATATATATATTATATTATAGTAATCACAGGTCGGCACTGCTGTATATGGTCACGGTGCACGGGTCTATGGGATGGCGTCCCAATGTAGAGTCAATAAAGTAGAGTCAATAACACTGATTGGTGGGTGTAGTTTTCTGTGTGATGTCATTTCCCTGTGTTTGGGCGCTCTATTTAAACATGAAATGTTCTTTGTATGATGATAAGCCTGAGGAAGGTGCGGTAGCACCGAAACGCGTCACTTATTGCCTGTACATGTGACTGAATAAATACAAAGAAAGAATTATCAACAGCGAGTGCCGGTCTTCTTTATTGACTATATATATATATATATATATATATATATATATATATATAATCAACCATACCAGTTTAGAACTGAATTCAATTCCTTGGAGATAATACCGTGTTTTCACCAGTATATTTTCAACCTCCCTGTATTGGATTAATTTTCAGAATGATGCTGCAGGTACACCCCAATCTTATTCCAAAACAGATACTATACACAAGGTATGGTTAATTGAATATATATAGATATGTGTTATATTAATTTATTATCCTAAAATATAGGTAAGGTTATACTATACCAAAATGTCAGCTAGCAGAAATCAGTTTCAATGGTTCTAAGATGGCTGCCTCCAATGACTGAAAAGGTGGTCAGGGCTGAATCTGGTCTTTTCCCTTGATGATCGTCCCTTGATGATCGTCCCTTGATGATGATAGTTAGAGCTCTGAAGATGATCTTCTGAAGATGGTTAGAGAGATCCTTTCTGTCAGCCCATACCATCTTTTTATCCTATCTTAGAAAGGGCTTGGCCAAGTTTTATCATTAACTAGTGACCTCACTTTATAATTAATAGAACCTCCCTTAGGAAAAAAACACCCTAAACCTTTATGTTACCCTAACACTAGATGGCACTAGTACTCCATACAAAAGTCGAGGCACTTATTTATGTTTTCTATATATTCCCTTATTCATTTACTAGCAATACATTTTAAATAAGGTTCCAGACAAAACCTTGAGGAGATCTTGAATAGACAATGACTTTTGTATTTAGTCAAACACCTCGTATACCCCTTAATCTTTTGACCAGATCTAATTAAATCAAGATACACATGACCATACTCAAGTCATTGTTCTGGGGAAAAAACAAGGTTTGTTTATGACCACCTGTGTCCACATTTCTCAATTCAAGAAAACCTTAAGGAAAGAGATAATTAATTTGTGTTTTACTCTGGGAGAGATTCTAACAATGACATAGGAGTTTGTACCTCAATTCTAACCTTAAAACTGAATATATCTATAATGACCATAGTCTTATATATACAATACAACACACGTATTTAAATTGATGATATAAAAATCAAAATCCACTCATACATTGATTAATATAAAAATAAAAAAAACAATGAAAGATTATACTCTTTCTATTCACTAAAAATCATCAAAACTTAGCACATTTAAAATACATTGTCTTATCTAGGCAATTACTTTTCATTAGACCTTGGGACATCTCCTTCTCACAAAAACAGACTTGGGTAAACACTTTGGTACATAAATCTTAGGTTAGTAATTCTGAGTTAAAATCCTGAACTCATCCTGCACTTTTAAAATAAGACAAAATTTGTACCTTAGGTTCATGACCATACATCTTATATAGGCCTTATACTTATGGATTTTATTTATACCCAATCGTTCTGACATCATAAGCTTGGTTTTGGTGCTGTATTCATGTACTCAGCTTGGTTCTGGTGCTGTATTCATGTACTCAGCTTGGTTCTGGTGCTGTATTTATGTCATAAGCTTGGTTCTAGTGTTGTATGTATGTAATGAGCTTGGTTCTGGTGCTGTATTCATGTACTCAGCTTGGTTCTTGTGCTGTATTCATGTACTCAGCTTGGTTCTGGTGCTGTATTCATGTCATAAGCTTGGTTCTGGTGCTGCATGTATGTAATGAGCTTGGTTCTGGTGCTGTATTCATGTACTCAGCTTGGTTCTGGTGCTGTATTCATGTACTCAGCTTGGTTCTGGTGCTGTATTCATGTACTCAGCTTGGATCTGGTGCTGTATTCATGTACTCAGCTTGGTTCTGGTGCTGTATTCATTTACTCAGCTTGGTTCTGGTGCTGTATTTTATGTACTCAGCTTGGTTCTGGTGCTGTATTCATGTACTCAGCTTGGTTCTGGTGCTGTATTCATGTACTCAGCTTGGTTCTGGTGCTGTATTCATGTACTCAGCTTGGTTCTGGTGCTGTATTCATGTACTCAGCTTGGTTCTGGTGCTGTATTCATGTACTCAGCTTGGTTCTGGTGCTGTATTCATGTACTCAGCTTGGTTCTGGTGCTGTATTTGTGAAATGAGCTTGATTCTGGTGCTGTATTTATATAATCAGCTTGGTTCTGGTGCTGTATTCATCTACTCAGCTTGGTTCTGGTGCTGTATTCATGTACTCAGCTTGGTTCTGGTGCTGAATTCATATACTCAGCTTGGTTCTGGTGCTGTATTTATGTCATAAGCTTGGTTCTTGTATTGTATGTATGTAATGAGCTTGGTTCTGGTGCTGTATTCATGTACTCAGCTTGGTTCTGGTGCTGTATTTATGTCATAAGCTTGGTTCTTGTGCTGTATGTATGTAATGAGCTTGGTTCTGGTGCTGTATTCATGTACTCAGCTTGGTTCTGGTGCTGTATTCATGTACTCAGCTTGGTTCTGGTGCTGTATTCATGTACTCAGCTTGGTTCTGGTGCTGTATTTATGTCATAAGCTTGGTTCTGGTGCTGTATGTATGTAATGAGCTTGGTTCTGGTGCTGTATTCATGTACTCAGCTTGGTTCTGGTGCTGTATTCATGTACTCAGCTTGGTTCTGGTGCTGTATTCATGTACTCAGCTTGGATCTGGTGCTGTATTCATGTACTCAGCTTGGTTCTGGTGCTGTATTCATTTACTCAGCTTGGTTCTGGTGCTGTATTTTATGTACTCAGCTTGGTTCTGGTGTTGTATTCATGTACTCAGCTAGGTTCTGGTGCTGTATTCATGTACTTAGCTTGGTTCTGGTGCTGTATTTATGTCATAAGCTTGGTTCTGGTGCTGTATTCATGTACTTAGCTTGGTTCTGGTGCTGTATTCATGTACTTAGCTTGGTTCTGGTGCTGTATTCGTGTACTCAGCTTGGTTCTGGTGCTGTATTTATGTCATAAGCTTGGTTCTGATGCTGTATTCATGTACTTAGCTTGGTTCTGGTGCTGTATTCATGTACTCAGCTTGGTTCTGGTGCTGTATTCATGTACTCAGCTTGGTTCTGGTGCTGTATTAATGTACTCAGCTTGGTTCTGGTGCTGTAGTCATGTACTCAGCTTGGTTCTGGTGATGTATTTATGTACTAAGCTTGGTTCTGGTGCTGTATTTGTGAAATGAGCTTGATTCTGGTGCTGTATTTTTTATAATCAGCTTGGTTCTGGTGCTGTATTCATGTACTCAGCTTGGTTTTGGTGCTGTATTTATGTCATAAGCTTGGTTCTGGTGCTGTATTCATGTACTTAGCTTGGTTCTGGTGCTTTATTCATGTACTCAGCTTGGTTCTGGTGCTGTATTCATGTACTCATCTTGGTTCTGGTGCTGTATTCATGTACTCAGCTTGGTTCTGGTGCTGTATTCATGTACTCAGCTTGGTTCTGGTGCTGTATTCATGTACTCAGCTTGGTTCTGGTGCTGTATTTGTGAAATGAGCTTGATTCTGGTGCTGTATTTATATAATCAGCTTGGTTCTGGTGCTGTATTCATGTACTCAGCTTGGTTCCATACCATGACTGTATAAAAGGGTATAAGAGGGCACAGTACAGGAAATGACTAGGGGCACTGCACAGGGTGTGGTAAGAGGGCACAATGCAGGGTTCAAGGGGGCACAGTACAGGGTGAGGGGCACAGTCACATGACCCTGTGACATTAGAAGGTCCTTCTGGTGAATGCGGTTCATACGCCACCATAATGAGAGGCAGAGGAGTGAGACAGGAGTGTGATTATGTGGCTAGAGATAAAAAAAATTAACTGTCGGCCAGTACAGGCCCCATAAATTGGGCAATAGGCATTCACCTGACAGCAAAGAACTTTGGATTCTGTGGCTGGAGGTACATTAGGCGGTCACAGGATAAAAATGTAACTGTCGGCCAGTACAGGCCCCAAAAATTAGCCAATAGGCATTCACCTGACAGCACAGAACTTTGGATTCTGTGGCTGGAGGTGCATTAGGCGGTCACAGGATAGATATGTAACTGTCGGCCAGTACAGGCCACAAAGGCATTCACCTGAAATAAAAGGCCTTTTATGCCGCTATATATACATAAGGTAAGGACCATTCTTTGCTCTGGGTGATGGCGGATATGTGTGGGCTGGCATGAGGAAATTAAGTTACACAAGGTCATCACAGGTGTTGAATTCCCTCGAGATCAATGCCTCATTCATTTAAAAAAATGTGAGGTAGTCCACACTGTTGTGAGCTAGGCGAGTGTGCTAATTGGTCACAATCCCCCCTGCTGCGCTGAATGTCCTTTCGGACAGGGCACTCGACGAGGGGCAAGCCAAGAGTTCCATGGCAAATTGTGCCAGCTCTGGCCACAGGTCAAGCCTGCACACCCAGTAGTCAAGAGGTTCCTCGCTTCTCAGAGCGTTCATATCGGCCTTTAACCTGATGTAGTCGGTCTAGGCGTTCCCTGAGGCTGGAGCCGGAAGGCGGCTGTCAATGGGTTGGCTGCAAGAATGATTTCATATCCGAAGTGACCAACATATCTTCAAATCACCCTCTTTTTGCAGGTACAGTAGGATTGGTACCTGCACCTGTTTCGCTGTGAGTGGAAATTCCTCTGCCAGTGCCCGCAACAGCAGAATGCAGCATCTCTCGCAGCAATGCCTGAAAATGCTGCATTCTGACAGCCCTCTGTGATGCTGGCAACATGTCCGCCATTTTGTGTTTGTACCGGGGGTCTAAGTATGTTGCCACCCAGTACAGTTCCTTGACCTTTAGGCTTTTTATATGGGGGACCCTCTTCAAACACTGGAGCATGAAGGCCCTTATTTGCACTAAATTGGAAGCGGTGGAGCGCCCTGGCTCCTGCTCATCGCCCTGGAGAATGTCATCCTCGGTCTCCTCCCCCCAGCCATGGACAACACCAGGGATCCCCGAAAAGTTTAAAGCCTGCTCTTCTTGCTCCTCCTCCTCCCCCCAGCCACCACCCTCCATTGACTCCTCTTCAGTCTCCTGCTAACCGTTCTTAGATGGAGTAGCCCCCCCTGGGAATTCATTCAGCATTGCGACTTCCTCATCTTCCAGCTCCTGCTCCTCTCATCAAATGGCCGCAGAAGTCTGCATGTGTCGCGCATGAGCAGCTACTGGCGCTGTGAAAAAAAAAAAAGCTCCCCAGAACCTGGCCTGCCGCAGAGTTCATACAGGTAGTCGTTATCAAGCATATACAAGGTGGAGTTCTAGCACGTCGGGCAATCACTAGAGTTGAACGGACACCTGGATGTTCGGGTTGACGGGTTTATCCGAACTTCACAAAAAAGTTCGAGTTCGGGACCCAAACTTGACCCCGAACCTGAACTCCAATTGGGACCCGAACTTTTGAGCACTAAAATGGCAGTAAAAATGTCATGGAAAGGGCTAGAGGGATGCAAATGGCATCAAAATGTGGTTAAGAGCATGGTTAAGTGCTCTGCAAACAAATGTGGGTAGGGAAATTACTTAAAACAACATAAAACACATAAAAAAATAAAAATAATCTTGATCTAGGAGGACGAGGTCTATATGTAGGAAGTTGAGGAGGCATGGATGTGGCGGTGTAGGTGGAAGCGGCGGTGGAGGAGGTAGCCTACACTGCTTTTTGGTTTTAAATTTATTTATATTTTTTTAAATTAGGGTACACCCGAAAACATTGGGAAATATAACCTGTGATAACCCCCTCTAGTCGTGCTAAACACACTTTCAGACAATACACTGGCTGCAGGCCAGCACCTCCAAGCTCAGGCCATGTGCCCAATTTGGAGACCCAGAAGTTGCAGGGGCTGACCCCTGTCAGTTCGTGTAGGCGTGTGCATACTTACTGCCCCACCATGTCACACATCCCCGTGATGTTCACGATCCAATTTGATATCTGCTCTATCAACTTTCGATGTTCTTTTATGCGCCTACCATAGTGATCAAGGGGGGCGGGGAAACAGGGTTCCAGGCCGGAGAGGGAGCGTGAGAAAGAGAGGCCACATCCAAGGGAGGATTATTTTTTTCAAATTTTAAATTATAGAGCGGAAATATGAGATAAAGTATTAAAGGGTAAAAGTGGGACAACTTTTTAAAGTTTAAGCATTGAATGAAAGGATGTGTCGCGCATCAATTAATGAAGAATTTCTTAAATTTTATTCCGTGTCAACTAAGCAGAGGAGGGGTTTCTATCCGGCAAAATTAAAAAAATGTCACCTGAAAATGTAATTGACGATTTTTTTCAATTTATGTTCCTGTCACCTATGTAGAGGTCCACCATCTATTTGGATATCTTCTCTATCAACTTTTCTATTTTCTTTCCTGAGCCTACCATGTTGATCACAGTTATCGGCGAATCAGGGTTCCACGCCGGAGAGGGAGCGTGAGAATTAAGGAAGATACATTTATTAAAAAAAATTGGGATCGAGTGCAAATATGGGAAAAGTTATTGAGGCGCAAATGTGGGACAAATTACAGAAGCCCAAATGTAGGCCAAAAGAGTAAAGCGCAAATGTGGGACAAAGTATTGAAGCGCAAATGTTGGCCAAAATATTAAAGCGGAAATGTGGGACAAAGTTTTGAAGCGCAAATGTTGGCCAAAAGAGTAAAGCGGAAATGTGGGACAAAGAATTGAAGCGCAAATGTTGGCCAAATGAGTAAAGCGGAAATGTGGGACAAATTATTGAAGCGCAAATGTGGTACAACTTGTTAAAGTTTAAGCATTGAATCAAAGGAGGTGGCGGGCATCAATTAAAGAAGAATTTCTGAAATTGTATTCCCTGTCAGGTGCAGAGCAGAGGTTTATTCACGTCTAAAATTGTATAATGTCAATCCAAGAATGTAACAGAAAAATTACAGAAATTTATTAACCTGTCTACTTGGTAGAGCAGGGGTCTATGACAGAAAAAAATTGTTTATTGTCACCCGAAAATGTAAAAGAAAAATTATTGAAATTTATTAAGCTGTCAACTAGGTAAAGGAGGGGTATATTACACCAAAAAAATTGTGAATTTCACCCGAAAATGTAACAGACAAATTTTTTTTTTTTTTTACCTGTCTACTCGGTATAGCAGTGTTACATCACACCCAAAAATTGATGAATTTCACCAGAAATTGTAACTGACAATTTTTATTTTTATTAACGGTCTAATAGGTATAGCAGTGGTACATCACACCTAAAAATTGCTGCATTTCACCCGAAAATGTAACTGACAAATTAAAAAAAAATTTTTACCGGTCTAATAGGTATAGCAGTGGTACATCACACCCAAAAATTGGTGAATTTCACCAGAAAATGTAACTGACAATTTTTTTTTAACCTGTCTATTAGGTATAACAGTGGTACATCACACCCAAACATTGGTGAATTTCACCAGAAAATGTAACTGACAAATACATTATTATTTTTTTAACCTGTCTACTAGGTATAGCAGTGGTACTTCACACCCAAAAATTGGTGAATTTCACCCGAAAAGGTAACTGACCAATTTTTTATTTTTTTAACCTATCTACTAGGTATAGCAGTGGTACTTCACACCCAAAAATTGGTGAATTTCACCCGAACATGTAACTGACAATTTTTTTTTTAACCTGTCTACTAGGTATAGCAGTGGTACTTCACACCCAAAAATTGCTGAATTTCACCAGAAAATGTAACTGACAAAGTAGTGAAATGACATAAAATAAAATACGGACAAATAAAAAAATAAAAATTTGATTTATAAGGTGGAGTTCCATATGGAGTAGGAGTTTGAGGAGGCGGTGGACGTAGTGGTGTAGGTGGAAGCGGCGGTGGAGGAGGACGAGGTATCCAACACTAGTTTTTGGTTTTAATTAAAAATTTTTTAATTATGGTACACTCCAAAAGAGTGTGAAATATCCAAAATACAAGAATGAGCAATTGCGCTGCAGTATAACAATGGCTGGTTAAGGCAGGTATACATGTCTATTCTGCACAAGGTACGGAAAAGTCCTGTGGGATCCATGCCTGGTTCATTTTAATGAACGTGAGCTTGTCCACATTGGCTGTGGACAGGCGGCTGCGCTTGTCTGTGATGACGCCCCTGCCGTGATAAACACACGTTCAGATAATACAGTGGCTGCAGGGCAGGGCAGGCCAGCACCTCCAAGGCGTAAAGGGCAAGCTCAGGCCATGTGCCCAATTCGGAGACCCAGAAGTTGAAGGGGGCAGACCCGTCATTCAGTACGTGTAGGCGTGTGCACACATACTGCTCCACCATGTTGGTGAAATGCTGCCTCCTGCTAAGACGTTCCATATCAGCTGGTGGTGCTGGTTGTTGTGGCGTGCTGACAAAGCTTTTCTACATTTCAGCCATGCTAACCCTGCCTTCTGAGGTGCTGGCGGTGCCCCAGCTGCGTTGGCGATCTATTCCTCTTCCTCTGCCTTCGCCTTGTGCTTCCACTGTGCCCCCGCTGTCAGGTGGGAATGCCACCAGCAGCGCGTCTACCAGCAAGCGCTTGTACTCGCGCATCTTACGATCACGCTCCATTGACGGAATTAAAGACGGTACGTTGTCCTTGTAACGGGGATCCAGCAGCGTGGCCACCCAGTAATCAGCACAAGTTAGAATGTGGGCAACTCGGCGGTCGTTACGGAGACACTGCAGCATGTAATCGCTCATGTGTGCCAGGCTGCCCAGAGGCAACGAAAAGCTGTCCTCTGTGGGAGGTGTATCGTCTGTGTCCTCTGTATCCCCCCAGCCACGCACCAGTGATGGCCATGAGCTGGTCTGGGTGCCACCCTGCTGTGAACATGGTTCCTCCTCCTCCATCTGCTCCTCCTCATCTTCCACCTCATCATCCTCCAGAACTGTGCCCTGGCTGGACAATCGTGTACCTGGCGTTTGTGGGTGCAGGAACCCACCCTCGGAGCCACTTGTGAAAGATTGGCCGGAAACCCTACGAAATGATCCCTCTTTATCCTCCTGTGCCACATCCTCTTCCATCATCGCCAGGAGCGTTTTTTCAAGGAGGCATAGAAGTGGGATAGTTACGCTGAGAACGGCGTTATCGGCACTGGCCATGTTGGTGGAGTACTCGAAACAGCGCAACAAGAAACACAGGTCTCGCATGGAGGCCCATTTATTGGTGGTGAAGTGGTGCTGTTCCGCCGAGCGACTCACCCGTGTGTGCTGCAGCTGAAACTCCACTATCACCTGCTGCTGCTCGCACAGTCTGGTCAGCATGTGCAAGGTGGAGTTCCACCTTGTGGGCACGTCGCATATGAGGCGGTAAGCGGGAAGGCCAAAGTTACGCTACAGCGCTGACAGGCGAGCAGCAGGAGGGTGAGAACGCCAAAAGCGCGCAGAGACAGCCCTCAATTTATGCAGCAGCTCTGACATATCGGGGTAATTTTTAAGGAATCTCTGCACCACCAAATTCAGCACATGCGCCAGGCAAGGGATGTGCGTCAAACCGGCTAGTCCCAGAGCTGCTACGAGATTTCGCCCATTATCGCAAACCACCAGGCCGGGCTTGAGGCTGACTGGCACAAACCACTCATCGGTCTGTTGTTCAAGGCCCGTCCACAGCTCCTGCGTGGTGTGGGGTTTGTCCCCCAAACAGATAAGTTTTAAAACTGCCTGCTGTCGTTTACCCCTGGCTGTGCTGAAGTTGGTGATGAAGGTGTTACGCTGACCGGATGAGGAGCCGGTAGAGGATGAGGAAGCGGAGTAGGAGGAGGAAGCAACAGGAGGCAAACTGAAGTGCCCTGCAATCCTCGGTGGTGGAAGGACATGCACCAAACTGCTATCCGCCTCAGGCCCAGCCGCCACTGCATTTACCCAGTGTGCTGTTATGGAGATATAACATCCCTGACCTTGCTTACTGGTCCACGTATCCGTAGTGAGGTGCACCTTGCCACAGATGGCGTTGCACAGTGCACACCTGATTTTGTCCCCTACTTGGTTGTGCAGGGAAGGGATGGCTCGCCTGTAAAAGTAGTGGCGGCTGGGCACGACATACTGTGGGACAGCCACCGCCATAAGGCTTTTTAAAACTCTCCGTCTCCACCAGACGAAATGAGAGCATTTCAAAGGCCAGTAATTTAGAAATGCTGGCATTCAGGGCTAGGGATCGTGGGTGGGTACGGGGGTACTTCCTCTTCCTCTCCAGTGTTTGGGAGATGAGAGAGCTGAACGCTTCCGTGGGACATTGTGGAGATGCTTGGTGACCCAGGTGGTGGTGTTGCTGGAAGATCCTCTGTTTGCGGGGTGCCAGGTGGCACTGTCACTCCAGAGGTGGATGAAGAGGCCGCGACTGCAGCAGAAGAGGAAGCAGGAGGAGCCAGAGACCTTTCTTTGTTTTTGAGGTGTCTACTCCACTGCAGCTCGTGCTTTGCACTTAGATGCCTGGTCATGCAGGTTGTGCTCAGGTTGAGAACGTTTATGCCTCGCTTCATTCAGGCTCTGATTACACAGCGTGCAAATCACTCGAGTCTTGTTGTCAGCACATTGTCTGAAGAACTGCCACACCAGGGAACTCCTTGGAGCTGGCTTTGGTATGCTCGGTCCCTTGTTGCGGTGGGCAGGCGTACTGTCTAGAGGAGGCCACTCCGCTTTTGCACCCTGCTCCCTCTTCTGCTGTGCTGGTGGCTCTGTGCGACCACCGCCTCTTTCTCCGAACTACATAGGTAACTCCATAAAAAGCAATCAGACTGGCTCACAGTATTTTTGCATTTATTAAAATTTATTTACCCAATAAAATATTGAATTGTTATACATATCCTAATTGCATGTCAACATGTCAGCATAAATACATAGGTACTTGTAATGCGGAGCTCACGCATATACCTAAATAGCAGGAGTACTCCAAATGTGACCTCTTAATTTGCTATATGGTGTCTGTCTGCAACGTGTTATAGTTAGATCTCTCAAATGTTCGGATAGTTATATGTTAATTTGCCAGTGATCTGAACATAGGTTGTTCAAAAGATGTTCAGTTTGCGGTCACTGGTAAGTGGTCTCAGCATCCGAATATTGCTTAATGTTACGGTTAGACCCCCTTCAACTGGTGTTAGTTTCCTACCTCCTGCCAAGAGGTAGTCACTCGGCTTGTTCTTCGCGGCGTCTCACATGACCAAACCAGAGAATGGTTTGCTGGTCAATGATGTCATCCACCTGCGCCGGTCAAAGTGGCGGAAATCGATGTAGCAGAGCCGCGCCGGTGTAAAGTTAAATTCTATTCAACAGAAGCGTCAAACAGTAACGCACCAATTGGTATAGGTCAGTCCACTGTGATGGTATTAAACCGCTGCCCCCGCTTGGGGCTAGTGCTGATACCGTGCTCACCCTTTTAGGCTGGCTCCAGATGAGATGATCAAAAAAAGTCCTTTAAGTAGAAACAGAAGCAGAAGCAGAAATAACGCACCACTAGCTGGGTCAAGTTCACACTAGTTCACACTAGACGTGTTTCGGAACCGTAGTTCCTTCCTCAGTAGGCAAATGTGAAATTGTCACGGAACCATGAACCAGACGTACAACAAGAGATATGAGAAAATGAGAAGGCTTTATTGAAAATAAAGCTGTAAAGCAAAAGTCCAAACGGATGGTGAAACCGAGCAGAGTCTTTGCGAAGCCAGAGGTCAGGAACCAGAAGGGTAGTCAGACGAAGCCAGGATCAGGAACCAGCAGGGTAGTCAGACGAAGCCAGGATCAGGAACCAGCAGGGTAGTCAGACGAAGCCAGGATCAGGAACCAGCAGGGTAGTCAGACGAAGCCAGGATCAGGAACCAGCAGGGTAGTCAGACGAAGCCAGGATCAGGAACCAGAAGCAGCAGCAGTCTTAGAAGCATGTGAACACAAGAGGACCAAGCAAGGAACTGAAGCCACAGACCTCCTATATATATGAGCTAGGCATCCAGCTCCTCCCAGGGGAAGGAGGAGCCGCAGGGTGGAAGGCTACAAGAAACCCAGGACCCAAGATGGCCGCCAGCACATGTCAAACGAAGGAGAGCAGCAAGCAGGTAAGACCATGACAGTACCTCCCCCTCAAGGGCCCCTCCTCCGCGGAGCACAAAATGGTTTCTGAGGGAAGCGTGCGTGGAAGGCTCGGAGCAAGGCAGGAGCATGGACATCTGCGGAGGGAACCCAGGAACGCTCCTCTGGACCATAACCACGCCAATGGACCAAAAACTGCAACCGACCGCGGACCAGGCGTGAGTCCAGGATATTGCTCACCTCATATTCCTCACGATTGCCCACTTGGACCGGACGAGGCCGAGGAACCGAGGAAGTGAAACGATTACACACCAGTGGCTTCAACAGGGAGACATGAAACACGTTGGAGATCCGCATACCAGGAGGAAGCGCAAGGGCATAGGCTACCGGGTTTACCCTGCGAAGCACTCGGAAGGGACCAACAAAGCGAGGCGCCAGCTTGGGAGTGGGCACTCGAAGGTTGAGGTTGCGGGTGGACAACCATACACGGTCTCCGACCTGGTAGGAAGGAGCAGGCGCTCGTCTGCGATCAGCCTGGAATCTCTGGCGCTGCGCAGAGACCTCAAGGGACTTCTGGATCTGTACCCAAGAAGCACGTAGGACGGAAAGGTGATCCTCCACAGCCGGAATATCCTGGGGAGAGAATACCTCCGGTAACACGGCAGGTTGGAACCCATAATTGGCCATGAAGGGAGACGTCCCAGAGGAAGAGTTCACCGCCGTGTTCCTGGCAAACTCAGCCCAAGGCAGGAGGTCAACCCAATTGTCTTGGTGATCGGAGACATAGCAACGAAGGAATTGCTCCAAGGCCTGATTGGATCGTTCTGCGGCCCCATTGGACTGAGGGTGGTAGGCCGAGGAGAAGGAGAGATGAATCCCCAACTGGGAGCAAAAGGCGCGCCAGAACCTGGACACAAACTGACTCCCCCGATCCGACACAATCTCCTTGGGCAAACCGTGCAACCGGAAGACCTCCCTGGCAAAAATCGTGGCCAACTCTTGTGCAGAGGGTAACTTCTTGAGAGGAACACAGTGGCACATTTTGGAAAACCGATCCACAATCATGAGAATGACCGTATGGCCTCGGGATGCAGGGAGGTCCACAATGAAATCCATCCCCAGGTGTGACCATGGGCGCTCCCCGGTGGCTATGGGTTGCAGAAGGCCCAACGGAAGGTGCCGAGGGGACTTACTCTGGGCACAAACGGAGCATGCCGCTACATATGCGGCGATGTCGGAACGTAGGGAAGGCCACCAGAACAGACGTGAAACAGCCCAGGACAGCTGATTCTTTCCAGGATGCCCCGCGGTCTTGGAGTTATGGTAGGTTCGCAACAACCGAGTGCGCAACTCCTCAGGCACAAAACATCTGCCGTTGGGTCTCCCAGAGGGAGCACCAGATTGAGCCGCCAAAATCTGCTCACCCAGGGGAGAGGTCAGGCTGGTGCGAATGGTGGCCAGGATCTGATTCGGAGGTATGACCGAAGTCGGAATCGACTCCTCCCTGGACAGCTCGGAGTACTGCCGTGATAAGGCATCCGCCCTGATGTTCTTGGAACCGGGTAGGTAGGAGACCACGTAATTAAAACGTGACAAGAACAGAGCCCATCTGGCCTGACGTGGTGTCAATCTCTTGGCCTCAGAAAGGTAGGTCAGATTCTTGTGGTCCGTCAGGATGAGAACCGGAACCACCGAACCCTCGAGCAAGTGCCTCCATTCTTTAAGGGCCTGCACGATGGCCAATAACTCCCTGTCACCAATCTGATAGTTGCACTCCGCGGAAGACAGTTTCCGGGAGTAAAACCCACAAGGAAGCAGAGGACCCTCTGGTGTTCTACGCTGAGACAGAAGGGCGCCTACTCCCGTCTCAGACGCGTCCACCTCGAGGACAAAGGGCAACCCAGGGTTGGGATGCGACAGAATCGGAGCCGACACAAAGGCGGACTTTAGGGCCTCAAAAGCTCGGATGGCCTCGAGCGGCCAGACCTGGGAATTACTGCCCTTCCTGGTCAGATCCGTGAGAGGCTTGGCCAGCATGGAAAAGTCCCTGATGAACTTCCGATAATAATTGGCGAAGCCCAAAAAGCGCTGCAGGGAACGAAGACCACTGGGCTGGGGCCACTGTAAGACAGCCGAAACCTTCTCAGGATCCATGGAGAACCCCTCAGCGGAAATTATGTAACCTAAGAAGGTTACCTGGGATCGGTGAAATTCGCATTTCTCAAGCTTACCGAACAGCTTGTTCTCTCGTAACCGTTGCAACACTCGTCTGACATCCAGAATGTGGGCCTCCATGGATTCAGAATATACCAAGATGTCATCCAAATAGACTACCACACACTGCTGCAACAGGTCACGGAAAACATCGTTGATGAATTCCTGAAAGACTGCGGGCGCATTGCACAACCCAAAGGGCATAACCAAGGATTCGTAATGACCGGTCCTGGTGTTAAACGCGGTCTTCCACTCATCGCCCGCCTTGATCCTTACCAGGTTATATGCCGCCCTCAGGTCGAGTTTGGTAAAGACCGTGGCCCCTTTAAGGCGATCGAACAGCTCGGAAATCAAGGGTATCGGGTAAGCGTTCTTGATCGTGATGCGATTGAGACCCCTGTAATCGATGCAAGGCCTCAACTCACCGCCCTTCTTTTTCACAAAGAAAAATCCAGCCCCTGCCGGGGACGAAGATTTGCGAATGTGTCCGCGTGAAAGCGCCTCCCTCACGTACTCCTCCATGGCCTCATTCTCCGCTACCGACAGTGGATAGACTTTGCCACGAGGAGGAACGGCACCAGATTGTAACTCTATGGCACAATCGTATGGGCGGTGCGGAGGTAGGGCAACCGCGCGCACCTTATCGAATACATCCCGGTACTCCTCGTATTCAGGAGGCAACAGAGAGTCCGAGGAAGTACACAGCAACTTGACAGACCCATGGATGCAACTAGCCCCACACTGCGGTGACCACGAGAGGATCTCGACCGATCTCCAATCGAAAGTCGGATTATGCTTCTGGAGCCAGGGGTACCCCAAGACCACCGAGTAGTGTGGAGACGAAATAACCTGGAGGCAGACCGACTCTCTGTGAACGGCACCAATGGCTATCCCCACTGGAAGGGTCTCATGAGTCACGTGTGGCGGCAGAAGGGGTCTGCCGTCTATCGCCTCAAGAGCCAGTGGGGAACCTCGAGCCTGCAGAGGAATGGAATTGGCGGCAGCGAACACACTATCAATGAACAAACCACCAGCACCAGAGTCCACCAACGCCTGGGTCGTCACCGAGCCCCCGACCCAGGAGAGGACAACAGTGATCAGTGGTTTGTCAACACGGGAAACCGGGGACGAGGAGACTCCACCCAAGATCTGCCCCCGACAGGATCTCAGGGTACGAGCGTTTCCCGGACGGTTCGGACATGCCAACCGAAAATGCCCACCGAGACCACAGTACATGCATCGGCCCTCGCGTCTCCGGAGTGCCCTCTCCCCCTCGGACAGGCGAGCAAACCCCAGCTGCATGGGTTCACCCCCAGACAAGTCATCCCCAGGAGGCGTGGGAGGAGAGGGAGGCACGGGTGGGACAGCAAATGTAGGCACCAATCTGTTAGAAGACCTCCGCAGGTTCTCCTTAAAGGAAGGTCTCTCCCTGAGTCTGGTGTCAATCAAAATCAGGAAAGAAATAAGAGGCTCGAGCTCAACTGGTAGGTCCTTAGCTGCAACCTCATCCTTCAAGGCATCCGAGAGACCATGAGAGAAAGCAGCGACCAGAGCCTCATTATTCCAGCCCACCTCTGCTGCCAGGGTACGAAACTCAATGGCGTATTCAGCTACGGATCGTGAACCCTGTCTGATGGACATAAGGAGCTTCGCAGCAGAGGCAGCACGAGCCGGCACATCGAATACCTTCCGAAGAGAAGCAACAAAACCGGAAAACTCGGCAACCACCGGATTGTTGTTCTCCCATAAAGGGCTGGCCCAGGCCAAGGCCTTGTCCGAGAGCAGCGAGATCAAGAAGCCCACCTTTGATCTCTCAGTAGGAAAGGCATGTGGCAGCAACTCGAAATAAATGCCCACCTGGTTAAGGAAACCTCGGCACTGAGTTGGCTCTCCCCCAAAGCGCTGTGGAAGAGGGGCAGAACCGATCATACCCCGAAACACCGCAGGCGCAACAACAGGTGTCGGGGTAGACTCTGGCGCAACAACCGGAGCGGCAGTAGGAGCGAGCCCAGGAGCGACAACCGACCCATCGGCAACGGGAGCGAAATGAGCCGTGCGTTCAAGCAGGGTTTGCAACGCCACAGCGAACCGACCCAACAGGTGATCCTGCTGATCAAGTCTGGCAACCAGCGTGGGTAGCGAGGATGGCCCTGTACCGTCAGAATTCATGGCTTGGTCCTAATGTCACGGAACCATGAACCAGACGTACAACAAGAGATATGAGAAAATGAGAAGGCTTTATTGAAAATAAAGCTGTAAAGCAAAAGTCCAAACGGATGGTGAAACCGAGCAGAGTCTTTGCGAAGCCAGAGGTCAGGAACCAGAAGGGTAGTCAGACGAAGCCAGGATCAGGAACCAGCAGGGTAGTCAGACGAAGCCAGGATCAGGAACCAGCAGGGTAGTCAGACGAAGCCAGGATCAGGAACCAGCAGGGTAGTCAGACGAAGCCAGGATCAGGAACCAGCAGGGTAGTCAGACGAAGCCAGGATCAGGAACCAGAAGCAGCAGCAGTCTTAGAAGCATGTGAACACAAGAGGACCAAGCAAGGAACTGAAGCCACAGACCTCCTATATATATGAGCTAGGCATCCAGCTCCTCCCAGGGGAAGGAGGAGCCGCAGGGTGGAAGGCTACAAGAAACCCAGGACCCAAGATGGCCGCCAGCACATGTCAAACGAAGGAGAGCAGCAAGCAGGTAAGACCATGACAGAAATGCTGAATGGAGACAGGCTGGACATGTCTTTATATCCCCTTATTGGGCCTGATAAAATATCTGGTCTGGATTCCGGATTTTGCAACTGCAGGTAATTTGCAGATTGCACTCTCCCGAACCTTTCTTTAGACCCAAAAATTACTTATATGCATATACAATAATGAATAAATAATGAATATAGACAATATACAATACAAAAATTTATATAAAATACAGAATACATAAAAATGATGTTATACATATTATAGATGGAGCTCAGGTTCATGGGTCTATGCGCATTGACAGAGTAGGGAGAGGGGGGGGAGGGCCACAGGGGAAGCCAGCGCGTTGCTAGATAGCCCGACACTGACTATCCATGTGGTCCTACCCACCTCTCCTATAAGAAGCCGATGACGGCGCTACATTGATGATGTTCTATTAGTGTGGAGAGGTTCACATGCTACATTGTTACAGTTCATACATGAAATTAATAACAATGAGCTCAATCTGAAGTTTACAGCAAATATTGATCCTCAAACAGTTGAATTCCTAGATTTCCATATACATAAAAAACAGGAAACTTTTGTGTGCAGCACGTACCAAAAGGATGTAGCGAAAAACAGTTTCATCCTAAGTACAAGCTGCCACCTTCCTAGGTGGCTCCTGAATGTCCCTTTTTCTCAGTTCAGGCACCTAAAACGAAACTGCACTGAACAAGATAAGTTCGAGGTAGAGGCAGAACATATGAAAGCGCAATTCTTGGCAAAAGAGTACCCTAATGGACTACTGGAGGATGCAATTGAAAGGGTGAGACAATTGGACAGAGCCTCCTTTTTTAAATCTAAGGAAATATCTAACATCACGCAAGATGAAGATATAACATCAAAAATTATTCTACCATTCAATAAAGATTATCGGATGGTGAATAACATTATATACAAACACTGGCATCTATTGAAAGATGACAAAACTCTGGGCCCTATACTTCCGGCCCATCCTCCAATTGTCTACACCCGTGCTTCCAATCTAGGACTCCAGGTAGCTCCAACGATATGAAAGAAGGTTATAGAACCAATGATAACCCCATGGTCCAACCTGAAAGGTTTTTTTCAGGTGCGGTTGCTGTCAAAATTGTAGACAGACACATTTTGATAGAAATATAAAAACTATAACATCAACGTCCAATAACTTCAAGTGGGAAATTAAAGAAATTTTGTCATGTAATAGTAAAGCAGTCATCTATGTCATCCAATGCCCATGCCCAAAAGAATATATAGGGCGCACAAAAAGAGTATTTAAAACTAGGATCGCAGAGCATATTAATAATATCAAAAAACAGTCAGAAATACATCCTCTGTCAAAACATTTTAAATTACATCATACAGGAGATCCTAGCAAGATGAGATTCTGTGCCATCCAATCAGTTAAACAAGACTGGAGAGGGGGTGATTTTTTAGCAAAAATGTCCAGACAAGAATCCAAGAATATTTTTGAATTTGGATTTTTAATGCCCCTAGGATTGAATTCGGAGATTGAAATCTTCGGCTTCTTATAGGAGAGGTGGGTAGGACCACATGGATAGTCAGTGCCGGGCTATCTAGCAATGCGCTGGCTTCCCCTGTGGCCCTCCCCCCCTCTCCCTACTCCGTCAATACGCATAGACCCATGAACCTGAGATCCATCTATAATATGTATAACATCATTTTTATGTATTCTGTATTTTATATATATTTTTGTATTGTATATTGTCTATATTCATTATTTATTAATTATTGTATATGCATATAAGTAATTTTTGGGTCTAAAGAAAGGTTCGGGAGAGTGCAATCTGCAAATTACCTGCAGTTGCAAAATCCGGAATCCAGACCAGATATTTTATCAGGCCCAATAAGGGGATATAAAGACATGTCCAGCCTGTCTCCATTCAGCATTTCACATTTGCCTACTGAGGAAGGAATTACGGTTCCGAAACGCGTCTAGTGTGAACTAGTGTGAACTTGACCCAGCTAGTGGTGCGTTATTTCTGCTTCTGTTTCTACTTAAAAGACTTTTTTTTGATCATCTCATCTGGAGCCAGCCTAAAAGGGTGAGCACGGTATCAGCACTAGCCCCAAGCGGGGGCCGCGGTTTAATACCATCACAGTGGACTGACCTATACCAATTGGTGCGTTACTGTTTGACGCTTCTGTTGAATAGAATTTAACTTTACACCGGCGCAGCTCTGCTACATCGATTTCCGCCACTTTGACCAGCGCAGGTGGATGACATCATTGACCAGCAAACCATTCTCTGGTTTGGTCACGTGAGACGCCGCGAAGAACAAGCCGAGTGACTACCTCGTGGCAGGAGGTAGGAAACTAACACCAGTTGAAGGGGGTCTAACCGTAACCTTAAGCAATATTCGGATGCTGAGACCACTTACCAGCGACGGCAAACTGAACATCTTTTGAACAACCTATGTTCAGATCACTGGAAAATGAACATATAACTATCCGAACATTTGAGAGATCTAACTATAACACGTTGCAGACTGACACCATATAGCAAATTAAGAGGTCACATTTGGAGTACTCCTGTTATTTAGGTATATGCGTGAGCTCCGCATTACAAGTACCTATGTATTTATGCTGACATGTTGACATGCAATTAGGATATGTATAACAATTCAATATTTTATTGGGTAAATAAATTTTAATAAATGCAAAAATACTGTGAGCCAGTCTGATTGCTTTTTATGAATTTACTTGGTTTTCAGTTGGTAACTGAAGCACTGGGCTGCAGTAGGTTGCTGGTGTAGCTTCTCTAAATTGTCTATTGTTAGCTTACATAGGTAACTCGTATGACCTTGATTCCATGTGGGGTCGAGGACCCCATCCTCCTCCACATCATCTTCCACCCAGTCTTCACTTTATTAACTGAATATGACAGCAGTATATAACCCTCGAATTTCAAACGTCTTGATGCTGCAAGGGCGCAACAATTTTGTATTTTGCCCAAAAAAGGGTGTTTTATTAATAGAAGAATATAACCCTGTATATACAGGGTGTATCTCACACGCCCTGACCCACACTAGGCTACAATTAACCACCTCAGCCCCTATAGCTTAAACACCCTTAATGACCAGGCCACTTTTTACACTTCTGACCTACCCTACTTTCACCGTTTATTGCTCGGTCATGCAACTTACCACCCAAATGAATTTTACCTCCTTTTCTTCTCACTAATAGAGATTTCATTTGGTGGTATTTCATTGCTGCTGGCATTTTTACTTTTTTTGTTATTAATCGAAATTTAACGATTTTTTTTCAAAAAAAATGAAATTTTTCACTTTCAGGTGTAAAATTTTGCAAAAAAAAACGACATCTATATATTAATTTTTCTCTAAATTTACTGTTCTACATGTCTTTGATAAAAAAAAAAGTTTGGGTAAAAAAAAAATGGTTTGGGTAAAAGTTCACCTTCCTGTAAGGCTCCATTCAGATGTCCTTATGTGTCTTGCGGATCCGATCCATGTATCAGTGGATCCGTAAAAATCATACGGACGTCCGAATGGAGCCTTACAGGGGGGTGATCAATGACAAGGGGGTGATCAATGACAGGTGGGTGATCAAAAATGGTTTGGGTAAAAGTTATAGCGTTTGCAAACTATGGTACAAAAATGTGAATTTCCGCTTTTTGAAGCAGCTCTGACTTTCTGAGCACCTGTCATGTTTCCTGAGGTTCTACAATGCCCAGACAGTACAAACACCCCACAAATGACCCCATTTCGGAAAGTAGACACCCTAAGGTATTCGCTGATGGGCATAGTGAGTTCATAGAACTTTTTATTTTTTGTCACAAGTTAGTGGAAAATGATGATTTTTATTTTTTTTCTTACAAAGTCTCATATTCCACTAACTTGTGACAAAAAATAAAAACTTCTATGAACTCACTATGCCCATCAGCGAATACCTTGGGGTGTCTTCTTTCCAAATTGGGGTCACTTGTGGGGTAGTTATACTGCCCTGGCATTCTAGGGGCCCAAATGTGTGGTAAGTAGATTGAAATCAAAATGTGTAAAAAATGTCCGGTGAAATCCGAAAGGTGCTCTTTGGAATGTGGGCCCCTTTGCCCACCTAGGCTGCAAAAAAGTGTCACACATCTGGTATCTCCGTACTCAGGAGAAGTTGGGCAATGTGTTTTGGGGTGTCATTTTACATATACCCATGCTGGGTGAGATAAATATCTTGGTCAAATGCCAACTTTGTATAAAAAAATGGGAAAAGTTGTCTTTTGCCAAGATATTTCTCATTTTTTACAGATTTTGATTTCCAACCACTTCTCACGCATTCGGCCCCTAAAATGCCAGGGCAGTATAACTACCCCACAAGTGACCCCATTTTGGAAAGTAGACACCCCAAGGTATTTCGTGATGGGCATAGTGAGTTCATGGAAGTTTTTATTTTTTTTCACAAGTTAGTGGAATATGAGACTTTGTAAGAAATTTTTTTTTATCATTTTCCGCTAACTTGTGACAAAAAATAAAAAATTCTAGGAACTCGCCATGCCGCTCACGGAATACCTTGTGGTGTCATCTTTCCAAAATGGGGTCACTTGTGGGGTAGTTATACTGCCCTGGCATTATAGGGGCCCCAATGTGTGGTAAGTAGGTAAAAGACCTGTGAAATCCGAAAGGTGCTCTTTGGAATGTGGGCACCTTTGCCCACCTAGGCTGCAAAAAAGTGTCACACATCTGGTATCCCCGTACTCAGGAGAAATTGGGCAATGTGTTTTGGGGTGTCTTTTTACATATACCCATGCTGGGTGAGAGAAATATCTTGGCAAAAGACAACTTTTCCCATTTTTTTATACAAAGTTGGCATTTGACCAAGATATTTATCTCACCCAGCATGGGTATATGTAAAATGACACCCCAAAACACATTGCCCAACTTCTCTTGAGTACGGCGATACCAGATGTGTGACACTTTTTTGCAGCCTAGATGCGCAAAGAGGCCCACATTCCTTTTATGAGGGCATTTTTAGACATTTGGATCCCAGACTTCTTCTCACGCTTTAGGGCCCCTAAAATGCCAGGGCAGTATAAATACCCCACATGTGACCCCATTTTGGAAAGAAGACACCCCAAGGTATTCAATGAGGGGCATGGCGAGTTCATAGAAAAAAAAAAATTTTGGCACAAGTTAGCGGAAATTGATTTTTTATTTTTTTGCTCACAAAGTCTCCCTTTCCGCTAACTTGGGACAAAAATTTCAATCTTTCATGGACTCAATATTCCCCTCAGCGAATACCTTGGGGTGTCTTCTTTCCGAAATGGGGTCACATGTGGGGTATTTATACTGCCCTGGCATTCTAGGGGCCCTAAAGCGTGAGAAGAAGTCTGGAATATAAATGTCTAAAAAATTTTACGCATTTGGATTCCGTGAGGGGTATGGTGAGTTCATGTGAGATTTTATTTTTTGACACAAGTTAGTGGAATATGAGACTTTGTAAGAAAAAAAATAAAATTTCGGGTTCGGGTCCGGGGTCCAAAAATCCTAAAGTTCGGTACGAACCCGAACTTTACAGTTTGGGTTCGCTCAACCCTAGCAGTCACAAATCAGACGTCTGACGGGCAAGTGGTGTCGCCGCTGAACATCAGCAAGGCGAACCATGGCTGTGTAAGATCTTCTAGAGATTTTCCTGGCCTGCCGCAAGACGTTCTGGACCCTGGGGTATTTGGCAACGAATCGCTGCACGACTAAGTTCAGGACGTGTGCCATGCACGGCATGTGTGTCATTTTGCCCTGTTTCAGCGCGCTCAGCAGATTGGCACCGTTGTTGCACACCTCTTTACTAACTGTCGAATTGAGCGGGGTTAGCCACTGATCCGCCTGTGACCACAGAGCTGAAAGAAGTGCAGGACTGGTGTGCCTCTTGGCTTCTAGGCACAACAGCCGCAGCACAGCATGGCAACGTCTCACCTGGCACGTCGAATAGTTTCTGGGGAGCTTGAAGGGTGCAGCGGAAGAGGCGGTAGCAGTGGAAAAGGAGGAGTCAGCCGAGGAGGAGACGGAGGATGGAGTAGGAGGAGGAGAAGAGGCAGGCCTGCATGCAATCCATGGCGGTAACACCAAATCCACACGGGTGTCACGGGTTACATGCTTGACGGCTGTCAGAAGGTTCACCCAGTGGGCAGTAAAAGTTATGTACCTTCCCTGCCCGTGTTTGCTAGACCACGTGTCTGTGGTCAGATTTATCTTGGCACCGACATTGTGTGCCAGAGATATATTGACTTGCCGCTGAACATGGCCATATAGTTTAGGGATGCAGTTCTGGGAGAAATATTTCCTTCCGGGGACCTTCCATTGCAGTGTGCCAATGGCCACAAATTTTCTAAAGGCCTCCGAGTCCACCAATTTATATGGCAGTAGCTGGCGGGCTAGCAGTTCCGAAAAGCCAGTGGTCAGCCGTTGGGCAAAAGGATTATCTGGCGTCATCATTTTTTTACGCTCGAACAGTTGGGCCACGGAAGCCTGCCTTGTGCCAGATGAATGCGACGACTGCACGTGAAAGGTGGAGTGGAGGACAAATGGGAGGAGAGAAGAGAAGGAGAAGAGGCAGGATGTGAAGCGCCGGGAGTGTGGCTTTGTGGGTTCTGACGGCATTGCTCCCACTGGGCTCGGTGATGGGAGGCCAGGTGCCTTCTTAAGGTGGTCGTCCCTAGGTGAGTGTTGGGCTTACCGCTACGTATGCGTTGAAAGCACGGGATGCAGATGGCAACACTATTGTCAGCAGCTGACATGTTAATAAAAGCCCACTCTGCGGAGCCATGTGTCGGCGTCCTGGGAGCGCAAGATGTGACCGTGCATGGTGGATGGCTCGCTCCAGATACATTAGCAGTCTGCTTTTTGCCTCCTTTCCACTGCGAGTTCTGTCTGCTTCTCCTCCCTATCTGCTGCTCCGTCTCTCCCTCTGAACTCCCCTCCTCTTCCTCTCTTGTGGGCACCCACATGACACCGATCGACATGTCATCATCATCACCTTCACCACCACTTACATTAGAGATCTCGGAGTAGGCAGCAACAGCGGGTGGCGGTCGTTGCTACCTCCTCTTCCTCATCCGATGCCAAGAATGTCTGCGCATCGGTAGGGTCTGGGAATGGATGGGAAAATAATTTCTCTGACTCGAGTGGAGGTGCTATGGTGGTGGTGGTGTCTTTGGGGGTGCACACAGCAGAGAGTGAGGACGGTGCAGATACAGAGGATGAGGAGGGTGCAGAAGCGGTAGGCTGAGTGAGCCACTCAACCAACTTTGGCGCGCCATTTGAAGTTATCGCACACGCCTTCTCCAACTTCCCACTTAGGCTCCGGCCTGGTGCACCTGCCCGACCCCCAGTGGCGTACCAAGGGGGGGGGGGGGGGCGGCCCGCCCCGGGTGCCACTCACAAGGGGGGTGCCAGCCGCGACTGATGGCGCTGTGATAGGGGCAGGGCTCCAGATGGTCTCTCCCTCCCCCTGTGCTGCTGCCGCCGCGGCCAATAAGAAGAGGGACAGGGCCGGGGGAGGGGCTGTGGCCACTGCGCCACCAATGAAGATAACTGACCTGTTAATACAAATGCAGGAGGCGGGTGCCGGTCTGCCGGAATCAAATAGCCGGCACCCGACCTCTATGACAGGGAGCTGCGATCAGCCTCATCAGCGGCAGTTAACCCCTCAGGTGCCGCTCCCTGTCATAGAGGTCGGGTGCCGCTATTTGATTCCGGCACCCGCCTCCTGCATTTGTATTAACAGGTCAGTTATCTTCATTAACATTGAGTGCGGCCCCCCCCCCAGTATAATAAACATTGAGTGCGGCCCCCCCAGTATAATAAACATTGAGTGCGCCCCCCCCCAGTATAATAAACATTGAGTGCGCCCCCCCCCCAGTATAATAAACATTGAGTGCGGCCCCCCCCAGTATAATAAACATTGAGTGCGCCCCCCCCAGTATAATAAACATTGAGTGCGCCCCCCCCCCCCCCAGTATAATAAACATTGGTGGGCAGTGGGCAGTGCCAATGAGGGTTAAAAAATAAAAAATTAACTCACCTCCTCCAATTGATCGCGTAGCTGCTGCCAGTCTCCTTGTAATTTCTATTTCTTCAGGACCTGTGGTGACGTCACTGAGCTCCAGCCTCTATCACATGGTCCATTACCATGGTGATGGATCATGTGATGTATCATGTGATGAGCTCAGTGACATCACCACAGGTCCTGAAGAAAGTACATAAGACCGGCTGCTACGCGATCAATTGGAGGTGGTGAGTTAATTTTTATTTATTTTTTTAACCCTCATTGGCACTGCCCACCAATGTTTATTATGTTGGGGGGGGGGGGGGGGCGCACTGTGCCACCAATGTTTATTATACTGGGGTGTTGGGGGGGGGGCGCACTGCACCACCAATGTTTATATGTTTATTATGCTAGGGAGGGGGGGCGCACTGCCCACCAATGTTTATTATGTTGGGGGGGCACACTGCGCCACCAATGTTTATTATACTAGGGTGTTGGGGGGGGCGCACTGCACCACCAATGTTTATATGTTTATTATGCTAGGGAGGAGGGGCGCACTGCCCACCAATGTTTATTATGTTGGGGGGGCACACTGCGCCACCAATGTTTATTATACTAGGGTGTTGGGGGGGGCGCACTGCACCACCAATGTTTATATGTTTATTACACTAGGGAGGGGGGGCGCACTGCGCCACCAATGTTTATTATGTTGGGGGGGGCGCACTGCGCCACCAATGTTTATTATACTGGGGTTTAAGGGGGTGCAGGTTTTTATTTTATTAAGGAAGGGTTAAGGGGTCTATTAAGGGGTGGTTAATGGGTTCTATTAAGGGGGGTTAATGGGTTTATTTCGTTAAGGGGGTGTGCAGAGGTTTATTTTATTAAGGGGTTTTATTTTTATTTATAAATATTATTGAAAACATTGAAAAAAGTTTGTGCATGTTTTCTTAACTTTCTTGGGGGGGGGGGGGGGGGGGGGGGGGGGGGTGCCAAACAAAGGGTTCGCCCCGAGTGCCAAATGCTCAAGGTACGCCCCTGCCGACCCCTACCATCCCTGCGGAACGGTCTGCCTCTTCCTCTGCCTGTCATTTTCTAAATGACCCTCTGCCTAAGTCTGTAGAGAAGAGCAGTATTTGTGGAAGATGGTATATGACACCCCTCAATCAGTATTTGGCGGAAACAGGTATATGGCACCCCTCAATTCAATTTGTATTTTGTGGAAGCAGCTGTATTGCAGGCCTCAATCAGTATTTTGTAGAAGAAGGTATATGGCACCCCTCAATCAGAATTTGACGGAAACAGGTATATGGCACCCCTTTAATCAGTATTTTGTGGAAGCAGGTGTATCGCAGCCCTCAATCAGTATTTGGTGGAAGAAGATATATAGCAATAGCACCCCTCAATCAGTATTTTGTGGAAGAAGGTATATGGCACCCCTCAATTAGTATTTGGCGGAAACAGGTATATGGCACCCCTCAATCAGTATTTTGTGGAAGCAGGTGTATCGCAGCCCTCAATCAGTATTTTGTGGAAGCAGGTATATTGCAGCCCTCAATCAGTATTTGGTAGAAAAAGGTATATAGCAATAGCACCCCTCAATCAGTATTTTGTGGAAGAAGGTATATGGCACCCCTCAATCAGTATTTGGCAGAAACAGGTATATGGCACCCCTCAATCAGTATTTTGTGGAAGCAGGTGTATCGCAGCCCTCAATCAGTATTTTGTAGAAAAAGGTATATAGCAATAGCACCCCTCAATCAGAATTTTGTGGAAGAAGGTATATGGCACTAATGGA
The DNA here is from genome assembly GCF_905171765.1 of Bufo bufo. Taxonomy (NCBI): domain Eukaryota; kingdom Metazoa; phylum Chordata; class Amphibia; order Anura; family Bufonidae; genus Bufo; species Bufo bufo. The sequence continues at coordinate 384,701,693 of NC_053389.1, forward strand.
TAAATACTCAGGGTCAGGAAGTCAATAGTCGTGGCCCAGTGTATGATTACTCAGAGGTGTCGTTAATTTTCACTATTGAGCTGAGTTTGCCTTATTGTAGTTATTTAAAACATAACTTTTATTTCATCTAATTTTTAGAATATTGTGACACTATACAAAAACAATGCTGTTATTGCACTGCTTTATTGGAAGTGTGTCAGGTATAGCTGGCAGCTCTAGTCCCATTGGTCAGGCGGCAGTGTGTCAGAGGGGTCGCTTTCAACAAGGTATTTCTGCGGGTTGCTCGGCCTAGGTTCTATCCCTAAATAACCTGGTCGTGGAGAGCTGGGAGAACCCTAACAGGCTGTATTCCGGGCACCCGCCCTTAAAAGGGCGACCCACAGCCGCTGGAACCTCGGATCTATTGCTGCTAAGCCCTAACAAAATTATTCTTCCTCAAAGATGCCCGAAGCGTTTCACCACAAAGAGTAGTGGTTCTTCAGGGACACAGAATGAAACGCAGGGGCGCCTGGTGCAGTGGCAGCGCTCCCGCACGTATATAAAGGCAGTGGCAACAAACTGAATTAAAGTGTCCATTTTTTATAGCGTCTGAACCCTGCCCACCTGGTTAATTAACCTATGGTTGCAGGGTGAGCGCTCTTTGAATCCCTCCCACTCATTCGTCATATCATCCAGACCGAGGACGCACATTCATTGGGCCGTTACCTTATGTCTCGCCCAGTCAGTAGCGCTTCGCTTACAACCGGAAGTGACGTCGGTGGGGGGCGTATCAGTTATGGGGATCTAATAGGACTCGGCAGGTCCTTGCAGGGTAAATGTAAACACACTTAATACATACATCCGCGGGGGCGAGCATAGAGATCAAGAGTCATATTTTAAAGTATTTATAGTCTGCCGAGTGCGCGCATGCACTTTCTCGCAGACTTATATGCGATCTATTCCAAAATGAGTATTTTAGACTTCGAGATGTTAAACCATACAAAGTTACAGGTCCTTGCAGGTCACACGTTCCTTTTGTGTTTATACTCCTCAGTAAATTTACATTTACAGTGATCTGTAATACTTGAGGAGTAAAATAGACTGCCAAGTGGGCATTAGAGTATTACAACCTCACTGGCAGGCACAGGTTTTAACCCCTAAGGGGGCAGTCTCTATTCAAAGGCTTAATGCAAGCATCTAAACTTCATCACTCCCATATTTGAGTGGGGTGTTGAAGAGATGTAGGCAGGTCCAGGCAGAGAGTCTTGGGACTTAATCAGAGATTTTATGGAAATATTTATAGAAATGGCTTATATGAAATATATTCATTCAAGCCTTTCGGTGTCACAAAGTTTAATCTATATGTCCATTTTGTTTCGGCTCGCAGGATCATCTTGCCCCAATCACCACCTCTCTTTGGTTTGGGGACATGCTGTATTCCTATGAATCTAAGGCAGCTGGTATTACCTCCATGGTGTTGTACAATGTGGCGTGCCACTGATGTGTCTTTTTAATTTAAAACATCATTCACGTGGTCCCTTATGCGTTTCCTGAATTCCCGTTTTGTCTTGCCCACATAATCCAGTGGCAAGTACATTGGGCCAGGTACACCACACCAGTGGTAAGACAGTTTATAAAGTCTCTAATGGTGTATTCCTTGTTATTATGGGAGCAAATGAAGGTTTTTGTTTTTCTAATCTGACCACAAGCTGTGCAACTGCCACATTTAAAGGTTCCCATGGGTTTTCTAGAAAGCCAATTTCCAGGTCTCTCAGGTTGAAAATGGCTGTTGACCAGTCTGTCCCTCAAACTACGTCCCTTTCTGAAGGTGATCTGTGGGTATGATCCTAGAACCTTATCTAGATCTGGGTCCACTTTTAGGATATCCCAATGTCTAGATAAAACTCGTTTTATTGCTTGATGTCCGCTGTCAAAGGTGCCAATAACCCGAATATTATTCTGGCCCATAGTGTTTATTGATCTCAGTTTTTTAGGGATGAGGAGTTGATCCCGTTTCTCATTGCACGCAATTTCGTAGGCCGTGCGTAAAATTCCATCGGGATAACCTTTCTCCCTAAACCTGACTCTCAGATCTGATGCCTGGTTTTTGAATTTTTTCATTGTAGAGCAATTCCTCCGAAGTCTAAAGTATTGGCCCTTGGGGATTCCTTTGCGTAAAGGGAATGGATGTGCACTGTCCCAACGGAGGAGACTATTTCCAGCAGTGCTCTTGCGGTATACCGAGGTGACGATGCTCTGGTTTATACCTCTTTCAATCAGCACATCAAGGAATGGTAATGCATTTTTATCGCATGTTGATGTGAAGTTGAGGCCCAGGTCATTGTCATTGATGGTCATGACAAAATCCGCAAAGGATTCCTCAGTCCCCCTACATAGAACAAACACATCATCCATGAACCTCAGCCAAAGAACTACCTTGTTTTGCCACTTTTCCAGTTCTTCAGACCCAATGTAGTTGGCCTCCCACCAGCCCAGGAGTAAATTTGCGTACGACGGCGCACAAGAACTGCTCATCGCAGTGCCCCTGAGCTGGTGGTAGCGGCGATCATCAAAGACAAAGTATTTCTTTGTAAGGCTGAAGTTCAAAAGATCCAGAAGAAATTTATTATGTGCTGTCAATCTTTTGTCACGCATAGATAAATAATACTCCACTGCATTCAATCCCAGATCATGTCTGATAGAACTATAGAGTGCCTCAACATCTATGGATGCAAAGATCATTGAGTCATCAAGACAGATGCCATTGAGTCTCAACAGGAGATCAGAGGTATCTCGTATATAAGATGGCAAAGCTGTTACAAATGGCTGAATGATCTTGTCTACATAGATGCCTACATTTTGCCCTATACTCCCTACCCCTGATACTATCTGGCGTCCTTTGAGCGGACTAATGCCCTTATGTATCTTGGGTTTAAGAGAGAGAGAAAGAAAGTGTGAGGGTCAGACGGATCTGTTGGAAAGGGTTCCACTAGATCTGAAAGACTTGAGGCGCCTTGGGTTTATAGGAGTGGAGTGGAAAGAAGGTTGGGTGCTAGATACTAGAGGCTGCTCCGGGTATAGTCAGGTCGACATAGGTGTCTGCCTGTAAAGGATATGGTAGTGAGCCAAATTAGGGGGACTGGTAGGTAGAAATACCCTCCAGGTCTTGCCTATTTGAAATATACCCTTTTGGGCGCCAATAGCAGTTGATCGTTAATGGTTGGTATTTGGGCTTTGTATTGGTAAAAAGAACAAATTTTAGGGTGTAGGGGTGTGTATAGAGATATCAATGTGTGAGATAAAAACACATATATATACAGTACAGACCAAAAGTTTGGACACACCTTCTCATTCAAAGAGTTTTCTTTATTTTCATGACTATGAAGGCATCAAAACTATGAATTAACACATGTGGAATTATATACATAACAAACAAGTGTGAAACAACTGAAAATATGTCCTATTCTAGGTTCTTCAAAGTAGCCACCTTTTGCTTTGATTACTGCTTTGCACACTCTTGGCATTCTCTTGATGAGCTTTAAGAGGTAGTCCCCTGAAATGGTCTTCCAACAGTCTTGAAAGAGTTCCCAGAGATGCTTAGCACTTGTTGGCCCTTTTGCCTTCACTCTGTGGTCCAGCTCACCCCAAACCATCTCGATTGGGTTCAGGTCCGGTGACTGTGGAGGCCAGGTCATCTGGCACAGCACCCCATCACTCTCCTTCATGGTCAAATAGCCCTTACTTTCAAAGTTTTCCCAATTTTTCGGCTGACTGACTGACCTTCATTTCTTAAAGTAATGATGGCCGCTCGTTTTTCTTTACTTAGCTGCTCTTTTCTTGCCATAATACAAATTCTAACAGTCTATTCAGTAGGACTATCAGCTGTGTATCCACCTGACTTCTCCTCAACGCCACTGATGGTCCCACCCCCATTTATAAGGCAAGAAATCCCACTTATTAAACCTGACAGGGCACACCTGTGAAGTGAAAACCATTTCAGGGGACTACCTCTTGAAGCTCATCAAGAGAATGCCAAGAGTGTGCAAAGCAGTAATCAAAGCAAAAGGTGGCTACTTTGGCTACTTTGAAGAACCTAGAATATGACATATTTTCAGTTGTTTCACACTTGTTTGTTATGTATTTAATTCCACATAGTTTTGATGCCTTCAGTGTGAATCTACAATTTTCATAGTCATGAAAATAAAGAAAACTCTTTGAATGAGAAGGTGTGTCCAAACTTTCGGTCTGTACTGTATATATATATATATATATATATATATACGCACATATAAAACCTGCACAAAAGATCAAAAGATTGTACACATATAAAGAATCTAAAAAATCTGCAAAAAAGATTAAAAGATTGTGCACATAGGTAGGATCACTGTAAACCGTCTCAAGTGCCTAAGAGACCGTGTTCTGCAGTATCGTACACTGTATAGTATGGTACAGTATGTAAATCGATAGGTTAAAAATCTGTATAAAAGGATACCAATATATATATATTAAAATAATATATTTTAAATAATCTGGTATCGTGGGGTCAGTTACTTACTTCACTGGGGGGGGGGGGGCGGTTTACCAGGATAAGCATAATACACCTGTAAACCGAGTACCCCCCAGCCTGGATCGCTTCTAGAGTTTTAACGGATGAAGGCAGCCAATTACACGGGTGCTTCTCTTCAAAGGTCTTTATTGCATGTACATATAAATTAGGCTCAACGCATTTTGGGACAGGCATGTCCCTTCATCAGGAGAAATGTTCCTGATGAAGGGACGTGCCTGTCCCGAAACGCGTTGAGACGGATTTATATGTACATGCAATAAAGACCTTTGAAGAGAAGCACCCGTGTGATTGGCTGCCTTCATCCGTTAAAACTCTAGAAGCGATCCAGGCTGGGGGGGTACTCGGTTTACAGGTGTATTATGCTTATCCTAGTAAACCGACACCCCCCCCCCCCCCCCCCCCCCGCCGTGAAGTGAGTAACTGAACCCACGATACCACATTATTTTAAATATATTATTTTAATATATATATATTGGTATCCTTTTATACAGATTTTTAACCTATCGATTTACATACTGTACCATACTATACAGTGTACGATGCTGCAGAACACGGTCTCTTAGGCACTTGAGACGGTTTACAGTGATCCTACCTATGTGCACAATCTTTTAATCTTTTTTGCAGATTTTTTAGATTCTTTATATGTGTACAATCTTTTGATCTTTTGTGCAGGTTTTATATGTGCGTATATATATATATATGTGTTTTTATCTCACACATTGATATCTCTATACACACCCGTACACCCTAAAATTTGCTCTTTTTACCAATACAAAGCCCAAATACCAACCATTAACGATCAACTGCTATTGGCGCCCAAAAGGGTATATTTCAAATAGGCAAGACCTGGAGGGTATTTCTACCTACCAGTCCCCCTCATTTGGCTCACTACCTTATGTATCTTGGGCAGGGAGTAGAAAGTAGCCGTGACCGGGTGTTGTGGCAGGAGGAAGTCCATTTCCGCCTCACTGATCAATTTATTACGAAATCCTTTATTGAGAATGTCTTTCAATTCAAAGAGGTACATAGGGCCAGGGTCTTTGGGTAGGAGTTTATATGACTCTCTGTTTCCCAAGATGTCTAGACACATTTGTTTATATTTCCCTATGTCCATTAGGACTAAGTTGCCCCCCTTGTCAGAGGCTTTTATTACCACATTCCAGGCGCTTTCTAATGTTTTAAGGGCCTGATATTAATTTTTATTCAAATTGTTCCTACCTCTAGTGGCTTGGATTTGCTCAAGGTCTCTGGATACCAGTTTGTAAAAAATGGATATGTTTGAATCTGGTAGAGGGGGTGGCATCTGTGTGCTTTTAAGTTTTAGCTGTGTGAATGGGCCCTCAGTCCTATCCTTTTGTCCTTCCTCTAGCAGATTTACAAGCATCATAGTGGCCTCAAGTTCCTGGGTATTCATACTTAATTCATCACACTTCTTTTTATCTTGTAATGCAAAGTGCTTATGCCAGAGCAATTTACTTACAAAGAGGGCTATATCTTTGCTCCACTCAAAGGTGTCATGTGGGACTGTAGGGACAAAGGATAGGCCCTTATTTAATAGGGACATTTCATCAGCGGATAGTTTATGGGAGGAGAGGTTGACAATTTCCATTTTATTACCTGTAATAGCTAATGCCCCCCCTACACTTTGTTCCTGAGTTGGTAAGGAGCTTGCATGGGGGGTTGAGCTAAAAAAGTAGAGGATGATGCAGAGGGTGAGGGGTCCGCTTGGCTGCATGTTTGATAACTTCCTTTTCTGTAGCCTGCTCTTGTCTGTCCCCTACCTCCCTTGCCTCTATTTCTCTGTCTTCTCCCTCTACTTGTCCTACTTTGTTCAGTTTCTGAACCCTCAGCTTCCGATGATGATACCTCACTTTGTACCTCCCTTTGTATACTTTTATTAAGGAATAGATATGCTCTGTTTCCTTCGAATTCAGTGGAGTCTCGAAGATATTGTTGGTGTTTACGTTCCCTGACCATATACTGAAATCTATCTACGGTATTTTGAAGGTATTCCTCTTTTTTCTGAAATGGTGCCTCGTCTTTGAATTTGAGTGCTTGCTCCCTAAGGCTATTCACCTTTCTTCGTTTGGAATCAAGATTCACTTTTTCTTCTTCAAGGAGGAGGTGCATGAATCTATGTGAACTGGCTGTAGCTTCCTCTTCCCACTTTTTTATTAAGCTAGTATTTCTAAGTCTATCAGCTGGAGTAAGATTGATTCTGAGGCCTTTTGGTACAATATTTTCTTTTAAATAGTGTTCTAGGGATTTTATTTCCCACCAGGACACTATAAGGTCTTTGTAGGCCCCTGTCAAATCCTTGAAGATGTTTTTTATACTATTCGAAGAGGTAGTCTGAACGTACTCTGTTTCAGAGAAGACACTTTTTGCTTCTGTTGCCCATGCTTCCAAGTCTGGACTTGTTGCAAGGAAACCTGCCATTAGCGTTTCAATTTGATTATTACTAATGGATAAATACTCAGGGTCAGGAAGTCAATAGTCGTGACCTAGTGTATGATTACTCAGAGGTGTCGTTAATTTTCACTATTGAGCTGAGTTTGGCTTATTGTAGTTATTTAAAACATAACTTTTATTTCATCAAATTTTTAGAATATTGTGACACTATACAAAAACAATGCTGTTATTGCACTGCTTTATTGGAAGTGTGTCAGGTATAGCTGGCAGCTCTAGTCCCATTGGTCAGGCGGCAGTGTGTCAGAGGGGTCGCTTTCAACAGGGTATTTCTACGGGTTGCTCGGCCTAGGTTCTATCCCTAAATAACCTGGTCGTGGAGAGAACCCTAACAGGCTGTATTCCGGGCACCCGCCCTTAAAAGGGCGACCCACAGCCGCTGGAACCTCGGATCTATTGCTGCTAAGCACTAACAAAATTATTCTTCCTGAAAGGTATATGGCACCCCTCAATCAGTATTTTGTGGAAGAAGGTATATGGCACCCCTCAATCAGTATTTGGCAGAAACAGGTATATGGCACCCCTCAATCAGTATTTTGTGGAAGCACGTGTATCGCAGTCCTCAATCAGTATTTGGTGGAAGAAGGTATATACCACCCCTCAATCAGTATTTGGCGGAAACAGGTATATGGCACCCCTCAATCCGTATTTTGTGGAAGCAGGTGTATTGCAGGCCTCAATCAGTATTTTGTAGAAGAAGGTATATGGCACCCCTCAATCAGTATTTGGCGGAAACAGGTATATAGCACCCCTCAATCAGAATTTGGCGGAAACAGGTGTATCGCAGCCCTCAATCAGTATTTGGTGGAAGAAGTGTGACGGACTGAACCGTCACTGGGGCTGCTGGAGTAGCCTGAGGGCTAGCCTCCTTCCTACAGACTATGGAGAGAGAACAATGGAGACCCCCTCAGACCTTTTGGGGTTACAAGGAATTATGAACCCTGATTTATGTGTGTAATTTATATGCCACATATTTCCTATGGACCATTAAAAAGGCATGGTGTGGAGTCAGCAACACAAAAAGGGTTAACTCTGCACTGAGACTCCCACTGATTGTGTTAGTGATGGGATTAAGATAGTTGATTATAATAGCAGCCAACTCCTATGATACACTCAGGAGATAATCCCATCACATGTGTCTCCTCGTCCCCTATTCATTCATTATAGAGGGGGTGAAGATATCTGTTTGCATGTTAATTGTTGATTGTGTCAAAGACAATGCCAGTGTGTTTGTTGAATAGGGTTAGTTTTGTGTTTAAACTGTACAGGATTGGCTGCTATGTCATGTCCTCAGTATGTCATGTGTATATAAGTCAATGCTGTGTGTTCAATAAAGAGTTCCTGTTTTACCCTTCATCATGTTGAGGCTGGTGTTTGGGTAACTGATCAACACTGGGGATTGCTATACGCTGAAGATTTGCTATACTCCCCTGGCTATAACTACTAGCTCTTGTAAGAGCTGTTCCTGCTCTCTGGATTTAGGAGAGGTTCACCCACTGGAGCCTGGAGCCTTGTCGTAGGTCCAGGGTGGGTAGGAGACGGCGAGACCTCAACCAAGCTTCGGCGGTTCGTGGGTTCTGTGGCGGTTATGGTGTCGACTGGAGTGCTTGGAGTCATGAAATGACTCGCCGGGCGAACCGCAAGGCCATTTCTAGCTATGGCGCCCGCTGCATGCGCTGTTTACAATCCTGGCTGTTTTCCTTATGGTAGCTTTCTGGGTTTGCTTTGCAAACCTTTTTGGCTCACTCAGGGATCCGTAGCTCTTTCTCCTCAGCTGTTCCTTGTCCAGCACTCCCAATCCTCCTTATATTCCTCTCTCACACTTCTCTGGTTGCCAGAGATAGAACTTCCTGCCTGGACATCTATTCTGACCTTCTGGAGCTGTGTTGCTGCGTTTTCTGGTAGTTGGTCCAGAACGCTACCCTCCGGATCCCTGTTGGACCTTTGTGGTCTATTGTGATCGCCCACCTGGGTGTATGTGTTTGTCTGTTTTGTCTGTCCTCTCCCTGGTGTTCCCCTCTTAGTGATAGTGGTGCGGACTAGCGATCCCACCGGGCCGTTCACTATCTAGGGCTCATTTTAGGGAAAGCCAGGGTTTAGGCACGTGATCACCCCACGGGTGAGGAACCCGTCTAGGGGCGTCAGGGCAGTCAGGTGCCAGCCGCAAGGTGAGTTAGGGGTCACCACCTTTCCATCTCCCTTGGGCAGGGCTTTCCCTTTTTTCGTCCCTGTGCGTGACGCCGGTCATTACACTATGTACACTTTTAGGCAATTTTTTTTATTATTGCATTGTACTCAAAATCATTTCTTCACTTGGTCTTTATTAAAAATGTTGTACCCCTGTCTCTGTGCAGGCTTCAGTTTCTCTAGAATTTTCACTCTGTTGCATCAGGCTGCCTCCGAAGGTGTGTGAGATGGGGAAACAGCTCTCCTGGTCTAAACACTTTGTGTAGATTAAATTAAATTATCTGGACTGACATTCTGCTGTTTGGCCACAAGATGCCGCTGTTTCCTAAACACAGCTACAGACTGCATATTTCCATATTCATGAGAGGTGGAGTTACACACAGAACCTGGAGAGGAAGAGAGAGGAAGCAGCCATCTTAGTGGGAGCTGAGACTGTGGAACTGTGTCAGCTGAAAATCCGACGGCATCCAGGTATGGGAGCATACATCAGTAAGCAGAGCTACAGCTAAGTGAAGCTGATTTTGTCCAAGACCCTGATCCTGTCCAGAGGAAGGAGGATTGCTTCCAGGAACACTGATAAGAGCTTAGGAGCAAAGCTACATACACTGCGGGACCGCATGCTTGTTGGAAAGGCATTTGTTCTGTTCAGAGTCACCAGCGGATGCAGAGCAAACCCGGGTCAGTAAGATCGTGCACGCAACTCATTACAGTGTTGGCACCTAGAGACTAAGACCAGGCCTGTAGTTAGTTAGTCGGGGTCTCTGTGTCAGGCCACAAGTGTTGCTACTGTCCATTGCAAGGACTCCATAACTTAAAGTGACATTTCACACTGGAGAGCTGATAAATTTCCCACAAACTCAAGCCAGGCTGGCGTTTTGCTCAGGAGGAATACTTTGGCACATGCTACAGGACCAGTTATGGGAGGAGGATTCTGTAGAGCTTTGTAAGATTGTAAGCCGTTGTGCTGCACCGCAGGCTAGCCCACACCATACGCCCAGTTATTCTTGTTTTTTAGGGTAATAATAGGTAAGGTGTGGCAGTTTAGTTGTTCCTGCCAGTAGGTTAATTATCACACTTTCCTCTTGCATCCATCGGAGGGCGCCGCACTGTACAGCACAAGGGTCTCAACCTTTGGGCTGGGTGTATGTAAATTTATTGTATGTTCCCAGCATTTGTGGTTGTGTTCATTACCACGTTTAAGTAAAATTCTGTTTTGGCAAAAGCTGGTGATGGAGTTGTTTTCCTCTTCGCTGTATCCTGGGGAGCCCACCCCGGTACACGGCTTACATCTGTACATAGCCTTTAAATCACAGGATAACCACAGCCACTTTTCAAAACTGGAGTGATGTAAAAAGACAAAATGGTTGCACAAATAAACCCACAGAGCCCTATTTTGAGACTTTTTAAGGTCAGAATCACTGTTGGAAATCACTGACCAAAACACTGACGTGTAAATGAGGATTAATACTGTATAGAAACAGCATTAACACCAAAGTTTTTGAATGAATAGACTCCATATCTATGATCTGAAGCTCGATTTACTCAAGCCTTGATAGGAGCATAAGCTTGGCAATTATTTTTGGTTTCACTTACAGCAAGAGTCAGCAACTTTTAGCACTCCAGCTAAACTACAACTTCCAACATGTATACTTGCTCAACTGTTCATTATAACTCCCACAGAAGTGAAAGGAGGATTCTGGGAGTTGCAGTTTTACAACAGCTGGAGTGCTAGAGGTTGCTGATCCCTGACACTGAGATAATGGTTCAGATTTACTAATACTGCCTAATAGCAATACAGGGTGTCATTTATCATACTGGTGTAAAGTAGAACTGGCTTAGTTGCCCATGGCAACCAAATTCCTCCTTTCATTTTCCAAAGCAGCTGTCCAAAATGGTGGGATCTGATTAGTTGCTATGGGCAACTAAACCAGTTCTACTTTACACCAGTTTGATAAATTACCCCACAATGTACATTTAGACACAAAGTCTCAAACAGTGACTGATGCTGGATAATAAATTTAGTATATCTTTAGACTGTCTAGTCTAACTTTACAATACTTATGTGTTAATTTAGTACGCCTAGAAAAATGCATCACAATTTTGGTGTATTTTTTGTTGCACAATGTCAAAAGTAGGCCATGTCGCTCTCCCTCATGAGTCACAAAAAGTGCCTAAAACAGTTAATAAATGTGGTGCAAAGCATGTAGGCTACTTCTTTGGTGAAAATTGCTCCATAATTCTGGTGCATTTTGAATAGTAAATCTCCACCATTGACTTTTTCCTGTTTTGTAGCACTTTTCATTGCCAAAAGTACAGCAGAAAGTACAGCCACATTGAATAATCTGGTGATAAATCTGCCATTCTGTGTCCACATCCAGTCAAAACCAAAGTGATAGTTCCTCAGGAAATAATTCAATTTAGGCAACCCATATGTCTACATGTCCTGTTGCTACATCTGCAAAAATTGTCCACCATAACAGAGTAGCAGTTGCTGGTGTCCAATGCAGTACCCACCTAGAATTAGCTGACGCAGAAAATGTCAAAGCTCGGTTGGCCAGTAAGCACATCATGCCGAGTCTACTGATTTTCTATGGACCTGCCTGCAAGAAAAGCCTTACCTGCTTTTTTTTGTTATTCACTGATTCTGGGTGCTGCTGGTGTTTGCTGTTGGACCCCTGGTGGCTGGGGCTATGTAACTAAGCATGCAACATTTTTTGTGATAATGATCCAGGCATGAATACAGGCATATATTGTGCTTTAGTCTGTCTAGCAATCACTCACTTTTTGTTGAAGAAAAGGGCCTTTCTAACTTTTCTTCTTGGCCCCTGTGATTTCCAAGTATGCCTCTGCTCTGACAATCCATGGTGTTGCTTATGACATAGTGGATTAAGGGATGTGACTCCCTGTTGGATGAAGATGCTGCATACTCCAAGTTCTACTGACAGTGGTGGATCCTAATCGGTCACAGATTGCCACCTTGCACTATCACAAGGCAATGGATCACTGCAAGATTGCAGAAACTAGGGTAAGTGTCTCCATCTAGCCTCTGCTTAATTAAGGTGTCATTAATGGACAATGAATGTGAGATTGTTCAATGGGGTTTATTTCTATAGAGGCATTTATTTGTTTTGGCTGACTTGACATGTTTAGGGTGCTGCATTTCTGCTGCGACCCCTGTGCCCTCCTGTGGGTGTGCCTAACCAAACTTAGATTACCAACTCTCGATTAGTAGAACAGCAGGAAGTCTGGGTATTGTGGTTGCAACACATGCCGAAATGTGGCTGTTTCATGGCTGACTGAAACTGGTCTTACCCATCACTACTGCTGGCAATTTATATTAAAATCACAAAGTAACGAAAAAATCTAGTTTTATAGTATAGCCTTCTGCCATCAGGACAACAACTAACAGCTTTATCTTTTCACAATTACCTATTTAATTTTAGTTTATTTAGAGCGTTTTCTCCTATAACTGGAAATAGCTTTAGGATTTCAAAGATGTCTAATTATGATCAATCTTGATTTAAAATATGAATAATATAAAAGGAAATTGTCAGTATGACTGGACAGGTCACTTTAGCATCCACAGCACTGAAGTGGTGCATGGCATATCATTTTATCATTTACACATGACACTGAAATTGTTCAATGTGAAGCCCTTTTGGATTAAATGTATTGAACATTTTGCTATGGAGAACAGATTCTTCTCTTAGACACAGGTATGTACAACATACAGAAATGGACCCCATGATTTAGCCAGCAGCTTCATAAATATACACAACGGCCGCCAAACTTTAATCCCACAAAAAAAGGTGCAACTAAAAAATATAAATAAATAATTCAAGAAAGATGGCTTTCAGTTTGTATGAGTCTTCTTAGAGTCGAACATGGGCATCTTCAAAATCAGGTCCAAGCTGAACGTGTATTCTCAGAGGGCTGTACAAGCATACTAGATGCACTTTTGCGGTCCTTAAAATCCACAGTGTCTATTAAATAATTATAGTGCATCTGATGAATTGTATTTTAGAAGGTTTTGTGTCATTTAATGGTTAATAATCAAATTTAAACCCTGATCATCTATGTTTCTACAAGGTCATTTGTGATGTTCACAGCCCACCCAGTTCCTTACATATGTTCTTTTGACCACAGCAGCTATATGATATACTGTATGATCCAACTGTGCATGTTGTTTCAAACAGCTGTAGTCCTGCCCAGAAGAGGAATTGGGAAGATCAGCTGGCAGCCCCTAGGTAGTCTGTGTAGACCCCCACTTCCAATTTCCGAGCCTGACCAGGAAGGTCGTCTCACCCTTTGTGCTTCTTGAGGAGGATTTGTTGAAATTGGTGAACTTAGGGCTCCTGGAAGTGGCTGAGTATGAGGTGGTCCTGACAGATGTTGTTTATGGCTCAGGGCCTGTTCTGGTTTCACAAGCTCGTCCTGAACAGTGAGAAAAGGACTCAGGATCTTCCTATATATACCTCGTGTGTCAGTCAGGACCTCACTATATGGTGGCGGTGGTTCTGCCATCAGCAATGCCTCTTCATAACATGGTGGCTGAGACAAATCTGGTTCTGTAAAACCAATACAAATAGAGGTTGCACGTTAAAATCCATGCAAAGTGCATTACATCATAATATACACAATAATTTAAGGAATAATACTTTTTCATCAACATAATGTCACATTGCGCAGAAAAAAGTTCCTAAGGATTACTAAAGGAACACTCTGGTTCAAGAAAAGAAAATCACATTAATTGGGTTTTGTAGAAATCAGTGTACTGAAAGTGTCTCACTAATAACTTATTACATCCAACTTTTTATTTGGGCTGTGATCACGTCACCTCGATATTCCGGCTTCAATAATATGGCATGGTGTCCCATCTGCTGATCATGTGGTGTCCTGTTAGACGGAGGCGCCAGGCATTTGTTCAAACTGCCTATTTTCAATAGAACATGAGCACTGCACGTATCAGCCATGGGTGTAACTATATCCATAGCAGCCATAGCATTTGCTTTAGGGCCAAGAGCTTGGGGGTGGGGGGAGAAGAGTCAGTCAGTTGAAAGTAGATTGTACCTTTGGGGGAATAACAATATGTTGACTTTTTGCTATAAATTGGGTTTTCTGATATATGGTGCATTATACATACCTTTAATTACTGCTACTTATACTGCTATTTTAGTTTTACACTAGTAATCTTACACGAGGTGGTGGGGCCCCATCTTATTCTGCAAAATTGATATATGATTATTTTAAAGGATGTTAATGAAGATGGGGAAAAGCCCCTGTAAGGGGAACCTGTCACCAATATATGACTTTACAAAGTATATGGTCCATAAGTGTATAAGTGTTGCTATTGCGCAGCTGACTATCAGTCATTATCATAGAGCATGAAGTGTGCATGATGCAGCCTGCACGCCGTGTTCTCATAAGCGGCCGCACAGTGGAGAAGCAGGGAGAGCGTGCCCCCCTCCTCACTATGATGTGGCTGGCCACTGCCACCAAGGAATACACTTTGTGGCCTAATGGGCAAGTGTCAGGGAGGGAAAGAGGGCGGAGAATTCGAGGGCAGGAGATAGGGGAAGCACCGCGTCCTCGCGTTGCTGAATCCTGACAAATTAAAGGAGCTTTGATGATGTCATTGCCATGTGACCAATAACATCCACTTGTTACCGATAGTTCCTTTAACTCATCAGCTTCCAGTAAGATCTTTCTTGAAGAAGGTTTCCTGCAGTCTATACAGGTATGTACTTTATGGTGTGTGACTGTTTCAGGGTCCATTCACACGGCCGCAGTGTTTTGCGGATCCGAAAATCACCAGGCCGGCACCCCATTAGAAATGCCATGTTCTATTTTTTTGCGGAGCCGCGGACAGGAAGTTCAAGGCCGCGGACCGGAAATGCGGATGCGGACAGCACACTGTGTGCTGTCCATATCTTTTCCGTCCCCATTGAAAATGAAGTGGTCCGCACCCGGAACGGTAATAATTGCGGAAAGGATCCGGACACAAAGTGCGGACGTCTGAATGGAGCCTTAAAGTGAGGCACATTGCCTTATTATGTATGGCATTATGCGCAGGGAATTGTATGGAGCCGGCAGCTAAGCTGAGCCCGCTCCTTATGCGGCGGTTACTGGCTGCATAATACAGCAGGCACCCAGCTACAATGATGGGGAACGGCGATCATGCTGAGACCCGTCAAGTAATCCCTCAGATGCTGCATTCAGCAACAATCACGGCATCTATACAAATTTGGTATTGCCGTAATCATATTTTGGAGAAACGGTCTACAACCACCCAGATTACAGTACAACCAGAGTAAAGAGGTAAATATGCAATGACATCCATACCTACAGTGGGTAAAATAAATATTTGATACACTGGCGCTTTTGTAAGTTTTCCCACCTACAAAGAATGGAGAGGTACACTTCAACTATGACAGAATCTAAAAAAATCACATTGTATGATTTTTTTAATTATTAATTTGCATTTTATTACATTAAACAAGTATTTTATACAATAGAAAAACAACTTAATATTTGGTACAGAAACCTTTGTTTGCAATTACAGAGGTCAGATGTTTCCTGTAGTTCTTGACCAAGTTTGCACACACTGCAGCAGGGATTTTTGCCCACTCCTCCAAACAGATCTTCTCCAGATCTTCCGTCGCTGGGCTGCATTGAGTTTCAGCTCCCTCCAGAGATTTTCAATTTGGTTCAGGTCTGGAGACTGGCTATCCCACTCCAGGACCTTGAAATGCTTCTTACGGAGCCACTCCTTAGTTGCCCTGGCTGTGTGTTTTGGGTCATTGTCATGCTGGAAGACCCAGCCACGAACCCATCTTCAATGATCTTACTGAGGGAAGGAAGTTGCTGGCCAAAATCTCATGATAAATGGCCCCATCCATCCTCCCCTCAATACGCTGCAGTCTTCCTGTCCCCTTTGCAGAAAAGCACTCCCAAAGTAAGATGTTTCCACCCCCAGGCTTCACGGTTAGGACGGTGTTCTTGGGGTTGTACTCATCTTCTTCCTCCAAACACAGCAAGTGGAGTTGATACCAAAAAGTTATATTTTGCTCTCATATGACCACATGACTTTCTCCCATGCCTCTTTTGGATCATCCAGATGGTCACTGGCAAACTTCAAACAGACCTGGATATGCTCTGGCGTGACCAGGGGGATCTTATGTGCCCTGCAGGATTTTAATCCATGATGGCGTAGTGTGCTATTAATGGTAATCTTTAAGACTGTGATCCCGGCTCTCTTCAGATCATTGACAGGTCCTCCCGTGTAGTTCCGGGCTGATTCCTGACCTTTGTCAGAATCATGCTTACCCCACGAGGCGAGATCTTGCATGGAGCCCCAGACCGAGTAAGATTGACAGTCATCTTGTATTTCTTCCATTTTCTAATAATTGCACCAACAGTTTCGCCTTTTCACCAAGCTTCTTGCTTATTGTCCTGTAGCCCATCCTTGTGCAGGTCTACAATTTTGTCCCTGGTGTCCTTAGACAGCTCTTTGGCCATGGTGGAGGGGATGGAGTGTGATTGATTGTGTGGACAGGTGTCTTTTATACAGGTAACGAGTTCAAACAGGTGCAATTATTACAGGTAATAAATGCAAAGTAGGAGGGCTTCTTAAAGAAAGACTAACAAGTCTGTGTGTCACGAGTTGGAGGTCCCAAGAAAGACCACCGTGTCGTCAAGCAATAAACGGAAATCAGGTACAGACACATAAGAGTTTATTGCACAAACAAAAACATGGAAGGCAGCACAGACAAAACATGAGCTCTATGTACCGTCAGCACAGTGGGAGAAAACCCCCACTGCGCCACTGTCTATTAATACTCCAGAGGGGCGTGACTAAGCAACTCCTGGTATTCACTAGGGCCCCAGAAGGTAGGGTTAGGCTTTGCCGCAGGAAGTTGCCAGGGTCCACTCTGGAGCGTGAACTAGACAGTGACAGCAGGAACGAATGGACAACAGGTACCAGAAGGTACCGACGGCACATAGGCAAACATAACAGACAGGCAAATACAAAACAGGGCAACTAATAATACAAGCAGGAGTTCACGCAAGGGAGCAGGAGTGGCAATGAGCAGAGAAGGACTTGCTCCACCAGTAGTAAACTGCATGGCCTTGCGCATGCCACTCTGCTGCAAAGGCTTGCTGAACACAGACATATGAATACACACAAAGTAACTAAAACATAACTGGCAGAACAGATAACAGAAAGACAGAAAAGAGGATGTCAAAGAGGACGGGAATGAACAAGTAGGAAACCCACAGAGCACAGACAGACAGGGATCCCATGGGTCAGCAGCATGGGAGAGTGAGTACAAACAGGAGCAGGACAAGACAACACACACCAGGAGAGCTGACACAGAACTGAGGAAACCTCAGCCTTATATACAGGTTCCATGGGTGCAGCAGAGAGGCCACACCCATGGAGCAGACAGAGAGGATTAACTCCTAATAGACACACAGGAGAGTTAACCCATTAAGAACCACAAATGACACACAGGAACAGAGCTGCAGCGAGAGCATAGACAGAAGGTCACAGCCAGCGGTAATGACTGTGACACTGTGAGCACCATCATTCTTGCTGGTTGGTAAGTGATCAAATACTTTTTTTATGCAATAAAATGCAAATTAATTATTTAAAAGTCATACAATGTGATTTTCTGGGTTTTATTTTTTTAGATTCTGTCTCTCACAGTTGAAGTGAACCTACGATAAAAATGACAGACCTCTCCATTCTTTGTAGGTGGGAAAACTCGCCAGTGTTTCAAATACTATTTTTCCCCACTGTATATGTTGCCACAGAGAATATAACACAGGCACAGATATGAGAAGGTCAGTGGGTCTCTGCTGGGATTATTTATTTTGTGTACATGAGGTACAGGAGGCAATTATATTTGTGTACATGAGGTACAGGAGGCAATTAAAATATTTTTGAACTCATCTTGGTAAAGTGTGGCCCACAATAATAATGGGACATTTAATCCACAGTCTCACAAACTCAGAATGACACGCCACTTTGGATTTATGACTCCAGGCAAGAATTTGTCTGCTCTGAGCCATAGAGACACAAATTTTTGCAGGAGGAATATCCTTCACATGAACAGGAGCATCTGAGGCATTTTGAGTAGGGTCAATAATATGCTGAGTTTCAGTGATGCGCTCTGCTGGATCAAAGGATTGAGAGAAAGCTTTCGTCTTGATATTTTTATCTGCTGGACAGAAGTGGAGAAGGAAGCTGAAGCAGGCAATGAAGACAGACCATTTGGCCAGATGAGGATTCAGATGTTGGGCAGTCTGTAAGTAAGTTACATTTTTATGATTGGCAGATATAAGCACCAGATGACAAGCACCCTCCAGCAGATGTCTCTATTACTCCAAAGTCAACTTGAAGGCGAGTAGCTTGTAGTCTCTAATAGAACAATGCATGATAGAGGCAGAGGAGAAGACTTGCCTAAGGGCCTGAAAAGCCACTTTAAGGGCCTGGAGAGCTGAGATAGCTACGGTGAGTGTAAGTAATGTGGAATTAACATCACAGCTGTTGCAAGACAGCGTGGGTATGCTTCTGATTAGATGTCAAGTCAAGGGAATAGATCTGGAATACTGCTGGGGTATTATGAAGATCAAATGGTATGATAAAGGTATTTGTAATCACCATCTTGGTTGTCAAAGCTGTCTTACACTTGTCACCCTCCAAATGTGGATCAGGCTATATGCACCTCGCAGGACAAGTCTAGTGAAGACCTTTGCCCCAAGGATCCTGCTGAAGAGTTCAGATATTTATGATCTTAATCAGACCACAGTAATCTATGAGGAGTCATAGAGAAGCATCTTTCTTCTTGACAAAGAAGAACTCAGCTCCAGCAGTGGAAGAAGATTTACAGATACACATGGTGTTGGTATAAGGATGGGACAGAGGATATTTCAACGTGGAGGATTGGTGCCAGGCAAGAGGTCTATGGGGTAGTCATAAGGCCTAAATGCCTTATTAAAGACATTTGCTTAGCTGGCGCAAAAAAGGATGTAGTTTGTGGGGATTTTGAGGGATTTGAGGCCTCTGAACTGGATTGACTGTAGCCAGGAAACGAGAGTGGCGTCGAGATACAATGAAGGGAAATCTTAATGCTTCGGCATACCAAGACATTTTGGACAACTGTAAGCTTCCAACATTGGGGAAACAGTTTGGGAAGGACTGTTTTCTGTTCCAGCATGACTGTGCCTCGGTGCACAAAGCAAGGTCCATAAAAGCATATTTGGGCGAGTTTGGTGTGGAAGAACTTGATTGTCCTGCACAGAGCACTGACCTAAACCCCATCAAAGACCTTTGGGATTAAATTGTATGGAGACAGCAAGCTATACCCTAAAACCCAACATCAACTCAAAAATTATCTTCTGTATGAATGGCAAAAATTCCCACAGACAAACTACAAAATCTTGTAGAAAGCCATCTCGGAAGAGCAAAAGCTGTTTTAACTGCAAAGGGGGACAAACTCTACATTGATGCCTAGGAATTTTGAAACAGATGTCAATAATAATCTCTTACGTGTCCCAATAATTTTGTCCATAAAGTTTATACTGCAATTCTTTCAAAAAAACATTTTAGTATGTCCAAACTCTTGTTTGCTAGTGTACAGTACATTGAGAGAACTAAGGTCTATGCTATATATAGCCGCCAGCAATCCAAAACGACAGATGGACACCACTTGCACCCGCCCGTGGCACTGCTGCCTCCTCTGAATGGGTGGGTGGTTGTCTACAATCCAAATTTTGCTCCATAGTGAATATTCATATAAGATTCCCTGCTTCATCTCAATAGTTCTGCAACCGCAAAAGAATCTGGACACGAGGCCCTCAATTCTGTATCCCAAGACTGTATTTGAAATGCAGAGGTACATGGATAGTATCTGACGTGAAAAGGTTTATTTCATCTGTATACTTGCAAAAAAGGAGGACCTTACTTCTCTATGTCAATAGGATTTCATTTGCTTTTACTCCCAAGAGGCAAATAGCTTTACTAGGTATCAGGGGCATTTCTACAGAAGTCACCTTTTGACAGTATTAATCTGTCCATACACTGTGTAAAAAGAGATGCTCCTGTGTCATACTGTTTAAATAAGAAGCATAAAGTGCTGAAAACAAAGGAAAAGTGGGTATAGAATTTAGCTAATACCAAAGGTACAATGTCATGCACTACTGGACACGGAAGGAACCGTATGCTGAAAGGTAAGGGAGAGAGATAGAATAAACATAAATCATGTTGCTTTCCAAATTCAAACAAGTGCTGCACCCCAAATACTATACTTAGAATACTGAGCCTGGTATCACTGGAAAGCCAAAACACTGAAGCTCTAGCTCTTATAGCAGAAGCAAATTATGACATTAAGGGTTAAAGGGCATCTGTCACCTGGTACCTATGAAACTGGCTGATCTGTTGCATGTGCTGAAGGCATCTGTGTTGGCCCCATGTTCATATGTGCCCACATTGCTAAGAAAAATTATGTTTTAACATATGCAAATAAGCCGATATGAGAAATGGGGGGTTGCCTTTACACCCAGAGGCTCAGCACTCTCTGCTACTGCTGCACCCTCTGCACTTTAACCCCTTCAGGACCCTGCCATTTTTTACCTTAAGGACCAGGCCGTGGTAATAACTTTGGAACGCTTTTACTTATCCAAGCCATTCTGAGATAGTTTTCTTGTGACACATTGTACTTCACGATGGTGGTAAATTTCAGTCAATATTTTTCATTTTTATAAAAAAAAAATCCCAAATTTACCAAAAAAATTGAAAAATGTGCAACTTTCCAAATTTCTATTTCTCTGCTTTTAAAACAGATAGTGATACCTCATATAATAGTTATTACTTTACATTTCCCATATGTCTACTTTATGTCTGGATAATTTAGTGAATGCCATTTTATATTTTGGGGACGTTAGAAGGCTTAGAATTTTAGAAGTAAATCTTGAAAATTTTCAGAAAATTTCCAAAACCCACTTTTCAAGGATCAGTTTAGGTCCGAAGAAACTACACCCCTCAAGGTATTCAAAACTGATTTTACAATCTTTGTTAACCCTTTAGGTTAAAGAAAAATGTAGATGAAATTTCAGAATTTCACTTTTTTGGCAGATTTTCCATTGTAATCCATTTTATTTAAAGTAACAAAGCTGTTAACCCTTTAACAGCCAAACAAAACTCAATATTTATTACCCTGATTCTGTAGTTTACAGAAACACCCCATTTGTGATTGTAAACTGCTGTACGGGCACACGGCAGGCGCAGAAGGAAAGGAGCGCCATGTTGTTTTTGGAGGGCAGATTTCACTGGGATATTTTTAAGTTGCCATGTCATATTTGAAGACCCCCTGATGTACCCCTAGAGTAGAAACTCCCAAAAAAAAAAAAATACCCCATTTTGGAAAATATGGGATAAGTTGGCAGTTTTGTTGGTACTATTTTAGGGTACATATGATTTTTGTATGCTCTATATTACATTTTTTGTGAGGCAAGGTAACAAAAAATAGCTGTTTTGGCACAGTTTTTATTTTTTGTTATTTACAATGTTCATCTGACATCTGACTATTTTTATAGAGCAGGTTGTTATGGATGCAACAATACCAAATATGACAACTTTTTTGGGTTGTTTGTTTTACATAATAAACCATTTAAAAAAAATTTTTTTTTAAGTGTCTCCATATTTTGAAAGCCATAGTTTTTTTTTGGGCGATTTTTTTCAGGATGAGATGATGGTTTAATTGGTACTATTTTAGGGTGCATATGAATTTTTGTTCGCTTGGTATTACACTTTTTGTGATGTAAGGTGACAAAAAATTGGTTTTTTTTGACAGTTTTTATTAGATTTTTTTTTTACGGTGTCCACCTGAGGGGTTAGTTCATGTGATATTTTTATGCAGCAGGTTGTTAGGGTCTCATTTTCTGCGGGATGAGATAACGGTTTGATTGGTACTATCTTGGGGGGCATACGCCTTTTGATCGCTTAGTGTTGCACTTTGGGATGTAAGGTGACAAAAAAATGATTGTTTTAGCACAGTTTTTATTTTATTTTTTTCGTTGTGAATGGGGCCGAACGGAATTCAGGCAGCACCCGGCACTCACGGTTCTGCAAAATGAAGATGTGAAACAGGCCTTGGAAAGAGGTTGTCATGGGCTACTGTATATAATGTCTGATTTTCACTTTTTACATTATTCATGGGATAACCCCTTTAAGGTACATTTGTTCCGCAAATTACAACCCCAACAACAGTCTAAACATCTGAGAAGTGAGGAGACCAATTGCTGGAGTTTTGGGAGAGGATTGTTGTCCCATTCTTGTCTGATGTAGGTATCTAGCTGCTCAACAGTCTTGACACTTCTTTACCGAATTTTCTGTTTCATGATGCAACAAATGATTTCTGTTGGTGAAAGGTCTGGACTGCAGCCAGGCCAGGTGAGCACCATGACTCTTCTTCTGTAAAACCATGCGGTTGTGATGGATGATGCAGTACAGACTCATGCCTGTTTAATGTAGTGCCACCTGGGGGCCTGTAGCTCACAAGCATCCAATATTGACCGGAAGCCTTGTCCTTGCGCACATGGATTTCTCCAGATTTCCTGAAGCTTTTGATGACATTATGTAATGTGGATGGTGGGATATTCAAATTCTTCACAATTTTATGCTGAGGAACATTTTTCTAAAATTGTTCCTAAATTTTTTGACGCAGTTTTTCCCAGACTGGTGAACTTCTGCATATGTTTACTTCTGAGAGACTCTGCCTCTCTAATGTGCTGTTTTTATTCACATTCATGTTACTTTGTTGCAAACTGCCCCTCCAGCTGTTTTTTAATAGTGCTTATGGAGAGGCAAGAGGAGAGCTGGATATGAAGGATTGTTGGGTCGGTAAAGCTAAGGGGAGAAAGGAGAGCTGCTCACCTGATCGCATTGTGCTGAGCGCACAATAGCTTATAGTACGTGTAACAATGAGGAGTCCTTGCGGCCACTCGCTTCCTGCCAGTATCGAGATTCCTGAGTGAATAGATGGCCAAGTAGAAGAAGAAATGGATTCTCTGGTGGCGCTGCCAGATTAGTGTACATAACTGACAAAGGGCTTGGTCCGACCCCAAAACACCTTGATCTGTCATCAATAAAGTTATATCTTTCATGTACATGAACACCGCAGATAACTCCTTTGCAGTACCGCCAGAGAATCCCTTTTTCTTCGCCTACTTAGCCATCTGTTTATTAGTACCACTTACTTTTCCAGCCTTTTGTTGCCCCTTTCCCAACTTTTTTCAGATGGGGTACTGCCATCAAGTTTTAAATGAGTTAATTTTTTTTCATGTGAATAAAATATGGGTCTGAGATTTGCAAATCATTGCATTCTGTTTTTATTTACATTTATTTACATATTACTCAGCGTCTCAACCTTTTTGGAATTAGGGATGTATATTTATAGCATATGAAGTGTGACTTTCAGTGGAGAATAACTTTGTAATACTGCACCGTGGCCCCTACAGCTCTGTGCACAGTATTACCACAAGCGTAAGGGTTTAAGTGGTTAATATAGAAGCTTAGGAAAAGCATGGCATCACTGCTGCCAAGCTGCGGTTCCCCTTCTTTTGAAGCAGAAGAGCTCATGTGAAAGGGACTGAAAGCTAGGGAAGCACGGCTCACAACTTGTTGGCTTCAGAAATGTCAGTGAACTGACAGGAAAAAAAGGGAAAAAGGGGTTGGACAGGAATGAAGCAACACATACTCCTTTCTCTTATGGTCATATTAATTTCACTTTGTAAAAAGAAAAAAAAAACATGGTTGAGAATCTTAACCCAAAGAGTATTTCCCAAGCTTCCTGTTTCCATGGAATACCCCTCATTGGTTAGAGAACAGAGGGTAATTTTGTATAGGTGTACAGACAACATTAAAAGGAGGCCTTAAATAGGCATGAAACTACTTACTGCACCATTAGCTCTCAGCCTAAGGCTACATGCACACGAACGTTGTTTGTTTCCGTGTCCGTTCCGTTTTTTTTGCTGATAGGATGCGGACTCATTCATTTCAATGGGTCCGCAAAAAATGCGGACAGCACACCGTGTGTGTCCGTTCTGTTGCCCCGCAAAAAAAAATAGTGCATGTCCTATTTTTTTCTATTTTGCGGACAAGGATAGGCATTATTACAATGGATCCGCAAAAAAAACTGATCCACAAAAAAAAAACGGATGCCATACGGAACATCATTCTTTTTTTGCGGACAGCAAAACACATACGGTCGTTTGCATGTAGCCTTAATGTGTATAGTTGGGAAACCCCTTTAGATGTGCTGATGATGTTATGACACTATGCTAGCACTGACATGCGACGTACTCGCACATGCGCAAGATTACGGCAGTCTAACTGTGGGGCTCCTTACTAGCCTCATTTGCATATATATATAAAATCGTTTTTTTGTCTGAATAAAAGCACTCAGAGCTATGGGAAATGTATATTGTGGATGTGCTAGCAGCGATCTAGCAACACATGTCCTCAGCTCTATATGCTAAACCTAGCTGACAGAACACGGGCCTGTGAGTGCTTTGCTACCCTGCAACACAGTTTCATGTCCACACAATACACTGTTACAGAGATCGTAGCTTGAAGGGAACCTGTCAGGAGGAGCAACCTGTTACCCAGGACATGACAGGTTGACAAGGATGTCCTTCCATATTCTGGACAATAAAGTGTAAAACAGAAAAAACATTGGGGGAGATTTATGAAACTGGTGTAAAGTAGAACGGTATTAGTTGCCCAGAGCAACCAATCAGAGTCCACCTTTCATTTTTCACAGCTCCTTTGGAAAATTAAAGGTGGAATCTGATTTGTTGCTATGGGCAACTACGCCTGTTCTACTTTACACCATTTTGATTAATCTTCCCCATTGGGTGCTATATTCATCTGACCTGTAAGTACTCATGGTAGTGGAGCTGGTTGTCTGAACAGTCACACTGACCATTCCTCATCCTGACTTGACAGATGTTCTATAGGTCAGGTACATAATAACAAGGCCCCTCCAAAAGCATGAGGCACATGCGCAGTGAAGCAAGGTGTACTGGTGCTGAGCTCATCTGAGCATGCAACGGATGCCCCTGTGGGTTAATTGTATAAAGCATGAGCGATTTTCAAAATTATTTTTCTATCTTATGCTGTTTCAGCCAGAATATAGAAGGACAACATTGCCAGTCTGTTATGATCCAGGGAAACAGGTCAGTGCGGGCATACAGTGAGGAACAGAAGTATTTGAACACCCTGTGATTTTTGCAAGTTCTCCCACTTAGAAATCATGGAGGGGTCTGAAATGCACATTGTAGGTGCATCCCCACTGTGAGAGACAGAATTTAAAAAAAATTCTGGAAATCATTGTATGATTTTTAAAGAATTTATTTGTCTTGCACTGCTGAACATAAGTATTTGAACACCTGAGAAAATCAGTGTTAATATTTGGTACAGAAGCCTTTGTTTGCAATTACAGAGGTCAAACGTTTCCTGTAGTTCTTGACCAGGTTTGCACACACCACAACAGGGATTTTGGCCCACTCCTCCACACAGATCTCCTCTAGATCTGTCAGGTTTCGGGGCTGTCGCTGAGCAACACAGAGTTTCAGCTCCCTCCAAAGATGTTCTATTGGATTTAGGTCTGGAGACTGGCTAGGCCACTCCAGAACCTTGATATGCTTCTTATGGAGCCACTCCTTGGTTATCCTGGTTGTGTGCTTCGGGTCGTTGTCATGTTGGAAGACCCAGCCATCTTCAATGCTCTGACTGAGGGAAGGAGGTTGTTGCTCAAAATCTCATATTAAATGGCCCCATTCATCCTCTCAGTGCAGTCGTCCTGTCCCCTTTGCAGAAAAGCACCCCCAAAGCATGATGTTACCACCCCCATGCTTCACAGTAGGGATGGTGTTCTTGGGATGCAACTCATCCTTCTTTTTCCTCCAAACATGACGAGTGAAGTTTAGACCAAAAAGTTCTAATTTGGTCTCCTCTGACCACATGACTTTCTTCCATGCCTCCTCTGGATCATCTAGATGGTCATTGGCAAACTTCAGACGGGCCCGGACATGTGATGACTTGAGCAAGGAAACCTTCCATGCAATGCATGATTTGAAACCATGACAGTGTAGTGTTCTACCGACGGTGACCTTTGAAACTGTGGTCCCAGCTCTCTTCATGTTATTGACCAGCTCACCTTTCTTATCATCAGTGATACCCCACGAGGTGAGATCTTGCATGGAGCCCCAGTCCGAGGGAGTCTGACAGTCGTCTTTAGCCTCTTCCATTTTCTAACAATTGCTCCAACAGTTGATCTATTTTCATCAAGCTGCTTGGCAATTCCCCCGTAGCCCTGTCCAGCCTTGTGGAGGTCCACAATTTTGTCTCTGGTGTCTTTTGACAGCTCTTTATCTCGCCCATGGTAGTAGTTGGCGTCTGACTGACTGTGGGGTGGACAGGTGCTACTAAGTTAGATTAATGAGTGGAGTAGAGGTGGACTTTTTAAAGGCACAGTAACAGGTCTTTGAGAGCCAGAATTCTTGCTGTTTCTCAGGTGTTCAAATACTTATGTTCAGCAGTGCAAGACAAATAAATTCTTTAAAAATCATACAATGTGATTTCCTGAAATTTTTTATTTATTCTGTCTCTCAGAGCGGGAATGCAAATACAATGTGAATTTCAGACCCCTCCATGATTTCTAAGTGGGAGAACTTGCAAAATCGCAGGGTGTTCAAATACTTCTGTTCCTCACTGTAAATCCTTGTTACCTTTACGTTTTAGTAAATACTTGTTATTCCCCAGAAGCATATTTTCAGATCTAGAAGATTCTCACCTTGACTCATGGATGGAATGTCCCTGTTTGCAGCACTTGGGGTAGGCCCTATGAACAAACAAAAAGAATAATATTATTTTGTTCCTTCACACAGCATTGAAAATCTAATGATATTGTCTTTCACCCTCTCACCATTCCTGCGGGTGGCTGACCATGGTCGAGCTTGTGCTGCTGATGGTGGTGGCTGAGTTGCGGCTTGTGCACGGATTCTGTGTGCCACAGGGATGCGTGGGCTGCTGACATATTCCTCATACTGAAGTGGCTCAATCTGTACAGAACGTAAACTCTGCTCCCGCAGCCTCTCCTCCCTGCGTCGCTTCATGCGTCGCCTAAGAAAACTACAGAGACAGCACAGCAATACTATGAACCCCCAGATAAGCCAAAATCCAGCAAAACAACTGAGGAAAGTGTATGTGCCCTGAGACATAACCATCTTATTCTGCCATACAGAGGGGCAGGAACCCCCAAACACGCACTGCAGATTTACAGATGGGGGCACCAGCGTCAGGTATTCTTTGTGCAAAGATGGCATATCATCCCTGGCTCTTCCTTTCTGTAATCTTGTTATCCATGGTGTTACTTTTCTTCATATTGTGCCGTGTTCTTTAGGTTTTTTCCGCCCATGAATCTCATTATTCACCAAATGTTTCTTTTGGACAGTCTGGGATGCCTATGTTTATGGCCAGCTGTCATTTGGCAACCCTACAACTCGAGTGCTTGCTGTGGTGTGCACAGGTTCTGAAGATCAGCCAGTTCTATGGCGGTAAGCATATTGCTTGATTACAGAAGACTGTCTTATATATAACTAGAAACCAGTTAAAGGGCTTCTAATGATGTCCATAAAGATGTGTAAGCGTCCATAAAGCACATTCTCTTCTGGCATTGTCTTGAAACTGTCTTTCCAGAATGTATTTTCTAAGTACCTTATCTGTAAAGAAAAACATACAATATTACAATATGTACTATATAACAATATAAACCACAAAGTATATATATTTTTTCTAATCAATTTTTCGTTTTATTTTCTGCTTCCGCTCCGTACACTAATGTTTACTGGCGCTAGAGCAGGCTGAAACAGCTGATCGGTGAGAGTTCTGGGTGTCGGACTCTTTGAAAAATATGTTTAACAAACTTAAAAGGGTTTTCCAAGACTTTAATACTGATGACCTATCCTCAGGATAGGTCACCAGTGTCTGACCGGTGATGGTCCAACACCTGGCACCCCTGCCGATCAGCTGTTTAAAAAGACCCCGGCTCTCCTGTGAGCGCTGCTGCCTTCTCCGTGCTTACCAAACACAGCGCTGTAGATTGTATAGCAGCATTGCATAGCAGCTGTGCTTGGTATCGCAGCCCAACCCCATTCACTTCAATGAATGTGTAGTCACTAGACTATGAAAAGGTGGAAGAAGGCCACAGCACTACTGCAAGCGCCTCTGCCTTCTTAAACAGCTGATCGTTGGGGGTCCCAGGTGTCAGACCCCCATCGATCTGATATTGATGACCTATCCGGATGATAGGTCATCAGTATTAAATTCTTGGAAAATCCCTTCAATTTCAACAATAGGAATGGTGATTTTCTGATGGTTGACCTCCACATTTGGAGCTAGTGCTATATAAATCAAAAGGTGAAACACTGTCTGTTCTTTAGTGAAGACTCAAGACAGTCGGATAAATACCCAGGAATAAATTATCTCCAGTCACTCATCATAAGTAACAGATACACCCCAGTAATCTGCAGTATAAAGATTTAAGAATTATTTGAGTACAGTTCATATTGGCCCTGAGTATGTTTGTAAACTACATATTATTGAAGGGAGGCTGTCAGCAGTTTTGTCAATGCAAAACAGATGGTACAGAAAGTGGACAGGGGGCAATAAATACCTCTATCCCTGCTTTTTATCAATGGAGCACTATAAAAGAAGTGTGAATACTGCGCGCACCACTCTGGCAAGTGCACCTGGGGAGGCCCACAGGCTGCAGTGCTTCAGGCTCCCTGTCCCCTCCTGTGAGTAACTGCCTCTGATTGGATGCTACAAGTGTCACACAGCAGAGGGGACGGGCTGTGGAGCTGCTCATACACTGAGCCTGAAGCACTGCAGCCTGTGGGACACGTGTGGAGGGCATTAAAAAGTTCATTTTTACAGCAGTCCATTGATTACAAGCAGGGGCAGATGTATGTATTACCTCCTGTCCCCATCCCCTTACTATGTCTGTAGTTAGAAGTTTGCATTGACAAAACTGCTGAAACACTCCCTTTAAGGGTTCTTTTCCAAAGCTAAAAAAACGCAGATTTTTCAAGATTATTTACATCCAAATCCAGCCATTTGAAGTTATTTTTTTCATACTGCGGTAATTGTGGACATATCAGTGATTGATCTTCATTCAAACAGTGTATAAAAATATAGATGATAAAACTGAAGAGAAAAACTAATTGACTGTGCAAGGATGTGTCATTTTCTTTTGGGGACAATCACTACTTTAACCATCTAAAAGTACAATCAGGTGCATCAGACCTGATGAACATGAGTGGAACCATGTGGAGTCAGAGTCAGTTTTAGGTGGTTTCGGCATAATTGTACAGACCCCAACTCTGGCTTCAAAATAAAAATACTCAATTTTATTACAGGTGTTGTTCTAACATTTGAACTTATTCTCCATACACAGGATAGGAGCTAAGCATCCTATCAGTAGGAGATGACTGCTGGGAGACCGACTAATCACAAGGAACAGGATCGCTATTCTCCAGTCTGAATAGAGTGGCAGGTTGAGCATGTGCGTTGCCCTTAAAGGACTGCTGTAATCAGCCCCATAGAGAATGCATGGAATGACATCGCGCATGCTTGACATGCAACTCCAATCATACCAGCACATCATGATCGGTAGAGACCTCCCACCAATCATTGCTTATTCCCTATTCTGTGGTTAGGGGATAAGTTCATTAAATGGCGCAACCCCTTTAAAGATGAACTAAAAGTGGACCATATAGCAAGAAAATGATTCTGGTTCTTCGAGTACTCGATTTTCTATTGTTTTTGTTCAGTGACTTTTACATACTGTTTGCATGAAGACCCACTAGTGAAAGTCCACAGTGAAAGGGGTTTTCCAGGCCCCTCATATTCATGACCTGTCTTCAGGATAGGTCATTAATATCTAATTGGCGAAGGTATGACACACCACAGTGCCACCAATCTGCTGTTCCCTGCAGCCTCCAATGCTGGAACTAGCACTTTTACATCAATGGTAGGTGAGCTGCAGTAATCCCGCCACCACAATTTGAACAGAGCTGTGAATCCTGTTCCGTTCAAACTGCTAGATCCGGCGCCAGAGGCTGCAGGGAACAGCTGATTGGTGGGGGTTAAGGTCTAGGACCCTCACTGATCGGATAGTAAAGACCTTTTTTGAGAATAGGTCATCAATATCAGGAGCCTGAAAAGCCCGGTAAAAAGTCTAGAAATTTTACATTTGGGTGTCCTTATTTTTTTCCACGATCAATTTAGAAACATTTCACTGAGGCCTCATGCACACGGCCGTTGTTTTGGTCCGCATCCGAACCGCCGTTTTGGCGGCTCGGATGCGGACCCATTCACTTCATTGGAGCCGCAAAAGATCCGGACAGCACTCCTTGTGCTGCCCGCATCTGTTGCTCTGTTCCGTGGCCCCACTAAAAAAATATAACATGTCCTATTCTTGTCCGCGCTTTGCGGACAAGAATAGACATTTATATTGAAGGCTGTCCGTGCCGTTCCGCAAATTACGGAATGCGCACGGACGCCATCCTTGTTTTGCGGATCCGCGGTTTGTGGCCCGCAAAACACACCACGGTCGTGTGCATGAGGTCTGAATGTTAGTACTCAAAAACCCTGTTATTCAAGATCAAGATGTGAATTGACAAATTATACAGGGGAGACATTTGACCTGACGCACAGATCTTTATCTCTCTTGTTATAAGATTTTATTTGCTTTTTGCCATTTTGATAAGAATCAAGTTTTAATGCAGAGTGTTCTGGTCACCAAATAAGATGCCATATTTGGGATGTACATCCATCTGCCTCTTTTTGCCACTGATTTTGGAACGTTTCTGCCTCAAAATCAGCTGAAAAAAATGCCTCAAAACAGACTCCCATTCACTTCAATGGGAAGCAGCATTTGCATGTGTGAAAAAGAAGCAGCATGCCCAAATCCATGACAAAAAATGTTGAGCTGAAAATGCAGCTTTGCGTTGAAGTGAACGCTCATTGGCTATAAAAAATGTGTGGAT
Organism: Bufo bufo; assembly: GCF_905171765.1. Lineage (NCBI taxonomy): Eukaryota > Metazoa > Chordata > Amphibia > Anura > Bufonidae > Bufo > Bufo bufo. Next base: position 384,733,014 of record NC_053389.1, read on the forward strand.
TCTGCATTGATTTTTTTTTTTGCGCGTTTTCAAAATCCATTGTGTGAACATCCCCTAAGGCCTCTTGCACACAAATATTCATTCCGTTTCCGTTCCGTTATTTTTGCGGACCGTATACGGAACCATTCATTTCAATGGGTCTGCAAAAAAAAAACGGAAGGTACTCCATGTGCATTCTGTTTCCGTATTCCCGTTCCGCCAAAAAATAGAACACGTTCTATTATTGTCCGTATTACGGACAAGGATAGGACTGTTCTATTGGGGGCCAGCTGTTCCGTTCCGCAAAATACGTCATTAATATTTTTTGCAAATCCGTTTTTAGCAGACCGCAAAATACATACGGTCGTGTGCAAGAGGCATAAGTCTTCTGTACATCACTTTTTTACAATGGACATTCACATGAATAGTTTGAATATTTGGATTGAACTTACAAACTAATCATGTTTGGCCATGTGTCCACACTGTGGAATTCACAATAAAAATCTGTGCCTGAAGTTCACAAAACCGCGTGGACACGCTGAAATATCCATCCAGCCTTGAGCGCATGCTGTGGATTTACATATATGGTGCATTCGTGGCCTGCTATAGGTCAAAACAGGTAAATATGCACAAAAACTCTGCACTGTAATGCAGGAACTCATGAAGGTGGTACACACTTCCAGTCCTCAGACCTTTGTCAGGCCACCACATGTCCTTATGTCACACCATGGGGATAATGTGGAGTATCACTGGAATATGACAGCGAGATGATGCTGTTAGGCTACATGCACACGACCGTGCCATTTTTTGCGGTCAGCTAACCGCGGATCCGCAAAAAACGGAAGCCGTCCGTGTGCCTTCCGCAATTTGCGGAACGGAACGGGCGGCCCATTGTAGACATGCCTATTCTTGTCCGAAAAACAGACAAGAATAGGACATGCTATTTTTCTTTTTTGTGGGTCCACGGAACGGTGCAACGGATGCGGACAGCACACAGAGTGCTGTCCGCATCTTTTGCGGCCCAATTGAAGTGAATGGGTCTGCATCCGAGCCGCAAAAACTGTGGCTCGGAAGCGGACCAAAACAACGGTCGTGTGCATGAGGCCTTAGGCTACTTTCACACTGGCGTTTTGAATTCCGTTTGTGAGATCCGTTTTAGGGATCTCACAAACGGTTCAAAACGGATCAGTTCAGCCCCAATGCATTCTAAATGGATAAGGATCCGTTCAGAATGCATCTGTTTGGCTCCGTTCCGCTCTGGATGCGGACACCAAAACGCTGCTTGCAGCGTTTTGGTGTCCGCCTGACGATGCGGAACCAAACGGACCCGTCCTGACTTACAATGTAAGTCAATGGGAGCGGATCCGTTTTCACTGACACAATATGGTGCAATTGAAAACGGATCCGTCCCCCATTGACTTTCATTGTAAGTCAGGACGGATCAGTTTTGACTTTGTTCTTCATAATGCAAACGGATCCGTTCTGAACGGATACAATCGTTTGCATTATAGGTGCGGATCCGTCTGTGCAGCTGGTGTGAAAGTAGCCTTATTCTGTCATTAGGATTCTGTTTCAACTCCTAACTTTTCAAACTTGTAAGACCAACATATTTTGCAGTACAGTACAAAAACTGAAATCAGTGCTTTCAATCTAAATTTCCCTATCACATAGTTAACCGTCCTCCCACTGACTTTTCATTGGTGTATATGTGAATGGTAAAGTGCTATTCACATGAATCGAGCCAGACCCCAAACTCAGCTCTTTACCAGTAGTTGGCAGACAGAGCTGACAAAGAAAGAATTGATAAGAACTAAAATTGAATCTCAGGAATGCAGAGACAAAAGCTAAACAAAGCTGTCAGATAGATTCTCGGATAATTTTCACTGTGAAGGCGACAGAGCAGCCTGCAAAGTACGTGAAAAGATGCAGGCTGCAGAAGACACATGGATGAAATTTTTAATAAAGACCAATTTGATAAATAACTCAAAATAAGTATAATGCAATAATAAAACAACTCATTCAAAATTGTCCAGAGCCTTTCAGAGGTGGTGCAGCATGACTGCTAGTGTGCCTTCACACTCTGCGGATTTTGTTGCAGAATTGTCTGGGACCAGAAATCAGTCCCATTCATGTCAATGGGGCAGCCAGCACATGGATTTCTGCAAACCCCATTCAGGTCAATGAAACAGATTTTTAGTTGTAGAAAATTCTGCAACAAAATCCGCAAGCATTTTGAAGGCATCTGCAACAGGTTCAATAAAGAATTGAAGTTGGCAACCAGAACCTCATGGTCCTGTTACAGATATATATCCTTAAGGCTCCATTCACACGTCCGCGGTGTGTTGCGGACCCGCAAATTGCGGATCCGCAACACACCAGCCTGGCACCCCTATAGAAATGCCTATTCTTGTCCGCAGCTGCGGACAAGAATAGGACATGTTCTATCTTTTGCGGCGCTGCGGACCCGAAGATCCGCATCCATTCCGTCCCCATAGAGAATGAACGGGTCCGCACCCGTTCCGCAAAATTGCGGAACGGATGCGGACCCAATTGCGGACGTGTGAATGGAGCCTAAGGACTCTTGTACACGAACGTTGTGCGGCCATTTGCAGTACCCAATGCACAGGCAACATCCATGCAGCAGCCGGGATAGATCGAGACCCATTCAACTTGAATGAGTCTGTGACCTATACGCACTGTAAAAAATAGAACATGTTTAGCACGGACAGAAATACCACGGAACCACTCCATAGTGCTTCTGTGGGGTTCCGATCCGTGCTTCCGTTCAGCACCGCACCTCCCGGATTGCGGACCCATTCAAGTGAATGGGTCCGCATCCGTGATGCGGGGTGCACATGGCCGGAGCCCGTGTATTGCGGACCCGCTGTATGCGGGCCACAATACGGCCACGGCCGGGCAACGGCCGTGTGCATAGGGCCTATGGTAAAGATGTTGTTTCTTGCACTGACTAAACTGCCCTTGGGGCCAAACACAGTGGGGGTATTTATCAATCTATTTGTATTTGTTTTCTGGAAACCACATTGCAGAGAATGAGTAGTACAAGTCTGAAGACACTAGCATGGTTGTCAGAGGCATACAACTTGTAGATAGCACGCATAATAGGCCATTATTTATTGGATTTCAATGACATGATACAAATCAAATCCAAATGATTATGGTGGCATCCTCACATTAAGGATCCTCCAGTGTCTTTTCTCCCCTTGAAAATGTCAGGACCTAGTGCAGCAACAGCCAAAGGAGAAGAGGACACAGGGACCTGGGCTGGTAATTAAAGAATGTGGTCATGTCTGGGATCTGAGATTTTTTTTGGTCTGGGATCTGGATAGATTTTGAGAGTGTGGATTAATTTAGAGGAACATGGCTCTACACTGTATTAGTATTTGGTACAGGTAGAAACGCATACAGCAGCCATAGTAGTGTGGAGGTGTGTCAAGGTTTGGGGACCCCGTTCTCCATTATGATTCATGGAGATGAGCAAATATTTCTCTTATTCCAAATTTGGTTGATACGCACATTGGTTAGCAACTCATCATTTAGATGCACTGGCAAATCTGAAAATCACTTTTGGGTCACTCTTTTCATAGATGGCATTTAGTAATGATGAGCACTGTGTATATACTGTATTTACAATGTGTAATACAGTCATGTGAAAAAATTAGGACACCCTTTGAAAGCATGTGGTTTTTTGTAACATTTTTAATAAATGGTTATTTCATCTCCGTTTCAACAATACAGAGAGATTAAAGTAATCCAACTAAACAAAGAAAACTGAAGAAAAGTCTTTTCAAGATCTTCTGTAAATGTCATTCTACAAAAATGCCTATTCTAACTGAGGAAAAAGATAGGACACCCTCACATGTATTCCCTCTTAAATTGGCTCAGATCTCACACAGGTATATCACACCAGGTGCACATAATTAGTAGATCGTTACTCTGCATGTTGAATGAGGCTTGCCCTATTTAAACCTCAGACATTTAGTTTGGTGTGCTCCTGACTGTTGAAGTGAGAGTGAGCACCATGGTGAGAGCAAAAGAGCTGTCAGAGGACTTCAGAAAAAAGATTGTAGCAGCCTATGAGTCTGGGAAGGGATTTAAAAAGATCTCAAAAGATTTTGAAATCAGCCATTCCACTGTCCGGAAGATAGTCTACAAGTGGAGGGCTTTCAAAACAACTGCCAACATGCCCAGGACTGGTCGCCCCAGCAAGTTCACCCCAAGAGCAGACCGCAAGATGCTAAAAGAGGTATCCAAAAACCCTAAAGTGTCATCTCGAGAACTACAGCAGGCTCTGGCTACTGTTGATGTAGAAGTACATGCCTCTACAATCAGAAAGAGACTGTACAAGTTTAACTTGCATGGGAGGTGTGCAAGGAGGAAACCTTTGCTTTCCAAGAGAAACATCGAGGCCAGACTGACATTTGCCAGCGATAAAGTTGACAAAGACCAGGACTTCTGGAATAATGTTCTTTGGACAGATGAGTCCAAAATTGAATTATTTGGACACAACAGCAGAGGACATGTTTGGCGTAAACCAAACACAGCATTCCAAGAAAAGAACCTCATACCAACTGTGAAGCATGGAGGTGGAAGTGTCATGGTTTGGGGCTGCTTTGCTGCAGCAGGACCTGGTCAGCTCACCATCATAGAATCCACGATGAATTCTACTGTGTATCAGAAGGTGCTTGAAGAACATGTGAGACCATCAGTTAGAAAATTAAAGCTGAAGCGGAACTGGACCATGCAACATGACAATGACCCAAAACATACTAGTAAATCAACCAAAGATTGGCTGAAAAAGAAGAAATGGAGAGTCCTGGAATGGCCAAGTCAAAGTCCAGATTTGAATCCCATTGAGATGCTGTGGGGTGACTTGAAAAGGGCTGTACGTGCAAGAAACCCCTCAAACATCTCACAGCTGAAAAAGTTCTGCATTGAGGAGTGGGGTAAAATTTCCTCAGACCGATGTCGAAGACTGGTAGATGGCTACAAGAACCGTCTCACTGCAGTTATTTCAGCCAAAGGAGGTAACACTCGCTATTAGGGGCAAGGGTGTCCTATCTTTTTCCTCAGTTAGAATAGGCATTTTTGTAGAATGACATTTACAGAAGATCTTGAAAAGACTTTTCTTCAGTTTTCTTTGTTTAGTCGGATTACTTTAATCTCTCTGTATTGTTGAAACGGAGATGAAATAACCATTTATTAAAAATGTTACAAAAAACCACATGCTTTCAAAGGGTGTCCTAATTTTTTCACAAGACTGTATAGTCAGACTACCATTTAAAAAATAATCCTTCTAGGTTTAGGTCAGAATAGCATTGCAGTGAAACTGCTAAAAGCAGCAGGGATTTCCTTAGTATCTCATCATCTCCTGCTTATGAACGTTGTTTGGGGAAGTTGCTACACAACTTCACATAGCTCACAGTGCATCTGTATCCAGAATCCTCAGTATTCCTTGTCCTAATCTAGATCTGTTTTGTGGATTCTGTTAATTGTTACATAGTTAATAAGGTTGAAAAAAGACACAAGTCCATCATGTTTAACCAGGGGATTGGTGGAATGTAAATTGTAGGAAAGGGGAGTGAAACCGAGACATCTACACAATATTTTGCATGGTCACATTTGTCCATGGCGTCTGAGGGGTTAAATGTCTGCTATTGGCAAACATTAGACCCGGGTTTCTGCTGTTTAAAACACCAGATACCCGGCAGCTAAGGCGCCCGCTTGTGACGACTTCCACCAAACATGTGTGGCGCCAGTCCTTAAAAGGTTAATGTAATTTAATTTTAAGAATTCATCTAGGCCAAGCGTCCGCTGTTCCAGATTCACAGTTCTTATGATGAAGAAGCCTTGATGCCTCTGGAGACTGAACTTTTTTAACTGCAGACAGAGGCAGTTTTCCCTTGTCTTTTGAACAGCTTTTCACCATAATTTTTGTATAGGCCAGTTATATATTTGGCGTTGTCTCACTTCAGCAAATGGCATTTATCATGTGGAGAAAGTTACTTAATGTATTGTGATTGTCCATATCGCCTCCTTAGCTGGCTTGCTTCATTTTTCCATCACATTATACACTGCTCGTTTCCATGGTTACAACCACCCTGGAATCCAGCAGCGGTGGTCGTGCTTGCACACTATAAGAAAAAGCACCAGCCTATGTGCACTCCCACGGTACCGGCCACCAGAGAGGCCAGCTCTTTTTCCTATAGTGTATAGTCGTGGCCAAAAGTTTTGAGAATGACAAAAATATTAGTTTTCACAAAGTTTGCTGCTAAACTGCTTTTAGATCTTTGTTTCAGTTGTTTCTGTGATGTAGTGAAATATAATTACACGCACTTCATACGTTTCAAAGGTTTTTATCGACAATTACATGACATTTATGCAAAGAGTCAGTATTTGCAGTGTTGGCCCTTCTTTTTCAGGACCTCTGCAATTCGACTGGGCATGCTCACAATCAACTTCTGGGCCAATTCCTGACTGATAGCAACCCATTCTTTCATAATCACTTCTTGGAGTTTGTCAGAATTAGTGGGTTTTTGTTTGTCCACCCGCCTCTTGAGGATTGACCACAAGTTCTCAATGGGATTAAGATCTGGGGAGTTTCCAGGCCATGGACCCAAAATGTCAACGTTTTGGTCCCCGAGCCACTTAGTTATCACTTTTGCCTTATGGCACGGTGCTCCATCGTGCTGGAAAATGCATTGTTCTTCACCAAACTGTTGTTGGATTGTTGGAAGAAGTTGCTGTTGGAGGGTGTTTTGGTACCATTCTTTATTCATGACTGTGTTTTTGGGCCCACTCCCTTGGATGAGAAGCAACCCCACACATGAATGGTCTCAGGATGCTTTACTGTTGGCATGACACAGGACTGATGGTAGCGCTCACCTTTTCTTCTCCGGACAAGCCTTTTTCCAGATGCCCCAAACAATAGGAAAGAGGCTTCATCGGAGAATATGACTTTGCCCCAGTCCTCAGCAGTCCATTCACCATACTTTCTTCAGAAGATCAATCTGTCCCTGATGTTTTTTTTGGAGAGAAGTGGCTTCTTTGCTGCCCTTCTTGACACCAGGCCATCTTCCAAAAGTCTTCGCCTCACTGTGCGTGCAGATGCGCTCACACCTGCCTGCTGCCATTCCTGAGCAAGCTCTGCACTGGTGGCACTCCGATCCCGCAGCTGAATCCTCTTTAGGAGATGATCCTTGCGCTTGCTGGACTTTCTTGGACGCCCTGAAGCCTTCTTAACAAGAATTGAACCTCTTTCCTTGAAGTTCTTGATGATCCTATAAATTGTTGATTGAGGTGTAATCTTAGTAGCCACAATATCCTTGCCTGTGAAGCCATTTTTATGCAACGCAACGATGGCTGCACGCGTTTCTTTGCAGGTCACCATGGTTAACAATGGAAGAACAATGATTTCAAGCATCACCCTCCTTTTAACATGTCAAGTCTGCCATTTTAACCCAATCAGCCTGACATAATGATCTCCAGCCTTGTGCTCGTCAACATTCTCACCTGAGTTAACAAGACGATTACTGAAATGATCTCAGCAGGTCCTTTAATGACAGCAATGAAATGCAGTGGAAAGTTTTTTTTTGGGATTAAGTTAATTTTCATGGCAAAGAAGGACTATGCAATTCATCTGATCACTCTTCATAACATTCTGGAGTATATGCAAATTGCTATTATAAAAACTTAAGTACCAACTTTTCCAATTTCCAATATTTATGTAATTCTCAAAACTTTTGGCCACGACTGTACAAGCACAACCACCTCTGCTGGATTGCAGGGTGACTGCAAAAGACCTAGAGAAAGATTTTGTATACTCTGGAGTTGTTGTACATTGTTCTACTGTTCAGCGACACCTGCACAAATATGGCCTTCATGGAAGAGTTATCAGAAGAAATTCTCTCCTGTGTCCGCACCACAAACTTCAGCATCAAACGTTTGCAAAAGAACATCTAAACAACCCTGATGCATTTTGGAAACATGTGCTGTGGACCGATGAGGTTGTAATAGAACTATTTGGCCATAATAGACTTAGACCCCTTTCACACGAGCGAGTATTCCGCGCGGATGCGATGCGGGAGGTGAACGCATTGCACCCGCACTGAATACCGACCCATTCATTTCTATGGGGCTGTTCACATGAGCGGTGATTTTCACGCATCACTTGTGCGTTGCGTGAAAATCGCAGCATGCTCCTCTTTGTGCGTTTTTCACATAATGCAGGCCCCATAGAAATGAATGGGCTTGCGTGAAAATCGCAAGCATCCGCAAGCAAGTGCGGATGCAGTGCGATTTTCACGCACGGTTGCTAGGAGACGATCGGGATGGAGACCCGATCATTATTATTTTTCCTTATAAGGGAAAATAATAGCATTCTGAATACAGAATGCATAGTAAAACATTGCTGGAGGGGTTAAAAAAAAATTAAAAAAATTTAACTCACCTTAGTCCACTTGATCGCGTAGCCCGGCATCTCCTTCTGTTTTCATCTGATCTCTGTGCAGCAACAGGACCTTTGGTGACGTCATTCCGGTCATCACATGATCCATCACATGATCTTTTACCATGGTGATGGATCATGTGATGACCGGAATGACGTCATCAAAGGTCCTGTTCCTGTATTTAATGCTCACCACAGGTCCTATTCAACAAAGGAGACAGAAGGAGATGCCGGCTACGCGAGCAAGTGGACTAAGGTGAGTTCAATTATTTTGTATTTTTTTTAACCCCTCCAGCGCTGTTTTACTATGCATTCTGTATTCAGAATGCTATTATTTTCCCTTATAACCATGTTATAAGGGAAAATAATACAATCTACAGAACACCGATCCCAAGCCCGAACTTCTGTGAAGAAGTTCGGGTTTCGGTACCAACACGCGCAATTTTTCTCACGCGAGTGCAAAACGCATTAGAATGTTCCCGCAACGCCCGAGTGAAAGAGGCCTTAGAGCTTTTTTTTATATGGGTACATTTCCTTTGCGCCCGTAACTTGGCACTGTGCTCGTCCCTACAGAATCTAAAAATTATTAACAGGGGCACAGCAGTAACTGAACTGAGTTCTTTAAGAACTCTTGGGTGTAATTCAATTGGACCAGAAGCCTTGTTCACAATTACCTTATTTAACTTTGCTCGGACCATATCTACAGATATATATAGAAACTACTGAAAGTACTAACAGCTCTGGCACCATCGATACCAGCTTTTTTCTCTTCTTTTGTATATAAACAACTAAAAACTCTGTTACACTGGCAGCCCGTGTCCACCGCTGCTCTGTTATCCCTGCTCTACTCACCCTCTGTGTATTGGGGTATTAGTGCTCAGTAACTTCTCTGTGGTACTGCTAGAGTTAATCTTTCCCTCTTGCTCTCTGTCCAGCTCCTGACTAAGGCCTCATGCACACGACCGTGCCGTTTTTTGCGGTCAGCAAACCGCGGATCCGCAAAAAACTGAAGCCACCTGTGTGCCTTCGCTATCTACCGGTGTATGAACTTTGCTGGGTTACCAACTCTGATCCTCCGCTGTCTGCTGTGATCATCCCGGCCTGTTTCTTGGATAGGAGTATTGTCTTCTCCTTCGGCCGTGTAGAGGTGTAGGGCAGTAGGGTTTGTGTAAGGCAGACAGTGGCGGGAAGGCCTGTGCCATGCTGTGGCTCCCAGGCTTCTCTGCAGTACTTGCACAGTCATAGGCTGGAAGTGAAAGCATGCAAGGCTTTTTTTGTCTGGCCTTTTTGAAAGAATCGGTGACAGAGGCCCTGAACAGAGTCTCCAACAAACATGTTAACAAGCCCTTAAAATATGTATGCCTAAGTATTATTCATTTGAATTACAGCAATTTTCATACTTCTCCTTGGCTAAAAATACTTTAAAAAATTGTACAAGGAGTATTTTTACTCTTCCAGAAATAATGTCGTGTGACTTCTGGTCATTGATCTACTCTCAATCTGTATACCATCATCATCCAGCTGTCATTGTCTGACTGCCATCTCCTTCATGCGTTTGTGCCATCATCATTCGGTTCCGGTCATCTATCTGTGAGCTATTTGTGCATATTTGTTACCTGCCAGTGTTGATACGTGCTTCATAATATTATTTTTGTGACCATCTGGTTGTTATACAGTTCTGGGGGTATCTAAGTACCAGGAGGCATTGTTAGTACCCGGAATGGTAACTGATATACAGTTGCAAGAAAAAGTATGTAAACCCTTTGGAATGATATGGATTTCTGCACAAATTGGTCATAAAATGTGATCTGATCTTCATCTAAGTTACAACAATAGACAATCACAGTCTGCTTAAACTAATAACACACAAATAATTAAATGTTACCATGCTTTTATTGAACACACCATGTAAACATTCACAGTGCAGGTGGAAAAAGTATGTGAACCCCTAGACTAATGACATCTCTAAGAGCTAATTGGAGTGAGGTGTCAGACAACTGGATTCCAATCAATGAGATGAGATTGGAGGTGTTGGTTACAGCTGCCCTGCCCTATAAAAAACACACACCAGTTCTGGGTTTGCTTTTCACAAAAAGCATTGCCTGATGTGAATGATGCTTCGCAAAAAAGAGCTCTCAGAAGACCTACGATTAAGAATTGTTGACTTACATAAAGCTGGAAAGGGTTATAAAAGTATCTCCAAAAGCCTTGCTGTTCATCAGTCCACGGTAAGACAAATTGTCTATAAATGGAGAAAGTTCAGCACTGCTGCTACTCTCCCTAGGAGTGGCCGTCCTGTAAAGATGACTGCAAGAGCACAGCGCAGACTGCTCAATGAGGTGAAGAAGAATCCTAGAGTGTCAGCTAAAGACTTAAAAAGGTCTCTGGCATATGCTAACATCCCTGTTAGCAAATCTACGATATGTAAAACACTCAACAAGAATGGATTTTATGGGAGGATACCACAGAGGAAGCCACTGCTGTCCAAAAAAAAACATTGCTGCACGTTTACAGTTTGCACAAGAGCACCAGGATGTTCCTCAGCAGTACTGGCAAAATATTCTGTGGACAGATGAAACAAAAGTTGAGTTGTTTGGAAAAAACACACAACACTATGTGTGGAGAAAAAGAGGTACAGCACACCAACATCAAAACCTCATCCCAACTGTGAAGTATGGTGGTGGGGGCATCATGGTTTGGGGCTGCTTTGCTGCGTCAGGGCCTTGACGGATTGCTATCCTCGAAGGAAAAATGAATTCCCAAGTTTATCAAGACATTTTGCAGGAGAACTTAAGGCCATCTGTCCACCAGCTGAAGCTCAACAGAAGATGGGTGTTGCAACAGGACAACGACCCAAAGCATAGAAGTAAATCAACAACAGAATGGCTTAAACAGAAGAAAATACGCCTTCTGGAGTGGCCCAGTCAGAGTCCTGACCTAAACCCAATTGAGATGCTGTGGCATGACCTCAAGAAAGCGATTCACACCAGACATTCCAGGAATATTGCTGAACTGAAACAATTCTGTAAAGAGGAATGGTCAAGAATTACTCCTGACCATTGTGCACGTCTGATCTGCAACTACAGGAAACGTTTGGTTGAAGTTATTGCTGCCAAAGGAGGTTCAACCAGTTATTAAATCCAACGGTTCACATACTTTTTCCACCTGCACTGTGAATGTTTACATGGTGTGTTCAATAAAAACATGGTAACATTGAATTGTTTGTGTGTTATTAGTTAAAAGGGCTTCTGTCACCCCCAAAACCTTTTTTTTTTTTTGGGCTTGTTAAAATCCTTATTTAACTACTATTCCCTATATAGGGATCTTACCTTTGTCTGCGGCTTCTTTTTCTATTCCTTAAAAAACTATCATTTAAAATATGCAAATCGCTTCACTACCAGCAAGTAGGGCGTCTACTTGCTGGTAGCCGCCGCAAAAAAACCGCCCCCTCCTCCTGTTGATTGACAGGGCCAGCGAGCGCTCTCCTCCTCCAGCTGGCCCTGTCATCATTTCAAATCCCGCGCCTGTCTTCATTCGGCGCAGGCGCTCTGAGAGAAGTAGGCTCGCCTCCTCAGCACTCCCTCGGTGCGCCTGCGCCGATGACATCTTCTCTTTCGGTGACGTCATCGGCGCAGGCGCACTGAGGGAGTGCTGAGAAGGCGAGCCTCCTTCTCTCAGAGCGCCTGCGCCGAATGAAGACAGGCGCGGGATTTGAAATTATGACAGGGCCAGCCGGAGGAGGAGAGCGCTCGCTGGCCCTGTAAATCAACAGGAGGAGGAGGCGGTTTTTTGCGGCGGCTACCAGCAAGTAGACGCCCTACTTGCTGGTAGTGAAGCGATTTGCATATTTTAAAAGATCGTTTTTTAAGGAAAAGAAGCCACAGACAAAGGTAAGATCCCTATATAGGGAATAGTCATTAAATAAAGATTTTAACAAGCCCAAAAAAAAAAAAAGGTTTTGGGGGTGACAGAAGCCCTTTAAGCAAACTGTGATTTTCTATTGTTGTGACTTAGATGAAGATCAGATCACATTTTATGACCAAATTGTGCGGAAATCCATATCATTCCAAAGGGTTCACATACTTTTTCTTGCAACTGTAGGTGAAGTCCAGTTCTGTAGTCTTGTGAACAACCAGCATTGTTTGCTACTTAACCAGCTCCCGACCGCCTAACGCAGGGATGCGTCCTGCGGGTGGCCGGGTTATTCCTCCTTGACGCATCGGCGCGTCATCTCGCGAGACGCGAGATTTCCTCTGAAATCGCGCACACAGGAGCGCGCGTTCACAGGATTGCAAGGTAAACAAGTTGATCTACAGCCTTTTTCTATATCAGTACATTAGGGTCACCTTAGGCTCTACAAAAAACGCAGTGTTCGCCCGATCAGGCCTGATCTTGTGCGCACACTTGCGTTCAGTCCGCCCCACCGCAGTGACAGAATATTTTTTTTTCTGATCACTGCAAAAACACCGTAAAATCGCTGCGGTGCTATAAAGATCACTTTTGAGCTTTTTGGATCTTTATTAGCGATCGCAGCTTTTTTTTTTTTTGCACATTTTTTGGCAGAGATTTTTTCATACACATTGATCGATGCGAATGAAGAAATCTGTGCCGTTCATTTTTTCTTTCAGGCCAGAGGCTGAACGAAAAAAAAAAATCTCATTACCCGTATGCTCAATATAAGGCCTCATGCACACGACCGTGCCGTTTTTTTGCGGTCCGCAAACCGCGGATGCGCAAAAAACGGAAGGCGCCCATGTTGACTTCCGCAATTTGTGGAACGGAACGGGCGCCGGCAATATAAATGCCTATTCTTGTCCGCAAAGCGGACATGTTATATTTTTTTTGCGGGGCCGCGGAACGGAGTGCTGTCCGCATCTTTTGCGGCCCCATTGAAATGAAAGGGTCCGCATCCCAGCCGCCAAAACGGCGGCTGGGATGCGGACCCAAACAACAGTCATGTGCATGAGGCCTAAGGAGAATAGCAGAAACTCCTAATGATGGCCATACATGTAATGATTGCGGAGACTGATTTTTTTTTGTTTTTTCTCACAAAGTCTCCCTTTCCGCTAACTTGTGACAAAAATTTCAATCTTTCATGGACTCAATATGCCCCTCAGCGAATACCTTGGGGTGTCTTCTTTCCAAAATGGGGTCACTTGTGGGGTATTTATACTGCCCTGGCATTTTAGGGGCCCTAAAGCGTGAGAAGAAGTCTGGAATCCAAATGCCTAAAGATGCCCTCCTAAAAGGTACTCGTTGGACTTTCCGGCCCCTTTGCGCATCTTGGCTGTAAAAAGGTGTCACACATGTGGTATCGCCATACTCAGGAGAAGTAGGGCAATGTGTTTTGGGGTGTCTTTTTACATATACCCATGCTGGCTGAGAGAAATATCTCTGTAAAATGACAACTTTGTATAAAAAAATGGGAAAAGTTGTCTTTTACAGAGATATTTATCTCACCCAGCATGGGTATATGTAAAAGTACACCCCAAAACAGATTGCCCTACTTCTTTTGAGTACGGCGATACCACATGTGTGACACTTTTTTGCAGCCTAGGTGCGCAAAGGGGCCCAAATTCCAATGAGTACCTTTACGATTTCACAGGGCATTTTTTTACGCATTTAGATTCCAAACTACTTCTCACTCTTTAGGTCCCCTAAAATGCCAGGGCAGTATAAATACCCCACAAGTGACCCCATTTTGGAAAGAAGACACCCCAAGGTATTTCGTGACGGGCATGGCAAGTTCATGTAAAATTTTATTTTTTGTCACAAGTTAGTGGAATATGAGACTTTGTAAGAAAAAAATAAAAAATAAAATAATTTTCTGCTAACTTGTGCCAAAAAAAAGTAATATTCTAGGAACTAGCCATGCCCCTCACGGAATACCTTGGGGTGTCTTCTTTCCAAAATGGGGTCACTTGTGGGGTATTTATACTGTCCTGGCATTTTAGGGGCCCTAAAGCGTGAGAAGTAGTTTGGAATCCAAATGCGTAAAAAATGTCCTGTGAAATCCTAAAGATACTCATTGGAATTTGGGCCCCTCTGTGCACCTAGGCTGCAAAGAAGTGTCACACATCTGGTATTGCCGTACTCAGGAGAAGTAGGGCAATGTGTTTTGGGGTGTCTTTTTACATATACCCATGCTGGGTGAGAGAAATATCTCTGTAAAATGACAACTTTGTATAAAAAAATTGGAAAAGCTGTCTTTTACAGAGATATTTATCTCACCCAGCATGGGTATATGTAAAAATACACCCCAACACACATTGCCCTACTTCTTTTGAGTATGGCGATACCATATGTGTGACACTTTTTTGCAGCCTAGGTGCGCAAAGGATTCCAAACTACTTCTCACGCTTTAGGTCCCCTAAAATGCCAGGGCAGTATAAATACCCCACAAGTGACCCCATTTTGGAAAGAAGACACCCCAAGGTATTTCGTGACGGGCATGGCAAGTTCATGTAAAATTTTATTTTTTGTCACAAGTTAGTGGAATATGAGACTTTGTAAGAAAAAAATAAAAAATAAATCGTTTTCTGCTAACTTGTGACAAAAAATAAAAACTTCCATGAACTCACTATGCCCATCAGCGAATACCTTAGGGTGTCTACTTTCCAAAATGGGGTCATTTGTGGGGTGTTTCTACTGCATTGTAGAACCTCAGGAAACATGACAGGTGCTCAGAAAGTCAAAGTGCGTAAATAAATTTTTTCGCACCATAGTTTGTAAACGCTATAACTTTTACCTAAACCAATAAATATACACTTATTGCATTTTTTTTTATCAAAGACATGTAGAACAACAGAAAGTGAAAAATGACATTTTTTTGCAAAGATTTCGGTCAATTTTGATTAATATCAAAAAAAGTTAAAATGTCAGCAGCAATGAAATACCACCAAATGAAAGCTCTATTAGTGAGAAGAAAAGGAGGTAAAATTCATTTGGGTGGTAAGTTGTATGACCGAGCAATAAACCGTGAAAGTAGTGTAGTGCAGAATTGTAAAAAGTGGTCTGGTCATTAAGGGGGTTTAAGCTAGGGGAGCTGAGGTGGTTAAAGGGATTCTGTCATGAGATTTTACCCCTATAACCTAAACATATGCTCATGTCCGGAGTAATAAGAATAATCCTAAACTGGCCTTATTAAACTTCACTGTGGCTCTATTTGTCCAAAAAACTGGTTTTTATAACCTGTCACGTAGGCGTGCACTGTGACCTGACGCTGTGCGACATCGCAGTGCAGGGCCAGAAAGAAGACCAGGGAGCTGTGACTGCAGGAAGAGCATGCTGTCCAGAGCAGGAGAGGTAAGTTAATTTTTTTTTTTTTGTCTAATGGAGCATGCGGGTCTGATCTGAGGAAGAATGGGGGTCTGATACAGATGTCTGATGGAGCTTAAGGGTCTGATCTGAGGTCTATTTGAGCTTGGGGATCTGATCTGAGGTCTGTGGAGGAATAGGGGTCTGATCTGAGGTCTGAGGAAAAATGCTTTTTCCTCCTCTATATCCAAGGTGTGTCTTATGGTCCAATGAGTCTTATAGTCTGAAAAATACGGTACTATTGCCTATGACGTAGTGGTAAGCTGGTAAAATATTCCAAATGGGGTGAAATTGGAAAAAAAACACAAGTTTGGTCAGGGATCTGATTATTTTTTAAGGGTCTGTTTTGACTGATTAAGTATATGGGTTGTTCTGGGCTCTGATTTATTTTAGAAGTCTGGTATATGACTAATTATTTAGGGTTTGGTATCTGAATTCATTTTAGGGGTTCAGGTTGAGGGTCTGAATAACTGAATCATTTTTTAGAGTATGATCTGGGGCATGGGCGTAGGAAGCGGGGGGGACGGATCCCCCCCAGGAAATAATGCGCGGGGGGGACAGGCTTGGTCAAATCCCCCCCAGTGGCAGTGTGTGCGGCGGCGGGGCAGGCACTGAGATGAGCGCTTCCATTGTGGAAGCGAAGCGCTCATCTCCATAGTGATCTGACTGTTTGTATCGCCGTCCTCAGGACAGCGATACAAACAGAAGGCTGCGGAGGAGCAGGGCAGGGAGGTGTGTCCCTTTCCTGTTCCTCTGATAGGCTGCCGGCACTACTAGGCCGGCAGCCTATCAGAGGCCGGCACAGGCGGCGCGATGACGTCATCGCGCCGCCTGACCCGTACAGCCCTGGAGTCGGGACACAGGCCGGAAGAGTCCTGCATCCCATCGCTCCAAAGAGGTAAGTATAAGTGTTAATTATTTTTTTACTGGCACATAATGGGGGGCCCTATTACTGGCACATGATTGGGGGGGGGGGGCGTCTGTTATTACTGGCACATAATGGGGGGGCCTGGTTATTACTGGCACATAATGGGGGGGCCTGGTTATTACTGGCACATAATGGGGGGGCCTGGTTATTACTGGCACATAATGGGGGGGCCTGGTTATTACTGGCACATAATGGAGGGGCCTGGTTATTACTGGCACATAATGGGGGGGCCTGGTTATTACTGGCACATAATGGGGGGCCTGGTTATTACTGGCACATAATGGGGGGGCCTGGTTATTACTGGCACATAATGGGGGGGGGGGCTGTTATTGCTGGCACATGATTGGGGGGGGGCCCTGTTATTACTGGCACATGATTGGGGCTGTTATTAATGGCACATGATTGGGGGGGGCCCTGTTATTACTGGCACATGATTGGGGGGGCCCTGTTATTACTGGCACATGATTGGGGGGGCCCTGTTATTACTGGCACATGATTGAGGGGGGCTGTTATTACTGGCTGATGAGAGGCGCTGGAGGACTGATGAGAGGCGCTGGGGGGCTGATGAGAGGCACTGGGGGCTGCTGGAGAGGCACTGGGGGCTGCTATGAGGCATGGGGCTCTTATCTGAGGTCTGATTGGGGGTCATTCATATTGGGGTCTGAGCTGAGGTGTGACCTGAGGTCCTATTAACATTGGGGATCTTATTGGGGCTGTTAGCTGAGGTCTGATTAACATTGGGGGTCTGATTGGTGGTCTGACCTGAGGTGTAATGAAAAATATTTTTTTCTTATTGTGCCCACTTCCAGCCCGGAGCCCAGAGCACTGATCCGGAGCAGCTTGGAGAAAAAGGCCTCACAGTCTTCCACACTCCTTCTGCCCGGCCAAGCCAGCCAGCACCCCTGAGGCCAAGCCAACCAGCACAGGGCCGATCCTAGGGTCACAGGCGCCTGGGTGCAGAAATATTTCTGGCGCCCCCACATGGGCGTGGTTATCTTACTAACTCCTCCCCTTTACAATGTTTCTATGGCAACAACTTCAGCCCCCAACTTCAGCCCCACCAATTTGCTTTGACAATAACTTAGTCAAAACCCAGTTTCTGACCCTTATGTTAAAACATAACTTTCATTTGATTGCTTTAATACCTAAAGGAAAAAATAATTAAAAAAAGCTGCTGTTTCTCTAGATGACCTTATGTTGATAGTAGTGGTAATAGAGTCTCAAGGGTCTATAAAAGCAGCTACACTATTTTTACAAAGCATTGAAACTCTATTAACACTACTATCAACATAAGGTCATCTAGAGAAACCGTAGGTTTTTATTTATTTTTTCTTTCTCTTTAGGTGTTAAAACATAACTTTAATTAGATTGCTCTAACACCTAAATGGGAAAAATAAGAATTTTAAAAACCTGCTTTTTCTAGTCTAGATGACCTTATGTTAATAGTTAATAGTAGTGTTAATAGAGTCTCAAAGGTCTGTAAAAATAGTGTAGCTGCTTTTATAGACCATTGAGACTCTATTACCACTACCATAAACATAAGGTCATCTAGAGAAACAGCAGGTTTTTAAAATAATTTGGGGGATCTGTGGATGACACATTGTTATGGGAGATCTGTGGATGACACATTGTTATGGGGGACCTGTGGATAACACACACTGTTATGGGGGACATTATACAGGGGTAATATAACTGAGGGGTATCAGGTAAATTATACAGGGGGTAATATAACTAAGGGGTATCAGGGTACACTATACAGGGGTAATATAAGTTATATTACCCCTGTATAATAATGTACACTGATACCCCTTAGTTATATTACCCGCCCTGTATATTTTAACCTGATACCCCTCAGTTATATTATATAACTGAGGGGTATCAGGGTACATTATACAGGGGTAATATAACTAAGGGGTATCTATCAGGGTACATTATACAGGGGTAATATAAGTGAGGAGGGCTATCAGGGACATAATACAGGGGTGAGGGGTAAGATAAGTTATATTACCCCTGTATAATGTCTGATAGTAGCCTAGCCCTCCTCCTCAGTTATATTACCCCTCATGTACCCTGATACCCCTAGTTATATTACCACCTGTATAATTTACCCTGATACCCCTCAGATATATTATATAACTGATGGGTATCAGGGTAATACAGGGGACAACAGAGGATTCGTAGCACTGTGGGACAGGGGGGGGTACATACTTCTTTTTTTATATGCCCTCACCTCACCAGCTAGCAGGCGGCCAGGCGCGCAGGGTACTCAGATGTAGCGTAACGTGACGTGACGTGACCTCAGCCTGCGCCGCACAGCACGCACTCCCTCTCTGCCTCCGGCGGGTCCAAAATTCCGCCCCCCTATTTGAATACTAGCCACCGCCCACCGGCAGCCCACAGCCAGGTATTGTAAATGAACTGACCGTGCGGCGGGCGGCGTCAGCCAGCAAAACAGCGGGGGAATCAGCTGGGGGCCGGCACAGCTGAGTGAGCGGGCATTATAAAATTGTGAGCGGGGCGGGGCCACAATAATTGCTGCGCGGCCGCCCACCCGCGCAGCTTAGAGGGAACACTGGTCGTCACTGACATCCCGCTCGGCTCGCAGATTCCTCGGCGAATCGGCGGCTCGGCTTAAAAAAAAAAAAAAGTAAAAAAAAAAAAAAGTCCCGGCGGCTCGCTCGGTGCCTTTCGGGTGACAGCGCTGGGGTGCGGGGCACCCACTGCACCCCGTGTAGGATCGGCCCTGAACCAGCACCCCTGAGTCTTCAGAACTGTACGTTTATACCCAGCGAGCAAAAATGCTGTCCCCCCCAGATTTTTGGGGGTTCCTACACCCATGATCTGGGGTCTGATTAATTTTGAGGTCTGGTATCTGAATTAAAGGGGTTTTCTCACATGACACATTCATGGCATATCGCTAGGATATACCACCAATGGCACATAGGTGTGGGTCCCACACCTATCTCTAGAATTGAGAACTCAAAGTGAAGGAAAGTGCACTGCGCATGCATGGCCGCCCACCATTAATTTCTAAGGGACTGCCAAAAATAGGTGAGCACTGGCTTGGCTATTTCCGGTAGTCCGATAGAAGTGAATGGAGTGGTGTACTGTCCACATTTGAGCGTACTGCTCTCCATTCATTTCTGTGGGACTTCTGAAAATAGCCGAACGGCCGCTCGCTAGTTTTGGAACTCCGACAAAAGTGAATGGAGAGCACATGCAGTGCGCTCTCTTTCACTTTCGGAAGCCTGTTCTGGACATAGGTGCCACCAATGTCCCAGATGATAAAACCCCTTTCATTTTAGGGGTATGGTCAAGGGTCTGAAGTTATTTTGGGATCTGGTCTGGGGTGTAAATTTATTTAGGGGTGTTTATCAATCTAGTCTACGGCTTGAATTAATTCTACAATCTGAAGTCCTAGTAATAGAACTGTTCTTCCTATTTTTATTTTCCTTTACAGAAATCTGTAAAGCGTCAGCCACAAACCCTTCTGTGTTCATTTTAGTGCATATACACCACAGGGTAGGCCAGTGGTAGTGGTGGGTCATACTGTGCTTGTATAGATCCTCGCCAGTCTGTATCACTTGTAGCATTATACAAGGTCGTGATAGTAGCATTGTGTAAATAGAAACAGGATGAATGCAGGGACACAAATAGACTTGTGCTTCCAATGAAGCCTGCGTCATAGAACAGATTTCCGAACAAAAGTAATCTCTGTCTTTAGTCAGTAACATCTACCTTCAGACTATTTCTTTCTTAGAAAATAACCTGGTTTAGTTTATGATCATATGGCGGCAGCATAAAGAGGACTCGGTGCTACTTTTATTAATTATGATTGTACTGGTCCTCAAAAGACAAGGCTAGGGGTTACCTCTTTTCATTTTAAAACTGTTCTGTAGCAGAGCTGGGAAGAGCCCAGTCACCATGGTGACTAAAAAATTGGTCCTGCCAAATAGGACTTTTTTCAAGAACAAATGCATAAAGCTAGTAGTAACTGACAACATCTGGCTTCAGCTTTCCTCACACAGGCGACCACCCCTGCTGGATCAGATCATGAAAGCACTGTGGGGCATATTTACTAAGACTGGCTTTTTATGCCGGTCTAACTTTCCCCCTCTGTATTGCTGTTAGTCTAATTTATGACAAGGCATGTGTTACGTGGCCTGTTAGAAAAGGGGACTTGCGACGATTTTATGCCTAAAATCGTCGCAAGTCCCTTAGTAAATGTGCCTCTGCGGGCTCCTACTTACTTATTCATGACCTCTGTACTTATACATGTACTTATTCATGACCTATCATTAGAATAAGGATCTGTGTGCTTTTCACATCCGTATGTCCTTTCCACAAAAAGGATAGAACATGTTCGAAACTTGGCTGCAAAATGGGGAACATGGACCCATTGAAGTCAATAGGTCAGCAAAAAAAACGAATGCAACAAGGATGGCGAATTTTGCAGATTCACACTTTGCAGACCACAGGCCTTAGGCATAAATATGTCAGTGGGATCTGACTCCCGGGACTCCTGCTGATCAGCTGTTTCAGAAGTTCAGACACTGGAGTAAGGCCAGGTTCACATCACCGTTTATTTTTCCATTCTTCTGATCAGTACAGAAAAATAAAGGAAAAACGGATCCTGTATTTAAAGCATCCCTTATGCTCAGTTATGCACATCTGGCATCCATTTTATCCATTTCTGTCTGAGATTCGTATTTTAGGTGAAAAAAAAGTCCAGCATGCAGGACTTTTTTTCTGTCTAAAATAACAGCTCTCAGATGGAAATGGCTAAAATGGATGCCAAATATGCATAACTGAGCATAAGGGATGCTTCAAATACAGGATCCGTTTTTTGTTTTTTTTGATTCTTCTGATGGAACAGAAGGTTAAACGATGATGTGAACCCGGCCTTAAAATGCTTTATCAACTGTGTAGTGACTGGGCCTGGTTACCACAGCACTGCTCCCATTCCCTTGAATACCCTGGATATCCTAAGGAAAGTCCAAAAAAATCCCTTTGAGGGCGCAACCAGCTTGCTGTAACCGAGTGAAGATTACCACTAATTGTTTTCAATGTGCTTTACCTGTATTTGCAGCGAAACTGAGGCAATTAGTGGTAATTCACATGCAGTTACAGCAGCTATGCCAAACTGTGTATCGGCACCCTTAGTAGAGATGGAAACAGTAACATGTAATAGACAAATATAAAGGCCCACACACACAAGCAGACAATCGGTCTGATTACGCAAAAAAGCGAGAAGGGCACAATGAGGGTACAGCCACACGCTCAGGTTTCCTAATGCGGTTTTGGAAGCCAAAATCAGGATTGAATTAAAAAAAGAGAAGAATTTTATGATCCACTCCTGATTTTGGCTCCCAAACCTGCATTAGGAAACCTGGTTGTGTGGCTGTACCCTTAAAAGGGTTTTCCAGGATTTTAATATTGATGACCTGTCCTCAGGATAGACCATCAATATCAGATCAGCGGGGGTCCGATACCTGGCACCTCTGCCGATCAGCTAGTTGAAGAGTAGGCCACACTCCATGCAAGTGCAGCCTTCCCTTCATGGTTTACCTCCTCGCCATAGACACTGCAGCGGTGAGCAGGTTAAGAAGCCGTCCTATTCACTTCTATGGGACGGCTCCTTCCTATACACTTGAATGGGACGGCTTCTTGTAATCACACCTGCTCAGGGCTGCAATGTCGCAGGCGAGGAGGTAAACAATGAAGTTAAGGGCTCATTCAGACGGCCGGCCGTATGCTGTCCGCAAAAATGCGGATCCGTTTTTTTGCGGATTAGATGCTGTCCCATTCACTTCTATGGGGCCCTTTTCTTCCATTGGACGGCTCAAAAAATTAAACATGTCCTATACTTGTCAGTGCAAATCAGGACATGGCCCTATTGACGTCTATGGATCAGCAAAAAAATGGAATGCAATCCATTTTTTTGCGGACATGCTGAACTGTCTGCAAAAAAAAACGCATCCGTATTTTTGCAGACAGCATACGGCTGTCTGCACGGAGCGCTGCCTTCTCTTCAACCAGCTGATCGGTGGGGGGGCCGGGTGTTGGACCCCCGCCGATCTCATATTGATGACCAATCCTAAGGACAGGTCATCAATATTAAAATCCTGGAAAACCCCTTTAAACATATATAGGTGAGATTTTGTGAAACATCATTAATGTGAACATAAAAATAATTATTGATCTTTATATTTATAGCATCGTGTTATGTAAACTCAAATGATTTGATCTATAGTCGACATGCAGCATGTGACGTGTCGTTTTTTATATGAATACCAAAACAAATTTAGAACAAATGTAGATGGTGATGTGTGTAAATGCTCATCTGTAATCATTATTAAGTGCCCTCTTAAAGGACACATAGTCGACATTTTTCAAACCAGCACCTGGATCTGAATACTTTTTGTAATTGCATGTAAATGTAATTGAGCTATTCAATCAAATATATCCGCCACCTGCTGTTTGTTCTTTTCCTTATTTCTTGTCCACCTGACGGAGCTGGTTGAACATGCTCAGTTTAAATCTTCAACTGCCACCAGCCATATGTTCTGTTAGAAGCTGTGGCAATTACAAGATGGGAGCGGCAGCAGAAGGGACACATCCCCTGAGCTGCCAGGCTCTAATAATCTAGCAGAGCAATTGGAGCAGTGAATGTGGAGATCTCTGGATCCATGTGTGTAGGGCTGCAACGATTAATCAAAGTTATCGATAATATTCGATAACGGGATTCGTTGTCGACGAATCCCGTTATCTAATAATCAGCCGATTCGTTGCTATGCGGGCGAGAGCGGCCGGTTTACTTCAACTTTAAATCAGCGCATCTTTATTACCTTACAATGAAGCTCCAGTAACAGGAAGAGCGGGCGGCGGCGTAACATCACTTACTCTCGTCACGCGCCTGCTCCACCTGCTTCATTCATAAAGTGGGCGGAGTAGGCGCGTCACGTGAGTGACGTTACGCGACGCCGCCCGCTCTGCCTGTTACTGGAGCTTCATTGTAAGGTAATAAAGATGCGCTGATTTAAAGTTAAAGTAAAAGTTACTGCCGGACCGGGGCTGTTATGGGGAGGGGGATCTGTGGATGGCACTTTTATGGGGGATCTGTGGATGGCGCTGTTATGGGGGGGGGATCTGTGGATGGCACTTTTATGGGGGATCTGTGGATGGCGCTGTTATGGGGGGGGGATCTGTGGATGGCGCTGTTATGGGGGGATCTGTGGATGGCGCTGTTATGGGGAGGGGGATCTGTAGATGGCGCTGTTATGGGGGATCTGTGGATGTTGCTGTTATGGGGGGGATCTGTGGATGGCGCTGTTATGGGGGGATCTGTGGATGGCGCTGTTATGGGGAGGGGGATCTGTAGATGCCGCTGTTATGGGGGATCTGTGGATGGCGCTGTTATGGGGGGATCTGTGGATGACACATATAACATAATATGCTATATAGTGTCATCCATAGATCCCCCCCATAGCATGGTCATCCACAGATCCCCTCCATAACAGCGCCATACACAGATCCCCCTCCCCATA